>NC_089503.1:74566887-75193672 GCF_036850995.1 Saccopteryx leptura | reverse complement strand
CCTCTAATAGGAAATTACTGCTGACCTCTAAAGTCTCTTCCAACACTGACAGTCTGTTAGTTAATAACCACTAGAAATGTTAAAAATAAACAGTATTAAGTTTGACCTGAGTTTATGTAATGTCAAGGATAACTTTTCTCACACACTGAAATGTATTAGATTAGAAATATCTCTAATTTCTCTAAGACCTCATCATATTTAAAAAGTAATTATCTTCAAGTACATATTTTTTTATCTTCCTGTACTAGTTTAGTAAGGCAGAAAAAAGAAGTGAGTTTTTACTTGTGTATTTTTAAATTTAATAGTGCTGGCTTGCTTGTGTATTTTTAAATTTAAGAATATAGATTATTTTAAATAGTCTATTCAGTAATATCTTGGTAGCTGCTTGTATATGTCTCAGTTATTTATAGCAGTCTGAGACCAGACCCAGAAGAAAATCTTTCTACATAGGAGGCACAGACACTGAGTATAGAAACTGAGTGACAAGCGCTAAGAGGAAGGGCAGATTAGAGGGCAGAATTTAACATTCAGAGAAGTTTCCTGACAATAGGAGTGGGGAGAGTATGGAGACAAAACTAGGATGCAACATTTGGATGGCCAGGAGAGCCACCTGTAAAACACCTGTCAGTAGGTAGCTCTCTGGATTCCAGGCACTGGCCTGAGTTTCAAGGTTGAACTCTAACATCCAGCAGGGACGCTGAAGAATTCAGAGGGACAGAAGACAGTCTCAGAGGAGCTGGGGTCTGAAACAGGTGAGATAGACTTTTCAGGCACAAGAAACAATTTGAGAGTCCAATGACCAGACATAGTGTATTGAGAGGATGCGGAATTTAAAGAAAAGCACTTGTTGATTAAATATACTGTGAAATTCTACAAAATAAGTAATATGCTTTTTATATAAGCATATAGAACTTTTAAATTTGTGTTTTAAAAATTCAAAGTAACATATAATTTTAAAAGCCTAAAAGTGTGACACAAAGTATATAACGGAAAGCAGTGATTTCCTGTTCCTCCATGCTGTACCCTGCAGCTCTTTCTCCAGAGGTAATTAATTCCATTCTCTTTTGCTGTTTCTGCCCGAATTAACCTCCAGAATTCTAAAAGAATGATTTCAGTAGCATTGCTTATCCTTTTACTTCCTGTTACTGCTATGAAAAATTTCAAAGAGGAACTTTAGAATTTTAAAAGATGAAGTGTTTTTCAGGTTTCCAGTGGGGACGTGAAGCGGGAAAGACATGCCAAGTGGAAGAAGCAGGATGAATGGAGGTGTGCACAAAAGTACAATGAGGCATTGTAATTATATGAGACTTCTGGAAGAGTCTTTATTGGGCAGATAAAATATATTATGCTCACTTTGTTAAAGATGGCGCTGCCCACATGGAAGCCTGTCACCCAGGTGATTGCTTGGGATGGGCATGATTATGTTAATATGTGTTGGAGGAGGGCTTTTGCACTAAAGGTATTAAAAGGAAGAGCAATCACATTGTTCCGGGAGAAGAGTGATTATGTTCTAGGAGGAGCCCATGATAGAGGAGAGCAGAGAAAGGAGAGCAGAGAAAGGTCACGTGGAGGAGAGGAGAAGCAGCCAATATGGCAGAGTGCTGAAGGAGAAGCCAGTTTGTGAAGAGTTTGTGCAGAGAGAAGGAGATGGGGAACAGAGTTGAATAAGGTTAGTGAGCTAGAAACCTTTGATTCTAGGAAACTCAGATAAGTCAGTAGCTTTCTGAGCACTGAATGAGTGGGTTTTGGAGCCCAGTGTGTGTTTTTACTTGCCCACCAGGTGCAAGTAGGATTAAGGTAATGGCCCACCAGTTCTTGGCTTTGTTGTTTCTTTACCGACTGTCCAAATCCAATGCAAACCTGCACGGGCCAGGCGGCTGTGATGGTGGCTGTGGCTACTGGCTTTACAGTCTCCACAATAAAACTCTTTAATTATTGGTCAGAAGACTTGTTTTTTACTATGAGTATTTGTCTCTGTGAGTGTCTGTGTGTATATATAAATAGAGAGCCAAAGTTGATATGTATTTACCATATTTCATAGCTATTTTAATCTGCATATTAACATATTAATCCTGACCTGACATTTCTAGTGGTTGGTTTATTTATACAAGCTTTCAGATTAACAACAACAACAAAAATGTTTATTTTTATTTATTTTATTTTATTTTATTTTGTATTTTTCTGAAGTTGGAAATGGGGAGGCAGTCAGACAGACTCCCACATGCGCCTGACAGGATCCACCCAGCATGCCCACCAGGGGGCGATGCTCTGCCCATCTGGGGTGTTGCTCTGTTGCAACCAGGGCCATTCTAGCGCCTGAGGCAGAAGCCATGGAGCCATCCTCAGCGCCCGGGCCAACTTTTTGCTCCAATGGAGCATTGGCTGCGGAGGGGAAGAGAGAGACAGAGAGGAAGGAGAGGAGGAGGGGTGGAGAAGCAGATGGGTGCTTCTCCTGTGTGCCCTGGCCAGGAATCGAACCCGGGACTCCTGCATGCCAGGCCGACACTCTAGCACTGAGCCAACCGGCCAGGGCAACAAAAATGTTTAAACAATGACGTGGGAACAGGAATTCAACTTATATTATTTGATAATCTGTGAGACCCAATAGAATGTTTGTGTGCTATAAAACTTGGTGAAGGTAGCTGCCATCCCAGAAATACACAGACTATTTGATCAAGAACAGGAGAGTCAACAAAAGCTTATATCTCTTAGCACTAATTGTTGCCCTTGTATACCTGGGACCCAGAACCTAATCCACCATATAGTAAACATATACTAACCCTGTATCTACTAAATAAACAAACTGATCAAATGACTAAATAAGCATAAGTGTAGCCCTAAGACAAATGAGGTCTAGGAAGAAGGCATAGGGAAAGTGAGAAGGGTGTGTGTGTATGTCGGAGGGTAAAAAACAGAAAAGAAAATAAACCTACATCTTCAAGAGTAATAGAACCTTACAAATCCAGAAGACATGTGGAAGAAAGACATCCTAGCCTGGGAGGAGGCAAGATAAAGAAACAGATCAAAACCATTGAATAGAAAAAGGTAGAGTTCAGAGGGAAAGTAATTGGCAGGATTAAAGATACAAATATACAGTCAGCTTTCTGTTCATATATGTTGAGCTTTGAATATAGCTCAACTTCCACCTGAGACAGATCAATAATAAATGCAGTGAACTCTTAACAAGCTTGGCTCTGAAATATGAAATCCCTTAACACTAGGATGAGGCAGTGGGAGTGTGGGGGAGAATCAAACCCAGTAACAATGCTCTGGGCAGAAGTTCATGTAAATGTGCATGATATTTTAATGAAAATGCAAGGTTGCCAATGCTAACTTCATACATGCAGTCACATTACCATGACAACCAGTGGCTCTCTAGAGTGCAGATATAGAGTAATGACTTGCTTATGCCTAAACATTTAACTTAACAGTTTTTCTTGCTGCTAACAAAGATTAAATTGAAAATGAACCTTGAGCCAAATCTGACAGATATGAGAAAATTTCATTTCTGAAAACAAATATTTAAAATAATTACTGGCTACATTGGCTTCCTAATTCAGAGGATAAATCCCAAAGTGTGTGGCAATGCAAAAGCCTAACCTATGAATTTTTTGTCAGTGAATGCTAGAATTCTTAAGTGAAGATGACTTTGCATCATGAACTTCAATAACAATTACCACCAGGGCAGTGTGGGAAGCCCTTCACTGACAACCACTTCTCTGGGAAAAGAGACACCCAAGCCAGGTCAATTAATCACATCTCTAAAGAAACGGTTCCTCCTGGAAGACTTCTTGTTTTTGATTCATGCCACATTACTGGCACATTGCTGAGTAATCAATCACATCATTTAAACACTTGTCATGTTCCCTGGTCCTTTGCCTGCCTTCTGTTGACTCTTTCAACATAAACAACTGCCAGGTACTGACAAAATTTAAGGAACAAGAAAAAAATAGGTTTTACTCATTTGTTTTTTAGAGCTGAGACTAACCAGGTTCATTGGCACATGCAGAAAGGTAGCTGTATTTCACGCTCCTTGAAATTATTCTTTCTGAGCATCGGCCCAGGATACCCCTTAAAGGAAAATACACTTTAAAAACAATAGCGTGGGGTTGAAAGGTCCTACCTGAGAGAAGGGTACATGATTCTCGGTTATCCAATTCAGGTTCTTTCAGGGGACAAGGCTGACCTAATTCTGTCTCTAAGGTCAAGGAAATCCTACATGCATGAGGTTGGACCAAAAAAAGGAGAGACTTTTAGAAATGGGAATTACCATTTGTGACAGCTTTTTTTCCTATTTTTTCAGACAGAGCTTGATGCTTTATTATATGATCTGGCTTCATCTTTACCTCGACCCCAGGGCCATAACAATGGTTGTGCAGTTTGCTTCCTATATTTGGGGGTGAGTAGTGTTGGGTAAATGAGTTTGTAAAATGTGATTTTTGAGTTTGCTCACTTTTATTGTTAAAAATGGCCTGGTCTGTGAAATTGCTAATTATCTTCCTGCTTGGGAAGTGTCATTGTTATGCTCATGTTGCTGGAGGAGAGGTTTGGGTACCAATAAGTTTTAAAAGGAGAGAAGAAGGAAAAAAGGAGCCATTTTTTGCAGAGTGTGGAAGGAGGAGAGAAGTCATGATAGCAGGGTGTTGAAGGAGAAGCCAGTTTGTACAGAAAGGAGAAGAGAGAAGGTATGCAGATGGGGAACCAGAGGTGACTGAGACTGGTGGGGGCCTTTGATTCTAGGAGAAACTAGAGAAGATTCTCCTGGTTGTGGAACCAGAGAATGAGTCAGGGTTTTGGAGCCCTATGTGTTTGCTCGTTGGCCAGTACGAGAGTAGAATAAAGGAATGGCCCACCATTTTTTGGCTCCACTGTTTCTTTACCGTCTGCCCAAATCTAATGGGAACCTACAAGTGAATGTCAGTGAGGACGGTCGCAACTACTAGCCATGCAAGTAGTCTTGTACCCTATGAACACTAGAAGGCTGAGATCCCTCTTTTTTATACCTCCTTGTAAGTCACTAGCTAGAGGAACTGCCATCAGCTCAGAGAAGTTGCCCTTTACTAATTCACACAAAACTTCCTTAAAAGTTTAGCCATTCCATGAAGTTTATAGTATTACCTCCCTTTATGAGATAAAGAAACCAAACTGCTAAGAGATTAAGCAAATTGCGAAGGTCACTTAGTAAATGGAGACTTAATTTTAATATCTTGGTGGTTCTTCTTTCAAGAGCCCTGCTCTTTCCAGTCTGCCATGCTTTCTGAGTCTGGCCCTTGGGTGATTAAGTCTAGGATTGGAATGAATTGCTCCCTAACTACAGGTGTTACTGCCTACCTGAAGGTACTTAATTAGAGCCTGGAAGCCAGCAATAATGCCTACCATCTTCTGTTTCTACTCAGCGGTTCTCAACCTGTGGGTCTCAACCCCGGCGGGGTCGCCTAAAGCCATCGGAAAATACATAATGCATATCAGGTATTTACATTCCAAATCATAACTGTAGCAAAATTATAGTTATGAAGTAGCACCAAAATTATTTTTTGGTTTGGGGTCACCGCAACATGAGGAACTGTATTGCGGGGTCATGGCATTAGAAAGGTTGAGAACCACTGCTCTACGTTAAAACCTAGCTTCAGTAGTACCCCAGAGCACCTTCAGTATCCTGACCTATCCTTTTAGCCAAGGTACCTATTATTCCAATGCCTATGGTAAGCTCACCTGTCTCACTATGCAGATATATTAGATGTAATAACCTCAAGAACATATATAGATAATAGTCAAGTGTAGCAAAATTATTAGAAAATTATCAGATTTGAGAATTTATTACCTCTATTTTAAAATATAATAAATTAATTGTCGCTTTAGTTAGTAGGTAACAAAAATTGTTTAAAAAGCAATTTAGTTAATTATAAGTTCATATAACTTAATTTTTAATAATTTATATTTTTAGCAATTGGCTTGTGAAAATTTAACAAGTGGCTGGCTCTTAGAAGCTGGTTGAGGTTATACCACTGGGACGTAACCAAAGAGTGGGCACAAAAGTTCTACAGACAACGGAGACAAGATATGAAAAGTCTCTAAACTGAGAAAGAGCTTGGTGTATCAAACCCATTTTTAGCAATCCTACCATGCAGCGATGGGTGAAATTATCCCACAAAAAGTTATGTTGAAGTCCCAACCCCTGGTATCTATGAATATGGGCTTATTTGGAAATACGGTCTTTGCACATAATCAAATTCAGAAAATGTCAATGAGGATGGGCCCTACTCCAGTATGGCAGGTGTCCTTATAAGATAAAATAAATTTGAGCACAGACACGTAGAGAAAAGATGATGGGCACATGAAGACAAAGACACTGTGACAACAGAGATTGGAGTGATGCATATGCCCAAAGGCATTGACGACCACCCACAGAAGCCAAGAGGAGACAAGGAAAGATTCTCTCCTGCAGGTTTCAAAAAGGAGCATGGCCCTTCCAACACCTTGAGTTTGGACCTCTGATTTTGATACATTGGATTTCTATCCTTTAGAAGTCTGAGGCAGTATATATTTGTTGTTATAAACAACCCGGTTTGTGGTACGTTGTTAAAGTAGCCATAGGAAAGTAATACATTTCCTCTCTCTCCAAACTTGTTCTAGCCTGCTCTCAATACCTCTTATGACCATTTCATAAAGTTTTAAACTACATCCAATCAGTAGGCGAGAACATAATGCTAGTTCTTCACTTCTTTAGTATGCAAGCAGAGAAAGCAAAGGAACACAGGCAGACAGTGCAAACCACCGGTAAATAGTTGGGAAACATGGGTTCTGGCACTATTTTGTCAGAAAACTATTTCTCCATTCCTTAGCTAGCTGACCTTGAGCAATCTAGATAACTTTCGGAGACATCCATCTTATAGTGTTGCTGTGCTGATTGGAGCTAATGTAGCTATGAAAACATAGGCTCTTAAAAATGGAACTAAAATAATGACAGTGATAATAGTAACTGCTAATGTTAGGTGTGCTATATTTGGCAAACTAATTAATTTTTCTAGGCTTCAGTTTTTTTGTATGAATATTTTAATCTATAATATAGAAAATTTTTGGTCTTCATCACTCAGTAAATGTTTATCAAGCATCTACACTGTCCTTTGTGCTGGGGACATAGAGTTGTGAAAAATTCCTGCCCATATGCAGCTTACATTCTAGTGGGAGAGATTTGCTATAAACAGGTAAATATATAGAAAGTCAGATAGTGATAAGGGCTACAGGGCAAAAAAACCCCAAAAAACAAAACTGAGCAAAGCAGGATTGGGAATGGCAGGAGGTGTGGCAGTAGCTTTTGCCATTGTATATTGGGTGGTCAGAAACAAGGTGATTTGGGAGATCCTGAAGGAGTGAGCCATGCAGAAGTTTGAGGGAAGAATACTGTAGGCAGAAGGAACAAGGAATGCAAATACTTTGAACTAAGGCTGTGCCTGTTTTGTTGGAGAGACAGCAACAGACTGGGTGTGATTAAAATTTTAAAAGTTACTTCTAAAAGCCTCCAGGCACTAGGACACCTGCATCCATGGCATTAACTAATTAATGCTTGTGTGTGTGTGTGTGTGTGTGTGTGTGTGTGTGTGTGTGTGACAGAGAGAGACAAAGAGAGGGACAGACAGACAAGAAGGGAGAGAGATGAGAAGCATCAAATCTTTGTTGTGACACCTTAGTTGTTCATTGATTGCTTTCTCATATGTGCCTTGACCAGGGGGCTACAGAAGACTGAGTGACCCCTTGCTCAAGCCAGCGACCTTGGGCTCAAGCTGGTGAGCCTTGCTCAAACCAGATGAACACATGCTCAAGCTAGCGACCTTGGGGTTTCGAACCTGGATCCTCTGTGTCCTAGTCCAATGCTCTATCCACTGCACCACTGCCTGGTCAGGCCATAGCATTAGCTAATAAGCACCTATATACACTTGATGCATGCTAAATATTATTAATATTGGGATAACTATAAATAGTCCTTTTTATAAAGTCTGATGAACACAGTAACAATGCAGATGTAAGTACATGTAAGACAAATAACTGAAAAATGAGAAAATAATTGCACTTTGGAGTGAGTGAGGGTAAAAAAAAAGGGGTAAAAAAAGGGGGGGAGTGGAGCCTAGAACAGACTTGCTCATGCCTAAATTCCACTTAAACTTTTATGTAAGAAGTAGAACATAAAATTCCATTGATTATGGTAGAGAACTTGGGAAGTTGTCTCTTAGGAACAGTCCGTACAAGATCCTGGAGTAATGAAAGGCTGTAAAAGGCAGTCCACTTCTCTTTCCCAGCCTTATTCTTTTCTACCCACTTGAGTACTCACCAATATCAATCAATAAATCTGAATAAATCTCTTACCTGCTCTCTTTACTTTTTTTTTAATTATCACTACCTCAGTTCAGTGGCTCATCACTTTCCTGACCTCTCTACATCATCAAAATAGCCTCCTTAATAGTTTCCCTTTCTCCAGCTCCCCTCCAGATCTATCCCTGTCCACACTGCCCGAGGCATTGATCACTTGCAGAAATGAGCAACGTGAAGTGATAGCATGAAGAACATTTAATATTCTGAAAAGAGCTGTGGTGGAAGGCAGCATTTTTCTAGTGAAGCATGGAGCTTCTAGAGCTTTTACATCACAAGTGCCAAGTGACAGTGGCAGTGGTATTTGGTTAAACCCTCAGGGAGACTGAGTATTGTTTCCCCTTCTTCCACAGATAATGCTTTGTATTTTTTTTCCATGTGTCATTTCTCAGTGAATTCTCTTACCTAGAAAAGAGTAGATAAAATAAAAATTTTTAGGTGAGGGGTCATTTTAATTTTTTTAGTCCTCTAGGCTTAATAAAAACATCTCAGGACAACAGGTAGAATAGAACAGGGCTCAAAAGCACAGGAGTATGCTGGTTTTGGTTGACTATTTCTTAATACTTAATAAAGGCTCTCTAAAAAGTTCCAAATTATTTCAGTTGTTAGAAAAGAAACTAAAGGAAAGAAGGTTTACGTTTTTTGTTATCCTGTGTCTGGGCCAGGAGTCAAAGCAAAGAAGCCAGTGTGGTGGTAGCAGCAGTAACTGAAGTAAGACAATTCCAAGTAGAAGATGACTCTCAGGGAAACAGAATCAAAGCTCATTTTCTATCAGTTTCTAAACTGCAGAGGTTCTAGATCGGTTTCCTTTGCAGCTAACCAATCTCATTTATTTAAACTATTCCACCCACCAATGCTAACATGAATAACTTGCCAATATTTCTCTCCTCTGTTTAAGAATCTATTGATTTATTCCTATGACCTCTAGCCTAAAGTATAAAATGACTAATAGGATTCATCAAAACTTGGTCTCAATTTCAGACCTTGTTTTTTACCCTCCTGCAATCCAAGAGCTAAACACATGAAACTATGATTTGCTCCTTATCATCTGTCAAGGCCCCGTTCCAAGATAAATTTTGTTATGAAGCCCTTCCTGGTAGCCCTTGCAGGATGGATCACTCCTTCATCTGTAACCTCATGACATTGACACAATTATGGAAATTTTCACCTATGTTTTATTTATTTGTTGATGTTTCTGTCTCTACCTCTATATCATAATCTTCTCAGAAGAGTCCCCATGTTTTATTTTCAGTACTCCATTGTCAATTACCATGGTTCCTGGAACAAAGTTAAATCCTAACACACACATTTTAAATAAATTAGTGACCAGAGAAATTAGTCTGGTGCAATTTAAATAACATTTCAAGTTCAAGTTGTTCATTTTTAATCAGTCAAGCGCAGATAGGAAAGCACTAATGAGTTCTTGTCAAAGAAATGAATAATGAGTAAATACACCAATGACAGTAATTTTGAGAAGGATAGTCTTAGAAGTGAAGAAGAAACTAGAAAATGAAATGAAGTGAAAAGCTAGAGATCAGAAAATAATTACAATGAACAGATAAGTAGTTAGATCTCTACTTTGCAACACAGATCATTATGAAGAAAAAAGGATAATTGTGAAGTTTAATATGCCTATAGCTACACTTCCATTTTATCAGTTAGAGATGGGAGATAAACTCAGCGGACTTTAATGCATGCTTGAACATGGGAGCTGAAACTCCAGAGCCATAAGATAACCCCAAAGGAGAATTTAATTCCTGGAAAGACAGTGAATGATCTTACTGGTTGCAAAAATGTTGCGCTGAATTACATATTCATTCCTTGCTCTGATAAAAGAGAGACGATAATAAATGGATCTTTTGGTTACTATCTAATTTTATCTGCTTTTTCCTATAATATATTTCTGGATGCAGGAGGTGTAAATTTAATCAGGACCTCAGTGTAGTAATTTTCATATTTGTAGTTAGTTTTTTTTTTTACCTTTGTGTGTTCATAGACATTTTCCTAGGGAGGATTGCTGATCTAGAAGCCAGAGTACTTGCCTGTCCTGGAGAAAGCCACTGTCCTTCCATGCTGGGCTTCCCATCAATACGCTCCGATAATGAACATGGATGTATGTGCCAGCACACTTTTTCCCAGTCTATTGCTATTCATGAGAAAAAATGTATAGAAGCCCTGTATTAAATTAATTTGTGAGCAAATATGATCGAAAAAAAAAGTTTAGTTTAACAGAAAGAATGCTGGACTAGGACTCAAAACCTAGATTCCAAGCTTGGACTGGCCCCTTTATGAATTTGGAATTATTACCTGAATTCAGAGGTTCCCATTTCTTCTTGGTAACTATTGGGATAAATGGATTGTTAGATTCAACTTAAGTTGAAATGTTTTTAGGAGTGGTGAAAAAGAATGACAAGCAAATAGATTTGAAGATACATAGTAAGAATTTCATTCAAACAGATAATTGTGGAGACGCAATTAGGGGAGGGGAGGGAAAAGAGAAAGACTATGAAGAGGTTGATATTACAGTGTGATGATTGCCAGTGTGGGGGGTTGGGTAGAGGAATAAATGATAGAGGGGGCAATAAATGATAATGGACAGAGACTTGACTTGTGGACGGTGAATACACAATACAGTGTACAGAGATATGATATAGAATTGGGCACCTCAAACCCATAAAATTATGTTAACTAGTGTTCCCCCAATAAATTCAATTAAGAAAAAAGAGACTGTTATTCTTGGAGGACAACCATGGTTCAGGAACTAGAAGTTCTTAAGAGATTAAGAAAAAGATTTTATGAAAATTAGAAATGTAAAGGAGGTTATTAGCACAAAGTGGTGTGTGAAGTCTTATGATTTCCCTTGATATTGTTCACATTTTACTATCTCTGCTAGCCATCTAAAACTTTCTTGCTAAATTACTAGAACTTTCCACAGTCTCTACTGCTTTTGTTAAATTACCAGAGTTTCCATTAAAGACAGGAGGGGTACTTAGTGTGGGGTTTTGTGTGTTACATGCCATTGAGTCAGCTCCACATCCTGGTGACCTTATGAATGAGTGATGTCCACAATGTCCTGTCCTCCGCAACCCTGCTCAGCTCCTGTACACTCGTGTCCATCACTTCTTATATAGAGTCAGTTCATCTCCTATTTGATCTTCCTCTTTTCCTACTGCCTTCTATTTTTCCAAAGAGCCCTACTTCTATGATGTGCCTGAAGTTAAAAGCTTCAACTTTGTCATTTTTAGTTATATTTCAGGCTTAATTTTCTCTAGCATCCACTTGTCCATCTTTCTGGTGTTTCACAGAACTTCTCTAAGATTATATTGTCAATGAATCAATTTTTCCTTCTAGCAGCCTTCTTCACTGTCCAACTTTTGTATCTGTATACGGTGATTGAAAATACAAGGTGCAGATGATCTTAGCCTTGGTCTCTAATGACATATCTTTGTTCTTGGCAAACTTTTCTAATTCTTTTATTGCTGCCCTTCTGAGTCTCAGCCATCTCTTGTTTTCTCGGCTGCCGTCTCTATTTGAATTGATGACTGAACTG
This sequence comes from Saccopteryx leptura, assembly GCF_036850995.1. Classification (NCBI taxonomy): domain Eukaryota; kingdom Metazoa; phylum Chordata; class Mammalia; order Chiroptera; family Emballonuridae; genus Saccopteryx; species Saccopteryx leptura. The sequence continues at coordinate 75,181,758 of NC_089503.1, read as the reverse complement.
AGATAAGCAGAATTTTCAACAATTTCATTGTCTATGTTAAAGTTGTGTATTTACTCTGTAGTCATGATTTTTGTCTTCTTGATGATACTGAAAAAGTAGTCCTGCTTTGTCATTCTTTTGTTTAACTTTCTTCAGAGGCCATTTCAAATCATTGCTACTTTCTGTGAGTAATATGGTATCATCTGAATATATTAAGTTATTAAAATTTCTACCACTAATTTTATTCCTTCTTCCTTTGAGTCTAGCTCAGTATTTTATATGATTTGTTCTGCAAAATGCACCTTTGTCTGACACCTCTGCCTATAGAAAACCATTCTGTTCTTCTATATTCTATCCTGACAGTGACTTCCTGTCCACAAGATGTTATATATCAGGACAACCAAGTGCTGAGGCACACCCATTTTTTCTTCAAAGCAACTTATAATTTATCATAATCTATACAGGCAAAGGCAATACTGGAGTAGATAAAACATAGACTAAACAGTGCTCGCTTGGGAAGCACATCTACTAAAATTGGAATGATACAGTGGCAATCAGCATGGTGCCTACATGAGGATGACATGCAAATTTGTGAAGTGTTCCACATTTTAAAAAAATAGAGAGAGAGAGACTAACCTTCTTTTGAATTTCTTTGGAGCACTCTATTTTTCAACAAATACTTGCAATTAAATATCAAGTGCCTCTTCCTTTTCTGGATCAAGCTCATACATACATCCAGCAGTTTTTGCTTCATAGTAAGTAAATGCCTTTGCTGCACCACCCTGAACATCACTTTACTTGGATAAGAAATTAGAGCAATGGTCCTATAGTGACCGTGCTTCTTGGCATCTCCTTTCTTGAAAATTGGAATGTATATTGAATGTTTTTAGTCTGTATGTCATTGTTTTGTTTTTCATATTTGTTGACAAATTCTTGTTAGGTTTTTGATAGATTCAATCTCTGTGACTTGAAATAATTCTATTGGTATCTCATCTATTGCTGGTGATCTGTTTCTTCACAATATTTTCAGGGAAATTTTCATTTCACTTTCTAGAATTACAAGTTCTTCCTCATATGAACCTTTTTTAAAGATATTTGTCATTTTTTTGTTTACTTTGTATAGATTTTCAAGACACTGTTTCCATCTTCCCTTTATTTTCTCCAGGTCAGATAATGTGCTTCCTTGGTGATCATTCTGCATTCCTAATCTCTGTTTGAATTTCCTTTTATTTATTTTTTTAATCTTCTGGTAGAGATCACTTGTTTTTCTGTTTCTATTGTTCTCTTCTATCTCCTTACAGTTTCAGGAACTGAAATTTTATTGGCCACTCAAATGACTTAAACTAGCTGCTTTATTGCTGATGCATCCTGAGACCTAGAGTACATTCTCTCTAGTTCCAATGCCAATCACAAAGGATTTGCCAGACTCTATTTGGCAATACTGGTTTCCAACTTAATTCTCCGTAGACCCAGGGACCATCCAAAAGTTCTGTCAAGCTGTCAGATACCTATTTTAGATTGACAAATGCTGACAGAGCTCAAGCAATTCTAAAAACCAGCCTTTCTCTCTGGATTTTTGTTTTCTTCCAGATAATGGTCCTTTAATTGTTTATTATTTTCTTAGCTATTTGATGACTTTTTAAGAAAATGTCATTTTTTCCCAACATTTTTGTTATGACATACAGGAAGTTTGCTTCAAAATATTTAGTTTGCTATTACCAAAAGTTAATAATTACCTTTTATGAGCCTTTTTCTCTCAATTAGACTAGTTCTCTAAGAACTATTTTATTTTTCTTTGCTTTCTTAAGTACCTGCCTGGGACTTAGCAGTCAAGCAGTCAGTGTTGTTGAACAAATTATTCACGGTATTCAAATAGCTCCAAGGAGAATACCAGAATACATACATAATGCTATCTCAAAGGTCCATATGTTTAGAGGCAAGCCTTGGTGGAGACAGAACATACTGTTTCTATGGCAGTGTTTTAATAATTCAAGTAATTATTACCTGGTATACAAAGGAGTCACTAAAGATATTATTAAGAGGAGCTTGAATTTACATTTCTAATGAAAATGAGCGCTTATATAAGGAATTAAGGTGCAATGTAATGCCTGTTAGTTGTTAGATTGACTTTCCAAACTAAGCAGAACCAAATAATTTTTTTTTCCTTTCTGTGATGGTACCAAGAGTTTGTTTCACTCAAAAACCTGTTTTATGAGCAGGAGCCTATAAATACATACTAAGATAAAATGATAAGTTAAAATTGAGAAGTACGTTCATTAAAAATTAAGATAAATTGAGTAATAAAAATTGACAATTTAAATGAAATGGAACCATTTATTAATTCCACTACCTATATGTGCCTTGTTCACTGCCTGTGGTGCTGGTGGGTTTAAATGGCTAGGATGGCATTGCTGGCCAGCACCCAGCGCTCATCACCCCTTCTCCCACTCACTCCATCGTGTATGACTACAGTGCAGCTCCTTCCTTTACTTTTCCTTCTTTTCACTTTTTCCCCTTCTACCTTATTTCCTTCTTTTGTTCCCTCTCTTCCTTCCTCTTCATCAATTTTTATTGTTTTTTTTAATACCTTCAAATATCAGAAAACCACTGGGTCCTTATATTAACTCCCAGTTTTATCCTTTGGTCAAGGCTCTGAGCATTCATTTTCATAGTTAATTAATCCATAAAATAAAGTCATTAGAAAGGCAATAGCCATATATATTGTTGTTCCAACAGTCTATAAGTCTATGAATTCTCCACATTCCTATACAACTCTATCTCTCTGGCCACAAATGTTGGTTCAGTTTTGGGCACATGACCTAAGTTGAACAAATGATTATCTTCTCTGAAATGTTTGGACTTAGCAAGAGTAACTGTTTGGCCCTGGCCAGTTGGCTCAGTGGTAGAGCGTCGGCCTGGCGTGCGGGAGTCCCGGGTTCAATTCCTGGCCAGGGCACACAGGAGAAGTGCCCATCTGCTTCTGCACCCCTCCCCCTCTCCTTCCTCTCTGACTCTCTCTTCCCCTCCCGCAGCCAAGGCTCCATTGGAGCAAAGTTTGCCCGGGCGCTGAGGATGGCTCTGTGGCCTCTGCCTCAGGCACTAGAATGGCTCTGATTGTGGCAGAGCGACGCCCCAGATGGGCAGAGCATCGCCCCCTGGTGGGCATGCCGGGTGGATCCCGTTCGGGCACATGCGGGAGTCTGTCTGACTGCCTCCCCGTTTCCAACCTCAGAAAAAAAAAAAAAAAGTAACTGTTTACAGAGGTCAAATTGTAAGAAGTAAAGCTTAGCAACTACCTTTTGTCAGCTTGCTGTCAAGGGGAGAAAGTTTGACTGAAAAGAAAGGTAAATTTAAGTAAATTACATGTAAATAACATAAAAGCAATTCTGTAGTTTTGGCAATCTATTTTTATTTTTCTCATTCTCAGTGATGCAATATAAGATACACTTAGATTTAGAAGATTAAGTCACAGGAGATATAGAAACAATTGATTTTTAAAATGCCTATTGTATGAGCCAATTTTCTAAAGCTACTTACATGTCTTGCTGAAAAAAAGCATGTTGGAAAGGGCTCAGAAAAAGGATGTAGATCAAGAGATCCAAGCAAGAGTTCCTATTTAAAGGTCATTTATTATGAATCAGGAATTTTACAAATACTACTGCCACCAATAAAATAACCCATAAAGATATGAATTGTTATCTCAATTTTACATAGGAAGAAATTGAGACTTAAGAAGATTAAACCAACTGCCAAATTTATACAGCTAGTAAATCACTGAGCTGGGATTCAGCTTTTGGCTCATTACGATTACAGAGCCCAGACTTCTGTTCTGTTATATAGCATAGAAGTCTCTCAAGATGTTCATGTATGCCTTAACTTCTGCGATTAGTTTATAATGTATTTGGAAATGCAGGAATAAAATAATCTATATACATGAATTACATTAATAGGTTAATAAAATACTTACAAATTCAGAAAATTTTACTTTCCCAAGGTTTGTAGTATACTCTGAGGAGTATGTATGATTCTGTAATATGTAAGTTGCACATTTCTGATGGGAACTAAGTTTGAAATTATGTATTAATGCATATCTGCTTATTTTGTGGGAGTTTTCTTAGTGAGGTTTGGATGTCTTAATTACACAATATTATGTTTTCTCAGGGCTCTGGGAAATGAATTTTTGTGGCCCCCACTGATTTTCAGAGTTGGATATTATAGGCCTGCTGTTTTAGAAGAATATGTTAGGAATTTTCACTTGTGCCTTTTATTTGAAGTTATTACTTAAATTATTGCTAATAAATATAGCTACCATTTTCTACCATTAATACTCTCAACAACCCTGATGTTTAAGTACTACTACTGGCATTTTGCATGTAGATAAACTAACACAGAAGAAGGTTATCTTAAATGAGATCATACAGCTTGTAAGTGGTATGTATAATCAGCTAACAAGTCTGAATCTGTTTGACTGGAAAGTGAAGACTCCACAGTTTCCAACCATTTCATTTAATGCTGCATCCTCAGTGATTAGTGAGGGCAACAGAGAAAAAAAATTTAAAGATGTAAACACATTAAATCAAATTTAGTCATGATTCCTTGAACTATAACCTCAAAATGATATATATTACAAAGTGATATAAATATGTATTCCATGGCTTCCTTTAAAAACAATACAGTAAAAACATACATCCACACTAAAACCTGCATGCAAATGTTTATAGCAAATTAATCATATTTGCTATAACTTGGAAGCAACCAAGATGTCTTTCAAAAGGTGAATAAACAAAGTGTCATACATTCAAACAAGAGAATATAATTCAGCAATAGAAAGAAATGAGTGTTAAACCACAAAAACAGCCCTGGCCGGTTGGCTCAGCGGTAGAGCATCGGCCTAGCGTGCGGAGGACCGGGGTTCGATTCCCGGCCAGGGCACACAGGAGAAGCGCCCATTTGCTTCTCCACCCCTCCGCCGCGCTTTCCTCTCTGTCTCTCTCTTCCCCTCCCGCAGCCAAGGCTCCATTGGAGCAAAGATGGCCCGGGCGCTGGGGATGGCTTGTTGGCCTCTGCCCCAGGCGCTGGAGTGGCTCTGGTCGCAATATGCCGACGCCCAGGATGGGCAGAGCATCGCCCCCTGGTGGGCAGAGCTTCGCCCCTGGTAGGCGTGCTGGGTGGATCCCGGTCGGGCGCATGCGGGAGTCTGTCTGACTGTCTCTCCCTGTTTCCAGCTTCAGAAAAATGAAAAAAAAAACAAAAAAAAAAAACCACAAAACCAAAAACGAATAAACAAACAAAAAAGCTCATAAAAGAACCATAAATGTATATTGTTAAATAGACCTATCTGAAAAAGTTTCATAATCTACAATTCCAACTACCTGACATTCTGGCAAAGACAAAACTATGGAGACAGGAAAAAATATCAGTGGTTTCCAAGAATTCAGGTGTAGGAGGGGAAGAAGAGAGATGAATAGGTAAGGCGCAGGGGAATTTTAGATTAGTGAAACTATTCTGAACAATAATGTAGTTGTGTGATATAACATGTGTCATTATACATTATCAAAAATCCACAGGATGTACAAGATAAGAATAAACACAAATGCAAACTATGAACTTTAGTTAATAATAACATATCGATATCAGTTCATCAACTGTAACAAATCAAACACCCTAATTCCAGATGTTAATAATAGGGGAAACTGGGAGAAGTGATAGATATAGATGTAGATGTCTAAAGACATGCTTTTAAAAACAATTTGAACAATTTGCTTTTAAATAAATTGCAAAAATTAAAAATCTAAGACTATCAAGGAATCACCAGTAAATAAGGGTAGTGAGAGGGGATGGACCTATCAGATATTAAAGCATATTGTGCAACATAGCAATTTAGAAATGCAATTGGTTTATTAACAAATTAGATAGATAAATTGCAAGGAAAAGAAAACTCATAAATACATATGTGAATGTAGTTTGTAAATATAGAATTTCAAACCATGATACAAAAAATTTCTTAATAGTTTTTAATGTGGAAAAATTAAACCCTTTTTTAAAAAATGGATTCATATTCATTACTTATAGTAAAATAAATTTTTTTTTATCATTCTTGCTGCTATTTCTCTTCAAATATTTTAATCAAGCTTGTTCTTTCATAATTATTAAAAAGTACTAGTTGCTATAAGGACATATAAAAATTTAAAACATGACTTAATTCTCTCAGTTGAAAATAGGGAAGCAAACCCCAATCTCTTCCTTTTCTTAAAGCCTTTACCTTAGAAAATTTGTCTTTTTGAAACACATATAAAGCCTTTTGAAAACTAGATAAGGCCTTTTGTCAGCTTGATGAATCAGGAAAATCTTTCTCAAGGACCTGGGAGTCTTTCTTTAAAGGTAAACATCCAGGAAGATAGCTTTCCTATCTTCAAGTTTCTGTGAGAAGGTAGGAGTCAAATTTGGGTAGATGCCTGGCTCCATGTTACAAAGCTATTGATACTTCCTGTCCAAAAGGTATGAGAAGTTTGCTTCTCTTCTAGGTAAAGTCAAATTGCTAATACAAAGGGTCACCCCCAATTACTGGGTAAATTTAGTAGGTAATGTCATGTCCTCTTACTGGAGTATAAGTAAGTTATTATTTATCTTGAAGACATAATGGATTATATCTCTTTGGTTTATGAAATGTTAAAATTTTTTTCTGTCTTTGCAATCTCTTTGTAGATTGCCCGTGATGTCTGTACATTTTGGTTTAATGCTTATTCAATAACAAACATTTCTGTTTCTCTACTACTTTTGTGGAGAGGATTTCTGGGTTGGTAGACAATTTGGTTTTAATGACATTTTCCCAACATTGCTAGTATAGAATTCTTCTACTGTAGGTAGCCCTGTTTTGATATTGATTCTCCTGCCTAAATTGGGTTTCTGACACTGTGGGATAGAATATGTAGAATGGGACAAGTTAAGAAGCATACTTTGTTTTAAGGTGAGTAGGTTCAGAAATTTATCAGCTGGGATTCAAACTAAGCAGATGGATTCTAGAATTTCTTACTGCCATTTGGAACTGAAGTAAAAATGGTGTTATTAATGGTGATTTGGGGGACAATCTTTAAGTAGTTATTAAATACCTATTCTGTGTCAAGATCTGTGCTTGCAACTGAGGAAACACAAATAAATATAATTGAAGCATTCTTTTTTTTCTTTGATCCTGTTGGTAATTCACCCAGGATAAATGTGAGTGGGCAGACCTGAAGGCGGTAGGAATAGTTAGGAAGCTACAGTAATAGTCCCATTACTGGCAATGAGATATAGGAGGGTCGTCATAATAAAAATGGAAAGAGGTAGGAAGGCAAAGTTAACAAACTGAAGCAAGAATTAAAGAACTTAATTCTTTATCCTTCTCAAAGGATAACTAAAAAGAGATTGATAATTAGTGATGAACACAAGATAATACAATTAGTGAGATTATGGATTTTGATATCTGTGAAAATTTAATTCAAACCCCAGATCTGCTATTTTCTGGATTCAAAAGTTACAAAATTTCTCTCAGGTCCATTGTATGTACAATGAAACTAATAGGACTTGCTTCAGAAATTTATTATAAGTTTAGTATTTTATAAACTACAGGTTGTGACTTGGGAAATTAATTTTACAATTTGGTGAGGAATAATCAGCATTTCTACGAAAATGATTTGAAAGAAAAAAAGTAGAATGCATCATACACAGTAATAACAAGTGTTTCATAGCACTTTGTGCCAATGATACCACACGCATTCACACATGCATTCACATATGTGTGTGTCTGTTTTATGTGTGTGATAAGGATGTATTAAAGTATAAAATAAGCTATATTTATTGTCACAAATTGTGTTAAAAACAAGTTTGAAAATGCAACATTATATATAATACATGTAAAGCATTTTATATGATGCTACAAAAAAGAAGAGAACAAGGTTTGCCATAAACATTAAGACAGAAGAATTTCAAGGATGAGCTAATTAATGGTGTGAAATACAGCAGAAAACAAAGAGAAAAAAAATTGAAAGAAAGTTATTGTTTTGGAAATAATTAACCTGTAGAAAATCAAAGATGATCTACAAAACATGGATTTTGTCTGTAGATATTTATTGTTAATAAATATACAATAATATTGCCTTATAATATTCAATAATTGTAAAAGATACAAAGAAAAGCTATAATGGGAAGAAATAGACAAAATTATCTCTACACAGCTATTATAATAAATAATGCATAGCAACTCCATCCTTTTAAGTTTGTTCTTTGAAAGAGGGTAAAATAGTTACCCTCTGTATATATAGATATAGATAATATAAATATATTTTTCTTTTTCTTGAAAAAATTTCAATTTTAAAAACAAGTAAGTTTGAGGATTAGGACACATGGAACCTTTATGAGACTCCCTTAATTTTTCTTTTTCTTTTTTTTTTTTAATGTCAGATAGGTAATGATATTTTAGTTGAATTCCCAGGAGGGCTGGTGAATCTGGAGATATAACCTTTATGGCTTCTTCAGCTGGTGTCTGCAGGCTGCAAACACAGCAATGGTTTCCAGTTCATGGTATAAATATATATATTCTCCTCTGGTGCAGAAACCATTACACCCACCTTTCTATAAAAATACCAGATTTGGGTTAAGATTCTTAAAGGTGTTTAAATAATTATTCCCCAACTGTCTGGAGTGAGAGGCATGGAAGAAGAAAGCAGAAGAATTGGGACAGGTGGCCTGAGAGGATGTCAAATACCTCACTGCCTTTTACCCATCAGAGGGGAGGCCTCGCTGTAAGGGTCCCGATGTGTCTTCCCTCATCTCTTCTCTCCACACCTTCTACCCGTTGGCTCTTTCTCTACCAAATCTCACCTTTTTCCATTTTCTCTAGAACCAGTCACCCTTTTTTACAAAAAGTATATAATATTTAGTCTCTTTTTGTCTCATCTAACAACTTGTAAAATTATCAGTTTTAGAGGTTAAGTTTCCATAGCTTTGTCTCTGTTTAGTTGCTTTTGTTCTGTGAGGTTTTTGCCATGTCTCTTTGCCCACAAACTTCCCCACTCCTGTTCTATGAGGACACAAGGTGCTAAAAACATCAGTATGTTCTTGGTCTCATACATTAAAGCATGCAGAGAAAAGCTAGAGATCTTTTGCTACATACTATAGTTGTACACTCCCAGCCGTGATTCTCAACCAAAGCTGTGTATTCAAGTTCCCTGGAAGGTTTAAACAATACCCATGCTGAATTCCATCTGCAACCAGTTAAATTAGAGCCTCTGAGCAAGTGTCCCAAACATCACTTATCTGTAACATCCATTGCACTCTTTCTGTGTCAGACACTTACCAATGTGCTTTATATGCATCATTTTATTTAATCTTCACACAAACTCCACAAGAGGTAAGCACTGAAAAAAAAAAAAAAGAGATGAATAACTTAGAAACCATAAGGCACTGAACAGATTATGCATTTTGACTGGGTCCGGTAGCTAATACATGGTAGAGTCAAGTCTATCTCTCTCTTCAGTCCATGCTCAAATCCATGCTACCTCAAAGATAAGTTTTAAACAGGAAAACAAAAAAGATGGTCAGAATTTTTCATATCTGATAGGCAATCCCAGCTGTATTCAGGACAGAGTGCACAGGGCAAAAACAAAGCCTGGAGACCAATGAAGATTTCTCCTCTGAGTGGCTATAATTTTGTACATTTATCAATATCACATGAAAACTATGACAAACCCACAGCCAACATCACAATCAATGGTCAAAAATTAAAAGCAATCCTCTTAAGATCAGAAATAAGGCAGGGGTGCCCCCTTTCACCACTCTTATTCAACATAGTACTGAAAGTCCTAGCCACAGCAATAAGACAAGAAGAAGAAATAAAAGGCATCCAAATTGGAAAAGAAGAAGTAAAACTATCTTATTGCAGATGATATGATACTGTATATAGAAAACCCTAAAGTCTAGTCAAAAACCTACTGGACCTAATAAATGAATTTAGCAGGGTGTCATGATATAAAATTAATACACAGAAATAAGAGGCATTTTTATACACCAACAATGAATCATCAAAAAGAGAAATTAAGAAAACAATCCCCTTTACTATTACAAAAAAATAAATAAAGTATCTAGGAGTAAATTTAACCAAGGAGGTTAAAGACTTGTATGCAGAAAATTATAAAACATTGATAAAAGAAATCAAGGAAGATACAAACAAATGGAAGCATATACCGTGTTCACGGATAGAAAGAATAAACATCATTAAAATGTCTACATTACCCAAAGCAATTTATAAACTCAATGCAATACCAATTAAAATACCAATGATGGCCTGACCTGTAGTGGCGCAGTGGATAAAGCGTCAACCTGGAAACGCTGAGGTTGCCGGTTCAAAACCCTGGGCTTGCCTGGTCAAGGCACATATGGGAGTTGATGCTTCCTGCTCCTCCCCCCTTCTCTCTCTCTCTCTCTCTCTCTCTCTCTCTCTCTGTATCCTCTAAAATAAAAAAAAATTTAAAAAAATAAATAAATAAAAAATAAAATAAAATACCAATGACATAATTCAAAGATATAGAACAAATATTCCAAAAATTTATATGGAACCAAAAAATAACTTGAATAACCTCAGCAATCTTAAAAAAGAAGAATAAAGCAGAAGGTATCACACTTCCTGATAATCAAGTTATATTACAAGGTCATTGTACTCAAAACAGCTTGGTACTGGCATAAGAACAGGCATATAGATCAATGGAACAGAACAGAGAACCCAGAAATAAACTCATACGTTTTTGGACAATTGATATTTGACAAAGAAGGTAAGAGCGTACATTGGAGTAAAGACAGCCTCTTCAACAAATGGTGTTGGGAAAATTGGACAGCTACCTGCAAAAAGTGAAACTAGACCATCAACTTACACCATTCACAAAAATAAACCCAAAATGAATAAAGGACTTAAATGTAAGTCATGAAACAATAAGCATCTTAGAAGAAAATATAGGAATAAGCCCACCAACATCTCTCACAGCAATATATTTGCTGATTTATCTCCACAGGCAAGTGAAATAAAAGACAGGATAAACAAATGGGACTATATCAAACTAAAAAGCTTTTGTACAGCTAAAGACAATATGAACAGAATAAAAAGACAAACCACACAATGGGAGAATGTATTTGATACTACATCTGATAAGGGGTTAACTACCAAAATTTATCAAGAACTTGTAAAACTCAACACCAGGAAAACAAACAATCCAATCAAAAAGTGGGCAAAAGAAATGAATAGACCCTTCTCCAAAGAGGACATATAGATGGCCAATAAAGAGATGAAAAATGTTCAACATCACTAATCATTAGAGAAATGCAAATTAAAACCACAATGAGATACCACCTCACACCAGTCAGAATGGCGCTCATTAACAAAACAACACATGATAGGTGCTGGCGAGGATGTGGAGAAAAGGGAACCCCCCTGCACTGCTGGTGGAAGGCAGGCTGGTGCAGCCACTGTGAAAACAGTATGGAGATTCCTCAAAAAATTAAAAATCGAACTGCATTTTGACCTAGCCATCCCACTTTTAGGAATATATCCCAAGAACACTATATCACTGACTCAGAAAAAGAAATGTACCCCCATGTTTATGGTAGCATTGTTCACAATAGCGAAGATCTGGAAACAGCCCAAGTGTCCATCAGTGGACGAGTGGATTAAAAAGCAGTGGTATATATACACAATGGAATACTATGGGGCTATGAAAAAGAAGGAAATCTTACCTTTTGTGACAACATGGATGGATCTGAAAACTATTATGTTAAGTGAAATAACCCAAGCAGAGAAAGAAAAATATCATATGACCTCACTCATTTGAGGAATCCAAGAAACAATGTGAACTGAGGAACAGAATTGAGACAGAGGAGAGATAAAAGGGACCAGAGGGAAAGAGGACAGAGGGAAAGGGGATAATAGGATGGGATAAACCTGAAGGGAAGGGGGGAGGGAGATGTTAGGAAGGGGGCAAGGGAGATGTTGAGGGGAATACAGGGGAGGGGGGTTTCATTTGGGGCAACATTAGAATCTACGTAAACACAATAAATTAAATTTAAAAAAATCACATGAGAACTGGGAATGTGTCTTACTTTTCTTTTTATTACCTTCAGCTAACACAGTGCCTGAATTTAGTCAGCATATATATTTATTGAATGAATAAATTATTGCTATTGTAATTATGTAGAAGAAAAAATATGAATGCCTAAACTAAAGCTGTGGGGTTAGAGGTTGAAATGGATTTAAGAGCTAGTTGAATAAATTTCTTCAGGCTAATGAATCGTTACCTATAATGCCAAAATGTTTGAAATTCATACGGCTTTCCCAATAGTTTTAATTCAAAGGACAAACTCTAATGGCGTATATATCACTGAAAGGCCAAAAAAGAAAGTAATGGGGGTACAGTGAGCTCATAAATTTTCCTTAAATTGTTCCATGTTGGCAGCCTCATCCTCCAGACCTGGCAGGTAGGGTACAAATTAGGAAAGGGATGTAAAGCTCTCAGTTCCCAAGTCAGAAGACTGGTTTCAAGTCTCTTTTTAGTAGGAGCGGGTATACAACATTAGTTAAATAAGAATCTCTGATGTCTCATCATGATGATGGATTAATGTTGTGGAGAAGAGATGAAATAATAAGAATAGTCCTTTTGAAACACTATTTTTGCAACCTGAATTGGAGTATTAATTAGACCAAGGACTGCAGTGACTGAATCATATTTATAATTGAGATTAAACATGTTAAATCAGGTGACTTTTTATAATCTATAAATTTCCCTATTGTAAAAATATTAATACTGATGTTGGAGGATATTAAAACTGAATATAGGTATATTATAAAGGCCACTGGAAATATTTCAGGTTTTAAATTTTCTACAATGACTGTATATTAGTTTAATAATCTTCAGATAACTGAAATTGATATAGAATTACATATGCCAATGATTTTTATTTAGTTATTATGACAGAGGTTTATAAATTTACAATGAGAAAAATAATTTTTATTGGTTTAATAAGTAGATTGCCAAATTTAGACTCTAAACACATTTTTTGCAAAGGTTTCAAATGGACAGAATCAGCCTCATTGCCACGGTGGTAGTTCATGGAGGAAGAGGTACACAGACCTGAATGCACAGCATCTGATAGGATGACCTTTTGCTGAAAAATCATTTGGAACAGCATTCATTCCACAATAACTGTCATGTTACGTACAGACAGAAACAGGACAGAAATGAAAGTTATTTTGGTTTCTTTCTCTTCAACTTCAAGACCACATCAGCAAGAGCACAAATTACTAGCTAATCTAAATGTAAAAGAAATAAATATTTTGTTACTCATAACACACTAAGCATCTGGACTAGATGCTGCTGCTATGATGTCTGGGTATTCAGTAGCAGTTGAGTGGGATCATAGCATGTATATTTTCTTTTTTGATAAATTTAAGAGCATCATAAAATGATGTGAGTTAAGAGAGTTTAAGAGCAATGTAGCTTTGAAATAAGATAGGTGTGAATTCAAATTCAGACACTAAATCTTTATAGCTTGATGACCTAAGGCAAATGACTGAACTCTTCTTACCTCACTTTGCCTTTACTGCAAAATTGGGGTAGTTGTACATACTTAACAGTATTGTTGTAAAAATTAAGAGAAACTATGTAAGTGAAGAATCCTCATTGTAAAACTTCATAGTGTCAGCTCGGCATATGGATGTCCCGGGTTTGATTCCCAGTCAGGGCACATGGGAAAAGAGACCATCTGCTTCTCCAACCTTTTCCTCCTACCTCTCTCTCTCTCTCTTCCCTTCCCATAGCCATGACTCAAATGGTTCAAGCAAAGTTAGCTCCAGGTGCTGAGGATGGCTCCATGGCCTTACCTCAAATGCCAAAATAGCTTGGTGTCAAGCAATGGAGCAGCAGCCCAGATGGGCAGAGCATTGCCTGGTAAGGTGCTTGCCAAGTGGATCCCAGTTGGAGTGCATGTGGGAGTTTGTCTCTGCCTCCCCACCTCTCACTTAAAAAACACACACACATACACAAAAAACGAAAAACTTCTTAGGTGTCTACTTTATTACTTCTTCTTAAAGAAAACCGTTTAACATTTCATATGATACTGGTTTGGTGGTCATGAACACCTTTAGCTTTCTCTTGTCTGGGAAGCTCTCTATCTGTCCTTCAAGTCTAAATAATATCTTTGCTAGGTAGAGTAGTAAAAAATATACACAATAAAATGGCAATATATATCTATCAACAATTAAACCTAAAAAACAAAATAAACAGGACAGAAACAGAGTCATAAGCAGAGAGAACAGAGTGATGGTTGCCATAGAGGAAGGGCTTTGGGGGATGGGGTGAAAGAGATGAAGGGATTGGCAAGTACATATTCAGTTACTGAATAGTCATGGGGATGTAAAGTACAGCATAGGGAATAGAGTCAATAATATTCTAATAACTATAGTCTCAGAAGGGTGTGAGATTTATTGAGATAATCAGTAAGTTATGTAATGTCCAATCATTGAGGTATACAACTGAAACTAAAATAATAATGTATGTCAACTGTAATTGAGGAAAAAAAAAACCTTCTTGCCTGACCATGTGGTGGCGCAGTAGATAGAGCATCGGACTGGGATGCCGAGGACCCAGGTTCAAGACCCCGAGATCACCAGTTTGAACGCAGGCTCATCTGGTTTGAGCAAAAGCTCACCAGCTTGGACCCAAGGTTGCTGGCTTGAGCAAGGGGTTACTCGGTCTGCTGAAGGCCTGCGGTCAAGGCACATATGAGAAAGCAATCAATGAACAACTAAGGTTCACAATGCGCAACGAAAAACTAATGATTTATGTTTCTCATCTCTCTGTTTCTGTCTGTCTGTCCCTGTCTATCCCTCTCTCTGACTCTCTCTCTGTCTCTGTAAAAAAAACAACCCACAAAAAACAAAAAAAAAAAAACCTTCTTAGGTGCTCATTATACATACCCATGAAGCAGGAGTCCCACACAGAAAGCCATCTAGACTCCATCTGAATATTTTGAGTACATATGCTGCTATGCAAAGCTGCCTACTCCATTTTTAAACACTTTATTTTAAATTTTTTCTTTGATCATTTTGTTCACGTGCTCTGTCCCTCTGATCCACCCAGTAGTTTTTAGTTCTGCACTTCCCTGATTTCACATTTAAGAAATTGCTTTAAATCTATTCTGGAGGAGAACAAAGCTAAAAAAGTATTGATTCCTCCCCTCATAGAGTTTATAGTCTAGCCAAGAAGGCCAGGTAATAAATAAACATACAACATGGGAACAGAGATCAGGAAGATGTAACCTTAAACTAGAGAGCTCAGTATAACCTCTTACTGAAAAGAACATTTAAGCAGAGACCTAAGGGAAGAATGATAGTTTTACTACCGTAGAATTTTTAAGTATTTATTAATATATTGCAATAAATTAAATCAAGTTATTGCCTATGTCTAGGCCTGAAATTTTAGTAACATAGACCTTAATATTGTGACATTTTACAGTAATAGGAAAATGGCTCTTATAATTTTTTCAAAATAATACATCTATCTACTTAAAAAATGAGTGCCTAGGATAACATAAAAAGAAAAAGAATAGATTCTCTTTCTTCTTTTATCTTCAGCCTTACTCTCTGGAGGCAATTACTTTTAAGCATTTTTAATTTTATACTCCTTGTGTTCAGCTCTCTTACTAACAAAATAATTCTATTTTGATGTATTAAAACTTAACTAGTATCTATTTACTTTACACAATGAAAGATAAGGAGAGAAACTGACTTACACTATTTGCCATGTTACATTTGCAAGTTTTGATAATTACATTACTACATATCATCATTTTTTACATAAATTTTTAAAATGTACTAAGTCTTGCCTGACCTGTGGTGGCACAGTGGATAAAAAGCATCAGCCTGGAAATGCTGAGGTCTCTGGTTCGAAACCCTGGGCTTGCCTGGTCAAGGCACATGTGGGAGTTGATGCTTCCAGCTCCTCCACCCTTCTCTCTCTCTGTGTCTCTCTCTCTCCTCTCTAAAAATGAATAAATAAAATAAAAATATTTAAAAAAAAATGTACTAAGTCTTATCAGTTGTTTACAGCTTTATTAAGGTAAAATTGACAAATAACAATTGTATATATTTACAATGTATGGACTGTTTTATATACATTTCGATCAAGCTAATTAACATATTATCACTTCATAGGTATATTTTTATTTTTTTTGTGATGAGAAATTTAAAGTCTATTCGCTTAGCAAATTTAAAGTGCGCAATACAGTATCATTAAATAGAGGCACTTTACGTTAAATCTTCAAAACTTATTTATCTTTTGTATGTGTGTGTGTGTGAAAGAGAGAGAGAGACAGAGAGAGGGACAGATAGGGACAGACAGGAAGGGAGAGAGATGAGAAACATCAATTCTTTGTTGCGGCTTCTTTGTCTCCTTAGTTGTTCAGTGACTGCTTTCTTATATGTGCCTTGACCGGGGGACTACAGCAGAATGAGTGACCCCTTGCTCAAGCCAGTGACCTTTCAGCTCAAGCCAGCAACCATGGCATCATGTCTATGATCCCATGCTCAAGTCAGTGATCCTGTGCTCAAGTTGGTGAGCCCACAGTCAAGCTGAATGAGCCCGCGCTTAAGCCGGCATCCTCCAGGTTTTGAATCTGGGTTCTCCACATTCGATTCTGATGCTCTATCCACTGCACCTATGCCTGGTCAGGCAAAACTTATTTATCTTGCAAAACTGAAACTTGTATCCCTTGACCAATACCTCTTCATTTCCCTCCCCTCAGCTCCCATCGTTCTACTCTCTGCTTCTATGAGTTTGACAATTTTATAGTTCACATATAAGTGAGATAATGCAGTATTTGTTTCTGCATGTCTGGCTTATTTTACTTAGTATAAGTCCTTTAAGTTCCCAAATGGCAGCATTCTATTTTTTTTTTTAATTTAGTGAGAGGAGGGAAGGCAGAGACAGACTCCGGCATGCCACCCCCCCAACTGGGATCCACGCATCAAGCCCATTAGGGGGCAATGCTCTGCCTATCTGAGGCTGGTGCTCTGATGCAACCAGAGTCATTTTTTAGTGCTTGAGGCAGAGACCATGGAGCTATCCTCAGCGACCAAGCCAACTCCCTCTAATCGAGCCAAGGCTGCAGGAGAGGAGAAGAAAGAGAGAGAGAGAAGTGAGAGGGGGAAAAGTGTAGAAGCAGATGGGCACTTCTCCTGTGTGCCCTAACCAGAAATTGAACCTGGATCATTCATATGCTGGGCAATCGCTCTCCCACTGAGCCAAATGGCCAGGGGCCATAACTGTATTCTTTTTTTTTTTTTTTTGTATTTTTTGTATTTTTCTGAAGTTGGAAACGGGGAGGCAGTCAGACAGACTCCCGCATGTGCCTGACCAGGATCCACCTGGCATGCCTACCAGGGGGCAATGCTCTGCCTATCTGGGGCATTGCTCTGTTGCAACCAGAGCCATTCTAGCGCCTGAGGCAGAGGCCATGGAGCCATCCTCAGCGCCCGGGCCAACTTTACTTCAATGGAGCCTCGGCTGATGGAGGGGAAGAGAGAGACAGGGAGGAAGGAGAGGGGGAGGGGTGGAGAAGCAGATGGGTGCTTCTTCTGTGTGCCCTGACTTGGGAATCAAACCTGGGACTCCTGCATGCCAGGCCGACGCTCTTCCACTGAGCCAACCGGCCAGGGCTAATTTTATTCTTTTTTAAGGCTGACAATATACCATTCTGATGTATAGTGTATACATCACTATATATAGAATATAACTTATTATTATACAATACAGTTGTATATAAATTATATTTGTATATAATTATATAATATACAACATATATAGTATATGTGTATATTATATACTGTACATGTGTTCATGTGTATTGAATATATTGTATTGGTATATGTGTGATATATAATACTATATATTATATATAATACTAGATGTATGTGTGTATCTATATATACATATACTCATTATTAAAAAACAAATTTTTATTCAATTGTCTATCATGAGTAAGTAGTTTTCATATTTTGACTATTGTGAAGACTGCAATGAACAAAGGAGTATAGATATCTTTTTGAGATATTGATATTATTAACTTTAGATATAAACCCTGAAGTAAGATTCTGGATCATTAAGTAGTTTTATTTTTAATTTTCTGAGGAACTTCCATGCTATTCTCCAAAATGGCTGTACCAATTTACCAGGCCAATGTCAAGAACTTTTTCCCTGTGTTTTCTTCTAGGAACTTTATGGTTTCAAGTCTTATCTTTAAGTCTCTCATCTCAGTTCATTTCATGTATGGTCTGCTATAAAGGTCCAATTTCATTCTTTTACATGTATATCTCCAGTCTTCCCAATATCATTTAATGAAGAGACTATTCTTTCCCATTATGTGTTCTTGACACCACTGTCAAATATCAGTTGACCATAGGTGAATGAATTTATTTCTAGGCTCTCTATTCTGTTCTATTGGTCTGTAAGTCTGTTTTCATTTCAGAACCATACTGTTTAGATTATTGTAGCTTTGTACTATATTTTGAAATTGGAAAGTGTGATGCCTTCAGCTTTATTCTTTTTTAAGACTGTATTGGTAGATACTCTGTCGTTTACCATGGCCAAGACAAAGATCAAGGAAGAAGTCAAGACTAAGAGCATTGATTATATTAATTTGAAGGTGGTGGGGCAGGATGCTTCTGTGGTGCATTTTAAGATTAGGAGGCATACACCATTTAGTAAACAAATGAAAGCCTATTGTGAATGACAGGGTTTGTCAATGAGATAGGTCAGATTCAAATTTGATAGGAAGACAATTTGATAAAACAGACATACCTGCACAGTTGGAAATGGAGGATGAAGATACAATTGGTGTGTTCCAGCAGCAGACAAAAGAAAAAAAAAAAATCAAAACAAAACAAAACAAAAAAACCCTGCTACTTTATCCAGATCTCTGTTGCTCTAGACCAAAACTAACCTTGTGAAATTTAGAAGACTATAATAATTTTTGTGTTAATTTTGAATATTGAAAGCCAATAACTATAATAAAATATTGCTTATTGCAGATCCACACAATGACTATACCATAGAGAAATCTATATAATCCTATATCACTAAATCTTTACCATTTAAACAACAATATTCTAATTGTCAATATCACATGGAATCTCCTTCAGTCCTTTAAAATCATTGATGGACAGTTTGAGAGATTTTTAGTAAAAGTTTTCACCCCATCATTTAGCTTTTCCATCTTCCTATTTATACTATGAAAAGTATGGAATGGAAAGGAAGGAATTTTATAACTTTAAATGCAGTCTATCTTCTACTTGATGGCATTCTCTCTAGAATAAGAGCCCTTTGCCTTCTTATTCAGTGAAAATTTGCTTCTCTTTAAGAATTTTTTGTATCTCATATCTTCTTTGGGTATATTTTATGTTTTTATTATTTTTCCATTAACATTGTAAATTTTCAGTAATAGAAGATCTGGGTTTCTGTCCAAGATGTGACCGTCACTGCATGGGCAAGATGACAGCATCCTTGTTTCAAGTGGTAGGATGAAGGAAAGGAATACAAAGAAAAGGACAGAGTACTCCTCAAAGCTATCCCATTCTACTTTATCTTATATTTTTCTGACTAGATCTTCTTCTTAGGATCATTCAGAACTTCAAGGAAAGCTGGGGCATAGTCTTTATCCTGAACAATAGGTACCTGGCTTAATCTTATATTATTTTGAAATAAGAAATGAATGAATATTGGGTGACAATCAACAATCTTTGCCATAGTATTAATCAATAAAAAAATTATTATATCTAGCTTTAAGCAAGTTAAGTATTAAGTAAATTTTCCTAGGTAAATTGGTTAAGAAGAATACCTTCATTTTTCTTAATGATTAACCAATTGTATAGAACTGTTGGCTACAAGCCAAATAAATATTAAATGACATCTGTCATAAATAATTATTTTCACTTTAAAATTATTTACTTGGAGTTATTCTTGGGTAATTATTGGGAAACAGAAGCAATGACCTATTGGCACAAACTTCATATGTTGCAATGACATTATCTTTAATAGAAAGGGATATTTACCTTCTTTCAGAAGATGGAGAACAATCCTGCCATAGGGGGTATATAAAGACTAATTTGAAGGGTCTTGATACAATGGTCTTATCAGTAATTATATAGTGAAAATGCATATCTATTTCTTTGGGGTGGGTTCCCCATGAGGTGAGTGGGCTCTGTGACTACTTTGACCAACAGAATATAGCTAACATGATTCTCTGCCAGTTTCTGGTCTCAGGTTTGAGGACTCTATTAGCTTCTACTCTCTTTATCTTGAAACACTCTCTTGAATCCCTAAGTCATTATGTTAATATCCATGCTCTGAGGAAGTTAGAGAAAGAAAGACAAATAGAGAAGGAGTAGACAAGGAGGAAGGAAGACAGAGGGGAAGGGAGGGGCTGTGTGGAGAGAAGAAACCTAGTGTCTTAATCAGTTAGAGCTGCCATAACCAAATATCATAAATGGGATGGCTTAAGCAACAGACGTTTAGTTCTAGAGGCTGAGAAGTGCAGCCTCTTCAGCGCCTGTTGAGAGCTCTTTTTCTTGCTTGGGGATTGCCATTGTCATGCTGTGTCATCATATCACAGAGAGTAACAATACACACTCTGGACTCTTCTTATACAGGTACTAATTTCATTATGAGGACTCTACTCTCATCCCTTTACCTAACCGTAATTATCTCCCAGAGACCCCATGTCTTTATGCCATCACACTGTGGGAAAGAGCTTCAATTTATGAATTGTGGGAGAACATAAATATTGAGTCCAGGAAACACAGCTCCAAGACATCATGGACATTCTTGCAGTGTCTTGTTCTTAATTTTTGATCTAAGAAAACAATTTGTTATTTTAAGCCACTAAGAACTGAGTTTTGGAGTAATTTGTTACTAAGTAATATACAATCAGTACCAAAATAAAAGGTCAGAAAGGCATTTACATATCACTCTGTGAAGCATGCTTTTCCATCTGATCAAACGAGTGTTCTGAGTTAATTTAATTTATTTTCAATTCCAAGTTATTCTTGGTATGTTCAAAAAGTAAACCTTCAGCTGTTAATGGGTTGGCTCCATTATTAGAAGAAGAATTTCTGGCCTGACCTGTGGTGGCGCAGTGGGATAAAGCGTCGACCTGGAACACTGAGGTTGCCGGTTCAAAACCTTAGGCTTGCCTGGTCAAGGCACATATGGGAGTTGACGCTTTCTGCTCCTCCCCCTTCTCTCTCTCTCTCTCTAAAAATCAATAAATAAAATATTTTTAAAAATAAGAATTTCAGAAACATTTTTATATCAATATCATCAGATGCTTCTAAAGGATAACCATTAAAAGAATTCAATTCATTGTTTGAAATTTTTTAAATGACTGTCATGAATTTAATGAAAAAGAAGTAAAAGTTTTAAAACAGTATTGAGAAGTTTTATGTTCAAAACATGAACAATAGATTATGTTGGATTAATCTGTCAAATGGACAAAATATAAAAAACAACTACACAAAGCCTATGAACAGCAACCAGATACTGGCAGATTTTAGAGACTGTTCAGCCCATAGATGAAGGGAACTGCATTTGGATGAGTTTTCCCGTGTTTATGGCTTTCAGTGTGAGGGTAGGCTCCATTCCATGTGGAGCAAAGTGCTAAACTTGTAAAGAAACCACAGAGAGCCTAGAGGAAAAGAGCAAAAATAAAGCACTGAACCATGTTCTGACTCATTTATGAATGAGGACAATAAAACAGATATTCTTAAATTAGGTAGTTGGTCCAGGAAAGTTACCATGGGGAAAAAATGGAAGAGAAATTTGAGTCAGAGTTGGGTTGGGGGAAATATACATTCCGGTGCCCTCTTCTGTATCATCTGTGCACACGTACAAACTCAACTTCCAGGATTGAGAACTGACCTTGGAATTAAAAAAAATTACTATGTGTGACAGATATTTTTTTCCTTCAGTTTTGATAGTATAAGTGAACATATAAAAGTAGCATGACTGGTTCTAAAAATGGGCAGTTTTGTTCTTGGAGGAAGAATCTATGCTTTTTTTTTAAATTTACAATTCAAAATTAAACTCACTTATAATAAGCTGGAGAAGAAATATGTGTGTTTTAGTACCAATCCTTATAGAGAATGTGCAAGGATATTTGTAAACATTATATAATAATAATTCCAGGGACATTTTTATCTCTGCAATATGAGTATGCTTTTTAAATTAAAACATCTTAATATATACTTTAATGCTCAATATAAAAAATTGAATAATATATTTAGTTGGTCCTAATGCTTGTATAACATCATTTTAGAACATTATAAAAATAAAGCAGTTCCCAATTTTGACAAAGGATGTTGGCTGACATTTTACTTCTAACATGTTATATTCTGTCTTTATATTTTTAAACAATGGCAAAAATTCATACTATACACAGCCAAGCTGCTCTTGTCGGCTCTGGATATGCCTTGCTTTTTTATGTTCCAATCAAATATTTGACACCAGTTCAGTTTACTTTTATATTGTTAATTTTTAAATCAAACATAATCCCATTTATGTACTTGGAATGTATGTCTTTAAGTTTTCCAAAACTAGCCTGACCTGTGGTGGCGCAGTGGATAAAGTGTCAACCTGGAAACACTGAGGTTGCTGGTTCAAAACCTTGGGCTTGCCTGGTCAAGGCACATATGGGAGTTGATGCTTTCTGCTCCTCCCCCTTCTTTCTCTCTCTCTCTCTCCCCTCTCTATAATGAATAAATAAAATTTTTATTAAAAAAAATTAACTTTTCCAAAACTTTGTTATTATTTTCTTTTTTAAAAAGTTTTAATTTAGCCTGACAAGGTAATGGAGCAGTGGATACAGCATCAGACTGGGATGCAGAGGACCCAGGTAGAAAACCCCAAGGTCGCTGGCTTGAGCATGGGATCATAGACATGACCCCATAGTCATTGGCTTGAGCCCAGAGGTCGCTGGCTTGAAGCCCAAGTTCGCTAGCATGAGCCCAAGGTCACTGGCTTGAGCAAGGGGTCATTCACTCTGTTGTAGCCCCTGGGTCAAAACACATATGAGAAAGCAATCAATGAACAACTAAAGAGCTGCAACAAAGAATTGATGTTTCTCATTTCTCTGTCTGTCCCTGTCTGTCCCTATCTCTCCCTCTCTCTGTCTTTCTCTCTGTCTCTGTCACACATACAAAAAAAGTTTTAATTTATATTTTATTTATTAGATTTTTAGAGAGAGGAGAGAGAGAGAGAAAAAGGGGAGACAGAGGAGAGGGAACAACTCATAGTAGTTGCTTCCTGTACATGCCTTGACCCGGCAAGCCCAGGGTTTTGAACCAGTGACCTCAATATGCCAGGTTGACACTTTATCCACTGTACCACCACAGATCAGGCTGTCATTGTTTTCAAAATGAAGATTCACCAACATACTGTTCTTATTGGAAATGAGGATGGTCTGAAAGAAAAAGCAAGGATCTAAGTAAGACAGTCAGATTTGAGTTTTGGCTTCATAACTTTTAAATCTTAGGAAATTGAATTGAGATGTCAGTGGATTTAAGGTAATTGAGTGAAATATTGGAATGGTAATATGCATGCTATTCTACTTATAGGACCTAGCTAATCATAATCATAACCAAAAATATAACTAATGAGAAGGTAAAAGTAGTAGCTGTTGTAGAAAGCATAGTACTAGTAGCAACAGTGCTAATAAAACTAAAAGAAGTAATGTTAATGGTATTTACAGTAACATTTACTGAATTGCTTTTGATGTACCAGCTTATTTGAAGTCTAAATCAGGGGTAGTCAACCTTTTTATACCTACCGCCCACTTTTGTATCTCTGCTAGTAGTAAAATTTTCTAACCGCCCACCAGTTCCACAGTAATGGTGATTTATAAAGTAAGGAAGTAACTTTACTTTATAAAATTTATAAAGCAGAGTTACAGCAAGTTAAAGCATATAATAATAATTACTTACCAAGTACTTTATGTCAGATTTTTGCTAAGTTTGGCAGAAGAAATCTTTATAAAACAACTCACTATAATTAAATCTCTTTTTATTTATACTTTGGTTGCTCCGCTACCACCCACCATGAAAGCTGGAACACCCACTAGTGGGCGGTAGGGAACAGGTTGACTACCACTGGTCTAAATCAATATCATCCTTGCAGCAACGCTACAATTCTAGGCCTTTGGGTAACTGAAGAGGGAGTGGGAAAAGGAGGCAAGGCAGACTTTGCATATTATTATGAAACTGCAGAGATAGAAAAATACCAGATCAAAAAAAGACTGCTGAGGTTATTGGACTTTACTGAGTGACAGGGTTCTGTTAAAGGTGATTAAACAGGAGAGAAACATGCATAAAAAGATAACCCAAGAGCAGCTTGAAGGAAGGGTTTAATAAAGTTTTTCAGGTAAGAGAAAGTTTAATTCTGAACTAAGATAATGTGGAGTGTTTCTTCTCAGTCAATACTTCCATCTTTTGAGATTTACCATATTTTTCGCTTCATAAGATGCACTTATTTTCCCCCAAAAGTGGAAGGGGAAATGCCTGTGCATATTATGGAGTGAATGTACATTTTTTAGCTGCTACAAGGCGCTGCACCAGTAAACATATGTAGAATGAGCACCAGCGGGAACATAATCATATCCGCAACCACGGTGTATGGAACTGGTATCTGCTGAGTGTTCTCCTGGTTGTGGTTTCCACAGTTGCATGCAGTGCAGGAGGGAACGCAAATGATGTTCTGTGGGCGCAGTCATCTGGCATCCTCCAGGGCAGACGTGAGAGATGCGATGCAGCTGTGGAGGGCTGCACTGCAGCTGCTGGAGCTCTGTGTGAAGTGCTGACTTCACTTGTTGCCAGCCTAATAGCATTTTATTGGCTGACTGGCTGGCAGATAGGGGCGGGGCCAAAGGTATGAGGTGTGTGCAGTGAGCTGGGAAGCCAGTATAAGCACAGGCAAAGCAGTGGCAGGCAGAGCAGACCATGCTGCTCATCTCTATCAGTTTATTCCAGCTGTAATCCAACTAGTTTACCTATGTAGTGACATTAGAGTAAAAACTAGCTGGACTTTCCCTAATGCAGCAGCAGGGGGGTGCATGAGAAAGGATGGATGGATGAAAATGGAATGAGAGTGTGGATTGAAAAGTTTTGGTCTAAATGTCCTAGAGGGCTTCTGAAAAAAATCTGCCCTATTAGTGCTTGACCCGTTTAGAGCACATATGAGCCGGGGGTGGGGGGGGACTTGAAAGAAGTGAAGACTCATCTAGCTATAATTCCCGGGGGTCTTACCAGCCAGTTGCAACCTCTCTTTGTTTCCATCAACAAACCATTTAAAGTCTTTATGCAAGAAGAGTGGAACAAGTGGATGGCTGCTGGTAATCATGATCTGATACCAACTGGATGAATGAAGAGACCCACTATCACTCAAGTTTGTGAATGGGTAAAAACATCATGGCAGTCAGTGAAGAATGAAACTGTGGCACAGTCATTCAAAACATGTGGAATTAGCAATGCCTTAGATGGTACGGAAGCTGGTATCATATATGAAAATAGCAAAGAAAGTGCTACTAGTGATTATGAGCAATGGAGCTTCTTAAATTCTGACTCTAGCAATAATGAGTTCCTGGACAACTAAAAGAGTATTTGAACATTAAAGTCTCTTCTCATTTGTTAATAACAATGCTAATAGTTGTTAATACTGCTGTTGAGTTGACATTGTTGAAATATTATTGTAGTATATCTTATTAAATATTTTAACACACCATTTGGTTCAGATTTTTTTTTCTTATTTTCCTCCTTAAAACCCTAGGTATGTCTTATGGTCAGGTGCATCTTATGGAGCGAAAAATACAGTATTTTCTTCCATAGCTGGAATAAATACAGTGGTACCTTGAGATACAAACAGACCAACATACAAATTTTTAAAGATATGAGCTGCGACTCAGTTCCTATTTTTGGTCGAGATCTGAGCAAAATTCAGAGATACGAGTCGTGATTCGGGAAGCTGCCACTAGTTGGCACGTTGGCGCACGGGTCCAATATTGGCAGTTTGATATATGAGTTGACTGACTTACGAGCTTGGTTACAGAACAAATTAAATTTGTATCTCAAGGTACCACTGTATAATCTCTTTTTTGTCTATTAATTTTTCAATGGTGGTTTTAGAAAAAAATTATCTGTAATATATTGTGACATAGTGTGGCTATAATTAATTTTTATATTGCTTCTATGTAGTTTTTCAAATAATTTTGTTCAAATTGTTTACATAGATTTATTAAAATACTGTACTTTTTAGTTAAGCATTTATTTAAATTCTATCTTAATCATCTTGTCTCCTCATATGCTATTAGCACAGTACCTACTTTTAGAAGATAAGAGAGAAGAGAAAGTGAAAAGTAGAAAGGAGGCAAAAAGCTGACCATGACAATAAGTTACATTAATGATATAAAGGAGCTTTGTGCTATAGCATCTGATGGATCATTGTTATTCAGGCCCTTTTTGAGAGAGGTAGAAAAGATTACTTTTCATTCCTTTAGTTGATAAACTAATGCTGTTTTTTGGACAATTATTTGGTCTTAGGTGTTACTGAAGAATCAATAAGCTCCCCTTTTAAGAAGTCACTTATATATCTCTTAACTCAACATTAAGGTAAAAGCAGTTAATAAGAAAATAATCAAATAATTAGTTTCAATAAAATTTAAGAAGAATACTGTGACCTTAAGTTGGTTTATAATATCTTACATTCATAAAAAATGATTAGGTATGTAAAGCCAGTAGCCAGGGCTACCATCACAGCAGCCCAGCCCATGCAGGTTCGCATTGGATTCGGACAGTCGGTAAAGAAACAACAGAGCCAAAAAATGGTGGGCCATCATCTTTAATCCTAGCCTGCACCTAGCAGGCAAGTAAAAACACACACTGGGCTCCAAAACCCACTCATTCAGTGCTCACAAAGCTACTGACTTATCCGAGTTTCCTATAATCAAAGGTTTCTAGCTCACCAGACTTATTCACCTCTGTTCCCCATCTCCTTCCTTCTGCCTGCAGAAACTCTGCACAAACTGGCTTCTCACTCAACACTCCACCATCTTGGCTGCTTCTTCTGGCCTCCTCCACGTGGCCTTTCTGCTCTCCTCTCTGCTCTCTCCTCTAATGCTAATCTCAGGAACCAAGAGGGCAAACTCCCGTTCTGTCCCCATTTTATAAGGTAGAAATCAAAACCTTTAATCCAATATACAAAATAGGGAAGTCTCTAATACAGGGGTCCCCAAACTTTTTACACAGGGGGCCAGTTCACTGTCCCTCAGACCACTGGAGGGTCGGACTATAAAAAAAACTATGAACAAATCCCTATGCACACTGCACATATTTTATTTTAAAGTAAAAAAACAAAACGGGAACAAATACAATATTTAAAATAAAGAACAAGTAAATTTAAATCAACAAACTGACCAGTATTTCAATGGGAACTATGCTCCTCTCACTGACCACCATTGAAAGAGGTGCCCCTTCCGGAAGTGCGGTGGGGGCCAAATAAATGGCCTCAGGGGGCCGCATGCGGCCTGCAGGCCGTAGTTTGGGGACCCCTGCTCTAATACAAAATCACTTAACTGGGGCATGATGAGATTGTACCACCCCACATCAAAAAGGGTAGGAAAGGCTTAATCCCAAAACCAAGCCCCAGGCTACAAGGATCCTGCCTGCCCACAGCCCGCCCCCAACACACATTAATATCACCTGGGCGACAGCTTCCATATGGGCAGTGCTATCTTTAACAAAGTGAGCATAATATATTTTATCTGCCCAACAAGGTACAAATTGGTAGTTACAGAACAGTCATGGAGATGTAAAGTATAGCAGAGAGAAAACAGTCAATAATATTATAACTATTTGTGGTGTCAGAAGGGTACTAGGCTTATTGGGATGATCACTTTATAAGTTATATAAATGTTGAATCATTGGGTTGTACACTTGAAACTTAAATAATATTATATGTCAACTAATTAAATAATAAAATATATTTTAAAATAAAAATAAATTATTAGAAGACAGCAAAAATAAAATCCTAACATTTTAAAAAATGAGCTGAGATTGAGCAATCCTTTTGTCTGCTCTTTTTACCCTGAAATGTGTTTACTATTACTTTGATTTTTAAAAGAAAGGTAACAAAAAATTAAAATAAAAAAATATTTTGCAGTGACACCAGAAGAATGGTGGTGTGAGAGATTCCCATGTACTCTCCCCTAGAAGTTACAACAATTTGAATAGCTATAATTCAACAATGAATTCCTTACTGAACACAAGCACATCTGAGAGATTCAGGCATTGAAACATCTAGTGAGTGATTTGGAATGAAGGGAGAGGCAGGTGAGGGTGAGGGGGGAGAGAAGAGTAAAAATGGGTGACTTAGATGCAGGCTGAAGCACACTGTGAGTATCAGAAAGGGTACAATCAGGTTGCCTCCTACACTTTGCAGCCTGGAGGAACAAAGAGATACAGTAAACAGTCCTGCCCAAGTGGTTGAAATGTGCTACAGCTGATCCCAATGACCTGGGCAGAAGTGGAGCACAGAGGTGCTGCCCCAGTTTTCCAGCAGCCACCATTGCCTGACAGAAAAACAATCCCATGAAGATTGGCTGCCTCCCATCACCCTCCCAGAGATAGCAGCAGTGCCAAGAAGAAGCTGCAGCAGTTAGTGTTAGACTACAGAGCACATTACTCTCAGCCCTGAAAAATGGAAAGAAAAAAGTATTTTTCCTGAGCAGGAGGCACACTCTGCAGCTAATTCCAGTGACAGGGGTAGAGATACAGAAGAGAGGTGGTGACCATTACTATGAAGAGTACAAAGCCACAAATGCACCACCTGGCCTCTCCCAGTTCATCCCACCCCTACTGACTGCAGCTGCACTTGTTGCAGGGGACAGCACCAGGATTTCACAAGCTTGCAAACTCATTGCTCATCACATTCCCCAGTAAGAGTGGTGTCCTAAAACCAAGGCAACCTGGTGACAGAGGAGGCACCCACTTCCCTAGGGAATATAGGGCAGTGCCTGCTGCAGAGATCTGAGAAAGCCATAGCAGTGCAAAAAAAACTAAAAAGCTTACACTTTCGTGCCACCTCCTGGAAAACAAAAGAATAATAATAAATAGAGAAGTGCCACTTTTTAAAGAAGCTAATTTTATTTCCATTGATGCCTAGCAAAAAAGGAATTTATCACATACCATGAATAACCAACATAATGAGGCATTTCAGAAAGAAAATTCAAAGACCTCCAGAAAATAAACTTAAACACATAGAAATATGTAATGGAAATAACAGAATTTAAGATTATAGTTCTGAAAAAACTCAATTAGATATAAGAAAACACTGATAGGTAGTTTAATGAGTTCAAAAAGAAAATCATTGAACAAAATGAGTATTTTAACAAAGATACTAAAACTTGAAAAAAGAATTAGATAGAAATTCTGAAGCTGAAGACTTCAATAAAAGAGATAAAGAATGAACTAATGAGCTTAGGAAATAGAGCTGACCAGATGGAAGAAGGAATTAGTAATATTAAAGAAAAAAGTTTAAAAATGACATAGAGACTTAAGAGTAAAAATAATAAAAGAACTCTATGAGAACTTTCTGACTCCCTCAGAAAGACTAATATTATAATATCGGGTATACTAGAAAAAGAAGAGAGGGAGAATGGAACAGAGCTCCTATACAAACAAATAGTTGACAATTACTTTCAAAATCTATGGAAAGAGCTAGATCAGTGGTCAGCAAACTCATTAGTCAACAGAGCCAAATATCAACAGTACAACAATTGACATTTCTTTTGAGAGCCAAATTTTTTAAACTAAAGCTATAGAAGGTGGTACATTGTTATTCACTTTATTAAGGTATTTCTAAGCTGGCCAAAGAGCCTCACTCAAGGGGCCAAAGAGCCACGTGTGTCTCTCAAGCCATGGTTTGCTGACCACTGAGCTAGATCATCGAGCAAACAGAACAACTAAATGTGTAAATCCAAAAAAGCCTTCTCCAAGGCACATTATATTAAAACTGTAAAAAATTAATGTCAAAGGAAGAATTTTCAAGGGAGCAAGGGAAAAGAAGATGGTAACCTTAAAGAAAGTCCCATTAGATTTTCATAAGATTTTAAGTGGAAACCTTACAAGCTAAGAAGGAATAAAATAAAATATTCAATCTTTTGAAACAGAAATTATCATCCAAGAATAATATATCTAGAAAAGTTAGCTTTAGATAGAAAGGAAAAATAGGCTTTTCCAGACATAAAAAAGCCAAAGGAATTTACCACCAGAAGACCTCCATTACAAGAAATACTGAAGGAAGTTATTCTATCTGAAATAAAAAGACAAAATGAGCCTGACTGGTGGTGGTGCCGTGAACAAAGCACTGACTGGGAACACTGAGGTCCCAGTTTAAAACCCTGAGGTCACCAACTTGAGCGCTGCTCATCTGGCTTGAGTGCAGGCTCACTAGCTTGAACATAGTATCATGAACATTATCCAAAGGTCTCTGGCTTGAGCCGAAAGGTCAATGGCTTGAAGCCCAAGGTCGCTGGCTTGCCTGGAGCCCCTGGTCAAGGCACTTATGAGAAGCAATTAATGAACAACTAAAGTGATGCAACTACGAGTTGATGCTTCTCATCTCTCTCCCTTTTACCTTCTCTTTCTAATCAATTTTAAAAATAAAGAATTAAATAAAAGATTCAGTCCAGCTGGAGTGTTGTTCCAACATGCCAGGGTTGCAGGTTCAATCCCCAGCCAGAGCATATAAAACAATCAACCAATGAATGCATAAATAGGTGGAAAAACAAATCAATTGTATTTTTCTCTCTTTCTTCCTCTCTTAAGAATTCATAAAAAAATTAAAGACAGAAGTATACAAAAATATGAGTAAGTTGACTAACAGACAGACAGAAGCAGTACATTGCAACTGTTTTTTACCATAGGTTATTAGTTACTTAAATGTAAAATAAAGGTTGGGGTGGGGAGGAGGGGAAGGGCACAAAGAAAACCTGATAGAAGGTGATGGGAGACAATTTGACTTTGGGTAATAGGTGTACAACATAATCAAATGTCAAAATAACCTGGAGATGTTCTCTCTGAATCTATGTACTCTAATTAATCAATGTCACCACATTAAAATTAATAATAAAGAAAAAATAAATAAAACAAAATAAAGTTTAAAGGAGGTAAAAACATTACAAAAAAGAGAAGACAATTGCTAGTACAATTTATAATTGAACTCACAGCATAAATAGAGATAATTGGTGACAACAAAAACATAAAAGGGGAGAAATAAAGTTCCGAATTTGCAAAGGAAAAATGGAAATAAGATGCATTCAAAAGAAATAGGATTACTTTATATCTGAAATTTTCTTTTAGATAAACCTAATGGTAACTATACAAAAAAAATCCAGAACTGAGACACATAATATAAATAAATAAATAAATAAATAAATAAATAAATAAATAAACAAATTAACAAGTAAATAATAATTATAGAATATCACCAAACTAAAACAGACAGAAACACAAAGGAAAAGAAACAATGAAGACACAGAGCTGCCAGAAATTTAAAAAAAAAAATTAAATGACTATAAGAAATCTTCATACATCGATAATCACTGTAAATGTAAATGAACTTAACTCATCAATAAAAAGGCATAGACTAGCAAATTGGATCAAAAAATAAAACCCAACCATATGCTGCATTCAGAAGACACATCTCAGCTGCAAGGGAAAATATGGACTCAAGTAAAAGGATATAAAATGATTCTCAAAAAAATTCAATTTAGAGAAAAGCTGTTGTAGCCATACTTATAGCATAGAAAATAGACTTCAAAATAAAAAAGGCAGTAAGAGATAAAATGGACATTTTACAATGGTAAAAGGAACAAGACATCAAGAAGTCACAATACATCAATATGTATGCACTCAGGGAGCCCCAAAATACATAAAGCAATTACAGGACTAAGGAGATAAACTGACAAAAACACAATTATAGTAGGAGACATAAATACCCAATTGAGAGCTATAGATAGGTCATCCAAACAGAAAATCAATAAGAAAATATTTTTAAATGACACAATAGACCAATTAGACATAATCAATGTTTACAGAGCCTGTGTCCCAGAACACCAGATTTTACATTCTTCTCTAGTGCATATGGAACATTCCCAAGGATAGACCATATGTCAGGACACAAAACTAGCAAGAGAAGTAAAAGCAAAAATAAACAAATGAAACTATATCACAGTAAAAAGCTTCTGCATGGCAAAAGAAACTGTCAACAAAACAAAAAGGCAACCAGCTGAGTGGGAGATGATATTTGCAAAGAACACCTCTGAGAAGGGCTTAACATTTAAAATATATAAAGAACTCAAGGTGAAGGTTTGGAAGATAGGTGGGGAAGGTGAAGGAATTAAGGAGTACTGATTGATAGTAGAATAGTCATGGGGATTTAAAGTACAGAAAAGGGAATATAATCAATAATATTTTAATAACTATGTATGGTGTCAGATGGATGCACAATTTATCAGGATGATCACTTAGTAAGTTATGTAATGTCTAAACACTGGGGTGTAAATCAGAAACAAAATAATAATGCATGTTACTCTAATTAAAAAATTAAAATGAGGCCCTGGTCAGTTGGCTCAGTGGTAGAGCATCGGCCTGGCATGTTGATGTCCTGGGTTCAAATCCTAGTCAGGGCACATAGAAGAAGTGCCTATCTGCTTTTCCACCCCTCTTTCTCTCACTTCTTTTAGTCTCTATATCTCTCTTCTCCCCTCCTGCAGCAATGGCTTGATTGGAGTGAGTTGACCCCAGGCACTGACGATGGCTCCATGGCTTCTGCCTCAGGTGCTAAAAAAATTGGCTCTGTTTCAATGGAACAACAGCCCTTGATGGGCAGAGTATCGCCCCTCTAGTGGGCTTGCTGAGTGAATCCTGGTCAGGGTGCATGCAGAAGTCTGTCTCTGCCTCCTCTCCGTTCACTAAAAATAAAAAAATAAAAAACAAGTAAAAATAAAAATGATTTTAAACTAACAAAAAATAATATAATTAAGATGAGCATAGGACCTGAACAGGCACTTTTCCCAAGAAGACATACAAATGGCTAACAGAGATATAAAAAAATGCTCAACCTCACTACCTATTAGGGAAATGCAAATCAAAACTATAATGAGATATTACCTCATACCTATTAGAATGGCTATTATCAACAAGACAAACAATAACAAGTGTTGGAGAAGTTGTGGAGAAAAAGGAACCTTCATTCACTGCTGGTAAAAATATGAACTGGTCCAGCCACTATGAAAAAACAGTATGGAGCTCCCTAAAATAAATAAGAATAGAGTTATCATGTAATCCAGCAACCCTTTTTCTGAGTATCTACCTGAAAAATTTGAAAACATTTATTTGTAAAGATATGTGTACCCTTATGTTCATTGCAGCATTATTCACAGTGGCCAAGACATATCATGTTAAGTAAAATAAGTCGGATAGAAATAGTCAAGAACTATATGATTTTATTCATATGTAAGATATAAAACTGGAAGCACCAAATGAACAAACAAACAAAAACTCTTGGATACAGACAACAGTATGTTTACCAGAGGGACAGGGAGGAGGCGAGAGGTAGTATAGAATAAAGGGGTCGAATATGTGGTGGCAGAAAGAAATTGACTTTGGTAAATGCACAATACATCATACAGATGATGCATTGTAGAATTGTCATTTGAAACCTGTATAATTTTATTAACCAATGTCACCCTAATAAATTTAATAAAAATTTTAAAGAATTTTAGAATGGCAAAGATAGATCAAATTGTAAAAAAAAAAAAAAAAAAAAAAAAAAAAAAAAAAAAAAAAAAAAAGCTCTATTTTAAGTCACTATTCTGTTTTATAAAATTAGACTCTAAATTTAAAGCATTGGAGTTTAAAAGGATTTTAAAAATCCAAAATCTTACTTAGAGAATTATCTCTCAAATTGAGTTACCATCTACTCCGATGCACAAGTAGTCATAAGGGAAGCAGCTCTATGTACAAAATATACTGGAACTGAACAGTGAAACCAGAAAGGATAGAAGCAGAGTGTAAAGAAAATTCGGAAAGGACAGCCAAACAAAAAAGCACCATGTTCAAAATGTTTGTCTACCTCAGGTGTGTTTCCAGGCAAGGTTCCTGGCAGCCCAATCTAATAAGTAAAAGCATTCAAAAGAGCAGAATTGGAAATGCTCCAAGGCCATTCTAAGCTAATTTTTTTCTGACAGTGCTTTAACTAACCAAGAATTGAATCAAGCCCCAGGGAGAAGTTCTTTGGAAAGAGCTGTGCGGAGAAATCTGAACCAAGTCCTATGGGATGGGGTATGAGGGAAAAAAAATTCTATGGGGAATTTGACTATTATGAGGATAAAGCACATCAACTCTGGTGTGTGTGGTGTGGCAATAGTGTGTTTGTTGAAGAGGAGGGAAGGTGGAGAGGGAAGATGGGGAGAGTAAAGGGAAGGATTAAGACTCTAGGTCAGGGGTAGTCAACCTTTTTATACCTACTGCCCACTTTTGTATCTCTGTTAGTAGTAAAATTTTCTAACCGCCCACCGGTTCCACAGTAATGGCGATTTATAAAGTAAGGAAGTAACTTTACTTTATAAAATTTATAAAGCAGAGTTACAGCAAGTTAAAGCATATAATAATAATTACTTACCAAGTACTTTATGTCGTATTTTCGCTGTTTGGCAGAAGAAATCTTTATAAAACAATTTATTATAATTAAATCTATCTTTTTATTTATACTTTGGTTGCTCCACTACCGCCCACCGTGAAAACTGGAACGCCCACTAGTGGACGGCAGGGACCAGGTTGACTACCACTGCTCTAAATTGTGCCAATACAGAGAGGACATTGAAAACACTAAATCAGGAACACAAGGTCTATGCTTATGCCTACAAAACAAACAAAAACAGGCCCTGGCCGGTTGGCTCAGCGGTAGAGCGTTGGCCTAGCATGCGGAGGACCCGGGTTCGATTCCCGGCCAGGGCACACAGGAGAAGCGCCCATTTGCTTCTCCACCCCTCCGCCACGCTTTCCTCTCTGTCTCTCTCTTCCCCTCCCGCAGCCAAGGCTCCATTGGAGCAAAGATGGCCCGGGCGCTGGGGATGGCTCTGTGGCCTCTGCCTCAGGCGCTAGAGTGGCTCTGGTCGCAACATGGCGACACCCAGGATGGGCAGAGCATCGCCCCTGGTGGGCGTGCCGGGTGGATCCCGGTCGGGTGCATGCGGGAGTCTGTCTGACTGTCTCTCCCTGTTTCCAGCTTCAGAAAAATGAAAGAAAACAAACAAACAAACAAAAACAAAAACAAAAAACATTCCTCAGAATTGCTATGAGAGAGTTTCCTGTCTAATCTAATCGCAGAGCAGTGTCACAGAGTGAGCATGACCAATGAGTCCTTGGAGAATTAAGAAAAGCAAAAAACAGAAGTTGAGACTTGGGAGTACGTGGGAAAGTGGAATGAAAGCTGTCCTTTTTGTAATAAGGACTTTGTTCCATTTGCCCTGACAACATAGCTAGGCACTTGCAGACAAGACAGACACTGTGAGGTAAGTCAGGTGATAGAATCAGACATCACTGCGGAGGCCAGTGTTGGGGGAAGGGCCTGGATTGCAGAGAGGAAAAGCAGCCTGGGATGGATCAAAAGGGAGAAAGTCAGGACAAGCTGTGCTGATTCAACAACGTTTACAACAAACAAAAGTCATGAATCTGTACAGGAAAGTGGTTACTGCGTCTACATGCAGGTATTCATAACCTGGAGGCTTATGTTCAGAGATGGGGCTTTGGTCCTGGGAAATGGAGTTATTCAATATATTAATATTAATTGTTATAACAAAGAACTCCCAAATCTTAACCCTTTAGCAGAAGAGAATTTTACTTCTCACTCACAGTTGGATGGAATCAGATCCAACAGCTCTCCTGAGCAGCTTCTCTCTACACACTGAAGTCAGGAAACTGGGGCGCCAAGTAACCTCTCCTGGGCCTCTCTCCTGTTGGAGTTGGACGTCCCCTTGTATCAGTTTAGCAAGGGGTTTCTTCTACTCTTCCTCCCAGCCTGTGCTGTTTTGTATTGCTGTGACTTTTCTCTTACTAGACTGTGATCCTTAAAGATGGAAACTATATCTTTACTTTGTGTTCCAGATACGAGGGGAAGGTCTGTTATAAAGGAAGATTATACAGAAAATCAATTTAAGGAATTGACATTGATAGCATTGTCACTTGTTAGCAATAGGATAATAAGATCAGAATTAGGAAAAGTAATAAAAAATATACCATTTATTGAGTGCCTGCTATGTGTCAAGCCTGGCATTAAGCACTTTATATACTTTGTTTCTAATTCATACAGCTATAATTTGAAATACCCAGAATTATCTCTACTTGTAAATATCTAAGGTTTAGTGACACTAAAGTGATTATATTAAGATTGCTCAGGCAGTTAGCATCTGGATTCAAATTCAGGTCTGTTTTACCCAAATCTTGTGTGGGTCTTAATGCTGACTCATTTGAATTACTAGTCTAGGTATCTTAAAATCACTGTTGTCCAGAAAGAGCTCAGATAGTGGGTGTGGCCAAATGTGTGGCCTCAGGGATGTACTGGACAGATATGCAGAGTTAGAGATCCACTCAGATCTTTGGATGAAAAAGACATAAGCCCTTGAGTCAACTTGATCTTTGAGTCCAGTAAAGTTTTACCTATTTATTCTCTTGATGAAAATCAACTCTAGGATATTTGGTATTAAAATTTTTGGATTGCAAGTAAAGAAAGGCAGCTAAAACTAACAAGCTAAACAGCACAACAAATTATAATGGGAAAATAGAGAACAAGGGAACGTCCTGGAACTCGGGGGCAGAATGTAGCCAAGCTACAAGAAGGACTGAGATTGGGTTCTGAGGTACAAACTATTGAGAACTCGGAAAGAAATCTATTTTTCTTACATCTACTTTTCTCTGAACAGATGTTTTTTCTCTTTCTCTACAGTTTGGCATCTTCTACATTGTGGTCTACAAAGCCACACACATTCCTCTTAATTTTACTCATTTGTCATTAATTTCAAACAGCCAGAGAAGAGATTTCAATTAGTATAGTCTCCCCCTAAGCCAATAAACTCCGGCCAGGAAGGAGAGAAGTGGTGTACTTGAAGTTGTGAAGTAAATCATAGTCTAAAAAAAAACAGACTTCTAGAAAAATCAGCCTAGATCAACTCAGAATGTATGTGTATAGAAGGAGCCAGAGGAAAGAGACTAAAGGGTCTTTGTGAGCTAGACACTCTGAAGAGTCCACTACACTGACCACACCTGTACCCTGTAGCTGAAAAGAACATGGGATTTGTAACTAAGCAGATCTGAAATTGAATATTGTCTCATCAACCCATGTAACCTTGCATAGATTATTTTAACTTTATTTAAAATAAACATGGCTCTAGTTTTTATTTATAATATGGAATTATAATTCATAGTCCTCATAATTACTGTGATGCTTGAAAATAGAGTATGTAAAATAACTAGCATGCAGTGGGTGCTAAAAACTGGTATTTGCCATTATTAGCTTTTCTCATGTATTTTCATATCTTTTGTGTGTTCTATATGAAAGCTCACCCCACCCCCCAAATAAAAACATGTAGGTCTTATAATAACATCAAAATCCAATAAAATGGGAGTCACTGTGTTACAACTACTATCCACAAATTTCTTTATCATGTGCAATCTTTGAACATTATATCTGATTTGGTAAACAATCTGATTTATTTTCCAGTCTTAGATGTTTACCAGTGAAAGCTTTCCAGTATGTCACTGAAAAAAGGAAAGCATTAAACTCTCTGGAGACAGGATTTTAGAGTTTGTATATTCCTGCTAGACATAGTTTATCTTTTTAAAAAATGATTGGTGGTTGATATTTTATCTTGTTCTTTTGAGATCTTCTTCCAGACTCTTGTGTTTCTAAACATCTCAGGAGACATTCTGGAATTAACATGAAATAAAGTATCCAAACATGATAGTTGTGGCCTTTTAGCAAATAACCTTTGGCTTCAGGGGGCCTAGAATCTGTTCCCAGATATTTTACCTGCTTAAATGTCTTGTAATATTATTGTTTATTTGATATAACAAAGGTCCATATATTCTGGCCACTTTTCTTTGATTTCCCCAAAGCTTTTTTTTTTTCTTTGCCTGCTCTTACACTGACACTTTGGTGTGAGTTAACTAGATTATGGTTGTACATGAAATACGTTTACACTTTCCTGTTCCTGCCTTAAAGCCAGTCTTATCACACAGTCACATCAAAAATAAACACAAATCGACTTCCAAAAACCCTTGAAGAGGAATGTAAACCTTTACTGAGGGTCTCTCGAGGACACTGAGAAAGGTACATTAAACACAAGACTTACTAAGAATCCTGTTTGTCTATCATCCCTACCTTTCAAAAATCAACCTCAATACAGGAACACTTTTCTCCCTCTTTTTTTTTTTTTAACTATTTCTTGAGTCTTTCCAAACTTTATGTAATTTGGCTTTCTTCGCCTCTATCCTCATCTTTTACCTGATCACAAAACAAATTATCTTATATTAGAAACCACACTTCATGGAAAGGGAAGGAGAAAGGGATGGTGATAATTATAGTTTAATATTATGTCCTATTAAATAATGAAATAATGAACAGCATAATTCAAATGTGTTATATATATATATATATATATATATATTTCTACATCATACTTGAGAGATTAATACTCTATCTCCATTTTATAGAGAAAGCCAGAGTTCGTGGGAACATGCTCAGTGTGATGTAATTAGGAGGCACAAATATAATTTCAGCTTGACTCTGTATGACTCAAAAACTCAATTTTTAATCACTATCTCAAGTTCATCACTTAGTAAGCCTTATAGTACATTTATTAGCATACTCTTATTCAAATATAAAATATATAGAAAATATTTATTATCTTTAAACTTCCCTCTCAAAATTTACCCTCTAGAAGAAAATTGTCTTTCAGAAAACACTTTGATAAGCTCTGAAAGCATCAGGTGGGCCGGACTACTCAGTTAGCTTAAAAGAGGGCTTCGGAGAGAATAAACTTATTGTGAACTAAATATTTCTGTTTGGAAATATTTCCACACCCTAGTTTCTGGATTCATGCATTTCAAGTCTTTTCTTCTTCCCTGTGCCCATTTTACCAAAGTTAGAGTAAGATCATATCATAATAGACCTTTGACCCTGTACCCTTAGGTCACAAAATTGGGTACATTAATACAGTGGACAGAGGAATATTCCTACATCAGGAGATAGCTATAAATGAAAGTGAAATACAAACATATTTGCCATTAAACTAAAACCAAATGAATTCTTTACTCAATGTTGCCTTAGTCACATTAAAAAAACACCTGACACCTATATCACAAAAAAAAATGTAATAAGTTGTCTCATATGATTGCTGATATAATTTGATGTTGTATGTTTTTAAAAACATATAAATGCTTAACAAAATACTATAAAATTAAATCAAACAGTATATAAAAAGTCAAACATATCATGAACAAGTGGGGTTTATGTTAGAATTGCAAGGTTGGTTTAATATTCAACATTGATCATGTAATTCACCAAATCAAAGTGAAGAAAAATTATGTGATCATCTTAATAGATGCAAAAGAAGCATTCAATAAAATTCAACATTAATTTATTACAAGAATACTTTGGAAAATCATGACTAACAAAGAACTCATTTATTCAGATAAAAGGCATCTGAAAAACTCCCAGTATAATCATCATACTTAATGGTGAAACAAAGAATGCTTTCTTCCTAAGATCAGAGACAAGGCAGATGTTCTCTCTCACAACTCATGTTTAACATTTAAGGTCCTAACCAGTACTCTTAACCAGATGAATAAGGCAAGAAAAATAAATAAAAGCACAACAAATAAAAAGAAAATAAAACAATTTTATTTGCTGATGACATGAATATATATGTAGAAAATTATAAGTCATTGACAAAGAAAGCAACTAAAACTAACTGATAAATTTAGTAAGGTCCATGTACAAAATAAAATAGCATTAAAAATAAGTAAAATAACAACTGGAAAACCAAAGAAAAAATACAATTTACTTCAATAGTATCACAAACATGAAATACTTAGGAATAAATTTAACATAATATGTATAAGACCTATACAATAAAAACTATAAAACATTGCTGAAAGATATTTAATAAGACTTAAGTAAATGGAGAAATATACCATAATTGCTTATTGGAAGACAAGAGCCTTGTTAAAATGATTTTTTTTCAAATTGATTTGATGATTCAACTCAATCACAATTAAAATTGTAGCAAGTGTTTTTCATAGAGAAATTGACAAACTCTAAAATATATATAAAAGTTCAAATGATTCATATTAGTTAAAGAATCTAAAAAAGGAAAAACAAAGCTGAAGATTTATACAACTTGATTTTAAGACTTATTGTTAAAAAACAAAGATATTATAAAGCTATATTAGGCAAGGCAATATGATCTTAGCATAAAAATGAATGGAAAAGAATAGATGGTATTGGGCAGATAAAATATATTATGCTCACCTTGTTAAAGATGGCGCTGCCCACGTGGAGGCCGTTGCCCAGGTGATATTAATGTGTGTCTCTGTGGGCTGTGGCCAGGCAGGATCCTTGTAGCCTGGGGCTTGGTTTTAGGATTAAGCCTTTCCCACCCTTTTTGATGTGGGGTGGTACAATCCAATTATGCCTCAGATAAGTGACTTTGTATCAGAGACTTCCTTATTTTGTATATTGGATTAAAGGTTATGAATCTACACTATAAAATGGGGGCAGAACAGGAGCTTGCTCTTTTGGTTCCTGAGAGAGCAGAGAGAAGAGCAGAGAGAGGCCACGTGGAGGAGGCCAGAAGAAGCAGCCAAACTATATATATTCATTTGTGTCTATTTTCTTTCATCAAGTACAATGATTTTGAGATTCATCTATGTTTGTAGAT
The DNA here is from genome assembly GCF_036850995.1 of Saccopteryx leptura. Classification (NCBI taxonomy): domain Eukaryota; kingdom Metazoa; phylum Chordata; class Mammalia; order Chiroptera; family Emballonuridae; genus Saccopteryx; species Saccopteryx leptura. The sequence goes on along the minus strand of NC_089503.1, from coordinate 75,140,664 downwards.
GTATTGGCAACTTGTTCCTTTTTTAAATGAATAAGTTTCTCTTGTATCAATATACTATATTTTGTTTATTCATTCACTAATTCATGGACATTGAGGTTGTTCCTAATTTAGGGCTGTTGTAAATAAAGGTGTTATAAACATTCACGTGCAAGTCTTTGGTGTGGACAGATGTTTTTATTCTCTCAGTTAAATAGCTAGGAGTGGAATATATGATGAGAAGCTCTTTTCATTTTAACCTTTATGGAAGGAAAACAATAGAGAGGTGTTGGGCAGATAAAATGTATTATGCTCACTTTGTTAAAGATAACAGGAGGAGGCCGTCGCCCAGGTGATATTAATGTGTGTTGGGGTGGGCTAAAGGCAGGCAGAATCCTTTAGCCTGGGGCTTGGTTTTGGGATTAAGCCTTTCCTACCCTTTTTGATGTAGGGCGGTACAATCCTATCATGCCTCAGAGGGTGACTTTGTATTAGAGACTTCCCTGTTTTGTATATTGGATTAAGGGTTTGGATTTCTACACTATAAAATGGGGACGGAATGAGAGTTTGGGCTCTTGGCTCCTGAGGTTAGCATGAGAGAGCAGAGAAAGTAGAGCCAGCAGCGGAAGGAGGCCACGTGGAGTAGGCCAGGAGAAACAGCCAAGATGGCGGAGTACTGAGTGAGATGCCAGTCTGTGTAGAGTTTGTATCTGGGATAAGGAAGGAGATGGGGAACTGAGGAGAATAAGGTTGGTGAGCTAGAAACCTTTGATTCTAGGAAACTCGGATAAGTCAGTAGCTTTGTGAGCACTGAGTGTGACTGGGTTTTGGAGCCCAGTGTGTATTTTTACTTGCCCGCCGGGTGCAAGGTAGGATTAAAGGTTATGGCCCACCAGTTTTTGGCTCCATGGTTTCTTTACCGACTGTCCGAATCGAATGCGAACCTGCATGTGAATGGCCACGATGGCGGCTGTGGCTCCTGGCTTTACAAGAGGGATGCTCAAATAATGAACAGTGAAATAACAGAGCCTCATTATATATTTTCTATAGAAAGTATTATCATCTAGAGGGCATCTTTTAACTCACAAATTTGGGTGCTGACCTCTCACATTTTGCCTTTTTATATTTTTATTTAAATCTCTTCTCTCATCATTGGGTTGTCTTTTGCCTTTCCTTGTAATTATCGATATGCCTGCCACATGAAAGTTCACTTTCTCATCTGTTGGGTCTAATCCGTTATTCTAGGAATCCATGTAGCTAACTTAGTTAAACTTGTAAGTGATGTCATTATGAAGACATGAAACTATGTGTGAGGCCTTCCTGTAAACCAACAGCATATGTTCTAGGGATACCTGGTTTGACATCCTGAAATACTTTGTTTTCTGCCTACCTTCTGGATAACTGTGGCTGCTGAGAAGTACCTTGTGATAAACTGGATAAACTATGGATCCATTTTACTTTCCTTAGTGAGTATCATTGTTATATTCAAAAAAAATTTTTTTAAGTCTATTTTTAATTTGTGGAAAATCTTTTACAAATCTTGAATCAATATTCTCAGTATTTTAATAGTACACATTCCAATGGTCATAATTGTCTTATCATTTTTTTAGTATTCTTCAACATCTTCATCTCACATTTTATTTAGAGTTCAAACTGTCTTTTTACTGCTGAAATGTGTGTTTGTATTTGCTGATGGGGTGAGGGATACATGTTTTGAAATATGACTCCTAAATATTTTGTTTTTGTGGGGTTATGTAATGAAATGTTATTGAATGCTTGACATTTGAGGAAGCATTAGTATGTTTCTTTTAAAATCAGTTTGGTTACTGAAAGTAATGGTTTCCCAAAAATGGTTTCCTAAACAACCAAACTATTTTCTAAATAAACCTTTGTAATCTAAAAATAATAATAATAATAAATTTAATTAATTAAATTAGTATATATTTATCAAACACTGATATGACAGTGCATATATATTGTCATTTCACATATAACAAGGGGAAAAACACTTTAAGGCTTCTTAACCATTTTTCCTCTCAACTCTTCAGAGCAACAACGAGTGTACAAGTCTTTTTTCTACCCAGAATCTTCCTCCTATTAGAGAGCTACATCTTCCCGAAGTCTTCCCACTTCTAATGAGAGCATAAGTCACAGTGCACTGTTTGCTCTCTGACCATGATGTTACAGAGTCAGGCCTGGACAAGCATGATAACCCATTTTACACTTCACAGTGATTAGTATCAGTAATGTACAAAATCACAGCACTTCTTGCATGGTTCAGAATTTTTCCACTGGTCTGTTTCCCTTACACAGTATCTTTATAATTTAATTGAGAACTTAAAATGTTTTGATTACCATTTTATACCCATGGCTTAACAAAACCTAGATACATAACGGACACAGCAAATATTTGTTGAATTAATGAATAAATGCAACACAAAGTAATGTTATGTAGGACAACAAGATATTCTTTGTCATCTGATCATTTTGAAAATTAATTCCAATATTTATCTTTTCAGTAAAGTTTTAGATCATGAACACAGGTAAATCTTTAAGTGGAAAATTATTTAAAAGACAAATAGGAGGCTCTGGCCGGTTGGCTCAGTGGTAGAGCGTTGGCCTGGCGTGCAGAAGTCCCGGGTTCGATTCCCGGCCAGGACACACAGGAGAAGCGCCCATCTGCTTCTCCACCCCTACCCCTCTCCTTCCTCTCTGTCTCTCTCTTCTCCTCCGGCAGCCGAGGCTCCATTGGAGCAAAGATGGCCAGGGCGCTGGGGATGGCTCCTTGGCCTCTGCCCCAGGCGCTAGAGTGGCTCTGGTCGCAGCAGAGCGACGCCCTGGAGGGGCAGAGCATCGCCCCCTGGTGGGCAGAGCATCGCCCCGGTGGGGTGCAGGGTGGATCCCGGTCGGTCGCATGTGGGAGTCTGTCTGACTGTCTCTCCCCGTTTCCAACTTCAGAAAAATACAAAAAAAAGAAAAAGACAAATAGGAAATTATAAAAAGACTATATATATCTTAGATCTCATCTTGTTGAATCTTCTTACTTAGTCAATGAGAGCACTGAAGCTGTGCAGTTTAATGAAATACTTTCTGCCACACAGTTCATTAAAAACAGACTTTTTTTTCCTTCTCCATTGCTCTCTTTATTATTTCTTACAACTTTTCATTTAGTATTGAATCATCCAATTCGGCAAAATTGTGGAGCAGTGACTTTAGATTCTTTATCTCAGTGAAGGGGGAGTTGCTGTGGACTCACATCTCAGTTATGAGCATTTCAATGGGATAAACTAAAACGCTTTTGACATACTCTTGCAAGGAACACCAGGATGGCTGTTGCAGATTATAAATGTACATGAATTACTAAGAATCTCAAAATAATTGTATAATTATAGCTTGGGTAACTACTAATTCTGATTATGTTTTCCTCAGATTTTACTATTTTCATGATATGCAAGTAGCATTTTTGCCTCCTCTAACCGTCCACCCCATCAATTTTCCATACCTGTCCAGAAAATGAATGTGTAAGTTATATTATTTATTTATTTATTTCTGAAGTTGGAAATGGGGAGGCAGTCAGATAGACTCCCACATGTGCCCGACCAGGATCCACCTGGCATGCCCACCAGGGGGCGATGCTCTGCCCATCCGGGGCATCGCTCTGTTGCAACCAGAGCCATTCTAGCGCCTGACGCAGAGGCCACAGAGCCATCCTCAGCGCCCAGGCCAACTTTGCTCCAATGGAGCCTTGACTGCGGGAGGGAAAGAGAGAGACAGAGAGGAAGGAGAGGGGAGGGATGGAGAAGCAGATGGGCGTTTCTCCTGTCTGCCCTGGCTGGGAATCAAACCCGGGACTCCTGCATGCCAGGCTGACACTCTACCACTGAGCCAACCGGCCAGGGCTAAGTTATATTATTTTAATCCTAAATTGCTATTCCTTGAAGTTGAGTACTTTTTATCTGCTCACTGGCCATTTTCTAATCTTCTTTGGTAAACCATCACTTCAAATATTTTGCCCATTTTTGTATTGGGTGGTTTGTCTTATTGTGTTATAAGAGTTTTTCATGTATTCTGTATAAAAGTCCTTTCTCAGATATATGTTTTGTATTTTTCACTACATATGTTACACATTTGTGATTGTCCTACAGATCTTGAATATTCCATTCTGTCCTTTCTCATCTTTTTTCTTCTTGTTGTAGTTCAGTGTTGGAGGTCTGTACTAACATTTCTTCAAGCTCACTGATTCTCTCTTTGATCATGCCCAGTGTATTGGCACACTTCATTTTTGCTAGTGCTTTCTATTTATAGCATTTCTTCTTGATTCTCTTTTTTTATTTCTCTGCTTACATGGCCATCTGTTCTTGTATGCCATTAACTTTATCCATTAAAGCTCTTAGAATTTGATCATAATTTTTTTAAATTCCTGATCTAAAAATTTCCATTTTTCTGCATTATCTGAATGTAGTTTTGATGCTTTCTCTGCCTCTTCAAACTGTGTTTTTTATTTGGTAATATGCTTTGCAAATTTTTTGTTGTTGAAAGCCAAATATTATGCATTGGGAAAAAGAAAGTGAATTGAATAATATGTCTCTCTTTTTTTTTAAGTAAGAAGAACAGAAATAGTGAGGCAGACTCCCACATGCACCCCAACCAGGATCCACCCGGCACCTTGTCTGGGGCCAATGCTCAAGTACTGTGCTATCCTCAGTGCCTGAGGCTGATGCACCTCTGCACCAGGGGCCACGCTCGAACCAATCAAGCCACTGGTTATAGAAGGGGAAGAGGGAGAGATGGAGGAGAGGGAAGCAGATGGTTACTTTTCCTGTGTGCCCTGACCAGGAATCAAACCCAGGATGTCCATAAGTTGGGCCAATGCTCTATCCACTGATCCAATGGCCTGGGCCTAAATAATCTTTATTATGTGGTTTTATGCTCATCTGGCTAAGTATTAGACTGTTTTTACTGTTTGCTTCAGCTGTAGGTGTCAGAAGCTAAAATTTTCACAGATGTTCTTGTATTATCTCCCTATTGTCTTTGAGATTCCCTAGAAATAAAATCTGAGACAGTTCTTTCGTTGTATTTGCTTATTGTTATAGAGGCTCTATTAATATCATAGTATGGTATAAGGAGAAGGTACGCATTCTGCAGCCTTTGGTTCAGTATGAGTCTCTTAGTGAGCCTGTGCTCCTCAGTTGTGACTTTCACAAGTGATCCTCAGGGCCCATCACCTTTAGTTGAGATAGGAAGGCTATAAAGAACTGTAATTGGATATTAGCCTTCCTCATGTGCTAGGGTAGAATGGGTTGCAGCTGATGTATCCCTTCCGCCAAATTGATTAGGTTCTGGTAAAATCTCAGTTTGTTAGGCTCTGGTAAAATTGTTTTCTGTTTGTTTGTTTTGTTTATTTAACAGCAGAGTTCTCTGGAAATAGTTTTAAAAGGCCAATTTTCCCCTCCCCAATGCTGGAAGCATAAGGGGTTTTTTCCTGGTTTTCACCATGAGAACCTGGCAGGACTTCTGGAGGCAAAATTTATAAAAATTCCAGGCCCTCCTAGAATTTTTAACTCTCAAATTTGCCCATCTTAGTTTCTAGCATAGCAATTCATTAACTATCTACCCTGTTGCTTCTCAGAAAATTCAGTTCATAGATTTCTGCTCCATTAAGTTGTGATTTCTCTGTATCCCCTTTCTCTCCAATTTTAGAAGCAGTGTTTTACCCTCTGACCTCAGTTCTCCAATGAATCCTATGGAAGAATTGTTAATTTTCAGTTAGTTCAACTTTTCCTTGTATGAGCAGAAGGGATGACTTCAAACTTCTTACATGCTGGCCTGGAAACTGAAAGTCTCTCTATCTATACGTATACCCACAAGAGAAACAAAAACAATGTTCACACAAAAGCTTTTACTATTACTGGTTCAAAAGTTTGCAGGCCCAACACTTCAAAGGGCCAATATTCAAAACATCAGGGTTTGGAGTAAGGACAGGTTTCTTGATTGAGTTGGTGCTAGCTCAAGAAGATGGGAGCCTTAGGATTTCTTTAAATCCATCTTAAGAGAGCCCAGAATTCAGGCGTCTTTTATATCAAAGGAAGAGAGAATGGGCGGAGAAGTAAATGAGACTGTGAGTGTCTGGGTGTCAGCATGGATTCAGGGAAGAGCACAAACACTCTAAATCTCTTTGTTCCCGTTAGGGCTGTGATGTCTATCGATCTCAATTAGGTTTTGCAGCTCCTGCAAATCTTTCATAAAAGTAATTATCTTGTACATGTTTCCCCATCTCCCTGAGAGAGGCACCTTCTGTCAAAGAGCTGTTTTTCCAAAAACTCACACCCCAAAAAATAATTTTCTCTAAAAATTAGCATATCAGCTCTGGCTGGTTTGCTCAGTGGATAGAGCATTAGCCCGGCATATAGATGTCCCAGGTTCCATTCCCAGTCAAGGCACACAGGAGAAGTGACCATCTGCTTTAATCCCCCTCCCTTTCCCCATTCTCTCCCTCTTCTCTTCCCACAGCCAGTGGTTCAATTGGTTTGAACATAACCCTGGGTGCTGAGGATAGCTTGGTGGGTCCGAACATCAGCCTCAGGTGCTGAGGATAACTTGGTTGACTTAAGCATCGACCCTAGACAGGGGTTGTAGGGTGGATTCTGGTCAGGATGCCTGCAGGAGTCTGTCTCACTATCTCCCCTCCTCTCACTTAAAAAATAAATAAATAAATTTTAAAATAAAACTTTGCATATCTATACAGGAGCTAGTAGCCTGAAGGTCATGGGAAGAATGCAGACTAGTGGTAAGGTTAATTAGACCAAGCATTTCATTCTGTTAGAGTATGTGTATGTTCATAGCAGCATTAACAATAACCACCAAAAAGTGTTCGGACTCAAACGTCCACCAAATAATAAATAAATAAAGTGTGGTATATCTATAGAATGAACTATTTGGTAAAAAAAAAAAAAAATGAATGAAGTATAGATATGTGTTACAACATGAATCAAGTTTTATTTATGTTAAGTGAAAGAAACCTATCCCTAAAGACCATAGATAGTATAATTCCATTTGGATGAAATATGCAGAGTAGGCAAAAACACACACACACAAAACTAGTTTGTGTTGAAGCCCGGGGTTAGGGAAGATAAGGAAAAATGGCGCAGTTGGGGAGTAACTGCTAATGGCTAAGGAGTTTGGGGTTTTTTTTGTTTTTTTTTTTTGAGTGATAAAAATGTCATATAATTAGATATGGTGATTGTGGAATAACTCTGTGAGCATACTAAAGAATTGAACTGTATACTTGAAACAGTTGAATTTTATGCTATTTGAATTATATTCAATTACATTGTAAAATTTAAAAAATAAAGGGAAAAAGAACACCTTTTTAATGATTTCTGGGAGCCAGGAGTAGAGGGAAGATGGAATACAAATAGACATAAGAAAACTTCTGGGACTGTTATCATGAAAATACCTTCATCTTGGTGATGGTTCCATGGATGTATACATGTATCAAAACTCACTTAACTATACTATTAGAAAAGGTGCAGTTTAGTGAACATAAATTGTATCCCAATAAACTTAATTTTTAAAACGTCATCTGAGTAGCAGGAAAAAACTGAATATGTTGACAGAGACTTGGGTTTATATCATGGCTCATATGTTCAGTGGGTTTGGGCAGGTTATTTACACATCCTGAACAATTTTCTTTTCTTCAAAATGGGAATAATAATATACACATCACAGATTTGTTCTGAAGAGTAAATAAAACAATTTTTAAGTCCTTCCTTATTTAATGTCAAATAAGAGGGACATATAAATTGTGGGGGGTTTTTCCTCTAAGAAGGGCAATTTTTATTTCAAGACAATTTGTTTTTAAAAAGCATCTATAAGGTCAGTAGCCACAGCCACCATCACAGCCACCTGGCCCATGCAGGTTTGCATTTGATTCGGACAGACGGTAATGAAACAACAGAGCCAAGAACTGGTGGGCCATTACATTTAATCCTAGCTTGCACCTGGCGGGCAAGAAATACACACAGTGGGAAAACACTTCCCTTTCCATTCAGGGCTCCCAAAGCCACTGACTTATCTGAGTTTCCTAGAATCAAAGGTTTCTACCGCCACCTTCTAGTCCCAGTACTTGAAAGTGGTGGCAGAAGATCTAAGTGGTGGCAGAAGATCTAAGTGGTGGCAGAAGATCTAAGTATGTGGCTTAGTCCATCAGCATCTTATTCTGGGTAATAGAAAATAAAAACTAAATGGATACCTGTTTTCCACAGCTAAAGCTGAAGTACCACTGTGAGCAACAGGAGAGGGAAAGGAGCACGGGAGGGAGAGCAGCCCGAGATAGTGAGCGCCCACTGCTGGCACCCGCTAGGAGATGGACGGAGAGTGGAGCTAGGGCCGGCGGCCCAAGAGCTCAGCAGCCCGCTTGCCCAAGGAGGCCCAGCTCGCCGCATCTACACCTGGGTCTGTGACCCCGTGGAGGGAGGAAGACCCTCATCTCAGAGTAGCCCTTTCCTCTGTTCGTTCTTTATTTTTCTCTTTTATTGAAAGGGGACTACGTTTTATCAGGAACAACTTGCATTTCTGTGCGGAGCAGGCTCCTTGCAGCCGTGCCCAAAGAGTCCCGCCAAAGCACGGGTTCTGTCAACATCTCTGAGACCTTGCAGTCGCTGCCTGTGTTCAGAGAGAATTTTCATTTAAAGTAAAAATGGTGTTTGGGCGTTTTCTGTTTGTTTTTTAAAGATTCTTTCAAAGGAGTACTGAAAAATATACTTTCCTGAGTTTGTCTCTCAAATCTTAGTGGTGGACTTTGGAGATTAAAGAAGGTTCCAGAAATGAAGTTTAAATGAGCTGCACAAGGTTAGGATGAACACCTATGATGCAATCATGGAGAGGAAGATTTTTCAGTTTAGTTGCCAGCAGCTACTCCCTGCACGTCAGGCTGGTGAGGGAGTGTCACCTGGGCCCATGGGCTCCGCTGGACTCGGAGAAGCGAGGCGCTTCTCGCCTGCAAGTGAACTTGGTCACCCAAAGGACCCCAGCAGAAGTAGCTGTGAGGTCGTAGGGCAGGAAGGTTGTATTCCTTGCCCAGTGGCTTCTGCCCCAGTGAAGCGCCCACAGTCCCTGTGGCCATCAGACAAGCCAAGCACCTTGCCCTCTTTATTCTCCACTCCATTCCCAAATTTGAATGTCTTCTAACCTGTGGGCATAGCTTCCTTGAGTTGGGGTGATTTCTGCTTAATTTGGGAAAAGAAATTTCAGAAATAAGTTGGTTCTGTGCTGAAGGTGCTTGGAGGTTGTCCATTCAGTTAGTACAGAAGGACATATAGCCTTAGCCAGAGGTTCTCAACCTGTGGGTCGTGACCCGGGCGGGGGTCCAACGAAAATGGGGTCGGTCGACCCCTGCCGGGGTCGCGACCCACAGGTTGAGAACCACTGCCTTAAGCTATAAGGACCTTGCCTGCTTACAGCCTGTCCCCTACACCCAATACAAACTATAAGCGAGCAAACATATATATCATGTTTAGAAACTTATTTGACCAACACTTTCTAATAATCATCTCTCTTGAAACCCTTGATATGTATAAAAACTTGTAAACTAGTCCCAACACTTTTAGCAAAGGTATTTACATTTGGTCTCTCTCCTTATCCTAAGCTAACCATTTTGCTGTGACAACAGGGATGGGGGGTAGATACTAGAAGATTTAGGAATGGCTTTGCTGGGTATGTAAAACAATGGTTACTACTGTGTTATCTCATGGTGTAGAAATGCTTTTTTCCCTTTCAATTGATCCTATAGATAGATGTTGTAAGCTTGTTAGTAATTGACTATTGTACCATGCTCCCATTCTACCCACCCTAACCAGTACTTGATTTTGTATAAAAGGTCTAGAACAGTAAGAGGGCCTACATGATTTGGGATCGTGCCCTGTGTAGCTAGCTGGCTAATTAATAAATTCCTCAAAAATTTATTTGGCCTGACCAGGTGGTGGCGTAGTGGATAGAGCATCTGTAAAGCCAGGAGCCACGGCCAGGACCACTATCAAAGCAGCCTGGCCCTTGCAGGTTCGCATTGGATTCGGACAGTCGGTAAAGAAACAACGGAGCCAAAAACTGGTGGGCCATAGTCTTTAATTCTAGCTTGCACCCGGCGGGCAAGTAAAAACACACACTGGGCTCCAAAACCCAATCACATTCAGTGCTCACAAAGCTACTGACTTATCCGAGTTTCCTAGAATCAAAGGTTTCTAGCTCACCAGCCTTATTCTCCTCAGTTTCCCATCTCCTTCCTTATCCCAGATACAAACTCTACACAAACTGGCATCTCACTCAGCACTCTGCCAGCCTGGCTGCTTCTCCTGGTCTCCTCCACGTGGCCTTTCTCTGCTCTCCTCTGCTCTCTCTTCTAATGATAATCTCAGGAACCAAGAGAGCAAACTCCCGTTTTGCCCCCACTTTATACTGTAGCTTCACAACCTCTAATCCAATATACAAAGTAGGGAAGTCTCTAATACAAAGTCACCTCTCTGAGGCATGATTGGATTGTACCACCCCACATCAAAAAGGGTGGGAAAGGCTTAATCCCAAAACCAAGCCCCAGGCTACAAGGATTCTCAACACACATTAATATCACCTAGGCAACGGCCTCATGTGGTCAGCGCCGTTTTTAACAAAGTGAGCATAATACATTTTATCTGCCCAACAGCGTCGGACTGGGATGCAGAAGACCCAGGTTCAAGACTCCGAGGTCGCCAGCTTGAGCGCGGGCTCATCTGGTTTGAGCAAAAGCTCACCAGCTTGGACCCCAGGTCGCTGGCTTGAGCAAGGGGTTACTCAGTCTGCTGAAGGCCCATGGTCAAGGCAGAAACGAGAAAGCAATCAATGAACAACTAAGGTCTCGCAATGAAAAACTGATGATTGATGCTTCTCATCTCTCTCCATTCCTGTTTGTCTATCCCTGTCTATCCCTCTCTCTGACTCTCTCTCTGTCCCTGTAAAAAACAAACAAACAAACAAAAAATTTATTTAGACTTTGTGTCTCTATGTAACCCGTGGATTAAGGTACTGTACTTTACAACATCTTAAATAATACTGAATTTGGCAAACTTCTTAGGCTGGAGTAGAACCTTCCTAAAATTGATTCTTTGAAACATATTTAAGGATTCAGATAGTGTAGTGTTCCAGCCCACTGGGAACTACCAGTGTCGCATGGAAGAAACCTACTCAAGACACAAAGTTAGGTCAAGAGGAAGAAAGAGGGAGGCTTCCAAGGGAGGCAAAGAGAGAGATCTCCTGAATCTTCTCCCTTACCTTTTATTATCAGAAGCAGAACAGAGGTAACAGTATTTCAGGGGAGGGAGATCAGGTGATAAGGGGAAACAATGATTAATGGCTATTTTGCTGACATGGAGAAAGGGCTAATTTGGTCAGAACATTCTTTTCTTTTGCTAATTAACAAGCACAAAGTAAGGGGAAATCTAGAACCTCTAGGCTAATTTTCTAAAGCCCGTTCACATGCATTCCTTTGTGTCTGCACAAAGGTCACTCACTCATACAGCTTCTTGGTGTCTGCATCCAAGAGACATTCACTAAGGGCTTTTAACTAAAGTTCCCCGATCCAAGTCATAGAGGGTTCAAGGTTAAATGGGTGATGCCGTACAAGATAGAATGTTGGTCAAATACGTTTTTAAATATGATACATGTTTGCTCATTTATAGTTTGCATTGGGTGTGGGGGACAGGCTTTAAGCAGTCAGGGTCCTTATAGCCTAAGGCTTAGTTTTAAGACTAAGCTTTTCCCCACACCCTTGACTGATTGCATGATGTGGGGTGGTGCACTCTCATGAGGAATCCCATTATGCCTCAGATAAGTGACTTTGTATCAGAGATTTCCTTGTTTGTATATTGGATTAAAGGGGTTTTTTTTTTTGGTTTTTTTTTTTTTTCATTTTTCTGAAGCTGGAAACAGGGAGAGACAGTCAGACAGACTCCCGCATGCGCCCGACCGGGATCCACCCGGCACGCCCACCATGGGGCGACGCTCTGCCCACCAGGGGGCGATGCTCTGCCCCTCCGGGGCGTCGCCATGTTGCGACCAGAGCCACTCTAGCGCCTGAGGCAGAGGCCACAGAGCCATCCCCAGCACCCGGGCCATCTTTGCTCCAATGGAGCCTTAGCTGCGGGAGGGGAAGAGAGAGACAGAGAGGAAAGCGCGGCGGAGGGGTGGAGAAGCAAATGGGTGCTTCTCCTATGTTCCCTGGCCGGGAATCGAACCCGGGTCCTCCGCACACTAGGCCGACGCTCTACCGCTGAGCCAACCGGCCAGGGCCTAGGATTAAAGGTTTTGATTTCTACAGTATAAAGTGGGGCAAACCAGGAGCTTGCTCTCTCTGTTCCTGAGATTAGCATTTGAGGGGAGAGCAGAGAAAGGCCACGTGGAGGAGAGGAGAAGCAGCCAAGATGGCGGAGTGGTGAAGGAAAAGCCAGTTTGTGCTGAGTTTGTGCAGAGAAAGAGGAGATGGGAAACAGAGGTAAATAAAGCTGGTGAGGTAGAAACCTTTGATTCTAGGAAAACTCATATAAGTCAATGGCTTTTTGAGCCCTGAATGGAAAGGGAAGTGTTCTCCCACTGTGTGTATTTCTTGCCTGCTGGGTGCAAGCTAGGATTAAAGCTAATGGCCCATCAGTTCTTGGCTCCGTTGTTTCATTACCATCTGTCTGAATCAAATTCAAACCTGCATGGGCCAGGTAGCTGTGATGGTAGCCATGGCTACTGGCTTTACAGGTGCACATACTCTTTTAAATTAGTGGAAAACTTGTTTTTAGGTCTCATTGAAAAACAAACATTAGTCGCAGTGGCGGGGGAAGAAAAAAAAAGAAAAACAAACATGAAGCAAAAGTTCAGAAGAATGAAATACTTTCTAGCTAGAGAAGCTTTAAAATGACATGCCACAGAAATAAGAAATCTGTTTATAATTTTTTAAACATAATCAAAATAATTTCTTCAATGCTGGCAGCTAAATTAAAAAAAATTAGTCCACAGCCTGACAAGTAGTGGCATAATGGGTAGAGCATCAACCTGGGATGTAAAGTCATGGGCCAAAACCCCGAGGTCAAGAATTTGAGCTCTGGCTCCTCCAGCTTGACTGCAAGCTTACCAGCTTGAGGATGGGAGCATCAACATGACTCCAAGGTTACTTGCTTGAAGCCTAAGGTCACTGGCTCAGTTTGAGCCTACTCCCACCCTCATACTCATCAAAGTACATATGAGAAACAGTCAATGAACAACTCAAGTGCTGCAACTACAAGTTGATGCTTCTCATCTCTCTCCCTTCCTTTCTTCTAAAAAAAAAAAAAAAGTATGCAAAGGAAAGGTAGATTTTTTATATATATTAAATCTTCCTGACCTTGTTCCTGTGAGAATGGCTATCACCAACAAATCAACAAATGAGTGTTGGCAAGAATGTGAAGAAAAAAAACCCTCCTTCACTGTTGGTGCGGATGCAGATTGTTGCAGCCATTGAGGAAAGCATTACGGAGTTTGCTCAAAAACTAAGAAATGGAACTGCTTTATGACACAGTGATTCTACTTCTGTGAATATATTGGATGAAACCTGAAACACTGATTAAAAAGAATATATGCACCCCTATGTTTATTGCAGTGTTATCTACAATAGCCAAGAATTGGAAACAGTCCAAGTGCCCATAAGTAGATGAGTGGATAAGAAAGCTGTGATGCATTCACACAATGGAATACTATTTGGCCTTAACCTGGCAGGACATGTATTAGCTTTGTGAAGTCCCTACACCTTTTACTACGAAGAGAACTCATAACTTTTTTTCTCAGTTTCTAACTCAAAAAAGTTAAGAACTGCTTCAGTAGAATAAAGTCTAAGGATCTTAATGGCAGGCAGTGTTTCCTGCCTGTAGGTGATATTGATTATTCACTGGTCATTTGGATCACAGAATCTAAAGTTTTCAGAAGGTTAGTTCAAGAGACCATAGGAGCTTGCAGTATTCACTGAAGTGTGTACAAATGACTCTTCACAAAGTATAGGCTGGTATCTTGGTGATACATAAGGTATAGGTAGTACCACATATTAATCACTGTAAAGCCAGTAGGCAGGGCTACCATCATGGCAGCCTGGCCCTTGCGGGTTCGCATTGGATTCGGACAGTCGGTAAAGAAACAACGGAGCCAAAAGCTGGTGGGCCATAGACTTTAATCCTAGCTTTCACCCGGCGGGCAAGCAAAAACACACACTGGGCTCCAAAACCCACTCACATTCAGTGCTCACAAAGCTACTCACTTATCCAAGTTTCCTAGAATCAAAGGTTTCTAGCTAACCAGACTTTATTCACCTCTGTTCCCCATCTCCTTCCTTCTCCCTGCACAAACTCTGCACTAACTGGCTTCTCACTCAACACTCCGCCATCTTGGCTGCTTCTTCTGGCCTCCTCCACGTGGCCTTTCTCTGCTCTCTGCTGTGATCTCTCTGCTCTCTCATGCTAATCATCCCAGGAACCAAGAGAGCAAGCTCCCGTTCTGTCCCTATTTTATAGTGTAGAAATCCAAACCTTTAATCCAATATACAAAATAGGGAAGTCTCTAATACAAAGTCACTTAACTGGGGCATGATGGGATTGTACCACCCCACATCAAAAAGGGTGGGAAAGGCTTAATCCCAAAACCAAGCCCCAGGCTACAAGGATCCTGCCTGCCCACAGCCCACAGAGACACACATATTAATATCACCTGGGCGACAGCCTCCCCGTGGGTAGCGCCATCTTTAACAAAGTGAGCATAATACATTTTATCTGCCCAACAATCACCTATAAAGATACCAGGTAAGGCATTTCTCATTACTTTCCTTTTTCAAGAAGTTGAACCTTTATAAATCCTTTAATATAACAATTTATATTAGAGCTATTCAAACTTGGCTGTGAAATTCCAAAACGATTGTTTTTATTAAGAAAGTCATTAGTCACCACATATGGGAAAGAGAAAAATTCTTGGTAAGGATATCACCATAAAGTTATGTTTAAGACTTCAATAACTCAATTACATATTTTCTTTAAAATATGGGGTTTATAATGGTAGGCAGGGAAATTCCATGTATTTTGTCATTAAAGCAGTTCATTCTAAGTTAGAACTTCTGATTCAAGATTTTAAATGCTGTAATTATTTGGATATTGTCAGTCAAATACTTTTTAAATATGATATATATGTTTGCTTGCTTATAGTTTGCATTGGCTGTGGGAGACAGGCTGTAAGCAGGCAAAGTCATTATAGCCTAAAGCTTAGTTTTAACACTAAGTCTTTCCCACCCTTTTAATACTAAGATCTTTTCAAAACAGCTTTTCCCTACACCCTTGACTGTTGCATGATGTGGGGTGGTGCACTCTTACGAGGAATCCCATTTATGCCTCAGATAAGTGACTTTGTATCAGAGACTTATTTGCATATTAGCCTAAAGGTTTTGATTTCTACACTATAAAATGAGGGCAGACCGGGGGCTCACTCTCTTGGTTCCTTAAATTAGCATTGAATAGGAGAGGCAGCCAAGATGGCAGAGTGCTGAAGGAGAAGCCAGTTTGTGCAGAGTTTGTGCAGAGAGAAGGAGATGGGGAACAGAGGTGAATAAGGCTGATGAAGTAGAAACCTTTGATTCTAGGAAACTCGGATAAGTCAGTGGCTTTGGGAGCCCTGAATAGAAAAGGTAGTGTTTTCTCACTGTGTGTATTTCTTGCCCACCAGGTGCAAGCTAGGATTAATGGCCCACCACTTCTTGGCTCTGTTGTTTCATTACTGTCTGTCCGAATCAAATTCGAACCTGCATGTACCAGGCAGCTGTGATGGTGGCAATGGCTACCGGCTTTACATTTGATGTAGCCTGTGGCAGGATTCAATACAGATCGGTATGGGGCCATCACCACCTGTGAGCAGTGGAGTGGAGGACTGGCTGCTGTTATGGTTCCTCATGACTGTTCTTTTGGGGGCTGTAGGCTGGCTGACTTTTATAGCCATGCATAAGGAAACCAAGAGCTCTGTGGAAGAGGCTGCCTGGGACCTGCAAACAGAGCAGTGGAAGGAGCTGGAGCAAATGTAGGAGAAAGAGTTGCCGACCCTGGAGCTGGAGCAAGCACCAGAGAAGGAGGCCAAACAAGTTCACGAGATTCGCTTGGAAATGGAGCAGCCACTGGAGAAGGAATCACAGGTTCATGAGTTGGAGATTGCCCTGGATGTTGTGGAGAACAAGCAGTAGAAGGAGGCCAGGGCTGAGGTTAGGGCTGGGGCTGCATGGCCTGTGGAGCAGAAGGTGGTGACAGCCCAGGACTCAAGCCTGGCAGCAGGAGTTGGTGTTTTCAGTTCCTCTTTGTTGAATGAGGAGAATCAGGCTGGAGTTGCAATCCACCGTCTCCAGAAAGTGAGAGCCTAGCAGCACGGAGTACATACTACACCCCTGGTAGGTCTGCGATTTTGGGACATAGGGGTGAGTGCCATCATGCTCTCCGGAGCAGAGATGGAAATGCTAACTGCCATTGCCACAAGCTCCTCCTTGGGACAGTGTAAGACCTGCCAGGAAGGCAGTAATGAGGGGGTGGCTGAGGTCCCATGTGCTGGAACTGATTCCTGGACTACGACCAGAGTTGGCACTGACTCCTTTGTTGGATGGATTTATGGATTTTAGACAATGTAAAATATCCTGTTGGGGGCAGGGGAAAATTTTGCTGGAGGCCCTTCCCCTGTCCTGGGAAGCTTTTCTCATGGCTAGAAAGAAGTACGAGGACATTTTGCGCTTTTGGCAAAGCACTCAGAGACTGGTGAAGTGTATCTGTGTAATTGTTGAAATTGTATGATTGGTCATGTTGTTGTAGTAATTTGTGTAATGTGCCTAATTTCCTTGTGCAGGAATACCTGTGCTTTAGATTGTGAAGTGAGAAAAAGGGGTGAAATGTTGGTCAAATAAGTTTGTAAATATGATATATATGTTTGCTCGCTTATAGTTTGCATTAGGTATAGGGGACAGGCTGTAAGCAGTCAGGGTCCTTATAGCCTAAGGCTTAGTTTTAAGACTATGCTTTGTCCCACACCCTTGACTGTTGTGTGATATGGGATGGTGCACTCTTATAAGGAATTCCATTATGCCTCAGATAAGTGACTTTGTATCAGAGACTTCCTTGTTTGTATATTGGATTAAAGATTTATATTTCTATAGTATAAAATGAGGCAGACTGGGAGCTTGCTCTCTCTCAGTTCCTAAAATTAGCTTTGCATAGGAGAATAGAGAAAGGCTACGTGGAGGAGAGTAGAAGCAGCCAAGATGGCAGAGTGCTGAAGGAGAAGCCCGTTTGTGCAGAGAGAAGGAGATGGGGAACAGAGATGAATAAAGCTGGTGAGGTAGAAACCTTTGATTCTAGGAAACTCGGATAAGTCAGTGGCTTTGGGAGCCCTGAATGGAAAGGGAAGTGTTTACCCACTGTGTGTATTTTTCGCCTGCCAGGTGCAAGCTAGGATTAAAGGTAATGGCCCACTAGTTCTTGGCCCTGTTGTTTTATTACTGTCTGTCCATATCAAATGCAAACCTGCATGGGCCAGGCAGCTCTGATGGTGGTCATGGCTACTGGCTTTACAGAGGTATTTAACTGAAGGCAGATCAGCAGCTAGGACTGGCTGAGACCACAATGGAGCAGTAGCTATTCGGGAGCCCACTCCATGGAGCAAGACTTACTTCAACAGGGCTCTGGTGCACGCTGGGTTTGCCAATTAAATGTGTCACTTGTGAAGGTGGTTAATTGGTGCTTGGTGTGGTCTGAAGTTGTCTACCAATACACTGGGTACACTGGCTCTGGGACCTCCTAGGAGGTGCTGGCAAAGTAAGTAGCTGCCTGTGTTCTGCCCAGGGCCATCCAGCATGAGCTACAAAGTGAACTGCAGATGGCTGATACTTGTGCTGGGATTGGCAGTGTGCCCAGGAGACGCCAACCTGCAAACTAAAGCTGGCTGGTGCTAGTTTCAGGTCTGGGACCACTTACTTGAGAGCTATGGGGCACACTGAGGTCAGATGCTGCTTGTTAGAGATGTTTTAGGACAGTCTGAAGAATGAACCAAGACAGACTATTGGTATGGAGAAGCCATTGGAAATAGCTTGGGTGGATCCACAAGTTGGTGGGACAGGGTCTCAGAGAATCACCCAGGCAGAGCAAACAGATGTGATGCCTGTCTGATGGCTCTTCTGGAGAAGGGTTTAGTAAAGGAACAGTGGCTTCTGCCAGCACTTCTGTGCGGGAGAACGCTGCCCCTCCAGTTCTCGCTCTCATGCCACACAGTTTAGTTCCTTCTCATATGGCTCTAGTGCTGTGATGGTGAACCTTTTTATATAAATTGCCCACTTTTGCAGTGCTGGGCAACCTAGTCCCTCCCACCCACTAGTAGGCATTCCAGCTTTCATGGTGGGCAATAGTGGAGCAACCAAACTGCACCGCGATTGGCCCACCATGAAAGCTGGAATGCCCACTAGTGGGCGGGAGGGACCAGATTGACCAGCACTGCAAAAGTGGGTGGTTTTTATAAAAAGGTTCGCCATCATGGCTCTAGTGCCTTTCAAGCTGCTGCCCCAGTGCTGGAGCTCAGCAGGAGTGAGTCAGAGTTAAGTCTGTGCTCAGGCCCTTTAAGAGAAACCCCTGGGACTCCAGCAGTCCTCCATCTCACCCAGGTACAATCCCTGCTGTTTTTCATAGCCAGGAGTTATGGGAACTTCTCTTCCCACACTGGAACTCGGGCCAGGGATCCTCGTGTGGAGCTGGGGTCCCTTGCTCCTCAGGGGTACCTCTGCAGCTGAAATATCCCTACTGATTTACATCTGCCCCACATGATGGGACCACTTGCTCTATATTTTGCCCCTTCTACCAGTCTTGCTGTGGCTTCTTCTTTATATCCTTCATTGTAGGACTGTGTTGTTCAGCTAAATTTCAGGTAATTCTGAATAACAGTTGTTCTGTAGTTTAGTTGTATTTTTGATGTGGTTGTGGGAGAATGTGAGTACCATATGTACTCATATCACTATCTTGATCAGAACTGTTTCCTGGAATAAATTTCATAATACAAGTTATTGTTTCAGGTGAGTCCTTTCTGGGCTGCCTAATTGCAAACAAATACTCTGATGACAAAGATAGGATCCTGTTTACAAATGCCTATGTATCAAAAGCCAGTATAAGTCCTCTCTTTGTGATACGGTGCCAAGAACTGTAAAACTTAGTATTGGCAATGCCATTTTAGAGAGGAAAAGTCAGGCTTCTATTCCTCTTCTTTCTATGGAGAATAGAGAAAAAAGAATGCAGGAACTTCCCAGCTTGCAAGGATGGCTGTATCATCTAGTCATAGTTTAACTATAGTTCTCTGTAAGGATTGAGGCCACTACTTACTAGACAACAAAGAGGATAAAACTTATCTGAAAACTTCCTCTTCCCCTTCCTTAAGATCCTTTCAAAGATGATGTATACATACCTTAATTAAGAATTGCTACACTCTGACTCACCCTCCCCTCCTGGAGTCCTGAGAGTGATGTATATACCTCTAGACAATGGGATCACGAGATCACTCCTCCTGCTCAAAAAACCTGATTTCTGTAACATTTTATATACTTTCTGTAAAGCCAGTAGCCACGGCCACCATCACAGCCACCTGGCCTGTGCAGGTTCGCATTAGATTCAAACAGAAGGTAATGAAACAATGGAACCAAGAACTGGTGGACTGTTAGCTTTACTCCTAGCTTGCACCTGGTGGGAAAGAAACACACACAGTGGGAAGACACTTCCCTTTCCATTCAGGGCTCCCAAAGCCACTGACTTATCCGAGTTTCCTAGAATCAAAGGTTTCTACCTCCCCAGCTTTATTCACCTCTGTTTCCCATCTCCTTCTATCTAGGCAAACTCTGCACAAACTGGTTTCTCCTTCAGCACTCTGCCATCTTGGCTGCTTCTCTGCTCCTTCAGGTGGCCTTTCTCTGCTCTCCTATGCAATGGTAATTTCAGGAACCAGAGAGAGCAAGTTTCCAGTCTGTCCCATTTTTTACTGTAGAAATCAAAACTTTTAATCCAATATACAAACAAGGAAGTCTCTGATACAAAGTCACTTGTCTGAGGCATAATGGGATTCTTCATGAGTGTGCACCACCCTACATCATGCAATCAGTCAAGGGTGTGGGGAAAAGCTCAGTCTTAAAACAAAGCCTTAGGCTATAACCACTCTGCCTGCTTACAGCCTGTCCCCCACACCCAGTACAAACTATAAGCAAGCAAACATATATATCATATTTACAAATTTATTCGACCAACACCTTTCAATTTAGGGCTCCCAAAGCCACTGATTTATTCAAGTATTCCTAGAATCAAAGGTTTTTACCTCACCAGCCATATTTACCTCTGTAAAGCCAATATCCACGGCCAGTATCACAGCTGCCTGGCTCATGCAGGTTCACATTGGATTTGAACGGACAGTAATGAAACAATGGAGCCAAGAACTCATGGGCCATCATCTTTAATCCTAGCTTGTACCAGGCAGGCAAGTAAGTAAAAACACACACTGGGCTCCAAAACCCACTCATTCAGTGCTCACAAAGCTACTGACTTATCCGAGTTTCCTAGAATCAAAGGTTTCTAGCTCACCAGACTTATTCACCTCTGTTCCCCATCTCCTTCCTCCTCCCTGCACAAACTCTGCACAAACTGGCTTCTCACTCAACACTCTGCCATCTTGGCTGCTTCTCCAGGCCTCCTCCATGTGGCCTTTCTCTGCTCCCTGCTCTCTAATGCTAATCTCAGGAACCAAGAGAGCAAGCTCCTGTTCTGCCCCCATTTTATAGTGTAGATTCATAGCCTTTAATCCAATATACAAAATAGGGAAGTGTCAAATACAAAGTCACTTATCAGGGGCATGATGGGATTGTACCACCCCATATCAAAACGGGTGGGAAAGGTTTAATCCTAAAACCAAGCCCCAGGCTACAAGGATCCTGCCTGCCCACAGCCCACAGAGACACACATTAATATCACCTGGGCAACGGGCTTCCACGTGGGCAGTGCCATCTTTAACAAAGTGAGCATAATATATTTTATCTGCCCAACGACCTCTGTTCCTCATCTCCTTCTCTCTGCATAAACTCTGCACAAACTGGCTTCTCTTCAGCACTCTGCCATTTGGCTGCTTCTCCTTGCAATGCTAATTATAGGAACCTCGAGAGAGAAAGCCCCTGGTCTGTCCCATTATATAGTGTAGAAATCAAAACCTTTAAGCCAATATACAAATAAGGACGTCTCTGATAAAAAGTAACTTATCTGAGGCATAAATGGGATTCCTCATAAGAATGCACCACCCCACATCATGCAACAGTCAAGGGTGCGGGGCAAAGCTTAGTGTTGACAAGGTCTTTATATTAAAAGGGTAGGAAAGGCTTAGTCTTAAAACTATGCCTTAGGCTATAAGGATCCTGCCTGCTTACAGCCTGTCTCCCAAACCCAATGTTAACTAGAAGCAAGCAAACATATATATCATATTACAAACATATTTGACTGACGCCCTCCCTGTTGGGCATATAAAATATATTATGCTCACTTTGTTAAAGACGGCGTTGCCCATATGGAAGCCCATCACCCAGGTAATATTAATGTGTGTTGGGGGCAGGCTGTGGGCAGGCAGGATCCTTGTAGCCTGGGGCTTGGTTTTAGGACTAAGCCTTTCCCACCCTTTTTGATGTGGGGTGGTGCAATCCCATCATGCCTCAGATCAGTGACTTTGTATTTGAGACTTCCCTATTTTGTATATTGAATTAAAGATTTTGATTTCTACACTATAAAATGGGGGCAGAACGAGAGCTTGCTCCCTCAGTTCCTGAGATTAGCATCAGAGAGCACAGCAGAGAAAGGCCACGTGGAGGAGGCCAGGAGAAGCAGCCAAGATGGTGGAGTGCTGATGGAGAAGCCAGTTTGTGCAGAGTTTGTGCAGGGAGAAGGAAGGAGATGGGGAATAGAGGTGAATAAGTCTGGTGAGCTAGAAATCTTTGATTCTAGGAAACTCGGATAAGTCAGTAGCTTTGTGAGCACTGAATGAGTGGGTTTTGGAGCCCAGTGTGTGTTTTTACTTGCCTGCTGGGTGCAAGCTAGGATTAAAGATGATGGCCCATGGGCTTTTGGCTCCATTGTCTCTTTACCGACTATTCGAATCCAATGCGAACCTGCATGGGCCAGGCTGCTGTGATGGTGGCCATGGCTACTGGCTTTACATTTGGCGTAGTCTATGGCAGGATTTGATACAGATCAGCAAGAAGCCACCACCACCTTTGAGCGGTGGAGTAGAGGACTGGCTGCTGTTATGGTTCCTGTTGGGCAGATAAAATGTATTATGCTCACTTTGTTAAAGATGGAGGCCGTCGCCCAGGTGATATTAATGTGTGTTGGGAATCCTTGTAGCCTGGGGCTTGGTTTTGGGATTAAGCCTTTCCCACCCTTTTTGATGTGGGGTGGTACAATCCAATCATGCCTCAGAGAAGTGACTTTGTATTAGAGACTTCCCTATTTTGTATATTGGATTAAGGGTTTGGATTTCTACACTATAAAATGGGAATGGAGCGGAAGTTTGTCGCTCTTGGTTCCTGAGATTATCATTAGAAGAGAGAACAGAGGAGAGCAGAGAAAGGCCACGTGGAGGAGGCCAGGAGAAGCAGCCAAGATGGTGGAGTGCTGAGTGAGATGCCAGTTTGTGTAGAGTTTGTATTTGGGATAAGGAAGGAGATGGGGAACTGAGGTGAATAAGTCTGGTGAGCTAGAAACCTTTGATTCTAGGAAACTCGGATAAGTCAGTGGCTTTGTGAGCACTGAATGTGACTGGGTTTTGGAGCCCAGTGTGTATTTTTACTTGCCCGCCGGGTGCAAGCTAGGATTAAAGACTATGGCCCACCAGTTTGTGGGTCCGTTGTTTCTTTACGGACTGTCCGAATCCAATGCGAACCTGCATGAGCCTGGCTGCTGTGATAGTGGCCCTGGCCGTGGCTCCTGGCTTTACAGTTCCCCATGATTTCCTTTTTGGGGATCGTAGGCTGGCTGACTTTTATAGCCATGCGTGAGGAAATGGAGAGCTCTGTGGAAGAGGCTGCCTGGGACCTGCAAACTGAGCAGTGGAAGGAGCTGGAGCAAACGTGAGAGAAAGAGATACGGACCCTGGAGCTGAAGGAAGTGCTGGAGGAGGAGGCCGACCACGTTTGTGAGATTCGCCTGGAAATGGAGCAGCCGTTGGAGGAGGAATCACAGGTTCGTGAGTTGCAGCTTGGCCTGGACATTGGGAAGAGCCAGCAGCGGCAGGAGGCCGGGGCTGAGGCTGAAGCTGAGGCCGGTCAGGAGCTGCAAGGTCTGCGGAGCAGAAGGTGGCAGCGGCCCAGGACTCAAGCCCAGCAGCGGGAGCTGGTGTTTTCAGTTCCTCTTTGGAGGATGAGGAGAATCGGGCTGGAGTTGCAATTCCCAGTCATCAGAAGATGAAAGCCCAGCTGGAAGTAGCACCTACTACAGCCCTGGTAGGTCTGCAATTTTAGGATATAGGGGTGGACGCCATCATGCTCTCCAGAGCAGAGATGGAAATGCTGACTGCCATTGCCACATGCTCCTCTTTGGGACAGTGTAAGACTGCCAGGAAGGCAGGGATGCGGGGGGTGGCTGAGGTCTCATGTGCATGGACTGATTTCCTGGTCTACGACCAGAGTGGGCGTTGGCTCCTTTGTTGGATGAACTTATGGATTTTGGACAATGTGAAATAGTCTGATGGGGTGAGGGGAAGCTTTTCTGGAAGCACTCCCCTGCCCCGGGAAGCTTTTCCCATGGCTAGAAAGAAGGCCGAGGACATTTTGCGCTTTGGGCTAAGTGCTCAGAGACTGGTGAAATGTACCTTTGTAATTGTTGAAACTGTATGGTTTTTGCTGTTGTAATTTGTGTAATGTGATAATTTCCTTGCACAGGGATGCCGGTGGTGTAGATTGTGGGTAGTAAAATGAGCATAGGAGTGGATTGTTAGGCAGATAAATTATATTTTGCTCACTTTGTTAAAGATGGCGCTGCCCACATGGAAGCCTGTCGCCCAGGTGATATTAATGTGTGTTGGGGGCGGGCTGTGGGCAGGCAGGATCCTTGTAGCGTGAGGCTTGGTTTTAGGACTAAGCCTTTCCTATCTTTTTTATGTGGGGTGGTGCAAACCCATCACGCCTCAGATAAGTGACTTTGTATTAGAGACTTCCCTATTTTGTATACTGGATTAAAGATTTTGATTTCTGTACTATAAAGTGGGGCAGACCAGGAACTTGCTCTCTTGGTTCCTGAGATTATCGTTAGAGCAGAGAAAGGCCACGTGGAGGAGAGGAGAGAGGCAGCAGCCAAGATGGCGCAGTGCTGAAGGAAAAGCCAGTCTGTGCAGAGTTTGTGCAGGGAGATGGAAGGAGATGGGGAATAGAGGTGAATAAGTCTGGTGAGCTAGAAACCTTTGATTCTAGGAAACTCGGATAAGTCAGTAGCTTTGTGAGCACTGAATGAATGGGTTTTGGAGCCCAGTGTGTGTTTTTACTTGCCCGCCGGGTGCAAGCTAGGAATAAAGATGATGGCCCACCAGCTTTTGGCTCCATTGTTTCTTTACTAACTGTTTGAATCCAATGCATACCTGCATGTGAATGGTCACAATGGTGGCTCCTGGCCATATAGTAATGAAACAATGGAGCCAAGAACTGGTGGACCATTACCTTTAATCCTAGCTTACACCTGGCGGGCACATAAAAACACACACTGGCTCCAAAACCCACTCATTCAGTGCTCACAAAACTACTGACTTATCCGAGTTTTCTAGAATCAAAGGTTTCTAGCTCACCAGCCTTATTCACTTCTGTTCCCCATCTCCTTTTAACTCTGCACAAACTCTGCACAAACTGGCTTCTCCTTCAACAGTTTGCCATCTTGGCTGCTTCTCCTGGCCTCCTTCACATGGCCTCTCTCTTCTGTCCTCTCTCTCCTTTAATGCTAATCTCAGGAACTGAGAGAGAGCAAGCTCCCAGTCTGCTCCACTTTATAGTGTAGAAATCCAAACTTTAATCCAATATACAAACAAGGAAGTCTCTGATACAAAGTCATTTATCTGAGGCATATAGGGATTCCTCATGAGTGTGCACCACCCTACATCAAAAAGGGTGGGAAAGAGGCCCTGGCCAGTTGGATCATTGGTAGAGCATCGGCCTGGTGTGCAAGATTCCTGGTTCGATTCCCGGCCAGGGCACCCTTCCCCCTCTCCCTCCTCTCTGTCTCTCTCCTCCCCTCCCACAGCCAAGGCTCTATTGGAGCAAAGTTGGCCCGGGTGCTGAGGACAGCTCTATGGCCTCTGCCTCAGGTGCTAGAATGGCTCTGGTTGCAACAGAGTGACACCCCAGAGGGGCAGAGCATCACCCCCTGGTGGGCATGCTGGGTGAATCCTGATTGAGTGCATGCGGGCGTCTGTCTGACTGCCTCTCTGTTTCCAGGTTCAGAAAAATACAAAAAAAAAAAAAAAAAAGGCAGAGCAGAACCCTAGAAAAATAACTAAACAATCCACTGAATGCTGAGTTCAAAACACTGGTTGTAAAGATGCTCAAAGAAGTTCAGAGAAGAGTAGATGAACTTAGAATGTCAACAGCATAAAAAAGAAAATGGAAACTTGTTGGTCAAATAAGTTTGTAAATATGATATATATAAATATGTTTGTTCGCTTATAGTTTGTATTGGGTGTAGGGAACAGGCTGTAAGCAGCCAGGTGGTTATAGCCTAAGGCTAAATTTTAAGACTAAGCTTATCCCCACACCCTTGATTGATTGCAGGATGTGGCCTTGTGCACTCTCATGAGGAATCCCATTATGCCTCAGATAAGAGACTTTGTATCAGAGACTTCCTTGTTTGTATATTGGATTAAAGGTTTTGATTTCTACACTATAAAGTGGGGCATACCAGAAGCTTGCTCTCTGGTTCCTGAGATTAGCATTAGAGAGAAGAGGGATTATGTTCTTGGAGAAGTGTGATTATGTTCTAGGAGGAGCCCATGCTAGAAGAGAGCATAGAAAGACCATGGGAATGAGGCCAGGAGAAGCAGCCAAGATGGTGGAGCACTGAAAGAGAAGCCAGTTAGTGCAGAGTTTGTGCAGAGAGAAGGAGATCGGAAACATAGGGGAATAAGGCTGGTTAGGTAGACACCTTTGATTCTAGGAAACTCAGATAAGTCAGTAGCTTTGTGAGCACTGAATGAGTGGGTTTTGGAGCCCAGTCTGTGTTTTTACTTGTCCGCCGGGTGCTAGCTAGGATTAAATATAATGGCCTACCAGTTTGTGGCTTCATTGTTTCATTACCGTCCATCTGAATCTAATGCGAACCTGCATGGGCCAGGCGGCTGTGATGGTTGCTGTGGCTACCGGCTTTACAAAACTATAAAAAAGAACCAATTAGAAATGAAGAGTACAATGGCTAAAGTGAAGAATAATTTATAGGGAGTCAACAATAGAGTAGACGAAGGTGAGAATCAAATCAGCGATTTGAAATACATATAAGGAAGCAAACAAATACCATATCAGAACAGAAAAAACAAATTAGGATAGTGTAAGGAACTTCTGGGACAACTTTAAGTGTACCAACATTTGCATTATAGGAATGCTGGAAGGAGAAGAGAGAGAGCAAAAAATTAAAAACCTGTCTGAAAAAAAAAATGACAGGAAACTTCTCTAACCTGATAAAGGAAATAAACACACAAGTCCAGAAAGTGCAGAGAGTCCCAAACAAGATGAATCAAAATAGGCTCATACCAAGACATATCATAATTAAAATACAAAAAGTTTAAAAAATATTGAAAGCCAGAAGAGAAAAACATTTATTTACCTGTAAGGGAGCTTACATTAGACTGTCAGCTGATTTCTCAAGAGAAACTCTGCAGACCAAAAGGAAGTCGCAAGAAATACTTAAAGTGATGAAAAGCAAGGACCTACAACCAAGATTGCTCTACCCAGAAAGGCTATTGTTTCAAGTCAAAGGACATATAAAGAGTTTTCTAGACAGGAAAAAGCTGAAGAAATTCATCACCACCAAACCAGTATTACCTGAAATGTTAAAGGGTTTTCTTTAAGGAGAAGAAGAAATATTTAAAAAATGAATAATAAAATAAAATAATATATCTGTCAATAATTGAATCTAATTAAAAAAGTAAACAAATAAGCAGAACACAAACAGACTTATAGATACAAGAACATATTTGTTGACAACTGCCAGATGGGAGAAGGGTTGGGGATAGCGTGAAAAAGGTGAAGGGAATAGAAGTACAAATTGGTAGTTACAGAATAGTTATGGGGATGTAAAGGATAGCATAGGGAATATAGTCAATAATATTCTAATAACTCTGTAGGGTGTCAGATGGGTATGAGATTTATCAGAATGATCACATAGTAAGTTATAGAATAAGTAATCACTGGGCTATACCCCTGAAACATACTATTGAATGTCAATAATAATTGAAAAAAAAATTTTTTTTTAATTTGTACCAGAAGAACCTTCCCCAGTAATCAGCATTAAAAAAGCATAGGAGCCATGGCTGGTTAGCTCAGTATGTTAGAGCATTATCTGGGTACCCTAAGACTGCAGGTTTGATCCCCAGTTGGGACACATACAAGAATCAACCAATGAGAATGCATAAATAAATGGAACAGCAAATTGATGTTTTTTCTATCTGTCTCTACAAAGAAATATAAATAAATAGCAAGTATGAAAACTTCAAGAAAAGAGCAAACTATCATAACACAAAGAATTATTTTTAGAAAAAAATGATGCAATGTCAAATAGTTTAAAAATGTTTACTTGTGTAAAATTAAGAGACTTAATCTGCCATTATATAGTGAGGGGAGTGGACTAGAAATTCAAAGGGAAGACTTTTTTTTTTTTAATTTTTTTAAGTGAGAAGTGTAGATGCAGAGAGATAGACTCCCAAGTATGCTCCCACAGGCATCCACTTGGCAAGCCCTCTACTGAAGATACTTTGCCCATTTGAGACCACTGCTCCGTTGCTTAGCAACTGAACTATTTTACTGCCTGAGGCAAGGCTATGGAGCCATCTTCATTGCCCTGGGCCAACTTGCTCCAGCCAAGCCATGGCTGTGGGAAGAGAAGAGAGGGATAGAGAGAGAAGGGAGAGGGGGAGGGGTGGAGAGGCAGATGGCCGCTTCTCCTGTGTGCCCTGACAGAAACTGAACCTGGGACATCTACATGCTGGGCAGAGGCTCTACTACTGAGCCAACCAGCCAGGGCCAAGGAAGGTTCTTTCTTTCTTTCCTTCTCTTTCTCTTTTTGTTTTTTCTTTCTTTCTTTTTTTCATAGTCATTGCTTTTTATTTTGTTTTCAGAATGAACAAAGTTTAAATCTGCAATCAAGCATCTCTTGAGTAATATGCATAAGAAGCATAAAAGCTAGATGCATCTTACTGCTAAAATCAAAATGACCCTTTTTCAGGGAAAATGTACCAATACTTTAAGTTTACAAAAAGTTCTTGTTTTTTTCATTTTCTCTGGCTTTCATTTAAACCACTGGTGACTGCTAATATGTATTAACATTATATTCACGCATACAATGGCATCTGATTCAGTACCAATTCCATGGTTTGCTAGTATTAAAATATAATATTTCATATTTTTTTGGAAGAAGTACTGTGACTTTGGGATACACTTCATGTTTCTAACTTTGAAAACTATTGATCTGAAGGTGTAGTAGTTAGTCTCAGGCTATCACACACATTGTCAAGAAGAACAGGATCCCAAAGATATAGAAGAGAATTTTGTGCACTTTATATTTTTTCCTAGGGTGAGTTTGGCTATCTTTAGCTTAGGCAAACAGAAGCTATATTCTGGAACAGTTTTACATCTCTAAATATCAAACATAGCGTTTTTTGTTCTGCATGACTTATGAGGAATTTTGTTCTCCTTCTCCCTAATACATAACTCAAGTTATCCATCTGTGTAGGACCTGGTTGAGTAGGATGTCTCCCAGGGTAAGTCTGAGGATGTGATTACTTGGCAAGCCTGGCCATTTCTTTCCCTGCTGAAGACCCCACAGGTGCATTGCACATAGCTCCTGTGTGCCTTCTGATGAAACCTTGGTCTACTTTCTTCAGTAGAGCCACAAGCTCTTAGGAAGAAAGCCGGAAGCTGTCTCTTTATTTACCACTATGTGGATTCTCATTCTGTCAGTTACAGGAGGTTGTGTACATTTATACTACCAGGTCATCTCTTGAAAAAACAAATTAGGGTAGTGTAAGGAACTTCTGGGACAACATTTAGTGTACCAACATTTGCATTATAGGAATGCTGGAAGGAGAAGAGAGAGAGCAAAAAATTAAAAACCTGTCTGAAAAAAAAATGACAGGAAACTTCTCTAACCTAATAAAGGAAATAAACACACAAGTCCAGGAAGTGCAGAGAGTCCCAAACAAGATGAATCAAAATAGGCTCATACCAAGACATATCATAATTAAAATACAAAAAGTTTAAAAAATATTGAAAGCCGCCAGAAGAGAAAAACATTTATTTACCTGTAAGGGAGCTTACATTAGACTGTCAGCTGATTTCTCAAGAGAAACTCTGCAGACCGAAAGGAAGTGGCAAGAAATACTTAAAGTGGTGAAAAGCAAGGACCTGCAACCAAGATTGCTCTACCCAGCAAGGCTATTGTTTCAAGTCAAAGGACATATAAGGAGTTTTCTAGATAGGAAAAAGCTGAAGAAATTCATCACCACCAAACCAGTATTACCTGAAATGTTACCTGACATTCGAGGCTTAGTCGTGTCCAGTGTAAAGGTGGTGAGGAGTTTGAGTCGACATTGTACATCTTTATACAGAGTGACATCAGGGAAATTTAACTGGGTAATATTGGGAGGCATTGACACCCCTGTGTTTTAATTCTCCCTCCAACCCTGAATGACTGTGCCACTGGGCAGGTTACTAAATTTTGCAAAGTCTAAAATGGTTCACTTTTTGTTCCAGTGGTTCCTTTCTTATGCTGGCTACTATTGATACTTTGTTTATTTAGATATGTTGTAAAATTCAATTTAAATTCAGTAACAAAGTTTTTGAGCCCATGATGGTTTCTTCAGGTAGTTTTGCATGCTTCTTTCTTGAATCATATATTTATTTTAAAATTGCTATTCATTTTCATAATTTCTAATTTCTTCCATGGCTCCCATTTTTATCTTCATCTAGTGCAAGTTGGGTCTCCTAGATAGGCAGATCCCACACTAAGCAGAAGGATTCGTTTGCTTTGTAATTCCAGACAGTTGCTGCCCCTGGAAGTACCATTACAAATGACACTAGGGGCTGGGCAAGGCAAGGAGCCCAGACAGTCCCCTGGCAGTTTGTGACATTGCCCTTTTATTTCAATGAAGTCCATTTTCATTCCAGAATGGCACTATTTTCAATTAATTCTGCTAGTTAATGTCTAAGAGACACTATCAGTTATATTAGTAATCAAGATACATTGTGTCTTTTGTACTTCCATTATCTTTTGAGCTTGTAATTCTCTTGGAAGAAAAAAAAACTGTAATTAGGTTTGCTAAGAATGATTTATTATTTGCAAATATATTCTGCTATTGTTTCTGATTCTATTATTTCTTTATTTGAAGATAAGAATTATGGAATTCATTATTTAAAAAAATAAAAGCAGTATAAGACACATTTTCATAACGAAGTTCTGAATGACATTATGAACCTGAATTTGTTTCTGAATTATGCTTCCTGAAACATAGGAAAACACAAATTTTTCTTCTGTGCTGGATCTTTCTGTCTGAGGTTGTGTGCTATACTAGAAACCCTTCTCAGTCATACAACCTTGGGTTTAAATAACAACTGTTACTTTGTTGTTATGACAAGTGACTTAATCTTTTATAGCCTCAGTTTTTCAGTCTGCAGACTGGGGTTAATAATAGCTACCTTTAAGAATGTTGTGAGCATTATATAATACAGCATCTATAGTAGGCCTCCAAGTTGCCTGATAGAATGTTGCTATTAGTTTTCTTCTCTCCTGGCCTCTCTCTGTGACTTCATCCTCATAAATCTTCCCCCAAAATATCCCTATTTGGGCAATCTCTCATCAAGTCTGAGTATGGGAATCTGTGACATGTCACTTGTTACACAATTATGTCTTATTTCAGCAGTTAGAATCTGACTTGGTCCTGGGCACATTACAAAAATTTTACATATATATATATTTTCAGAACTTCATTATGAAAATGTGTCTCATATATATATATATATATATATATATATATATATATATATATATTCCCAACATGAATAATTTTAGAGATTATTTCTGAAGAAAAAATGATTAAAAAAAAAATGGTGCTGATGATTAAAGTTACCATCAAGTGTATTGGCAAGCTCTGAACAAAGAGTACACTTGTGACCTGGGCTGTTGCCCACAGGGCAGCCAGAATGCAGCACTTTTCAGCACTCATAGGACATATCACTTCCGTAGTTCAACATACCAACTGTGGGACCTTGGGCAAGACACTTTTGAGCCTCAGTTTGTTCTTCTACATAATGAAGGTTTGGGTTTGGGGGGCTCATATAACTGCATGTTATTTTTTATTTTTTATTTTTTGTATTTTTCTGAAGCTGGAAACGAGGAGAGACAGTCAGACAGACTCCCGCATGCGCCCGACCGGGATCCACCGGCACGCCCACCAGGGGGTGACGCTCTGCCCACCAGGGGGCGATGCTCTGCTCCTCCGGGGCCAGAGCCACTCTAGCACCTGGGGCAGAGGCCACAGAGCCATCCCCAGCGCCCGGGCCATCTTTGCTCCATTGGAGCCTCGCTGCGGGAGGGGAAGAGAGAGACAGAGAGGAAGGAGAGGGGGAGGTGTGGAGAAGCAAATGGGCGCTTCTCCTGTGTGCCCTGGCTGGGAATCAAACCCGGGACTTCTGCATGCCAGGCCGATGCTCTACCACTGAGCCATCCGGCCAGGGCCATAACTGCATGTTATTAAGATTCTTAGATCTAACAGTATCTTGTGGGTTAGGGGAAGGTTAATTTGTATACCAAGAGTTACTGCATTATACCATTTTTAAAAGCATGTTTATTTGAGCTTCCTGGTTGTACGTATTCTAAATGAATGAGTACTTAGCATAAAAAAATAAATCTTCCACTAGGTAAACTAGGAAGACAGATACAAGGTTGAGACTGGTTTAACTGAGAAAGAATGCTTAACTATTTGAAGTTTATTTCTAATTTCTTTGACCTTTGAATTAAACTGTGATTTTTTTTTTTATATATAATTTTATTTTTTAATGGGGTGACATCAATAAATCAGGATACATATATTCAAAGATAACAAGTCCAGGTTATCTTGTCGTTCAATTATGTTGCATACCCACCACCCAAAGTCAGATTGTCCTCTGTCACCTTCTATCTTGTTTTCTTTGTGCCCCTCCCCACCCCCTATCCCTCTCCCATTCCCCCCTCCCCCCCCGTAACCACCACACTCTTATAAATGTCTCTTAGTTTCACTATTATGTCCCACCTACGTATGGAATAATACAGTTCCTGTTTTTTTCTGATTTACTTATTTCGCTTCGTATCATGTTATCAAGATCCCACCATTTTGCTGTAAATGTTCCGATGTCATCATTTCTTATGGCTGAGTAGTATTCCATAGTGTATATGTGCCACATCTTCTTTATCCAGTCATCTATTGATGGGCTTTTTGGTTGTTTCCATGTCCTGGCCACTGTGAACAATGCTGCAATAAACATGGGGCTGCATGTGTCTTTACGTATCAATGTTTCTGAGTTTTTGGGATATATACCCAGTAGAGGGATTGCTGGGTCATAAGGTAGTTCTATTTTCAGTTTTTTGAGGAACCACCATACTTTCTTCCATAATGGTTGTACTACTTTACATTCCCACCAACAGTGTATGAGGGTTCCTTTTTCTCCACAGCCTCTCCAACATTTGCTGTTACCTGACTTGCTAATAACAGCTAATCGAACAGGTGTGAGGTGGTATCTCATTGCCGTTTTGATTTGCATTTCTCTAATAGCTAAAGAAGATGAGCATCTTTTCATATATCTGTTGGCCATTTGTATTTCTTCCTGGGAGAAGTGTCTATTCATATCCTCTTCCCATTTTTTTATTGGATTGTTTGTTTGTTTGTTGTTGAGTTTTATGAGTTCTTTGTATATTTTGGATATTAGGCCCTTATCTGAGCTGTCGTTTGAAAAAATCATTTCCCATTTAGTTGGCTTTCTGTTTATTTTGTTATCAGTTTCTCTTGCTGAGCAAAAACTTCTTAGTCTGATGTAGTCCCATTCATTAATTTTTGCCTTCACTTCTCTTGCCATTGGAGTCAAATTCATAAAATGCTCTTTAAAACCCAGGTCCCTGAGTTGAGTACCTATGTCTTCTTCTATGTACTTAATTGTTTCAGGTCTTATGTTTAGATCTTTGATCCATTTTGAGTTAATTTTTGTACAGAGGGAGAGACTGTAGTCCAGTTTCATTCTTTTGCATGTGGCTTTCCAGTTTTCCCAGCACCATTTATTGAAGAGGCTTTCTTTTCTCCATTGTGTGTTGTTGGCCCCTTTATCAAAAATTATTTGACTATATATATGTGGTTTTATTTCTGGACTTTCTATTCTGTTCCATTGGTCTGAGTGTCTATTTTTCTGCCAATACCATGCTGTTTTGATTGTCGTGGCCCTATAATAGAGTTTGAAGTCAGGTATTGAAATGCCCCCAGATTCATTCTTTTTCTTTAGGATTGCTTTGGCTATTCAGGGTTTTTTATAGTTCCATATAAATCTGATGATTTTTTGCTCTATTTCTTTAAAAAATGTCATTGGAAGTTTGATGGGAATTGCATTAAATTTGTATATTGCTTTGGGTAATATAGCCATCTTGATTATATTTATTCTTCCTAGCCAAGAACAAGGTATATTCTTCCATCTCATTATATCTTTTTCGATTTCCCTTAACAAT
The DNA here is from genome assembly GCF_036850995.1 of Saccopteryx leptura. Taxonomy (NCBI): domain Eukaryota; kingdom Metazoa; phylum Chordata; class Mammalia; order Chiroptera; family Emballonuridae; genus Saccopteryx; species Saccopteryx leptura. The sequence goes on along the minus strand of NC_089503.1, from coordinate 75,106,645 downwards.
GGTTTATAGTTTTCATTATATAAGTCCTTTACATTCTTTGTTATGTTTATTCCTAAGTATTTTATTTTTTTTGTTGCAATCGTGAAGGGGATTGTTCTTTTGAGTTCCTTCTCAGTAGTTTCATTGTTGGCATATAGAAAGGCTATTGACTTCTGTATGTTAATTTTGTATCCTGCGACCTTACTGTATTGGCTTATTGTTTCTAGTAGTCTTTTTGTGGATTCTTTGGGGTTTTCGATGTATAGGATCATATCATCTGCAAAAAGTGATACCTTTACTTCTTCTTTTCCGATATGGATGCCTTTTATTTCTTTGTCTTGTCTGATTGCTCTGGCTAGAACCTCTAGTACCACATTAAATAAGAGTGGAGAGAGTGGACAACCCTGTCTTGTTCCTGATTTAAGGGGGAAAGCCTTCAGTTTAGTGCTATTTAATATGATGTTAGCTGATGGTTTATCATATATGGCCTTTATCATGTTGAGATATTTTCCTTCTATACCCATTTTGTTGAGAGTCTTAAACATAAAATTGTGTTGTATTTTATCGAAAGCCTTTTCTGCGTCTATTGATAAGATCATGTGGTTTTTGTTCTTTGTTTTGTTGATATGGTGTATTACATTAACCGTTTTACGTATGTTGAACCATCCTTGAGATTCTGGGATGAATCCCACTTGATCATGATGTATTATTTTTTTAATATGTTGTTGTATTCGATTTGCTAGTATTTTGTTTAGTATTTTAGCATCTGTATTCATTAGAGATATTGGTCTGTAGTTTTATTTTTTTGTGCCATCCTTGCCTGGTTTTGGTATGAGGGTTATGTTGGCTTCGTAAAATGTGTTTGGAAGTATTGCTTCTTCTTCAATTTTTTGGAAGACTTTGAGTAGAATAGGAACCAAGTCTTCTTTGAATGTTTGATAAAATTCGCTGGTATAGCCGTCAGGGCCTGGACTTTTATTTTTGGGGAGGTTTTTAATGGTTTTTTCTATTTCTTCTCTACTGATAGGTCTGTTTAGGCTTTCTGCTTCTTCTTGACTCAGTCTAGGAAGGTTGTATTTTTCTAGGAATTTATCCATTTCTTCTAGGTTGTTGAATTTAGTGGCATAAAGTTTTTCATAGTATTCTACAATAATTCTTTGTATATCTACGGTGTCCGTGGTGATTTCTCCTCTTTCATTTTGGATTTTGTTTATATGAGTTCTTTCTCTTTTTTCCTTGGTAAGTCTTGCCAAGGGTTTGTCAATTTTGTTGATCTTTTCAAAGAACCAGCTCCTTGTTCTCTTAATTTTTTCTATAGTTTTTCTGTTCTCTAATTCATTTATTTCTGCTCTGATTTTTATTATCTCCTTTCTTCGGCTGGTTTTGGGTTGTCTTTGTTCTTCTTTTTCTAGTTCCTTAAGGTGGGAAGTTAAGTGGTTCACTTGGGCTCTCTCTTGTTTGTTCATATATGCCTGAAGTGATATGAACTTCCCTCTTATCACTGCTTTTGCTGCATCCCATAGATTCTGATATGTCGTATTGTCATTTTCATTAGTCTGTATATATCTTTTGATCTCTGCACTTATTTCTTCTTTGACCCATTCATTTTTTAAAAGTATGTTGTTTAGTTTCCACATTTTTGTGGGATTTTTTCCCTCTTTTTTGCAGTTGAATTCTAGTTTCAAGGCTTTATGATCAGAAAATATGCTTGGTACAACTTCAATTTTTCTGAATTTGCTGATGTTGTTTTTGTGGCCCAACATATGGTCAATTCTTGAGAATGATCCATGTACACTGGAGAAAAATGTATACTCAGTCACTTTGGGATGAAATGTCCTGTAGATGTCTATCATATCCAGGTGCTCTAGTGTTTTGTTTAAGGCCACTATGTCTTTGTTGATTCTCTGTTTGGATGACCGATCTAGAGCCGTCAGCGGTGTATTGAGGTCTCCAAGTATGATTGTGTTTTTGTCAGTTTTTGTTTTAAGATCAATAAGTAGCTGTCTTATATATGTTGGTGCTCCTTGGTTTGGTGCATATATATTAAGAATTGTTATGTCTTCTTGATTCAGTGTCCCCTTAGCCATTATGAAATGGCCATTTTTGTCTCTGAGTACTTTTCCTGTCTTGTAGTCAGCATTATCCGATATGAGTATTGCTACACCTGCTTTTTTTTGGATGTTATTTGCTTGGAGTATTGTTTTCCAGCCTTTCACTTTGAATTTGTTTTTATCCTTGTTACTTAGATGAGTTTCCTGTAGGCAGCATACAGTTGGATTTTCTTTTTTAATCCATTCTGCTACTCTGTGCCTTTTTATTGGTGAGTTTAATCCGTTTACATTTAGTGTAATTATTGATACTTGTGGGTTCCCTATTGCCATTTTATATCTTGCTTTCTGTTAGTTTTGTGTCTTGTTTGATCCTTCTCTTTTGTTTTTCTATCTTTTGTTTTTATTTGGTTGTATTCCATACATCTTTCCACTGTTGCTATCTTTTTTATCTCATGTGCTTCTGTGGTGGTTTTTTCAATGGTGGTTACCTTTGAGTAATGAAAAGGGTCCCTACCCTGTTCATTGTAGCGAACTATTTTGTGAGTACTTTTGCACTCCATCGTCCTTTGCTACTGTTAATCTCCATCTTCTCCCCCTCTTTCTTTTTGTTGTTGTCACAGTTTAAATTTGGTTTTATTGTGTTCTTCTTGGAGCTTTTACTTGTGGCTCTGTTTTTTTTTGTTCTTTGTATCTGATTGGAGAACCCCCTTTAGTAATTCCTGGAGTGGGGGTTTTCTGATGATAAATTCCCTCATCTTTTCTGTATCTGTGAATGTTTTTATTTCTCCTTCATATTTGAAGGATAGCTTTGATGGGTATAGTATTCGTGGCTGAAAGTTCCTCTCTTTCAGGACTTTAAATATTGGGGTCCATTCTCTTCTAGCTTGTAGAGTTTCTGCTGAGAAATCTGATGATAATCTAATGGGCCTTCCTTTATATGTTGTATTCTTCTTTTCCCTGGCTGCCTTGAGAATACTGTGATTTTTCTAAGAAATCTTTTTGCTTTCAAAGTCCCATTACTGCTATCCTTGAAGAAAAAAAAATACTTTCCTCTAGAAGCTTACTTCTACTGAACTCAACTATGAATTAGTATTTTCTCTGTGCAAAGCTGGGCACTGCAGAAAATAAGAGTAAACAAAGTAACTTCAATAAAGCAGAATATTATACAAGAGACATTCTAAAATGAGATGATCTTATATATTTAGGATACTGAATTATGTAGCATGTGGATGACTTTAATGGAAGTTAAGTAATGTACCTTTATGGACACATCTTAAATCTTCTTGCCATATATATATATAAATATATATACATGTATTTTTATTATTTATTATATATTATTATATATATACTTTAATCTTATGTATTATATATTATATATGCATAGGCACATATAACTCTATTGAGGTATAGTTAATATAAAATGAGCTGCACAATCTGTAATTATTTGAATGGTGTAACTTGATAAATCTTGACACATGGATGAAACTATCACCGCAGTAAGGATAATGAATATATCAATCACTGCCAAAGTATCCATCACGTCCTTTGTGATTCCTCCTTGGCACCCTTTCTTATTCCATCTGACCCCATCCAAAAGAAATCACTAACCTACTTTCTATCAATATAGAATATACTTTGTATTTTCTAAATGTTTGTAAAACTTTAATCATAGAGTATATACTTCTTTATTTTTTCCTTCTTTCACCCAGTATAGTTATTTGAGATTCATATATGTTGTGGTATATTTCAAGAGTTCATTTCTTTTATTTTTATTTTTTTATTTTTAGTTTTTTGTATTTTTCTGAAGTGAGAAGCGCTGAGGCAGAGATACAGACTCCTGCATGCACCCAACCAGGATCCATCTGGCAAGCCCACTAGGGGTCAATGCTCTGCCCATCTGGGGCCTTGATGTTGCAACCGGAGCCATTCTAGCATCTGAGGCAGAGGCCATGGAGCCATCCTCATCACTCAAGCCATCTTTGCGGGAGCCTTGGTTGCAGGAGGGGAAGAGAGAGATAGAAAGAAAAGAGAGGGAGAAGGGTAGAGAAGCAGATGGTCGCTTCTCCTGTGTGCCCTGGCCAGGAATCGAATCTGGGACTTCCACAAACTGGGCCAATGATCTACCACTGAGCAAACTGGCCAGGGCCTAGAAGTTCATTTCTTTTAATTGGTGAATAATATTTTATTGTATGCTTATGTCACCAAATATCTTCCAAGGTGGCTATACTTTGCATTCCCACCAGCAATGAATAAGAATTTCTGTTGCTCCAACATCCTCACCAGTAGTTGTTGTTGTCAGTGTCCCAGATTTTGGCTGTTCTAATAGGTGTGTAATGTGTGGTATTTCTTTGTTTTAATTTGCACTTCCCTAATGACATACAATGTGTAACATCTCATATGCTTATTTGGCATCTGCATGTCTTCTGATGTCTATAAAGGTCTTTGGCCCATATTATAATGGGATTGCTTTCTTACTGTAAATTTTTAAGAGTTCTTCATATATTTTGAATAATAGCTCTTTATCAGATGTGGGTTTTCATTGAAAATACATATTTTTCCATTTTATTAATTTTATTAGAGTGAACTGGTTAACAAAATTTTACAGGTTTCAGGTGCATAATCCTGCAACACATCATCTGTATGTTGAATTGTGTGTTCACTACCCCAATTCTGTGGGTTTTATTCTTATTTTCTTGATATTGATTTTTGCATAGAAATAGTTTTTAATTTTAATGATATTTAACTTATTATTTCTTTCATGTGTAATGGTTTTGGTGTTATATTTAAAAAGCCTTTACCATACTCAAGATTATCTAAGTTTTCTTGTGTGTTATTTCCTAAAATACTTATAGGCTTGTGTTTAACTTTTAAGTCTTGTAATCAAATTTGAGTTAATTTTTGTGAAGGCTGTAAGTCCTGTATCTGGATTCACTTTTTTGCACGTGGAAGTCAAGTTGATCCAGCAACACTGAGAAGACTACCTTTTCTCTATTGTATTGCCTTTGCTCCTTTGTCAAAGACCAGTTGATTGTAATATTTGGGTCTACTTCTGGGCTCTCCATTTTGCTCCGTTGATCTATTTGTCTATTCTTTCAACAATGGCATATTGTCTTAATTACTAAACTTTATAGTAAATCTTGAATTCAGGTTTTTTGTCAACATTCTTTATCCAGTTGAGGAAGTTACTTTCAATTCTTAGTTTAGTGAGACATTTTATCAATTATGTATGCATGATTTTACTAAATGTTTTTCTGCATACTATTTTGAGATTATCAATATTGATTGATTGCTATTTGATATTGAGATTATTATACTTCTTTGTTCGGTTTTCTATTTGGGTAACTATATTTACACACACACACATATATATATACAGAGAGAGATTTTATAATGTTAAACAAACCTTGCATTACATGGATAAGGAGCTCATCTAATGATGATAAGGAGGTTAATTTATCAAAAAGAGATAAAAATCTGCCCTGACCAGATAGCTCAGTTGGTTGGAGTGTCATCCCAATATGCAAAGGTTGTAAATTCAATCCCTGGTCAGGGCACATACAAGAACAGTTCAATGTTTCTGTCTGTCTCTCTCCTTTTTCTTTCTCACTCTCTAAAATCAATAAATAATTTTTAAAAAATTAAAGAAAAGAAGACACAAAAATCATAAACATTTTACTTCTATAAATGTAGTTTTTAAATACATGAAGAAAAACTGACAGCTACAAGGATAAAAAGGCAAATCCACTCTTATATCAGAGATTTCAATACCCCTTACTCAATAATTGATAGGTTATGTAGACAGAAAATTAAATCTGAGGATGTAGAATATTTAACCAACATTTTAAACTAACTTGACCTAATTGACATTCACTGAAGACTTCATCCAACAATAGAATATATATTCTTTTCATATGGGGATTTAATAAAATAGATCATATTTATGGCCAGAAAGTAATTAATAAATTTGAAAGAGTTCAAGTCATAAAAAATTTCTCTTACTATAAATGAATTAAATTAGAAATTAAAAATAGAAAACTCTTTATAAAATCCCCAAATATTGAAAACTAAATAATATGCTTCAAAGTAACTCTGAGAATATGCTTTGCTGTGAAAACTACTTTGTCTGATATTAAATAGCCACTTTAGTTTTTTATTTATAAATGCTAGAATTTTATACCTTGGTATATTTTTTAAATATTTAACTTTCAACTTATTTGTGTCTTTGGATATAAAGTGTGTTTCTTTTCAGTGGTTTGTATAGTTGGTTCTTGCTTTTGGGAGTAGGTTTTTAAAATAATTTTTAAAATTATTATTACACTTGATATTCAATATTGTATTACTTTCAGGGGTACAGTGTCAGACATCTATATAACTTTCAAAGTGATCCAGTTTTTCCACCCCTAATAAGTCTAGTACTCATCTGGTACCATATGTACAGTATTATTACAGTATTATTGACTATATTCCCTAGGTTGTACCTTATATTCCTGTGACTATTTAATAACTGCCAATTTGTATTTCTTAATCCCTTTACCATTTTCACTCAACCCCCTATTCCCCTTCCATTTGGAAACCATCAGTTTGTTCTTTATTTCTATAAGTTTGTTTATGTTCTATTTGTACATTTATTTTGTTTTTTAGATTATACATATAAGTGAAATCAGATAATATCTATCTTTCTCTGTATGATTTCTTTGACTTATCACAGTATTATCTAAGTCTTTCCATATTGTCACAAATAGTAAGATTTTATATTTTTATGGCCAAGTAATATTCTATTGGATAAAGAAAATGTGGCACATATACAATGGGATGGGTATTTTATTTAGGTGGAAAAGCTCAGGCTTTTAATTGGTATAGTGAACTAGTACCTATCCTTCTCAAACTATTCCAAAAAATTCCAAGAGGAGGGAAGACTCTCCCAAGCTCATTTTATGAAGTCAGCATTATCCTCATTCCAAAACCAGATGAACACACTATAAAGAGAAACACATTACAGGTCAATATTCCGGATGAAAATAGTAACTAAAATCCTCAAGAAAATATTAGCAAATCAAATCCAGCAATATATTAAAAAGATCATATGTCATGATCAAGTGAGATTTATTCTGGGAGACAAGGTTGGGACAATATCCACTAATCAATAAATGTGATCAACCACATAAACAAAACAAAGGATAAAAACCACATTATCATATGAAAAGATGCAGAAAAGCATTTGATAAAATCCAGCATGTATTTATGATCAAAACTCTTAGCAAAGTGGGAAGAGAGGGAACATATCTCAACATGAATAAAAGCGATATGTAACAAACCCGCAGCCAACATCATACTAACTGGGCAAAAACTACAAGCATTTCTTTTAAAATTGGGAACAAGACAAAGATGTCTGCTTTCACCACTCTTAATCAACATAATACTGAAAGTTCTAGCTGTGGTAATCAGACAAAAAGAAGAAATTAAAGGCATCCAAATTGGAAAGGGAGAAGTAAATCTATTATTATTTTCAGATGACATGATACTGTATCTAGAGAACACTAAAGATTTTACCAAAATAACTGCAAGAACTGATAAATGAAATCAGTAAAGAAGCTGGATACAAAATAAATATCCAGAAATCAGTTGCACGTTTATAAAGCAATAATGAATTATTAGAAAGAAAATCTAAGAAAACAATCCCACTCACAATTGCTTTAAAAAGAATAAAATACCTAGGAATAAATTCAACCATGCAGAGGCGGATTAAGGTTGGTTGAGGCCGTGGGTGCAGAAGAAAATATTGGGCCCCTTAAAAAAAGAGAGACAGGAAAAAAAATGCATGTTAACCATATTTTTAAATAAATAAAAAATATGTACTATTAATGTTAAAATTGCACAGGTGAAACCAAACGTGGTGTCATTAGAAAAAAAGTGTAAACTTGGGGTTTTACAGGGCCCTTCAGAGACAGAGCCCAGGGTGCACACCCGGTGCACCCGCTGTTAAATCTGCCTCTGTAACCACATGTATAAAAGACCTGTACTCAGAAAATTATAAGACACTGAAGAAAGAAATTGAAGAAGATACAAGTAAATGAAAACATATACAGTATTGTGTTTATGGATAGGAAGAATTAACATTATTAAATGTTCATACTATCCAAAGTAATATATAGATTCAATGCAGTTTTCATCAAAATACCAGTGGTATATTTTACAGAACTAGAACTAATATTCCAAAAATTATTATGGAATCATGAAATACCCCAAATAGATACAGCAACATTGAGAAATAAGAACAAAGTTGGAAGAAACACACTATGTAATATCAAATTATACTACAAGGACATAGTAAATAAAACAGCATGGCACTGACATAAAAACAGATATATAGATCGATGGAAAAGAATAGAGAGCCCAGAAACAAACCCATGCATTTATAGTCAATTAATACTTGACAATGGAGGCAAAAACATACAATGGGGTAAAGATGGTCTATTCAATAAATCATGTTGGGAAAATTGGACAGATACATGAAAAAATATAAAACTAGACCATCTTCTTACACTATACACAAAAATAAAACAGAACTTGAACAAAAATTTATATGGAACCATAGAAGGTCCAGTCCTGGAAAATGGATCTGGTGTTGTTATGGGATCCTAAAGAGACCACAAGGAAGACCAGATGGAGCAAACATAGTTTTTATTGCTCATATACAGAGGCAGCACCTATGGTGGCTGGTCTGCACATTGCTTGGTGGGGTCAAGGTTTAAATAGCTAAGCACTGGGCAATTACTCAAGCAAAATTCTGCCTTCATGCAAGCCAGCATTTGAGCAAGGTGTAGGGGAAATGGTATATACCTGTTCTATATTGTCCCTCCTTGATACATATCTGATGACTCAGTTCCATTTTTCTTAGTAAAACTTTAGTTTCAGTTGGACTATCTTTTATCTAATGGCCTAAGGTCAGGATTCATGACCACATTGCCATGTGTGGAAAGGGAGAAGGGTCATGTTCGGCATCAACCCTACAAATAGCAATGGCAATCTTGAGAAAGAAGAGCAAAGTTGGAGGAATCATGGTACCTGATATCACACTATACTATAAAGCCATAGAAATTAAAACAGCATGGTACTGGCATAAAAACAGACATATATAAATCAGTACAGCAGAATAGAGAGCCCAGAAATAAACCCAAGCCTTTAGAGTCAGTTAATATTTAACAAAGGAGGCAAGAACATACAATGAGATCATGATAGTCTATTTAATAAATGGTGTTGGGAATATTGGACAGATATGTGCATCAAAATGAAACTAGACCACCTACTTACACCATACATAAGAATAAACTCAAAATAGACTAAAGACTTTTTTATTTTTATTAAAGAGACAGAGAGAGAGTCAGAGAGAGGGATAGATAGGGACAGACAGAAATGTAGAAAGATGAGAAGCATCAATTATCAGTTTTTCATTGTGACACCTTAGTTGTTCATTGATTGCTTTCTCATATGTGTCTTGGCCGTGGGCCTTCAGCAGACCAAGTAATCCCTTGCTCGAGCCAGTGACCTTGGGTCCAAGCTGGTGAGCTTTGCTCAAACCAGATGAGCCCGCGCTCAAGCTGGCGACCTCGGGGTCTTGAACCTGGGTGCACCGCATCCCAGTCCTACGCTCTATTCACTGCGCCACCGCCTGGTCAGGCTAGACTAAAGACTGAAATGTTAGATTTTAAATCTTAAAAATCCTAGAAGAAAAAGATAAGCAGTAAAATCTCAGTCAGTTCTTTTTTTTTTTTTTTTTTTGATTGATTTATAGAGAGAGAAAGGAAAGAGAGGAAAAAGAGAGAGAGAGATTGATTTATTGTTCCACTCATCCAGGCATTCATCGGTTGACTTCTATATGTGCCCTGACCAGGGATCGAACCCTCAACTTTGATGTATTGGAACAATTTTTTAATTAACTGAACTATCCTGCCAGGGCTCAGACATTTCTTGTATCAATATTTTTTATGATATATTTCCTTGGGCAAGGGAAACAAAATAAACAAATGGGACTACATCAAACTATAAAGTTTTGCATAGGAAAGGAAAACGTTAACAAAATAAAAATCACTTAATGAGGCCACATATTTGCCAATGATACATCTGATAAAGGGTCAATATCCAAAATTATGAAAAGCTTAGACAACCACCACCAACAAAAAACAAACAGTCCAATTAAAAAATAGGCAAAAGACCTGAATAGACTTCTCCAAAGAGGACATACATATGGCCAATAGACATATGAAAAGATGCTCAATGTCACTAGTCATCAAAGAAATATAAATTAAAACCACAATGAGATATCAGCTCACACCTGTTAGAATGGGCATTATCAATAAATTAACAAACAACAAAGTTGGAGAAAAGGAAACCCTCATGCACTGTTGGTGTAAATGCAATATAGAGTTACCTCAAAAAATTAAAAATGGAACTGCCTTGTGACTCAGCAATTCCACTTCTGGTAATATATTCAAAGAAAACCAAAATATTAATTAAAAGGGATATATATGTACATTGCAGCATTATTTACAATAGCCAAGGTTTGGACACAGCCCAAGTGTCCATTAGTAAATAAGCGAATAAAAAAGCTGTGGTACATTTACACAATGGAATACCACTCAGCTGAAAAAAAGAAGGAAATCTTATTTTTTGTGACAGCATGGATGGACCTGGAGAACATTATCCTAAGTGAAATAAGCCAGTCAGAAAAAGAGAAATGCCATATGATTTCACTCATATGTGGAATCCAATGAGCAAAATGAACAAGCAAAATAGAGACAGACTCATAGAGAGCAGGCTGAGAGTGTCCAGAGAGGGCCTGGGTGGGGGAAGAAGGGGTTGAGAGATTAAGCAAAAAAAGTAAAAATAAGAGAAAAAACTCTCAGAAAAGGACAACAGTGTAATAATTGCTGAGAGGGAAGGTGAGTTGGCAGCAGTAGAGGAAGGTTTGAGGGGTACATGGTGATGGATGGACACATGACTTGGGGTGGTGAATGCACAATACAGAGTATACATGATGTGTTGTATAAATGAGCACCTGAAATCTGAATAAATTTGCTAACCAGTTTCACAACAATAAATTTAATAAAAAGGGGGAAAATAGTATAGTTAGAGCATCTTTTTTAATGTGATTGATTTTGTTCTGTATTTGTCACATTGGTTCATCATACAATTTTTTTCTTTTTATATGCATTACTTTAAATTTATTTAAAAATTTTAATAACTTAATTTTATAGACATTGTTAGTTTGTTAATTCCTTGTTTTGTTATTTTAGTGAGTGCTTAAGATTTAGAGCACACATATTCCACTTTTCACAATCTACCTTCATGAGATTTTATAGTACAGATATTGATCGACTTAAGATCTATGCAACTTAACGACCATTCGACTTTACGACCACAATCGCTAGCCACAACTGCTCCGCATCTGGCAGTGCAAGCATTGCCCAGCTGGGTGTACAACAGTGTGGACCAGCTTCCGGCAGCACTACCTTCTCTGCGTGCACCATTTCAACTGTTATCCCAGACTTGGTACAGCAATTTGTGTTTTGTGTCTTGGATATTTTTCATCAAACTCCTCCCAAGATGACTACCAAGAGGAAATTGTCTTTGTCTATGCCTCAGCCTGCCAAGAAAGAAAGAAAGGCCATCGATCTTGACATGAAAATGAGTGTGGGCTCATCCGACTTGAGCATGGGTTCACCAGCTTGGGTGCAGGGGCGCTGGCTTGAGCATGGGATCATAGACATGACCCCATGGTCACTGGTTTGAGCCCAAGGTCACTGGCTTGAGCAAGGGGCCACTTGCTCTGCTGTAACCCCCTGGTCAAGGCACATATGAGAAGGCAATCAATGAACAAGTACAAAGGAGGAAAGAAAGTGAATATGATCGCACCTGTTTATGAAAAAATCAACTCTGGTAACCCCAACTGCTGCCACAGATGACGACATCAACGATCCGTAGCCAAGCACCAACCGCCAATAAAATGTTTCGTACATGTTTATATATTTTGATATGTTTTCCAATTGGGAAAATGTTTCCAGTGGTATTTTTTACACCTGTATTTTGTATTTTTGTATGCACCTGTATTTTGTAATTTTGTATGTTTTGCAAATATTAAACCAGTTGTGCTGGTAATGCGTGTTTTACTTAAACCTGACGAATGTAAAAATAAGAAACAAAATGGTGTAGAGATGATACAAATGGCATAAAATGAACAAAGAAAATTATGATTTATAACAATGAAAGAAAATTATAAAATATGACTTAAAGATTTTTATAACATCATTTCACAGTACTGTACATATAGCCTACTCAACTTACGACCAAATAGTGTTACGACTAGTCTGTCGGAACCAATCATGGTCGTAAATCAAGCACTAGCTGTACTAAACATTGAATAAGAATCCTTCGATGAATAATTAACTCTTTTCCCTATCCCCAATCCTTAGCTAATGCTGCAATACATTTTACTTTTGTATACATCATAAATTCCAAAAAGTATTTTTAATATTTTTGTTCAAACTGTCAATATATGTTTTAAGATTTAAATAATATTAATAAACCTGATGTACTATTCCTTGAAGTTCTCATTTGTGATGACCATATTCTTTTGTATTGACTCGTATTTCCGTCTGGTGTCCTTTCCTTCCACCTGAATGACTGCGTTAACATTTATTGTAGTGTGAGTCTGCTAGTGATATTTTTTTCAGCTTTTAAATATCTGAGAAAGTATCTATTTCATTTTTGTTTATGAAAGATATTTTTATTAGATACAGACTTGCATGTCTGGATATTTTACATTAGATGCTAAACACTGTAATTTACCTTAATGGGTGTTGAATAGTTTTATATTCCTATAAATGTTCTTGAGAAAAATTTTTTTGGAATCACAGTTAAGATCAGTTAAGATGATACAGGAGTTAAGTTATATGCAAACAGTGATCCTTTCGTATATTGATTTTAAGTTTTGTTTTGAGGGCCGATGTAGCATTTAATCTAAAGCTAATTTTTTTCTGCAAGTGACATAAGCTCCTTCTGAGTACTCTACCCATTATTTTGTGAATTACATATTTTCCAGGTTGAATAGGAAGATGCACTATTCTTGGCCCTGTCTGACCATTTGGTGTTGTTCCCTCTTTTTGGGTAGTTCTTTCTCCGTTCTCAGGTAATTTCTTTGCATGCATACACTGATGAATACTCAAGGACCCCTGATGATCTCTGTAATTCTTTCTGTGAATCTTTTCTTCTATGTGAAACCCCTTGGTCTCCCAGACTCTCAGCTCCATCCTGTCAGTTCAGAAAGGTCAGTGGGCTCTATCTGTGTCCCCACACCCCACACCTCAATCTAGAAACTCTTTAAAGGAAGGAGCTGGGGCAATTGTAGAACTTACCCTACTTTGTTTCCCATTTTGATGATTCACTATCCTTTATCGCCTCATGTCCAATGCCTTGAAAGCCAATATATATATTTTGGTTTGTTGGTTGATTCTGGAAGAAGACTAAATCTATTCCCTGTTTAACTAGTTTGGCTAGAAGCAAAAGTCCACTTAATTTTATTTAAATATATATGTATTTAATTATTTTATTTTATTTTTTACAGAGACAGAGAGAGAGTCAGAGAGAGGGATAGATAGGTACAGACAGACAGGAATGGAGAGAGATGAGAACATCAATCATTAGTTTTTTGTTGTGACACCTTAGTTGTTCATTTATTGCTTTCTCATATGTACCTTGACTGTGGGGCTACAGCAGACTGAGTAACCCTTTGTTCGAGCTAGCGACCTTGGTCCAAGCTGGTGAGCTTTTGCTCAAACCAGATGAGCCCGCGCTCAAGCTGGTGACCTCGAGGTCTCGAACCTGGGTCCTCCACATCCCAGTTCAATGCTCTATCCACTGTGCCACTGCCTCGTCAGGCTATATATTCAATATTTAAATTTTATCAAGAGAAAGAGAAAGAGGACGCAAGAGAGGGACAGACAGGAAAAGACAGGAAGGGAGAGATATGAGAAGCATCAGCTCGTAGTTGAGAGACTTTAGTTGTTCAGTGACTGCTTTCTCACATGTGCCTTGACTAGGAAACTCTAGTAGCGCCAGTGACCCCTTGTTCAAGCCAGTGACGTTGGGCTCAAGCCAGCAACCTTGAGCTTCAAGCCAATGAGCTTTGGGCTCAAGCCAGTGACCATGGGGTCATGTCTATGATCCCACGCTCAAGCTGGTGAGCCCACACTCAAGCCAAATGAGCCTGTACTCAAGCCAGAGACCTCTGGGTTTTAAATCTGGGTCCTCAGTGTCCCAGGTCAATGCTTTACCCACTGTGCCACCACCTGGCCAGGCATAATTTTATTTTAATATGCTAATGTTAATTACAAATAGTGTCCCTATTTTGTAGAACTGATATTAATCAAGTTTTTGTTGTACTAGTAAATTATCCACTTTCAAGATCCCTGGGATGATATACACAAAATTATCATCCCAGGTACTAAATTAACAGAGGTGTTTAAAATAATCCTGTTCCCAATTCTTAAACTTAAAATCTAGATTAACAGCAAGTCTTCATATTAAATATTCCTCATTTGAAAACTGTTCTGAAATATTTTTGTGTTCCTCTAGGTGGCTTAGAGTACTGAGCTTTCCTGGAATGAAAGAAACAGTTTATGGATGAATACTAGTTTTAAATACTTTTCCACATGCTTGCTCTTTTGTCTGAAACTTTTCTTTGTATCTCCTTCCTTTATCTTGCTAATTAGTACTTATCTTGTAAGACTCAGCTCCCGTGTCACCTTCTTTAAAAAGCATTCCCTGAATAACAGTGGATACTCCTAATAGTGTAGTATTTCCTTCTTGCCAGTGCTGACCCAAGACAAATGGTCATCCTGGGAAGCATGATTTGGCATCTTTGAAAAATAAACACTTAAAATTTTTTGTTAATCTTTTATTTGAGTTTAAGAGAAACTGAGGCAAGAGTAGAGACAAATGACCCTTCTCAAACCTGTGACATTCTTCTGCACTGTCACCAACCCCTACTTTGCACACAGATTGGGCATTTATACTACTCAAAATTGCTCTGATTATAAAAGCTCTAAATTTGTAATCCTCTGACCACAACCTCCCTTGTTTTTGGAGGTCAGTTTTTGAATTATTTACATTAAACCTCTTCTGTGCCCCAGGCTCTAGAGTGGCTCTGGTCGCGGCAGAGCGAAGCCCCCGGAGGGGTAGAGCATCGCCCCCTGGTGGGCGTGCCGGGTGGATCCCGGTCCGGCGCATGCGAGAGTCTGTCTGACTGTCTCTCCCTGTTCCCAGCTTCAGAAAAAATACAAAAAACAAAACAAAACAAAACAAAACAAAAACCTCTTCTGCCATCTAGAATTCTATGCCCGCAAATACAGTCCCAACTATTTTTTTTATCCATCAGCAACCTCTTCTGTTCTTCTCAGCATATCTTCTGTAGTCTACTGTGTCCAGCACTGTGCTCACCTCTCTGCTCCCTTGCTCCTTTGCCCAGCAAAGCATCACTCTTGAGTTAATACAACTCTCTCCCTGGGTTTCTGGTTCCATGCTCCTAAAATCCACCTAAGTAAAACTACACAACAAAGCAGACAGTTTGCTCTATGACTAATGACTACTTGTTTTAAGTGTCTCAACAAGGCCTGGCAATATTCCTGTTTCTCTAATTAGCCGTCTTTCCTACTTTCTGAAATCACTATTTTAAACCTCCATTCTCTTTAAACTTCTGATCTCTTGCCTCACTTCCAACAAATTCAGCAAAATAGAAAAACTTTTTTTATTTTGCAGAAAAAAGTGGGAGCATCATAATAGAATCATTTCCACTTCCTGTTTCCAAATGCATAAATCTTCCTGCATCCTCACCATCTTTTTCTCTTTCCCTTCTGTGAAAGGATATGTCCCTCCTCCAATTAAACTCTACCTGTGTTATGGATCTCAGCCTCCTCTACGTTTTTAGGCAAATTTCATATGAGATAGTTCATTTCTATCATCTTTTTTTAAAAAGTTTTTATTGTATCCTTTACAGCAACATTTAAACACATTCTCCCATTATTTAAAAAAAAAAAAGAATCTTTGTGTTTTTTCAGCCTTGTTAGATACTATCCATACTTTTTATCCTTTTATGGTGAAACACCTAGAAAAGTACCTACTTTCACATGTTATCTCCTATTAATTTCTCGGTCTACTCACTTCTGATTTCTACACTCAGTGAAAACTACTTCCGCTAAGCTCTCCAGTGACTCCTCTGTTAGTTATAACAGTAGATACTTCTAGTCCTCACTTAATTTGACTTTTTAGTTGTTCTCCATATAGGTGATAATATTTTATTTCTAGAAGTACTATCTTACTTTGGCTTCTTGACTCTAAATGCTTCTGTCCACCTCAACTCCCACCAACTGCTGCTATTTCTCTGATAACATCCCCATTTTCTTGTTTTTTTTTCTTCCTTTTTTATGTTGTACATATTGAATATCTTTCGTGTTCTGGGCCTTTTCCTCTTCCCTTTCTTTCCCTTCTTTTTTTTCTCTTTTCTTTTTATAGTTTCTACTTTGACAACTTAATCAGCTCCTATCATTTTAATTCAATATGCATTTTAACCACTCCTAACTTTATAATATATCTATATAAAGCAATATGTGTTATACAATATATTCACAAGATCTCTATTAAAATTTAGATATCTGTATCCAGATGCTATTTAACATTTTACTTGGGTGTTGCACAGGAAACACAAAGGCTTTATTCTAAATTGAAATAATTATCCCCCCTTTCTCCACAGTGATCATCCTGCTGGTGTAATCCAGTTTAGAATATGTTATCTATATCTACTAGTCGCAAAGCCTAAGACTATGGAATGTCTTTTGAAATTTCACCCTTCATCACACCGACACAAATGAACCACAATTTTGGTTCATCCTAGCAACTAAATGTATCAAAAACCTATCATTCTATTTCCATTTTAAGAACCCTGTTAAAATCACTGCCATCTCTCAACTATCTGCTACAATAGTCTGATCTGGATTCCTTATATCCATAATTGCCACCAATATTTCTCAAAGATAGAGTAATGCTTTAAAAGCAAAACTGATCTCATTGCTTCTTTACTTAAAACCCTTAACATCTCTTCTTGCATATCTTTGTACAGAGTCCAGATTCATAATATGTTTGTATTTCAGTCTTCAGATGAACTGATCTGATCTGCTCCAGTTTCCCTCATTTGTGTGTTCCAGCAGCACTGGTTTGGTTTCAACAACTTAACTGGACCAAGAACTCTGCCACCACAGGGAATTTGCTCATGCTATTTCCTCTCTCTGGACTTCCCCTCTGTTCCCACCCCTCTTTGCCTAGATATTGTTCTTCAGGTCCCAAGTTAAACATTTCTTCATCAGAGATGATTCTCTAGCACTCTAGACTAGAATAGGTTTATTTTATATCTCACACCATTGTCTACCTTTCTTAGTAGCACATCCCACAAATGTAATTAATTATTTAGTGTTGTAATTATTAATAGAGTGTCTGTATTTCCACTTGGTTCCAAATTCCAGAAAGATAGGCATGTTGTCTGTCTTGGCCATTTATCTTCAACTTTGATCTAACATGGTACTAACATAAAACATATTGCTCAATTAATATATGTTGGGTTACTTTTTAATGTTATAGGATGGATTAAAAAATGTATAGACTCACAAAACTACAACCAGAAAACACCTTTGTAATCATCTAGCCCATCCTGCTAATGCTCTAAATTAAGAATTTGAAGCTTAGAAAGGTTAAATTATTTGTCTAATGTAAAAAAATATAGTGGCAGGGTTAACATACAATGGAACCCAAGTCTTCTGACTCCATATTTATTGCTCTATCCAATATTTCAAACTGCCTTTCCAACATAGTATTTTCAGTTTTACAATCTGATTTTTCATTTATTGAGTAAAACAATGCCTTATCCAACACTAATGAACTTGAAGGAAGAAATGCATTATGATAATCAACAGGAAAATGGGTGGCAGCTTTCCCTTCCATTGTATTGAATTTTATGACGCAGTTGTTATTCCCATGTTCTCCACACATATTTTTATTTATATTCTGTGAGTGACCCTATCAATGAATATCATCATTCAGGTAATTACAAAAAATAAAACTGGACACTGTATTGAAGAGGTTATTTGAAGGTTTTTTTCTGTGTGACCTCATAATATTTTATAATACTATACTGTAGCATGAAATTTGCCACTGAAAATTTGTTTATGGGATGATGAAAATATAACAAGGAAGTATTTAATCTTTTATAACAAGCACTTCTCTACACTTACCAAACACCTAGTCTACTGTTATTCTAAATTTGCTGTTAAAATAAATGATTAGAATTTTCTAAGACAAATAAATATGGGTCAAGGGCATTTTTATTCAGCTCAACTGAAGTCAATTCAAATCTTGCTGAGACAGCACAGACACTAGGGGAACAAAGAAAATTAGTAGGTAATGGAGGCAGAATTAATGTTCATTTAAAAAACTATTTGAATCATACAACTATTCTTATTTTGCTATTGTCATTAGGTGAATTACTTGGTTAGTATATGAAAAAAATATGCATTGATTACTATGTCAGACAATAGGATAAATGTTAGGAATATGAAGACAGAAATACAGTCACTGACTTATCAATAGCTTAAATATTTATATAATGATAACTTTTAGAATGTTAATATGACTGAGTTTTTCAATATCAAAATATCCCTCCATTATCAAACCAAATTTTTATAATCTAATTATAATACTTAGGGTATACACTAAGATACTGTAACATTAAAACTCCAAAAATAGCCTGACCAGGCAGTGGCGCAGTGGATTGAGCGTTGGACTGGGATGCCAAGGACCCAGGTTCGAGACCGCAAGGTCGCCAACTTAAGCCCAGGCTCATCTGGTTTGAGTAAAACTCACCAGCTTGGGCCTGACCTGTGGTGGCGCAGTGGATAAAGCGTCGACCTGGAATGCTGAGGTCGCCAGTTCAAAACCCTGGGCTTGCCTGGTCAAGGCACATATGGGAGTTGATGCTTCCTGCTCCTCCTCCTGTTTTCTCTCTATCTCTCCCTCTCTCTCTCTAATAAAAATGAATAAATAAAATCTAAAAAAAAAAAGTAAATAAATAAAAAACTCCAAAAATACAGTGAATCTATCAAGTTGGTAGACTTTTTCTCTCTCTCATTTAGAAGTCCATCCAATTTTGGCTAGTCAGAATTTTGCTCCAGATCATTCCAGAATCCAGTTACTCCTATTATGACGCTCAACTATCCCTTAGAGTGTGGTCCTAATTCTCCTGCTAAAAGACACTTCATTGCCCAATGTTGTTCTAGTTCTGTGAAAGAGGAAAGGGAGAGAAAATAAAATGTGAGCACATTTCTGTTTACTGGTTATAACTAAAAGATTTAACACATCATGTCTACTGACATTTATTTGTCTAGAACTTAGTCACCGCTTTCCTACCTTAAAGGTAAGCTAAGAAATGTAATATCTTTCTGACTAATTCTATGTTTAGTTAAAACTCTGAGGATTCTAGTATTAAGTGGACTAGGAAAATGAATATACATGAACAGTTAGCAGTCTCTATCACAGTTTTTCCTTCTAGCCATATGGGTATTTATGCATCTCATCATTCCTCACAAATACACTCAAACCTACATGGTAGCCTATCAAAATCCAGTAGTTCTATCCCTATGCAGCTGAAAATTCAGGACCAGAGTAGTCTTCCGTATCAGATCTGGAAATTGCTCCTGATGATCTGGCAGCCCATTAACTAACCACAAGTTATATGTCTTCCCCAACCCTAATATACAATGGTAGGGTAAGAAAAGGATAACTGAATTGAAAACACCCTGAGAGAGACACAATATCACCTATGGAAGATTTCAGTCAAGAATAGATATGATGAAATATTATTCAGCCATAAAAGGAAGGAGATGCTGACATTATACTATAACATGGATGAACCTTGAAGACATTATGATAAGTCAAATAAGCCAGACACATTAAGATAAATATTATATAATTCTGCTTGTATGAGTTACCTAGAATACTCAAACTAATAGAGAAAGAAAGTAGAATGTTGGTTACCAGGGGCTGGGGAGAAGGGAAAATGGAAACACTGTACACTAGGCACAGAATATCAATTTGGGAAAATGAAAAAGTCCTGCATAGATGGTGGTAAGGCTGCACAATGATGTGTATGCAAATGCCAGTGAACTGCACACTTAAAAATGGTTAAAATGATAAATTTTATGTTATGTATATTTTACCACAATAATTTTAAAAATAATAATAATAATAATAAAACAACACCCTTTCAGGACTATAAAGAGTAGAATGTTCAAATTAAATTTGGGTCCATAGCAAATGTTAAATCCTCCTGGGCAGGAACTGTGAAAACTTCATGCCAGTGGGTTGAGTTCCTTGGTTAATTCCTCTGCCAAGGTCTGACTTATATCTCTCTTGTTTACAGTTTCCTGTGTTGCAAAGTATCATACCTCACTAATGTTGTAAAGTACCGTACCTCACTTCTGCGGGTTTACATAGAGACACGAAGTCCAGATGAATTTTGAAGGGTTTTATTAAAAGGAGGAGATTTATTAATATGCCGGCTACATATGACTAACACGGGGCATATCTGAACCAAATTGTGCACCTCCAAATATATCTCAGAGGCTGGTTATATTCCCTTTGACTACATACAGGTTGGGGGGGGGGGCATGACAGCATGACACAATTATTAACATTTGTCTAGGGGATTTAAAAAAAGTTAAAACTTTCAAGGTAACACAATGGTGATGTCATTTTACATATCAAAATACTTTCATATCCTACCTCAATGCCCCACTCATATTTCAGGCCGGGACCTACTCCTAATTTAGAGCTCTCTTTCCCCCTTTTGCCAACTTCTATTATGAATCTACCTTTGCCACCCAGCTTAGTGTATCCCAAGGTTCTCTTTACCATGCCACAGTCACAGAGCTCCAGGGAAAAGCAACCTGGTCTCATCTCTCCAGGCAGAGGAGAACAGAAGCTCCATATCCTTGCATGCTGCAAATGGCCTTTCCAGTCTACCTGAATCATTACCAGCTAGAAGCAGCGGTCATTGGGACTTGGACATGAGCTGCAAAGTATAGAATGGTGACAACAATTCCAGTGCCATGAGGACTTTTCCTGGATGTGGACTTTTCCTGGACTCCTGCTCCTTGTGACAGCTCCTAACAGACTGAACTGTGGTTGGGTTGCATTTTTCAGGAATTTGGCATGGTGATGGGGCCAACTTGGACTTGGTGAACATGTTAAGGACACTACTCTTTTATGGATTCTTGCTGTATTGGCCAAGAGTTTGCTTAAAGGCTTTTAATCACTGTAAAAAAAAAAAATAGAAGACTGGATAAAGAAGATGGGGCACATATACACCATGGTATACTATTCAGCTAGAAGAAATGATGACATCGGATCACTTACAGCAGAATGGTGGAATCTTGATAACATTATGCAGAGTGAAATAAGTAAATCAGAAAAAAACAAAAACTGCAGGATTCCATACATTGGTGGGACATAAAAACGAGACTAAGAGACATGGACAGGCGTGGGGTGGTTACAGGGGGTGGGGGGAGGGGAGGAGGGAGAGGGGGAGGGGGAGGTACAGGGAAAACTGGATAGAGGGTGACGGAGGACGATCTCTCTTTGGGTGATGGGTATGCAACAGAACTAGGTGACAAGATAACCTGGAAATGTTTTCTTTGAATATATGTACCCTAATTTATTGATGTCACCCCATTAAAATAAAAATTTATTTATAAAAAAATATATACATTCATAAACCTTTTAGTGTCTATCTCTTTCCCTGTTTTTTTTTTTTTTTTTACAGTTTTCTTACTTTGCTTAGTATTTACTTGGACATAAACTAAACACTCAAGATATTATGCCTTCTGTAGTAGATTCTAAGTCTGGCCTTTTTAATTATTCCTTTCCTGCTGGCAAATTTTTTTCTAATTGGTTGCAAATAAACCTGCCAAGGAATTATTGCTAAATAAAGGTTTTAGTAAAGTTACTAAAATTTTTTAGAAGCCCTGCTGATGTAAGGTAGCATCTTCAGCTTTTGGGCTTTCTTAAGATTTTAGGGAGTCTCCCTTCTTTTGGTGTCCTGGTCAGTGGATGAAAGCCACTATCTCAGGGGAGCAGGCTCCTGCATTGTTGGGGTGAGGGTCTGAGCCAGACAGAGTTATGTGATTGAGGGAGGAGCAATGTCCCTTCTGAAATGCTTAGTTTTATTCACTTATTTATTTTTAGCA
The DNA here is from genome assembly GCF_036850995.1 of Saccopteryx leptura. Taxonomy (NCBI): domain Eukaryota; kingdom Metazoa; phylum Chordata; class Mammalia; order Chiroptera; family Emballonuridae; genus Saccopteryx; species Saccopteryx leptura. Next base: position 75,084,270 of record NC_089503.1, on the reverse strand, counting down.
GCTGATAATGCCACCTTTTTAAAATTTATAATACATTTTTTAATTTTTAAAGCTGATTGCTATGTAAAAGGCTAAGTTGACTGCCTCAGTATTTTTTCTGATCTTGGCTAACAGAAACTGAGGGAAAGTGTCTAAATTTTTCTCACTTACTTGGTAGCTAGAATCTTACTTAAGCTAAGCAATTAGAAACATTTTCTTGAGGTGGTCTTGATTGTTTTACAGATTCTAACAGTCCTGCTAGGGCTTGAGGCTTCCCTGATAAAGGGAATTCTGATTTTTCTAATTCTAGAGGTCACTTGGGAAAAAAGGATTTAAATTATTTTCTGTTACATTTATGTCTTACATTCTAATGATTTAGTGACAAGCACCAATTGGAATGACCAATAAATCTTATATTTCACTTAATTACAAATTTCTTTTACATTCTAAGAAAACATACCTCATTTATGCTATAATTTTACTGTTAGACTAATCAATAGTAATATTTGTTACTCTGGGTTTTTGGTGACCTAACTCTGAACAATACTGCTTTAAAAATGATAGTAAACTAAACACATAAAAAGACATTATTAACAATTATTACATATTTTCCAAATATCTAAATCAAGATTATAGGGCTATGAAATAGCAAATAAAAAGAAGAATTAACAAAAGGCTTTTGAAATAACACATACAATTCTAACATGGAAAATACCTTTTACATAACAAGGGATCCTTGGTACAAAAAGGAAGTCTTTGGATTTGACAGACTATACAATTCTCTATGCCTTATTATTAGTACAATTTTAATACAGTTTACAATAAGAGGATTGTAATTAGTGTAAAGCCAGTAGCCAAAGCCACCATCATAGCCACCTGGCCCGTGCTGGTTCGCCTTTGATTCAGACAGACGGTAATGAAACATCGGAGCCAAGAACTGGTGGGCCATTAGCTTTAATCCTATCTTGCACTCGGCGGGCAAGTAATACACACAGAGGGAAAACACTTCCCTTTCCATTCAGGGCTCCCAAAGCCACTGACTTATCTGAGTTTCCTAGAATCAAAGGTTTCTAGCTCACCAACCTTATTTACCTCTGTTCCCCATCTCCTTCTCTCTGCACAAACTGGCTTCTCCTTCAGCATTCCGCCATCTTGGCTGCTTCTCCACTCCTCAACACGGCCTTTCTCTGCTCTCCTATGTAATGCTAATTTCGGGAACCAAGAGAGAGCAAGCTCCCAATCTGCCCCATTTTATAATGTTGAAATCAAAACCTTTAATCCAATATACAAACAAGGAAGTCTCTGATACAAAGTCACTTATCTGAGGCATAATGGGATTCTTCATGAGAGTGCACCACTCCCTATCATGCAACAGTCAAGGATGTGGGCAAAAGCTTAGTTTTAAAACTAAGCCTTAGGCTATAATAACTTTGCCAGTTTATAGCCTGTCTCCCACACCCAAAGCAAACTATAAGCGAGCAAACATATATATTTACAAACTTATTTGATCAACACTGAGAAAAATAAAGAGTGATCAAAATGCAGTCACTATTTTGTAACTGCCCAGCTGGCAAAGAGATAGTAACCCTCTTTTTGAGCTACAGTGCTTTTACACCATCAAGTCCACATGAGGTTTTCAATTTCCCCGCAATTCCCTGAGAACCCTCTTTTACAATTTTTCACTATTATGGCTAGAGCAGTGGGTCTCCCCCGTGAATCCCATGCCTCCCACATCAGACAACAACCATGACCCCTGAAGGAACTGGGGAAGGATAGGGGAAACTTGGAGGGGACCCAACACCTGCTTCACTCTGAACTTATTCTTCTTTTCACACTTTCTACACATCAGTGGAAGGCAACAAGCCACCACCTCCAACCCGTGGAGGGTCCATGTGATCCCCATGTCTTAGGGCAGGGAAAGGGAGAGGTAGCCAGAGGGCCTGTCCCTGATAATCCCATTCCCTATAATCCTATTACTCATGATTCCATCACTCATGCTCCTTTCTGGAGCTGCAATTCATTTCAAGGAACTGATAACCAGCAAGGTCCACACCTGTGGTTTGTTAATTTCTAAACAATTCTACCTGGCCCCGTTTCCTTTTCTTTCTCTAAGATTTTTCTAAAGTAAAGTTCTAATTTTTAATACTATTCCTACCCTGTATCTTCCAAATGCATAAAACTTCTTTTGGTCAGTAGGTAGATATCTGAATATCTGAAACTAGTTTCTATTCTATACTTCCGTCAGCACTTTCTTAGGTCTTAGTTAATTTTTAGCTTTAAGTAATATAATATTTCTATGAATTTTTGCTAGTTTTATAATTTGCGGGCTCCAGCAGACATCCGCTAGCTCACATGAGGTTTACAAATTTCCCTTCACTTTTACCCTCTGGTTTTAAGCCAGAAATTTCCAATTTTTGCATGTGAGAACTTAATTCAGGACGTAAAAACAGACGCATTTAAACATTAAACAAAGACTTCATATATACAAATCACATATTAAGAAATTTAAATGAGTGCGCTTTACTTACTCCAATTAAAATTATACCAGAGCTTTTCCTGACAAACAGACAAAACAGATCACTTGCTATTTACGCACACAGCTCAATAGACAAAGGAAGGGGTTCCCCCATTAGGGGCCTCTCAGGTACTTGCTCAGCCATGTCCTGGGGGAGGGTTTAGGCTCAGGCACCAGAGATGCCCACTCACACACTAATCACTCATTAGGTGCTTTCCTAGCTGTATTCCTGGAACTTAGGCTCAGGCACCAGAGATTCCCACTCACACACCAATCACCCATCAGATGCCCTCCTAGCCATGTTTCTGGAACTTAGGCTCAGGCATTAGAGAGTTTCACTCACACACCAATCACTCGGGGTTTAGACAGAAAGATTAAAAACAAAGAACAAGATCTGACAAACACCTGACAAACACAAAGATGTCTCTGGAAGTCCAAGGCGAGATCGATCAACCTGATTAACTCAGTCCCACTGATGCAGTGTGATGTGAGACTGTTTAATTCTGGTTAATTCAGTCTCCACTATGCCTTCCTAGAGCACAAAAAAAGTCCCCACTAAAGTCTTTTTTCTGAGAGCACAACTAGATGCCTCTGGAAGTCCAAGGTGGGACCTGGTCCCCACTAATGTCTTCCTAGAGCACAGACGTTCCTAGAGGTCCCAGGCAGGACTGACCAATCTGGTTAACTCAGTCCCCACTATGCCCTCCTAGGGTACAAACAGATGTCCCTGGGAGTCCGAGATAGGACTTAATTCTCATTAATTGTCCTTCCAGAGTACAACCAGATGTCTCCCAGCAAAGCCTGAGATGGGACCTAAAAACTCCCCACCAACGTCTTGGTCTTGGAAAGCCTACTGCATGAGTAAGATTGCATACAATCCTTATGCAATTGACTTGTCCCAAACAGAAAAGCAAGAATTCAGAGGAAAGCTAGAATTCAGTAAAGCAAAAGAGTTGCTTTACTGCCTTGATTTCTCTGCCGAGTTGTCCAAATCATCAAATTTGGAAATCAGGGGTGTCTACTGAAGAACTGTCCAAATGTACAGAAAAACAGAGAGTCCTGAAAACGTCACAAGTGGAATCTCTCCTCAAGATTCCAGGGGGTTCAGGCAGTCCCCCAGAGAGACCAGCCGATTTGGGTGTCTCTACCCAGTGACGCGGAACACTGGATCCAGGATGAGCCTCCAAATGTTGTAAAGTATTGTTGGGCAGATAAAATATATTATGCTCACTTTGTTAAAGATGGCGCTGCCCACGTGGAGGCCATTGCCCAGGTGATATTAATGTGTATTGGGGGTGGGCTAAAGGCAGGCAGAATCCTTGTAGCCTGGGGCTTGGTTTTGGGATTAAGTCTTTCCCCCCCTTTTTGATGTGGGGCGGTACAATCCAATCATGCCTCAGAGAAGTGACTTTGTATTAGAGACTTCCCTATTTTGTATATTGGATTAAAGGTTGTGAAGCTACACTATAAAATGGGGGCAGAGCGGGAGCTGGCTCTTGGTTCCTGAGATTATCATTAGAGGAGAGAGCAGAGCAGAGAGCAGAAGGAGGCCATGTGGAGTAGGCCAGGAGAAGCATCCAAGATGGCGGAGTGTTGAGTAAGAAGCCAGTTAGTACAGAGTTTGTGCGGGGAGAAGGAAGGAGATGGGGAACAAGTCTAGTGAGCTAGAAACCTTTGATTCTAGAAAACTCGGATAAGTCAGTAGCTTTGTGAGCACTGAATGTGAGTGGGTTTTGGAGCCCAGTGTGTGTTTTTGCTTGCCTGCCAGGTGCAAGCTAGGATTAAAAATGATGGCCCACCAGTTTTTGGCTCCATTGTTTCTTTACCGACTGTCTGAATCCAATGCGAACCTGCATGGGCCGGGTGGCTGTGATGTTGGCCCTGGCCACTGGCATTACAAGTACCATGCCTCACTTCCACGGGTTTATGTAGAGACATCAATTCCAGATGAATTTTGAAGGGTTTTATTAAAAGGAGGAGATTTATTAATATGCCGGCTGCATATGACTGACGGTGTATATCTGACCCAAATCCTGTGCCCCCAATACATTTCAGAGGCTGGCTATATACCTTTTGACCACATACAGGTTGGGGGGGGGCATGACAGCATGACACAATTATTAACAAGCTTATAACATTTGTCTAGGGGATTTTTAAAAATGTTAAAAATTTCAAGGTAGCCCTGGCCGGTTGGCTCAGTGGTAGAGCATCGGCCTGGCGTGCGGAAGTCCCGGGTTCGATTCCCGGCCAGGGCACACAGGAGAGGTGCCCATCTGCTTCTCCACCCCTTACCCTCTCCTTCCTCTCTGTCTCTTTCTTCCCCTCCCGCAGCCAAGGCTCCATTGGAGCAAAGATGGCCCCATGCTGGGGATGGCTCCTTGGCCTCTGCCCCAGGCGCTAGAGTGACTCTGGTCACGGCAGAGCGATGCCCCGGAGGGGCAGAGCATCGCCCCCTGGTGGGCAGAGCGTCGCCCCCTGGTGGGTGTGCTGGGTGGATCCCGGTCGGGCGCATGCAGGAGTCTGTCCGACTGTCTCTCCCGGTTTCTAGCTTCAGAAAAATACAAAAACAAAAACGAAAACAAACAAAAAAAAATTTCAAGGTAACACAATGTTGATGTGGTTTTACATATCAAAATACATTCATAAACCTTCTAGTGTCTATCTCTCCTCCTTTGCCTAGAAGAGGTACACGTTAATCTCAGGATTCCAGGAAGGGAGGGAGAGCTAGAATTAGTGTAGGGTGGTATGTAAATTTTGTCTCTTATTGAAAGGGAAAGGAAGTTCTTCATATAACCTTAATTCTTTTAGAGAACTAAAACTAAATGACCCAGTTGTCCTTGTTTGTCAGGAGATTTCTATATCCTTTTCTCTCCATTTTCCAAAGAAAATATGGGACAGAAAGCCTGACTTTTCCTCTTTAAAATGGCGTTGCCAATACTAAGTTTTACAGTTCTTTGGCACCTTACCACACCTAGGGCTTTGATTTTGTGGGTTTGGGAGAACTTTTCCTGCCTAACATCCACATCAGAAGGGACAAGAAAGAGTGTAGTCCACTTGGGGCAACTTTAGGGGACTGATTATTATGCTAGAGATTTAGTAATCATAGGCTATTTTATACCAGACCTGTGATTTCCTTGGTAATAAAATTTCTTCAAAATCTTAGCCGCCTTCTTGTCTAGTTACTTCTAGTCAATTCTATGTAGAGTAGCCACACTCAAATACCTGTTTTGAACAAATTTCTTTAAAGCATATAGACTCTCATCTTTAATTTATTGTCTTCTCTACACTGCTTATCAATCTTTTGTCTTCTCTTAATATCAGCTAAGCTAATACCAGGTAAAACTAAAGTCTTGGCAACTTGGTTGAGAAGCCAATAATCTTAAAATGATCTTTGTTCCTGGGCTGGCTCTGATGACACTCTTATATCATGCTCTTTAGGAAATATGAGAAGTTGACTTTCTAAACCTCTACAGTCCCAAATTAATAACACTTTAATCCATTGACTTGCATTTCATAGGCAGTGAAACTCTCCACTAGTTGAGACATTTTCCCTCTCATCTCTTTTTGGAAAAGAGTCACTTATTGTCTTACTTTATCTCATGTATCTTATAGCACTTTGATAAAAGTTCCAAGTAGCAGCCACATACACCAAAAACTTGACTTACTTTTTTTTTAGCCTATTTTCCTAGACCTACTAACTGGGTAGTAATGTGGTCTGTCTCCAAGTTAACACATATTTTCAAGCTCTACAATAAGGGGTACATACCTCTTTCTACTCTGAGTATGGTCCTCTTCATCTGCTTCACCACTTGCTCAACTAATACTATATATTTTGATTTTTACGATCACTGTATCTCACTTCCAGGAGCTCATTGGTATGATACACTACAAGCTAAGCAGATGTAACCTAAATTATAGGTTAAATAAATAACCTTAAATAAAGCAGAACTTGTGTTTCTTTTTCTTACAACAGTCAAGAAGTAAGCCACATAGGGAGTAGGTATGATTTACCCACAAAATAATCCAGATTCTTAGATATTATTTCTTCATTATCACTCAAAATCTTGTCCTGACTTTCATCATTGAAGCATATTTGCAGACTGTGGGAAAGGGTAAATAAGGACGTGGGAAGCAAGCAACTTCCTTTGTAATACGAATGTGCATATCCCTTCTGCTCACATCATGTTTTTAGAAACAAGGTCCATGCCTCCTCCTGGCTACAAGAGAGAGTAGGTAGGACATGTAATCAGTAGCTGGGCAGCTATGATCCAGCTGAAACTCAGGATGATTTATGACTAAAATAAAGAAGAGGGTAGTAATGAAAGATTGGCAGACTGTGCCTCTCCAAAGAAATCCCATTGATATGGAGACATTTGTGTAACAAATAATTTAATTATAGTGTAATAATTCAGCATATGTGAATTAGAATTAAAGACTACTAAGAAAGATCAGAGGAGACATAGTGCTGCCTTCTGATTCAAAAAAGGCTCCAGCCCCCCCCCTCCCAAATTGATAAAACTTGGAGAAAAGGCAAACAGTAATTAAGATGCAAATTTTTTCTTAACCAAAAGTCTCAATTGTAAAGCATGAATAAGAACTCTAAGATGTATGATCATCTGTTTGTTAACATTTGATACTTTGCAATATTTCCCAAGATATTGATTACTTCTAATCAGCTAGGTAGGCTATCCATAATTGCAAATGTATATACAGACATTTAAGTTGCTATGTCAATACAAGTAAGAGTGAATCAGTATGTGAGCATGAGAATAAAAACAAAAATTACTTTGAATGTCCAGTCTCACATCTTGAAGAGTAGGGAAAAAGTATGTCTGTAGGTTAAATTGCATGAAAAGTTGGTGAGGAGGAGGTAGACAAGACAAAAGTAAATTTTCTTCCTTTTATGTTTGTCAGGCAGATAAAATATATTATGCTTACTTTGTTAAAGATGGTGCTGCCCACGTAGAAGCCCGTCCCCCAGGTGACTGCTTGGGATGGGCATGATTATGTTAATATGTGTTGGGGGACAGCTTTCGCACCAAAAGCTTTTATTTTATTTATTTATTTATTTATTTTTATTTATTTATTTTTTTTACAGAGACAGAGAGTGAGTCAGAGAGAGGGATAGACAGGGACAGACAGACAGGAATGGAGAGAGATGAGAAGCATCAATCATTAGTTTTTCATTGCACGTTGTAACACCTTAGTTGTTCATGGATTGCTTTCTCATATGTGCCTTGACCGCGGGCCTTCAGGAGACCAAGTAACCCCTTGCTTGAGCCAGCGACTTTGGGTCCAAGCTGGTGAGCTTTGCTCAAACCAGATGAGTCTGCACTCAAGCTGGCTAACTCAAGGTCTCGAACCTGGGTTCTTCCGCATCCCAGTCCAATGCTCTATCCACTGCACCACCTCCTGGTCAGGCTCGCACCAAAAGGTTTTAAAAGGAAGAGAGATCACGTTGTTCGGGGGAAGAGTGATTATGTTGTAGGAGGAGCCATGCTGAAGGAGAGCAGAGAAAGGCCACATGGAGGAGAGGAGAGGCAGCCAAGATGGCAGAATGCTGAAGGAGAAGACAATTTGTGCAGAGTTTGTGCAGAGAGAAGGAGATGGGGAACAGAGGTGAATAAGGCTGGTGAGCTAGAAACCTTTGATTCTAGGAAACTCAGATAAGTCAGTGGCTTTGGGAGCCCTGAATGGAAAGAGAAGTGTCTTCCCACTGTGTGTATTTCTTGCCCACTGGGTGCAAGCTAGGATTAAAGCTGATGGCCCACCAGTTCTTGGCTTCATCGTTTCATTACCATCTGTCTGAATCATATGCGAACCTGCATGGGCCAGGCGGCTGAGATGGTAGCCGTGGCTACTGGCTTTACACCATGGCTACTCCTGGCTTTACAATGTTCCTAAATTTGTTTTCCACTGAATCTAACCTAAAACCTTTGCTATATTCTGAACAATTACAATAAGATTTGGTGAGAGCCGATTTTTTATTTTGAAAATAACCTATACTGTTAATGCATACTAGTCTTTCATTCATTCATTCATTAACTCATTTGTTCATCAAGTATATTTTGAGCACTAACTATGTACCAAGCTTTAGGTAATGAAAGAGGTTTCTTGTGTTCAAAGTGCTCAACTAGCTCCAACTAGCTTCAAATAAGCTAGTTGGACAAATAACCTAGAAAATACATCAATGAATACAGTCCGATAACTTCCCTGAGAGAGTGCTACTCAGGGGGCGTAGCTCACAAGTAGGCTCCTGATCCAGCTAGGAGCACCCATGTGGGCCTCTGAAGATAGCTGTCCTGAGTTTGGAAACTTAGTGAATATCACTAGATAGGATGTGCCAGAATAGCAAGAATAGCATGCAAATGTAGACAAAAATGTGAGAAGGATATACTTGGGGAAGGAAAATCATTAAAGTACAGAATACCATGTCAGTGTGGAAGAGAAAATATCAGTATCTAATTATTATTGGAGAAGGGTTGGAAAATCTATTTTCTCCTGGCTTTCATTTCTTTAATTTAGAATAATTACTGAGCTCCTGCTTATGTTCCCAGCCCTATCCTTATATTTCTGGGGAAATATAAAAATGCAAATTTAGATATGTACTTTACCTTTGGGGAGTTCACGTTTTAGGGCAGAGATCAACAGTTAATAAGCTCATGAATGAATATACAAATTCAAGTTATCAGGCTGTGCAAAGGCCTAGTGGTATAGGGGAGGGTGGAAGTTGGTGAAAAAGGGCCGAGAAAAGGGAACGAGCTAGCTTCCATTCTCATCAATTAAATGAACATTTTAATGCTTTGCAAAGTTTGCTTGTTTGTTTGTTTGTTTTTGAGAAAGAGAGAAAGAAGCAGAGGAAGGGAGAGAGAGAGATGGAGGAGAGAAATGAGAAGAATCAGCTTGTAGGTGATTCACTTTAGTTGTTCTTTGACTGCTTCTCACATGTACCTTTACTGGGTTGGGGAGGGGAAAAGGAGGGGCTCAAGCTGAGACAGCAACCTTGGCCTCAAGCCAACACCCTTGGGCTCAAGCTAGCCACCCCATGCTCAAGCCAATGAACCATGCTGAAACCAGTGAACTCAGGGTTTCAACCGGGGATCTCAATGTTCCTGGTTGATGCTCTATCTACTGTGCCACCATTGGTCAGGCTTCAAAGACTTTTATTTTTATTTTTTTAAATTTTATTTATTTAATTATTTTATTTTTTATTAAATGAGAGGTGGAGAGGCAGAGACAGACTCTCGCATGTGCCCCAACCAGGATCCACTCAGCAAGCACCCTACTGGGTGATGCTCTGCCCATCTGGGGCCACTGTTCTACCGCTTGGCAATCGAGCTACTTTAGCACCTGAGGAGAAGCTATGGAGCCATTCCTCAGTGCCTGGGGCCAACATCCTCAAACCAAGCCATGGCTGCAGGAAGAGGGAGTGGAGGGATGGAGAAGCAGATGGTCACTTCCCTTGTGTGCCCTGACCAGGAATCAAACCCAGGATTTCCACAAAGCCTTTTCTTATTCTGATGATTTTATGGTTGTCAATCATATCATTTAATATGAATTTGAATAGTTATGGTCTAAGATTTATTTTTTATGCTCAGAAAATGAAGTGAAACTAAAGAAGTCCAATCTTATTTCCTCAATAATTCAAAGCTGTTTGAGAATGCAACCAGAAACATGGAAGTAGGTGTTAAGAATATACTGTGTTTTGGTCTTCTGGGATACTTCTATTTAAAATGTTAAGAGCAATAAAACAACACAAACATCCTGGAATTATTCCGTTAATGAAAATGCCATACAGTAAAAAAAATCCAAATAATATCATAAGTAATAGACAAGATAGTCCTTTGAAAATGTCTTGGCAGTGAAAAAGGCCCACTGGTATATCCCTACACACTTAAGATGATTGGGTAAAGTTGAAAACCACATCTCCATTTGGAGTCTAAAGAATTACAGCTCTGAACATGTGGCATTTCTAGTTCAGAAATGACTACATGGGTCGAGGAAGAAACGAGGTATTGGCTTCCGCGCATTTACTGATTAATGCCTTGGTGACTTCAAGCAAGTTAGTTATTATCCTGTGCCCCAGGTACGTCATGTATAAATCGGGATAAAGATAAGAATGGCCCTTATAGAAGAAATTTGAGGACTGAATAATAAAACGTAATCTGAGGAGAAATAGAGACATGAGTTCCTATGGAAGCTGAATGTAGTCAGTATTTCTTATATTATTTTTATAAAAATGAATTTTCTTTAATAAAAATGCAGTGTTTGGTATTTTTGCTTTTATTTAATTTTTTTTTTTTACTTGCAGCAAAAATTTGGATAAGATAGTCTATGTTGGTTTCAATTTATTTTTATTCTCTTTTTGAAATTTTATTGGTCTATTAAATCCAGAAGTTTGGAAGTGTTCTATGGAAGACAATTCTAAACAAAAGTTCATTATTTAGAAACCTTTATCCAGAGTCTTTAGTCTGGCATTCTTAAATTATCTTCACATTTGTAAGCATTATTTTCCAACAAAATATCTGATATTTGAGGGCATAAGTACCCCAATAAATTCAATAAAAAAGAGAAAGAAAAATACCTCTGGCTTCTTCAGTTTTTCTCAAGGAGCTGACCTAACTGTGTGAGTACACGGTTGACATTCCTAAATGATTGAATCAGATGATGGTCTATACTTGTTTTTGTATAGAAATGACAATGAGTCACTATCTGGAACTTGCCTTTGGGCCATTTCTCACTGGCTTCCTGGGGGGCCAGCCCTTCTTCCAGCTGAGGGTCTCAGGGACTCGTGTGGTTTCCTTTTCTCTCTAATGTAGCTGGTTTTTACTCGACCTCCAGGTTTCTCTGCTTACTCTACCAGTGTGCTGCGTACTGGGACAGTCTTCCTACTTTTCTCTTTATTTATTTATTTATTTATTTATTTATTTATTTATTTATTCATTTTAGAGAGGAGAGGGAGAGACAGAAAGACAGAGAGAGAGAAGGGGGGGGGGAGAGGAGCTGGAAGCATCAACTCCCATATGTGCCTTGACCAGGCAAGCCCAGGGTTTCGAACCAGCGACCTCAGCATTTCCAGGTTGACGCTTTATCCACTGCGCCACCACAGGTCAGGCTCTCTTTTTTGTTTGTAAGAAAACCATACCGGCTTGTATGGCCAGTAGTTGTTGCCATCACAGCCATGCACATGCAGGTTCCCATTAGATTTGAACAGACAGTAAAGAAACAGTGGAGCCATTTCTTTATTAGTCTCACACTGGTCCATGAGCAACACAGAGGGAAAATACTTCCCTTTCATTCATTCAGAGCTCACAAAGCCCTGGCATATTTTCTGGTTCCACAACCAGGAGAATCTTCTCCGGTTTCTCCTAGAATCAAAGGCCCCAACAGTCTCAGTTCAGCTTGCAAAAGTCCCTCAGCTCTGGTTCCCCATCTGCACACCTTCTCCCTCTTTCCCTGCACAAACTTGGCTTCTTCTTCAGCAACCTGCAATCTCTCTGCTCTCCCTGCAAAACAGAGCTTCCCTCTCTTCTCCTCCTTCTCCTTTTTAAAACTTTCTTGCCTGAAAACCTCTCCTCCAGCAAACATTAGCAAGACAATGGCAGGAAGGTAATTTGCAATTTCACAGATCACATACCTGGCACTGCCCCGCGCCATTTTTTTTTGGGGGGGGGGGGGTTCAGCGCCATTTTTAACACTAAAAATGAGCAGACTCAAAAAATACAAATTTTACAAATTCATTTGCCCAAAAAGTTTCTTTACATTTTGAGTCTAACACTAATCACTTCTGATAATTAGATATGAGATAATAATGATAGTAAACTTAAATCACAAAGGTTAAAAAATTTTATTGTATTCTAACAGTCATGGTTTCTGTTCTATATTTTTGACTTCTTAATAAAAATGCTAACTAACTAGGTATGAAGCCAGTAGCCAGGGCCACCATCACAGCCGCCCAGCCCATGCAGGTTTGCATTGGATTCGGACAGTCAGTAACGAAACAAAGAAGCCAAAAAATGGTGGGCTATCATCTTTAATCCTAGCTTGCACCCGGAGGGCAAGTAAAAACACACACTGGGCTCCAAAACCCACTCATTCTGTGCTCACAAAGCTACTGACTTATCCGAGTTTCCTAGAATCAAAGGTTTCTAGCTCACCAGACTTATTCACCTCTGTTCCCACCTCCTTCTCTCTGCACAAACTCTGCACAAACTGGCTTCTCCTTCAGCACTCCGCCATCTTGGCTGCTTCTCCAGGCCTCCTCCACGTGGCCTTTATCTGCTCTCCTCTCTAATCTCAGGAACTAAGAGAGAGCAAGCTCCTGGTCTGCCCCACTTTACAGTGCAGAAATCAAAACCTTTAATCCAACATACAAAATAGGGAAGTCTCTGATACAAAGTACACCCCACATCAAAAAGGGTGGGAAAGGCTTAGTCCTAAAACCAAGCCCCAGGCTACAAGGATCCTGCCTGCCCATAGCCCACAGAGACACACATTAATATAATTACGCCCATCCCAAGCATAAGGGCAACTAATATCATCACCTGGGAGAAGGGCTTCCACATGGGCTGTGCCATCTTTAACAAAGTGAGCAAAATTTAATTTATCTGCCCAACAATAGGTGTCCTAACTTTTTTTTTTTTTTGTATTTTTCTGAAGTTAGAAGTGGGGAGGCAGTCAGACAGACTCCTGCATGCACCCGACCAGGATCCACCTGATATGCTCACAAGGGGGCCATGCTCTGCCCATTTGGGCATTGATCCATTGTGGCTGGAGCCATTCTAGTAGCTGAGGTGGAGGCCATGGAGTCATCCTCAGCGCCTGGTCTAACTTTGCTCCAATGGAGCCATGGCTGCAGGAGGAGAAGAGAGAGATAGAGAGGAAGGAGAGGGAGAAGTGTGGAGAAGCAGATGAATGCTTCTTCTGTGTGCCCTGACTGGGAATCGAACCTGGCACTTCCACACGCTGGGCCGACACTTTATTGCTGAGCCAACCAGCCAGGGCCAGTGTCCTAAATTTTTTTTTTTCATTTTTCCGAAGCTGGAAACGGGGAGGCAGTCAGACAGACTCCCACATGCGCCCGACCGGGATCCACCCAGCATGCCCACCAGGGGGTGATGCTTTGCCCCTCTGGGGCATCGCTCTGTTGCGTCCAGAGCCATTCTAGCGCCTGAGGCAGAGGCCACAGAGCCATCCCCAGCGCCCGGGCCATCTTTGCTCCAATGGAGCCTTGCTGCGGGAGGGGAAGAGAGAGACAGAGAAGAAGGAGAGGGGGAGGGTGGAGAAGCAAATGGGCGCCTCTCTTGTGTGCCCTGGTCGGGAATCGAACCCGGGACTCCTGCACGCCAGGCCGACGCTCTACCGCTGAGCCAACCGGCCAGGGCCAGTGTCCTAACTTTTATTTCTTTTCTTTCTTTACTAAAGTACAGTTGATATATTATATTATAGTGGTTTCAGGTGTACAGCATATTGATTCTATATGTTTACACTTTAGGATACAATCACCATAATATGTCTAGTAACCATCTGTCATCATACAACATTATTATGATATTACTGACTGTATTCCCTTTGCTGTATATTACACCCACACGATTTCTTTATTTGATACTTTATTTCTGGAAGTTTGTACCTCTTATTCCCCTTCACTCTTTTCACCCACCCCTTGTCCCCTCTGGCAACCATCAGTTTGCTTTCTGTATCTGAGTCTGTTTTTGCTGGTTTTTAAGATTTTGCATACCATATGTGAAATCATACAGTATGTCTTTCTCTGTCTGACTTAGTATAATACCCTCTAGATCTATCTGTATTGTCACAAATAGCAAAATTTTATAATTCCATTATTATTATTTTTTATTCATTTTAGAGAGGAGAGAGAAAGGGAGAGAGAGAGAGGGAGAGAGAGAGAGAGACAGAGAGAGAAGGTGGGGAGGAGCAGGAAGCATCAACTCCCATATATTCCTTGACCAGGCAAGCCCAGGGTTTTGAACCGGGGACCTCAGCATTTCCAGGTCGACGCTTTATCCACTGCGCCACCACAGGTCAGGCTAATTTCATTATTTTTTATTTCTTCAAAAACCCTACTCTAAGGCTGGCATGCAGCATGTCTAATCAGGGAAAGAAAATTAACATCAGTTAAGTCAATTTAGATGCTGTAGTAGGCTGAATAGTGACCACACCAATATATCAGGTCCAAATCCCAGGAACCAGTAAATGTTACTTTATAAGGAAAAGTGGGTTTGATTAAATTTATCTTAAAATCTTAGGTCTAGAAATCATCTCTCTCTCTCTCCACACACACACACCTTCAGAGAGCTAGACTCTCCCTGGATAAATAGCAACTCCCCCTCCCCCAAGCCCCATCCCTAGCAGAAGACAATACTCTGTACTTGACTAGTGGTTACAGGTCCAGACCACTGGCAGGCTAAAGATAACGTCTTAAGTTATGCAATTCCTGAAACCTAATGTGGAATGACCCCCTGGCCATTATCTCATGAGATGGAACAGAGGGAACCAGAAAAGACCTCAGAATTGTCCTCAAGACCTGAAGAAATGATTATTACCCAATCAGCTCCCAGCATGACCTGCAAGCCCCTACCACATGGTGGCCTGTGATTTTGCCCTATATAATCTGTAACCTACACACCACCTATCAGGGAGTTTGGACTTTGGAGCATTAGCTTCCAGTTCTCCTGGGTGGCACCATTTATCATAAAATATACAGTATTTCTCCGCTGCAATTCTCCCTGCTCAGTGTTTGGCACCACCAGCTCCAGGCGGTGAATTCTTTCTGTTTTGTTACAATCACTTGTATAGTGTATTATGAACACACTGAAGAATGTGCAGATGACAGAAGAGTCTGTGTGACAGTGGAGGAGAGGTGGGTTAGGAAAAGCTTCATGAGAAAGACATGCCTCTGAACTGACAAACAAAGAAGCAGAGTAATAAAAGCCAGCAGAAGGGACAAACATTTATCAGGTTTTTTATTTTTTTGATGGATTTCATATGTTGAAGGATGCTGTCTACCAAAAAGGACAAGCAAGCCTCTGTGTTTATTAAGTACTGAATAGATCAAGAACACCTGCAACTGCCAACCAAAGTTTATCATCAGCATGGGATGATTATTATTAGCCTTTTACCATTATTTCAGCCAAGAGCAAAGGTATTTGTCATTTGATTTTTTTCCCTATGAAGTCTAATCCTGACAAAAGCATATTTTTAAAAAAAAATTATGATTTTTGGAATACTAATACAGCTATAGAACTCTCTTTTCACTGTTTTCAAGGACAGCCCTTTTCATCTTGGGAAAGACAGCACTAGCTACTTTCACTAAACAATTTGGCCTAGAGAAAAGTATATTGACAAGAAACTCAATAAGGAGAGTTCCTGCTTAAGGAGGCAATAGCTCTGTCTCCTGGGGGATAGCTTGCAGTATTGTTTCCTTGTAAAGCAATTGAAAGAGTCAGGTCTTGGCCCCCTTTTACAGATCACCTATACATAATAGTGATAAGTATAACAATCAACATTTGTTTAGCATTCTGTCATTTTACAAAAGGGTTTCACAAAAGTATCTGATGATGGGTTATTTGAGCCATTAACAAATACTGTTTAACCATTTCACTCAAGTATCTCTTCTTGCCTTTTATTTTTCACATTTATTGTGATGTTATTATTTTAGTTAACATAATCTTTTTCCAGTTTTTTTGAGATATAATTGACATCTAATGCTGTGTTGATTTGATACACATATAGTATGAAATGAATGCCATCCTAGCTTTAGCTAACACTTCTATCACCTCACATAGTTACCATTTCTTTTTTTGTGGTGAGAACACTTAAGATCTACTCTTCTTGCAAGTTTCAAGTATATAATGCAGTATTGTTAACTATAATCACCATGCTGTACATTAGATTTCCTGAACTTACTCATTTTGTAACTGGAAATTTATACCCTTTGACCAACATCTTCCTGTTTCTCCTCCCTCCGCAAGAAACTTTCTTAATCTCTTTTAGCTTCAGTTTCCTTATCTTTAAAGTGGTGGAACTGATATCCACAGAGCTGTTACGAGAATTAAGTGAGATTTTGTATATGAAGTAGTAAAGACAGTGCTGACATTTATGTACACAGTAGGAGCTAGATTTCTTTCCCCCTTGAAAGTAGCCGACCTTTTAAAACACTGTTTTTTGTTCTACTTGTCTTCAATTGTTTTTTATTCTACTATTCTTCAATTGCTTCACTCCTCTCAGCTCAGGACAAGAACCAAACCATTTTCCAGACTGTCCCCTCCTCCTATCTATCTATTGAAATTACGGCTCTGGAATGGTTACTTAGGGGTGTCATTTGGAGAGCACCAGTGTGTCCCAGAATCTGAACTTCCTCCAGTTCTGGTACTCCTTGGGTTGTCTGTGCTCTTGGCCCTTTAAGTATCACATGGTTAATAAGAACAGGGTGTTATTATAAATAATATACTCCCTTACTCCAGGAAGACCTGACACAGTTTTCAGGATTTGATGATGCATAAAATAAGGAAAAAGAGATGACTATTAGAAAATTTGGTGAACTATAACTGGGATTTGATACAGATCATTCAAGTTTTGAATTGAAATCACTTATTAATCAGTTCATGAAATTAACTGAGATAAGTACTTTGCATTTGGTAAAGGAAGTATGATTTTATGAAATTTTAGTTTTATTTATATATTATGACGTGTTGTAAGGTGTATTTTGTTTAAAAAAAAAAGCTTGAAAGTCATTAGTTTAGCTACCAATGGTTTCTTTTTCCTCCACTTGTTATTTCTTTATGTTGGGAAATTCCAGATTTAAAAAAAACCATTTATTGAACACTTAGTTTCCATCAGATATTGTGTTTTTTATGAATAATTGTTTTCACTTCCCTAACACTGCTATTTTGCAGTGTAAAACAGGTACCCTGTGTCAATTCCACACTCTTCTCACCCTTCACCTGGCCTCTGATACTATATATTTGGAGAGGATTCCTGTTACTAAATAGACACTAGGTAGTAAAATGCAAATTTCTAAATAGAGTGAATCTGAACTGTCCTAAAGCCCCTGGGATTAGGTCAGTTTTAATTGTTAATCCTCTGGGCAATGTGGGTTGTAGTGAGGATGGGGTTTGGAGAAGAGGGAGGTAGAGGGAGGCTTTAGGAATGGGTTGTGAAGGGAGCGTTTGCGGGTGGATGAGTTGCTGAGGATGGGTAGGAGAAGGGGGACCCCAGTACACAAAAGCCTATTTCCTGGCCTATTTCGTTACCAAGGCGCTCTGAGTTGAACTGTTTGGGGTGAAAAGACGTGTCCAGAACAGCTAGGTGCGTGTGAGCGAGAAGCGAGGCCAGGGTTCCCCCTTTAAGCCCGAGTACCGCTCTGCACATCTTTGTCCTTCGGAGCTGGGCAGGCTGTGCCGCGGGCCGCCTCCCAGTTCCCAGCCCAGGACATCCTGAACCGCGGCAGCCACAACAACAGGCTCGCCCCAGACAAAGGGGCTGGCGCGCTGCAGCCCCGCGCAGCTCGGGCCGCGGCCCGGGGGAGCGCGCCCTCGGAGCTCGGGGCCGGGGTCGGGCCGGGGCCGCCCGCCCGCCCGCCCGCACGCAGCGCAGACCCGGCGCGGGCCGCAGCCGCCGCGCCCGGAAGACCAGGCTCCGGGGCGTAGACCCCGCCCGGGCTGGCGCTGCGCCGCCCTCCGGGCTTCCACTCAGGCTTTGACCACCGCCCGCCCCCGTCCTGGCCCGCCCCCACCCGCGCTACTGTAACCGCTGCCCCCGGGGCCGCCGCTCCTTGTCGGGCCGGCCGGCGGCGAGCGCGGCGCGGCGGGTCCGGCGGCATGGCTGTGTCCTGGAGGAGCTGGCTGGCCAACGAAGGGGTTAAACACCTCTGCCTGGTAGGATGGCGGGCAAGGCTCTCCCCGCGTTTTGTCTCTTGTGAAGCGATTTTGATTCATTCTCTGAGCGTGCGCGGGTGGGAAGCTGGAAGTGGAAGTTTTGCCTCTAATTCGAACATTCTCAACTAATGAAACTTCTTGCTGTTAATACCTGGAGATAATAACGATCTTACCCTTCCTCCAAATGCATGAGAACTTCCCTACACACAGATGGGAGAGCGGATGTGGAGGAAGGGAGAAGGGATCACTTTAATGAACACCGCTTTTTCTTAACCCTTTAAACATCTTCCCTTCTTTGCTCTTTTCCCAGATTGCTTCTGCTTGATGATATATTTTTAACAATATACAACATTTGGGACATGGTGATGTCACTGATTTCTTAGTCCCATTTTGTACAGCTGGGGATGTCTGCAGATCATTCAGAAGACCTGTTGACAACCCCAATGCTTATCTTAGGTTCAGGGGCTGAGTGAGGTCAGGTTTGTTTTTCTTTGAGTGGTTTTCAGCTTGTTGGTTAATTGACATCGCTTTCTTCAGTTACTAATTGAGGTTCCATTGAAAGTATTGTGCCCAAGGAATGTACTTAAGGTTTCCATGCATCAGGTAATGTTTATAGTTAATTTTTGTTTTCTCTCTCCTTTTGTATGATTTAGCTTGTTTGGCTCTCCCTGAACGTCTTACTTTTCTGGAAATCCTTCCTGCTGTATAACCAAGGGCCAGAGTATCACTACCTCCACCAGATGTTGGGGGTAAGTGGGAGTTGGGTGACCTGGTGGAATGCTTTTAATGTGGGGAAACATTGCTACAGTTCCTTGGTCAGTTCTTCCATTCATCAAAGAAACATTGGTTATTCACTATGAAATATTTGCTATTCTCCGAAGTGGTCAAGTTTTCTTGATTTATCATTTATACTTGTCTGGGTTAAAATGATTGACTCTTTTAAGAACTGAAGATAGTATCTGCTGGGGTGAAATGGATAAAATAGACCAGACTTTTCTCAGTGCCTGAGAAAAGCTGTTACTTCTTGTCAACTGCAAATTGCCCTGAAGCTTCTGCTTCACCAGGAGGACCCATGGATGACAGGCTTTTGGTTTTCACTAATCAAGACTTCAGCCTGCCTGTAAGCTTCTCCAGAGGATTTCTACAGCTTCCCTTTACTGCCAGTTCTCACAAACTGGGCATCTGATCTGTATTCATAACTGACATTGAGAAGCAGCTAATTCTTTCTAATTGTCTGAAATCTCTACTTTCTATTTAAAAAAACCTATTTATTCAATAGTCTATTTAAACTGAAGATACACAGGGCACTTTACAATATTTTTAAGCCAGGTAACTATCCTTCCCATTTTACGCAAATACTGGCTAAGTCCCTTTGGATGATCAGTGTTAGAGTCAGACCTGAATGCAATGTCTCCTGGCCTGTTGCCTTTATTTCATACTACACAGACTTTCTAAACCACTTCACTGGCCTATCTCAGATACTCGTGCCACTGGTTAGTATTATTACTATTTATTAGTGCTTCCCAATAGAAATATTTTATATGAGACATATAAGTCATTTAAAATTTCCCTGTTGTACATTAAAAAAGTAAGAAAACGCCATTGGCATTAATTTAATAATATATTTTATTTAAAGTAATATATCCAAAGTATTATAACAGATTAGTCAACATGTGGCCAGTATTTTAAAAAATTAATGAGATATTTTACGTTATTTTTTGCCTATTTGAAATATAGCATGTGTTTCACACTTACGCAGATCACAACTCAGTCACTTAATTTTCATCAGAAATACTTAACCTATGCTTAGATTTTATGAACTTTTACAGATGATATAGTGGATTCACATACCCAAATTGTTCCAAACATAGTTAAAGCTTTCCCAATAACACAAATAAGTATCAGCTTTTAAATTTTACTTTAACTAAATTAATAAAATTAAATATTTAGTTCCTTGGTGGCTCTACACGCATTTTACATGCTCCGTAGGCATGTGTGGCTAGTGGCCATCATTTTGAACAGCACAAGTGTAGACTGTGGAGGAAGATATTCCCACCTTCATGGTCATATGCACTTATTCTGCTTTAAAGCAAACAGCCACCAATCAGTACAATATAAAGACATCAGAATATGGTTAGTTCTCTTGCCCTGCCTCTCCCAAATAAGAGCTGATATTGGAGGGGAAGTTGTGGGCTCTAATTACTGCCATGTAACTATGAAAATACCTCTGACTTCTCCCTAATTTGGTGGTGGGAACCTTTGAGAATGAAGGTAAAAGTATTTAATTTTTCAGACCTAAAGTATCCATTTTTATTACTAGTGAGCTAGGTGACTATTCTCACACCAAAATTAAGGATTAAAATAGTTGCAAAAGAACTGACAGGGAAAAGAAGATTTTTAAATGATGGAGGATAAAAATAATGTTGGGATTACTATGTCTTAGTAGGAGTTTTCATCATGGTTGTTCTTTGCCAGACTGGCCTGATCCAGACCTGGAGGCAGCATGGTCATGGCTGGTTATGCTTGAGTTAATGTCTGACTCAGACTTTGTACTTCTAGGAAATGTTTAATTATGACATGCCATGAATATTGGGATCTTAAATTTTCTAAGAGAGAAAAAATACCTTTTGAGAAAAGCCAAAACAACATCCAGAGAAACAAACTAAACAATAACTTCCTCCATCTTCCCATAACTATTTTAAAAATTAAACTTATTGAGGTAACATTACTTTTTAAATAAAGGACTCCATTAATTACTCTTTTTTTTTCTTTTTCCAATAGAGAGGAAGGGAGATAGAGAGACAGACTCCCACATGCACCCTGACCGGGATCCACCCAGCAACCCTTGTATGGGGCTGATGCTCTGCCCATCTGGGGACATGCTTGCAACTGAGCTATTTTTAGCACCTGAGGTGGAGGCTCCACGGAGCAATCCTCAGTGGCCGGGTTGATGTACTCGAATAAGTTGAGCCATGGTTTTGGGAGGGTGAGGCGTAGAGGAGCAGATGGTTGCTTCTCTTGTGTGCCCTGATTGGGAATTGAACCTGGGACATCCACATGCCCAGCCAACTCTCTACCCCTAAGCCAACCAGCCAGGGCCCCATTGATTTTATAAGATGAAATCTTTTTAATTTATTTGTTTTCAGGGGATGGAAAATGCAATCGCTTCTACTTTAATGTAAAATACTAATGTGCTGTGATCAATATTGAGAAATTTAATTTCTTACATTTTTTGAAATGTCAGAGCAGTTAACTGAGAATGCTATTTATAGAAACATTCATATTCATGTTTACCTATTTGAATTGTATTTATGATATTTTAATAATTAATGGATATTAATTAATTGATATAAACATTTTATTTTGGGAAGAGAATGGGTTTTATGGTACCAGATTCAATGTGTCTTGGTTTTATATCTTTCCCCCCAAATTAACACATGTATATGGACTGTTCAAGTTTAGCCTATTTATACTTATTATACTATGATGAGAATGTAATTCTTTTTGCTCTGTTTTGCAGTTATTATTTTAGATTTGCTACATGATCATGAAAATCTTTTTCTTTCTTTTTTTTTTTTTTCATTTCTTGGAAGCTGGAAACGGGGAGGCAGTCAGACAGACTCCCGCATGCGCCCGACCGGGATCCACCCAGCATGCCCACCAGGGGGCGATGTTCTGCCCCTTTGGGGCGTCGCTCTGTGGCATCCAGAGCCATTCTAGTGCCTGAGGCAGAGGCCACAGAGCCATCCTCAGCGCCCAGGCCATCTTTGCTCCAATGGAGCCTTGGCTGCGGGAGGGGAAGAGAGAGACAGAGAGGGGGAGGGGTGGAGAAGCAAATGGGCGCCTCTCCTTTGTGCCCTGGCCGGAATCAAACCCGGGACTCCTGCACGCCAGGCCAACGCTCTACCACTGAGCCAACCGGCCAGGGCTCTTTCTTTTTTTAAACTTTTATTGAGATATCAATGTTAATTGGAAGAATGTTGTGAGCTTTGAGTTTTTTCTTTTTTTTTTTTTTCTGATTTAACATTGATGATCTTTCTTTGGTCAATCATTATTTTTTAAGTGATTTAGAAATATTAATAGTTTACCCCTTCAAGAATCTTAGGTGTAATATCATAACATATTTCAGAGACAAAAGTTTGATGTCATTTTTTTTTTTTTTTTTTACAGAGATAGAGAGAGTCAGAGAGAGGGATAGATAGGGACAGACAGACAGGAACGGAGAGAGATGAGAAGCATCAATCATCAGTTTTTCGTTGTGACACCTTAGTTGTTCATTGATTGCTTTCTCATATGTGCCTTGACCGCGGGCCTTCAGCAGACCGAGTAACCCCTTGCTCAAGCCAGCGACCTTGGGTCCAAGCTGGTGAGCTTTGCTCAAACCAGATGAGCCCGTGCTCAAGCTGGCGACCTCGGCGGTCTCAAACCTGGGTCCTCTGCATCCCAGTCCAACGCTCTATTCACTGCTCCACTGCCTGGTCAGGCTCATATAAATTTCTTAAGGTCAGAGATTAAAGTCTTTGGATGAATGGGTGTAGGGGAGGTGTGACCAACAGATTTTGCCCCCAGGCCAGATTAGAAATAAAATTTATTTCACAGGCCGGTCAAAATATTAAAATTAAAAAATGTTAAATACAAAAACGACTTAAGTAAACAAAATTTTATTATGTAATTTGTTTATGATTAAATATGAGTGAAAAAAAATTTAATATACAATATTATTTTACTAAAAATATATTTACATACCGTATAAATATCCAAACTGTATTGCAATCAATTGAAACAATATTTAATTAATAGAATGAACTTGAAAGGGTTATATCGCAAATAAAACAATTATTTCTTTTTACAAACAGCCTGGACACGTTTTCAGTTATCAACTGCAGCTATTGTCTATTCTATAGACAAGTGGTCAAGTGTGATTCAGCACACTTGACCACAAAAATAGCGAATTGTTTGACCTTGGGTGCACACTGGCAAACTCCGCCTAAAAGAATGTGGGTTTCACATCGCTGCTAAACGTAAAACAGTTCACATCAATTACAGACGAGTACAAAAGTTGTAAATCTTTATAATGGAATTTTTAAAAAAAATAAAGAAGTATCGCGAATCCATTTGACCAATTATTGGAAGTTAACCCTAGATTAGTCACATGTGGAATTCTTTTCTGTGTATCACTATCTTCTTAAATATCTCAATTTCCAATAATCAAAGACACTTCCACTTCTGAGTAGCTGAGATTTTAAAGTAGCGGAGAATATTAAAAATTTAATTGTGGGCCCCATAAACTCATTACACTGGCCAGATCCGGCCCATGGGCCATATGTTGGCCATGCCTGGCATAGGGTTTTTGAGTCAGTATTATTTTCACTGCTGGCCTAGGCAGCTTTAATTCTGCTGAGAAGGAATATATGCCTCTGTCAACTTCAGAGAAGGCTTGATCATTAACCTTTTCCTTTTTTTGCACATAATCCTGTAGTTTCAATTGGGATATTTTTAACTAGGTGTATTTTTTGTTTTATTTTTAACATTCTGCTATTTGAAAACAATTTACTTCCAATTTATTGACAAGTGGAATGGGTTATATTACTTGATGCAATCATTATTTTCCTAATCTGTTTCTGATAGGTACTCATGGAATTTTAGATTTAGAGGAGTCCTTTGACTTACTTAGATTTCTTCCTTATGTTCCCAAACAGGAAAATGAGGTTGAAATGATATGTTCTCTATCACCCACTGAATCAGTGGGTTTGTTACCATTCTGGTCTATTGGTTCTGTCAGTCCAGTATTTAGCCTATTATAATAAATAATTTTATAACCTATGCAACAACATATTAAACTTCATACTTAATAGGCCTCTAGATTTTCATCTTACATGAAATAATATTTAAAGATGTTTAGCAATTTAAGAAGTTAAGGAAAATTATTGGTTTATCCCTATGATAACATATTTTTAGCATTATAGTTGTTTTAGACTTATATCACAAATTGTTAGAGAATTATGAGCAATTTTATTTAAATAATTTCTGATTTCACAATATTTTAGCACTTCATGTTTAATCTCTTTGTTTTATACTCATAAATGGCCACTGTATAATTCTCTTTTACCAATATCATCTGAAACAGCATAGAAGTGGGTGTTGGAATTAACTTTAGAGATTTTCAAATGTACTTTCTTCATTTCATTATTCATAATATCAAAAACAGATTACATTCATTGAGGACTAAGTTTTAGGCATTAATATAAGAGTTTTGCCTGGATTAATTTATTTTATCTTTTTATCCATCCTATGGAGTAGATACTTCTAATTTTGTGGCTAAGAAACTGAATTAGAGAAGTTTTCTAATTTGCTAGTGAGTGGCAGAGGTAGGACTGTAGTCCAAACATCCTGGTTCTAGAATTTATATTCTTAATCATTGTGCTCTCTGCCTGTATGCAACATGAATATTAGGGTAAGCTATATAGAATTGCCAAGTGATAGAAACAAAAATATTCAAGTATCAGCCATTTCATCAGGTTCAACCTAATAACTATTATAATTTATTAATCCCATACACTGTGGCAGACACAGTTCTTTGCTCTGTCCTTTTATAATCTCACTTTTTTTTTAGTTTTTTGAGCAGTCTCCTAACTGTTTTCCATAGTGACGGCACCAATTTGCAGTCCCACTGACAGTGCACAATGGTTCTCTTTTCTTAGTCTTAAACTTGAGGTAGACTTCTACAATTAGTAGGTATCTTGATACCTATTCCATTAATTTGCTTGGGCTTCCATATAAAGTACTACCAACTGGGTGGCTCAAATAACAGAAATTTATTTCCTCACAGTTGTGGAGGCTCTATGTTGTTTGCTTTCTCCTGAGGAACACCCGGTCTAGGAGAGAGCAGTCTGCTGAGCTGCAGAATGTTATAGGGACTATGGGCATTGTTCTAGTTCATTGATCTCATTTGACAGATCAGCTTGGTATAGTTAAATGCCTTCTGTATAGACTCACTGAAAAGCTCAAAGTGGATGGTAGGTCTAACTCCAGTCAGTTTTTCTAGTTAATCATGCTAAGCATTGCATTGATCATAAAATTGATTTTTCAAGTGCCTAGGTAATCCTGGGGAGGAAAATCAAACAACTCTAATTCCTTTTCTTGACAAGAACCTGGGCTTTGGAACTTCGTGGGAATTTGAATCTTGGTTCAGGCATTTACCTCCCTTTGTGATTGTGACAAATTACTTCTTTGAGCTTAAGTTTAAATCATCTATAAAGTCATGCTTAAACCTTCCTCTTGTGTCAGTTGTGAAGATTACATGAATAAAATGCAGATGAAATGCTTAACACTTGGTGCAGCTGTGATTGTAAATATTAAGTATTATTTAGTTTTAATGTCATTAATACTATTAATAGTACTAAATAGTAATATTATAAATTATTTGTGTTTATAAGTAAAAATATTAAAAGGAATTTAGAGATATATAAAGATAGAGGGAACCTACTGTTTAGCAGATGGTATTAAGGCAGGGCAACATTCTTCCCTTTGGTTGACCTCTGGCTGCCTCTCTTATTCTTTTGTACATAGGAAGGCTATCTGCTACTATTTGTTATTGGCACAAAACTTATGACAACTTGGTTATGAGTGCTGGGTGGAACTTCAGCTTGATGTAGGATGCATTGCATTTATTTATTAGTCTTTATAAAACCTTGGATTCTTCTACAGATAAGAGAAATAACACCTATCTCACAAGATTATAGTGAAAGTTTAAGAAAATTGAAAGAAACTAATAATAATTAAAGTCAACATTCATTGAAATGTTCTCATGGGCCAGATGTTATGTTAAATTTTGTATGCATTCAGTGTCAGCACCTTATTTTATCTACAAGGTAGGTTCTATTACACAAGAGAAAAATGAAAGCACAGAAAATATAAGTAACTTTCTCATGATTAAGGTTCCTACCATAAAGCCCATTCTATAATAAGAGTTCCAAAAATGTTAGCTTTTCTTTTTCCTTCCCATTTTCTAATCCTTTATAGCCATAAACAATTCACTTAACTGTTCTGTACCCGATAAAACACGGTGAAACTATCCTTATCTCAGAGAACTGTGCTGAGGATTAGAGAACTTAATGGATACGGAACTACTTTGAAGAACCGAAAGCATCACAGATGTTAAAAAACAAAAAAAGAAAAAAAGAAAAGGGAAAAAGGTTATCACAGATTGTTTGTCTCCTGTTCACTCTTCCCAGGTGTTAAGGCACCAGCCATGATACCATATTAGAGTTCATCTAGGAGTAAGGACGGTTTGTACAAAAGAATGAGAAGATTTTGTCGTCATGACAGAAAAGTGTTATATGGCTCTTAGCATCCAATATGGTTTACATTTACAGTGTTGACTACTTAAGTGGGATCTTTAGGGCCTGTGACATGTTGTAACTAATAATTTTACTAAGGCATGAACTAAGAATGAGACCTTTTTTTTTTTTGATGTTTTTCTTAAGTGAGAAGCGGGGAGGCAGACAGACAGACTCCTGCATGCGCTTGACCGGGATCCACCCGGCAAGCCCACCAGGGGGCGATGCTCTGCATTTCTGGGGCATTGCTCTGCTGCAACCGGAGCCATCCTCAGTGCCTGAGGTGGAATCCATGGAGCCATCCTCAGCGCCTGGGCCAACTTTGCTCCAATAGAGCCGGACCCTTGGCTGCGGGAGGGAAAGAGAGAGAGAGAGAGAAAGGAGAGGGGGGAGGGGGGAGAAACAGGTGCTTCTCCTGTGTGCCCTGACCAGGAATCAAACCCGGGACTTCCACATGCCAGGCCGATTCTCTACTACTGAACCAAGTGGCCAGGGCCAAGAGTGGAATCTTAATATGAAGGTAAATGACTGGGGTGGAAGTAAATCTACTTCATCTTTTAGTTTCCATGTCTTAATGCAATTTTGTAATGTGATAAAAGTCAAACAATGTGTTAAAAAGTTACTCTTGTGAAAAGTTAGTTTCTGTTGTATTTTAGTAATCGGACTAAAGAAAAAGTAGATAGATTAAGGACAAGATAAACCTTTCATGATCAATAGAATTTATTTACATTTTAGAAATAGGAAAGTTGAGTTTGGCAGTGACTCCTATCTGGATAAATAAATCCAATACATATTCTGTGGGGGGAAAATGAATATTTTAATGGTTTTCCTGGGTTTGAAGATTATTTTTAAGTGAGAGAGAGAGACAGACAGACAGACAGATAGGGACAGACAGGAAGGTAAGAGAGATGAGAAGCATTAATTTATACTTGCAGCACCTTAGTTGTTCATTGTTTGCTTTCTCATATGTGCCTTGACTGGGGGGCTCCAGGCAAGCCAGTGACTCCTTGCTCAAGCCAGAGACCGTGGGCTCAAGCCAGAGACCTTGGGTTTCAAGTCAGCGACCTTTGGGCTCAAGCCAGTGACCATGGGGTCAAATCTATGATGCCACGCTCAAGATGGTGAGCCTGTGCTTAAGCCAGTGACCCCATACTTAAGCCGGTATCCTGGGGTTTCAAACCTGTGTCCTCAGTGTCCCAGGCCAATGCTCTATCCACTGTGCCACTTCCTGGTCAGGCTGGATTTGGAGATTGTTAAAAGTCTCCAAACACATCAAGAATATTAGAGGTCTGATAAAGTTTGAGGCAAGAAGAGATGAGTGATAGCCACAAAGTAAAAGCACTTTGTATATCTGAGATTTTTTTTTAAAAAGTAAGTGCTTTGACACTAAGATAAATAATGAAATTATCTGTGGTAAAAGCCTTTCAGACTATATATGTATTTTTCTCTATGATAGGATATTCGTACAGCTGATTACAAATTGCAGGTCATTTTGTTCAATGCAGTCTGGGAAGCTCAGGTCTGTTGGAAGGATCTGAAGTGGTGGTGATCCAAACAAGCTTCTTTTATTCTTTTTTCCATGCTATCATTTTGGTTCTCTTTGTTAATTTCTTTCCCCCCAATATACTCTTTTACATGCTTTTCAATTATCATCTTATCTTGAGTAAATTCCCTGTCACCCCGTCTCCTATGGGAACATGACTTCAAGGTGGGTGAAGGTGCTCTAAGAAGAGCCAGTTCCAGAACAGGAAATAAGAACCACTATTGAGAGTACAGATGAGGGTGATGCATGCTTTTACTTTGCACTAATTTTCTTTGGCCAAGTTATTTTTGATAAGTTACTTTGGACCTTTGAGTTTTGTTAATTCTCTTAGTTTGAAAAGATTGGACCCAAAACCACATTTATAAAGTGATTTTAGTTATTCAAATAAAGGTGAAGATACATATTCCTTTTCTTTTTTTTTTTTTTCAATAGCTCAGACTATCTAAAGAGAAACCCTAGCAAATATCATCGGTGTTCTATATTAATGGATTCCAATTGGATACCAATGTCTCATATTAGAACACAAGAATGTAGAATTTCAACATAAAAGTTCTTCTACTTGACAAATGGCATTTGCTGTTTGATATTCTCTGTATTACATTTGTTGCCTACTATGGAATTTTTCTGGGGGTTGGGCTTTGGCTTGTCCCTTGTAGAACCCATCACTGAATTTTTCAGCTCTTTTGAACTTGTACATTTTTTTAAAACGTAAGAGAGAAAGAATTATTTGAATAAAAATCTGGAAGAGTTTAGTTTCGTGGGTCATAATGGATCTTGAAGGCTTCCTTAGTTTTGGTTTGCCTGAAGAAAACATATCTTAGACTTGTACTGGTTTTAAAGCTTGAATGTGCTATGATTAAAGAAGAAAGTGTGTTTTGTTTAAACCACAGATTTTAGATTATGAAATGTAACTTGTTAAAGTCTTGAATGACATTCAGTCTAGTTCTAGTTAAAACCAAAGGTTTCCTATTGTCCTTTCCTAAGTATGGAGTAATTATTAGCTTAAATTTCAAATATAGTAATTATAAAAATTCCAGCTTGTCAATGGCAACATTATATTGTAGTGAAAAGAACATAAATTTTGTAGACAAAATGACTTAATGGATCAATGTTCTGTCTCTCTCTTCCTTTCTCTCTCTCTAAAAACAAATTTAAAATGCTTCTGAGTTGAAATATTAGCTTTACCTCTTAATGAATGTATCTTTTTAAAATTATATATTGATTGCCTGACCTGTAATGGTGCAGTGGGATAAAGCGTCGACCTGGAACACTGAGGTCGCCGGTTCAAAACCTTGGGCTTGCCTGGTCAAGGCACATATGGGAGTTGATGCTTCCTGCTCCTCCCCCTTCTCTCTCTCTCTCTCTCTAAAAATCAATAAACAGGCCTGACCTGTGGTGGCACAGTGGATAAAGCGTCGACCTGGAAATGCTGAGGTCACCGGTTCGAAACCCTGGGCTTGTCTGGTCAAGGCACATATGGGAGTTGATGCTTCCAGCTCCTCCCCCCTGTCTCTTTCTCCTCTCTGTCTCTCTCTCTCTCCTCTCTAAAATGAATAAATAAAAAAATCAATAAATAAAATTATATATTGATTGATTTTAGAGAGAAAAGGAGAAGGAGGGAGAGAGAAACAGGAACATTGATCTGCTCCTTATGTTTCCTGACCGGGGATCAAACTGGAAACCTCTGGAAACCTCTACACTTTGGGTAGATACTCTAACCAAATAAGCTATCTGGCCAGGGCTTAACAACTATATATTTAAGTAATTATTGAAATTGTCAAAGCCTTAGTTTTCTCTATTTTAAATTGAGAATTATATTATTAAATTGAACTACAAGAAAATTCCAATATTGAAACATTTTGACTTATAAAATGTCAATATTGCATAGTTTCACTTTATTTCTGTCTTACAAGATTTTTTCTAAAAGAAGAGGAGTAAGGCCTTGGCCGGTTGGCTCAGTGGTAGAGCGTCGGCCTGGCGTGCAGAAGTCTCGGGTTCGATTCCCGACCAGGGCACACAGGAGAAGCGCCCATCTGCTTTTCCACCCCTCCCCCTCTCCTTCCTCTCTGTCTCTCTCTTCTCCTCCCGCAGCGAGACTCCATTGGAGCAAAGATGGCCTGGGCGCTGGGGATGCCTCCTTGGCCTCTGCCCCAGGCGCTAGAGTGGCTCTGGTCTAGATAGAGTGATGCCCCGGAGGGGCAGAGCATCGCCCCCTGGTGGGCGTGCCGGGTGGATCCTGGTCCGGCGCATGCGGGTCTGTCTGTCTCTCCCAGTTTCCAGCTTCAGAAAAATACAAAAAAAAAAAAAAAAAAAAAGGAAGAAAAAAAAGGAGTAAATAAGATGAGGAAAAAAATGAGTGGGAGCATCTCAAAATATGTTACTTTTCTTTTTATTTATTTTCAATTATAATTTACATTCAATATTGTTTTGTATTAGTTTCAGGTATACAGCATACTGCTTAATTATA
Source organism: Saccopteryx leptura (assembly GCF_036850995.1). NCBI lineage: Eukaryota > Metazoa > Chordata > Mammalia > Chiroptera > Emballonuridae > Saccopteryx > Saccopteryx leptura. The sequence goes on along the minus strand of NC_089503.1, from coordinate 75,053,531 downwards.
TACAAAATATTCCCCCTGTTACTTACCTTACCCCTCTGGCACAATAAAAGTTATTACGACATTGTTAGCTATATTCCCTATGTTGTACTTTACATTATATTTTGTACTTCTTAATCCTGTAACCTTTTTCACCCAGTTCACCCAGCCTCCTTCCCCTCTGGCAACTGTCAGTCTGTTCTCTGTGTCTGTGAGTCTGTTTCAATATTGTTTGTTTACTTATTTTGTTCTCTAGATTATTGGTTTCCAGCTGCCAGTTGTAACATCTGGTTGGTTAACTCTTTTGCGAACCAGCATAAAATTTCTGGGGGACCGGCACTGGTCCTCAGACTGGCGGTTGAAACCCACTGGTTTAGATTCCACGTTATAAGTGAAATCGTATGGTATTTGTCTTTCTCTGTGTGACTTACTTCACTTAGCGTGATACCCTCCAGGTCGATCTGTGTCATTACAAATGGTAAGATTTTATTCTTTTTTTGTGGTCAAGTGATATCCCAATGTATTTTTGTAGCACAACTTTTTTATCTGCTCTTTTATCTGTTTGGGTTAATTCCAAATCTAGGCTTTTCTGAATAACGCTGCAATGAACAAAGGGATGTATACATTCTTTTGAATTAGTGTTTCGGGTTTCTTCACATATAATATATACTCAGAAGTGGAATAATTAAGTCATTGGCAGTTCTATTTTTAACTTTTTAACTTGTTGTTTGAGGATTTATTGATGATAGCCATTGTAACAGGTGTTAAAGGGATAGTATCCAAATTGATATGCTCAATGTTAATAGTTGTCAGAGAAATGAAAATTAAAGCAACAATGATATGTGACTTCACATCTGTCAGAATGGCTATCATCACTACTCTCACTTCTAATACAGAGTCATAATAAACAAATTTATGATAATGCTAGACTCATTTCTTTTGGTAAATGTTGTTGAAGTTAAGACTGTTATGTTGAAATCTATTTGTTAATGTTTGCTAATGACTAAAAGTTTTCAGTAACTAAGAGAGTTTATTCCTAATTTTGAAGAATCTAAAAAGATATTTTGCAGCCTGACCAGGCGGTGGCGCAGTAGATAGAGTGTCAGACTGGGATGCAGAAGACCCAGGTTCGAGACCCCGAGGTCACCAGCTTGAGCGCGGGCTCATCTGGTTTGAGCAAAGCTCACCAGCTTGGACCCAAGGTCGCTGGCTTGAGCAAGGGGTTACTCAGTCTGCTGAAGCCCCACAGTCAAGGCACATATGAGAAAGCAATCAATGAACAGCTAAAGGTGTCGCAACGAGAAACTAATGATTGATGCTTCTCATCTCTCTCCATTCCTATCTGTCCCTATCTGTCCCTCTCTCTGACTCTCTCTCTGTCTCTGTGGAAAAAAAAAAAGATATTTTGCAAATGACACTACATATTTTTTTCTAATTATAATTTCAAAAATATTTAAGGTCACAATTAATTGCTTTCATTTAACATTGGTTTTCAAATTTTAGCTCAAAATTTGTTGGCCTTTTAAAACATTTTAGTCAAGCAAACCAAAGATTGATGTACACTTGAGAAGACTAATTTTATAGGAAATTAGCAGTGAGTCCCCTCTGTAAAAACAAAAGTTTGTTTTGTTTTTTTTTATTAAGTGAGAGGCGGGGAGGTGGGGAGACAGACTCCTGCATGTACCTCAACCAGGACCCACTCAGCAAGCCCCCTACTGGGCAATGCTCTGCTCATCTGGGGCCACTGCTCTGTTGCGCCTGAGGTGAGAAAGGCCATGGAGCCATCCTCAGCACCAGGCCAACTTGCTCGAACCAATTGAGCTACGGCTATGGGAGGGGAAGAGAGAGAGAGAAAAAGGGGGAAAGTGGGGGAGAAGCAGATGGTCATTTCTCCTGTATGTTCTGACTGGGAAATAAACCCAGGACTTCCACATAGCGGGCTGATGTTTTACCACTGACTGATATACTTTCATTGTTTATTTTTGGTTTTAATTCTCATGCCTTTGAGACCAAATTCATAAAATTCTCTCTAAGACCATGGTCCATATGTTTATTCTTAAATTATTTTTCTTTACCATTTTATTTTATTTGTTCTTTGGGATAAATATATTTTTATCTTTTTTATTTTTTAATTACAGTTGATATACATTATTATATTAGTTGCAGGTATACACCAGTGATTAGACATTACACAGCTTACTAAATGATCAAACTGATAATTCTTGCAAGTGTCTGACACCATAGTTATGGGAATATTATTGACTATATTCCCTATGCTGTACTTTATATCCCCCTGAGTATTCTGTAATGACCAATTTGTGCTACTTTATCCCTTCACTTTTTTCAGCCAGCCCCCTGAGTCCCTCTCTTTTGGCAACCATCAAAGTTTCGTCTGTATCTATAAGTCTGTTTCTATTCTGCCTGTTCTTCTAGGGACATCATTTATTTTTATTTTTATTTAGATTCAATTCTTGCTATATATATTTATTTCCACTTTATGGTGGTTGTGGGAGGATAGAGTACATTTACCTATGCCACCGTCTTGACTAGAAGTTGATCCAGGGTCTATAAGTTTATTTAATTATTTATGACAGAGAGAAACAGAGAGAGGGACAGATAGGGAAAGACAGACAGGAAGGGAGAGAGATGAGAAGAATCAATTCTTTGTTGTGGCACCTTAGTTGTTCATTGATTGCTTTCTCATATGTGCCTTGATCAGGGGGCTACAGCAGACCGAGTGACCCCCTGCTCAAGCCAGCAACCTTGAACTCAAGCTGATGAGCCTTGCTCAAACCAGATGAGCCCATACTTCGAACCTGGGTCCTCTGCATCCCAGTCCGACATTCTATCCACTGTGCCACTGCCTGGTCAGGCCAAAGTTCATCAGTTTAGTACTTGTGTTTTCTTCTATGTAATTTATTGCTTCAGTTCTTATAGTTAGGTAAATCTTTGATTCATTTTGAGTTTACTTTTGTGTATGATGACAAATAGAATAGTTTCATTCTTTTGCTTGTGGCTTTCCAATTTCCCCAGCATCATTTATTGAAGAGACTTTCTTTTCTTTTCTTTTTTTTTCAGGGAAAGTAGTCTTTTTATTTTGAATAACCATCCATTCAGCTAAAAACTATTTTACTATGGCACAAAAAGAGTATAGATATGAGGGATATAATTAGAAGTCTGTCGCAGATATTAAAACTGAAGTGTTAGTGACTATTTAGGAACTTTTACGTTCTAACTATTACAGACTGAGGTGACAATAACTCCAATCGTTAATCCACTGTGTTACAATCACACTTGGTACTGCTCTGGTTGTTCATATCTAGGAGATGGGAGACCAAGTAGAAAGAAGAAAAACGTTTTTGCAATAAGGAAGTTGGGGTGGGATGATACAACAACAAAAGGAATGGAAGAGGCAAGGCAGAGTAAAAAGAAAGGGTAGAATTGACAAGACAAAGTGATTGGATATTGGAGGAAAGGAAGGAGGATCTAGACTTATGCTCAGCTTTGAAAGCAAATAAGACCTTGGTAATTGGACTAAAAAGGGTAGTTTGGAGACTACATTAGGCCAGTGGAGTTAACTACTGCAAATTGACCCGAAATCTCTCCTTCATCTATCACTTCTTGACATGAATTTTCTATTGAATGGACTAATGAAGTTAATAAACTTCTCTAAGTAGTTAATCTTTGACAGGAAAAAATTAACAGGTCTTAGTGACTTACCCTAGCCAGTTATAATGTTCCTTCTCCTAATTCAGTATACTACATGGGACTCCTTAAATTTCTGAGTTCTTAAGGCATTCTTAATTCAAGTATCAGAATTTCTCACTTGAGTAAGCTATTTCGAGAATCTATTCTCCCAGCTAGAAAGTAGAGTTGGTATTGTTATAGTTTTTATAGTTGTGAAGTTTAAAATACATTGAGGACAGAGACTTGACTTGGAGTAGTGAACACACAATACAATGTACAAATGATGTGTTGTGGGATTGTGCATCTGAAACCTGTATAATTTTGTCAACCAGGTTCACCTCAATAAATTCAATAAAAAGTAATAAGTAAATAAATAAAATACATTGAATGTCTAAAGAACATGACCTCATGACTGGTTCAGTAAATGTTAGTTTTTGTCTCCTTTCAAAGCCCCCTTTTTTTTTTTTGCAGCCATACAAACATTTATTTAGTAGTTATTATTTTGTGTACTATGCTAAGTGCTAGGGAGAAAAGTTGAACTTAATCATTGGAAACAAAGTTACAATTCTTTTTCACTTCCAGATGTTGAGGTAAATTGTGATCCTCTATACAAGAGTGCCTGCCCCCTGGGCTGGGAGTTCCTGAGAGCAGAGAACATGCATGTGGCCTTACCACATGTACTTATTACGTGTATGACTAAATATATGACCAAGGTCCAAGGAATGAAGCCAAAAAAATCTGAAAGCAGGACTGGAGTTAGAAAACTAGGATGGTCATGGATGTTCAGACATTACTGGAGTCAATTCAATGAATGTTGAGTGTCTGCTGGGGTGCTCCTTCCATATGGGGCTCAGTGCCGCCTTCTAGAATGGCTGTTGGAGCAGGTGAGGATCTTAAGAGACAAGGGGCAGTATATGACAATGGTTAGGAGCTTGGGCTCTGGAATCAGACTTTGTGCATATAATTATCATACAAGTATGATAAATCTTTCAAGAAGAGAACAGGCAGGCCTACTTGGTCTGAGGGTTCAGGGAAGGCCTTCTTGAAGAGTCCTATAAGTTGCTTACTGCACACCTGAGGTGTTAGCATAGGTAGCAATCCAACCTGTGTTCCACTATCCAGACAGCAGGTTCACCTTGGCCCAAGACCATGTCTTCCTCGGAAGAGTTCTTCTCTCCTTTTATGTGAAGGCCCCACAATTCACCAAGCCTTCCCCATCTGCTACCCTTTAGCCATGCCTCTGAAGTTATGGACATCTGAAAGCAAAAAGATAAGCAGATGTTTTCCAGACAAAGTTTAGGCTAAAGGATCAATAAAAGGAATAGCAATGTATGAGGTCTGGGGGATTTAAGGAAGCCTGGTGTATTTTAGGATCTGAAGAAAGTTCACTATGGCGTGAGGGTGGAGTTCAAAGGAAGACTAACAAGAGTGAGGCTGGAAAGGTACTCATTATAGTTGGCATTTTCTGTGAGTTTACCAGTTACACTGAACTAATGGATTTTTTAAACATTTTTTTTAATTAAAAATTTTTTTTTATTGTGTTTACATAGATTTTAGTGTCTTTTCTTGATTATATGTTTTTACTTCTCTGTTGAAAATTATTTGCCCGTATACATGTGAGTTTATTTCTGGGTTATCAATTCTGTTTCATTGGTCTATATATCTGTTTTTTTCTGCCAGTACCTTGCTCTTTGAATTATTATCCCTTTGCAGTATAATTTGAAGTCAGGGAGTGTGACACCTTTGGCTTTTTCCCCCCCTCACGGTTGCTTTGTCTATTCAGGGTCTTAGGTGGTCAAGTCTCCTTCTGTCACTATCTCCACTGTTCTATTTAAATTTTCCAATTTTTCTTGATTCAGTGTAGGAAGGTTATATATTTCTAAGAACTTGACCATTTCTTCTCGGTTATTGAATTTTTTGGCATATAGTCTTTCATAGTATTCTTGTATGATCCTTTATATTTTTACAGTGTTAACTGTAACTTCTCTTTCATTTCTGATTTTGTTTATGTGAGTTTTTTCTCTTTTTTTCTTAGTGAGTCTACAATAGAATTTATATAACTTACAAAGTGATCAATCTGATAAATCCAGTACTCACATGGTACCATACATAGTTATTAAAATATTATTAACTAGATTCTTTTTGAAGGCTATACTTTACATCCTCATGACTCTCTTGTAAATGCCAATTTGTACTTCTTAATTCCTTCACCTTTTTTACTCATTGCACCGTTTCCCCCAGTCTGGCAATCATCAGTTTATTTTCTGTATTAGGAGTTTGTTTCTGTTTTGTCCGTTTATTTGTTATTTAGATTCTACATATACATAAAATTATATGGTATTTGTTTTTCTCTGCCTGACTTATTTCACTTAACACAGTTTATTCTACTTGGAAAACTATAAGACATTAAAGAAAGAAGTTGAACAAGATATACATAAATGGAAGGATAGGAAGAACTAACATCATTAAAATGTCCATAGTACCCAAAGCAGTCTACAGATTCAATGTAGTCTTTATCAAAATACCAGGACCTCAGGTATTTTGTGTAGTAATTTCTGTATTTATAATTTATATGGCTCTTTCTTATGTATTGCCCATAACACTGACCATTCAAACAAAAATAGTCATATAAACAGTAAAAGTGACAACAATAAGAAATATAATTTCAAACTTGAAAATACTATGAAATGGAGTAAATATAAGAGATAAATTTAAAAATCTAGATGAAACCTGACTACACTTCATCCCCATGACCAAAAATTAATTCAGAATGGATCAAAAACCTAAATATAAGATCTGAAACAATAAATTACATAGAATAAAACATGAATACTCAACCTATAAGACCTTGGCTGTAGACAGTGTTTTATGAATTTGATGCCAAAGGCAAGGGAAGGAAAAACAAAGATAAATGAATGGGATTATATTAAACTAAAAAGCTTATGCACAGCAAAATAAACCTACAATAAAACAAAAAGAGAGCCAACCAAATTGGAGTTGATATTCACAAACTACCACCCTGACAAGGAGTTAATATCTAAAATATATAAAGAAGTCATAAACTCAACAGCAAACAAGTAATCAGTCCAATTAAAAAATGGGAAGAGGCTGAACAGACACTTCTCTCATGAAGACATGCAAACAACAAATAGACATATTAAAAGATGCTCATCTTTACTAGCTATTAGAGACTTCCAAATCAAAACTACAATGAGATATCACCTCACACCTGCTGGATTGGCTATCATCGTCATGACAAGTAATAACAAGTGTTGGAGAGGCTGTGGAGAAAAAGGAACCCTCATCCACTGCTGGTGGGAACGTAAACTGGTACAGCCATTATAGAAGATAGTATGGTGGTTCCTCAAAAAACTCAGAATAGACACAGCAATCCCTCTACTGGATATCTACCTGAAAAACTTGAAAATATTGGTACGCAAAGGCACACGCACTCCCATGTTCATCGCAGCATTATTCACAGTAGCTAAGACATGGAAACAACCAAAGTGTCCATTGACAGAGGACTGGATAAAGAAGTGGTACATATATACAATGGATACTGCTCTGCTATAAGAAATGATGTATTGCCATTCATGACAACATGGATGGAATTTGAAAACATTATATGGAGTGAAATAAGTAAATCAGAAAAAGCTAAGAACTATATGATTTCACACATAGGCAGGATATAAAAATGAGACTCATGGATATAGATAAAAGTGAAGTGATACCAGGAGGAGGTGTTTGTAGGGGAAGAGGTTGTGCAGAGGGAAGTAAAGAGGCAAAATATACAATGACAGAAAATGATTTGACTTTGAAGCATACAATACAATCAACAGTTCAAATACTATAGAGATGTTTAATAATCCTATTGATCAATGTCATCCCATTAAATTTAATTTCTTATTTTTTTAATTAAAATTTTTATTTTTATTTTAGTGAAGTGAGAGGCAGGGAGGCAGAGATACACATTCACGCATGTGCACCCCAACCGGGATCCACCTGGCAAGCCCCCTACAGGGTGATGTTCTGCCCATCTGGGGCCAGTGCTCCATTGCTTGGCAACTGAACCATTTCAGTTCCTGAGGCAAAGCCATGAAGCCATCCTCAGTACCTGGGGCCAACTTGCTTGAAGCATTTGAGCCATGGCTGCAGGAGGGGAAGAGAGAGAGAGAGAGAGAGAAGTAGAAGGGGGAAGGTTGGAGAAGCATGTGGTCGCTTCTTTTTGGTGCCCTGACCAGGAATCGAACCGGAACTTCCACACGCCAGGACAACACTCTACTGCTGAGCCAACCAGCTGGGGCCAGTTTCTTATTTTTAAATTCTTATTTTTGTTCATTTAATTGTATTCATTTTAGAGAGAGAGGAGGGGTGAAAGAGACAGAAACATCGATCTGTTTCTGTGTGTGCCCAGACTATAATCGAACCAGCAATCTTTGCACTTTGGGATGATCCTCTAACCAACTAAACTATCTGGCCAGGGCAAATTTAGTTTCTAAATAAATAATAATAAAAAAAGTCTAGGTGGATAAAATAAACTACATTATAAAAAAAGAGTAATTGTGACAGCAACAATTTATCCCATCTTTCTGAACTGTAAAGTATAATAGCCCATACTAACCCACATACTAAGCAAGGTTAGGGTGGTTGTGAGATGGCATGTAAGAGGAGGTACATGGCAGTGTGTTAGGTTTTTTTTTTTTTTTTTTTTTTTTTTTTTTCATTTTTCTGAAGCTGGAAACGGAGAGACAGTCAGACAGACTCCCGCATGCGCCCGACCGGGATCCACCCGGCACGCCCACCAGGGGCGAGGCTCTGCCCACCAGGGGGCGATGCTCTGCCCATCCTGGGCGTCGCCATGTTGCGACCAGAGCCATTCTAGCGCCTGAGGCAGAGGCCACAGAGCCATCCCCAGCGCCCGGGCCATCTTTGCTCCAATGGAGCCTTGGCTGCGGGAGGGGAAGAGAGAGACAGAGAGGAAAGTGCGGCGGAGGGGTGGAGAAGCAAATGGGCGCTTCTCCTGTGTGCCCTGGCCGGGAATCGAACCCAGGTCCTCCGCACGCTAGGCCGACGCTCTACCGCTGAGCCAACCGGCCAGGGCCTAGGTTTTTCTTTATTAATATTTTAATATATGTTGAAATACCTTTTTTTATTTTTTAGGACCTGTTTGTTAAGTGTCTTAACAATGCTTAAGAAAACCATGATGTAGGAAATATGGCGCCTATCACAAAGGAAACATAGTTTGAATGATATCTATTATTTGGGCCTCATTTAAGTTGTAGTGTTGAAGAATTAGTAACTTTGTCTTTTGTGCCTTCCTATTACCCCATAGTTCTTCTTTACGTTACTTGGAATCCCCCCTTTTCTCTGCTAGCTGTAATGTCACTCATGATAACTTCCACTCCTCCATATTTGTTTCTATACCTATTTCATCTTATCCTAGCTTATTGATCCCATGCTTCAAATAAATATCTTCTCATTTATCAAAAGACTAGACGAGTCCAGCAGCTTAGTGTTCTTATGAAAGCTTTCTCTTTAAACCATTGATATATTTTCAAAATAATTATGTAAAATTTATCATGTATTTGCCAGCATATAATAATACATACAGTTACGTGAAAAAATGGAAAATGCACAAAAGTAAAAATAGAAAGAAATTTGCCAGTCATCATTATTTAAAGATAATATTATTCTTCAAATTGTACTTTTAAGACTTTTCCCACATTATTTGCTTTAGAAAATAATTTTCTTATGAATTTTATATTTGTGTAATCCTTTTCATACTTATTATAGTAAATGAGGGAAAATGTTGAGAAACTCATTTATAGCTCAGCGCCCACCCACACATAACACTATTAACATTTTGATTTCTTTTCTAAACACAAGTTTTTGTTAAAAAATATTGTCATTTAGAATAGATAGTTTTGTAATCTTTTAAAATATATAACTAAATATTTCATTAGATTTGTTACTCATTATAAACTTATAGATAAACACACATTATTTATTTTTAACATTTGGCTGAATAAATAAAAACATACCTAACTTAAACATATCTGTATTTTTAGACATTTAATTAGTTTCTGTTACTTTATTTACCTAAAAAATACTGTGAAAATATCATTGTGCAGAATATCTCCTCTGTTTTTACAATTATGTCTTCTGGGAATATTATTAGAATTTCAAAGTATATTAACCCATTGATTTCAGTTATTGTGCATTTTTATTGTTATCTGTCTAGTTCTTTATGCTTAATTGTTAAAATATATTACATTTCAAAAAACATGCTTCTGTGTACTGAATTCTGATAATATAGTAGACATTAGAAAATCCCTTTACTTCTAAGAAATAACCATCTGTATCTATATAATCCATATCAATATCTACATTTATATCTATGCCTGTGTATATAAATACCCATACCTATATGCATATTAATTCAATTATATATCACACATATTATTTTATTTTTCTTATACAAGTTTAACCTGTTTTTAATGGCTCCATAGTATCCCATCATGTTATACTTTGTTTTACATTTCTGTACTCTTGGCCATTTTAGCCCTATTTTTTGCTATTTTTATGTCACAGATCATACTTTAGTTAGTATCCTTGTAAAAACTTATATATGAACACTTGAATAAGTATGTCTGTATGTTATTTTATTGTCAAAAGAAAGGCCAAGGTGTGATATTTTGATCTTATTCAATGTTAGTTAAAAATAAATTTGATTTACATTTCCTCTATTATAACAAAATATCATCTTACATTTGATTTACTCTATTGTTTTTTCAGAAGATGAACTAGTATGAACCAGTGTATGTTGACCAATTAAACTCTGTGAAGAGTTTGTCAGAAGTGTCTAATGCTTAAATACAGGAGCCTGCCCCCCTCCTTATCCACAGTTTTGCTTTTCGTGGTTTCAGTTAACTGTGGTCAACCAAAGTCTGAAAATATTACATGGAAAATTCCAGAAATAAACAATTCACGAGGTTTAAACTGTGCATCCTTCTGAGGAGCAAGATAAAAATCTTTGTTCTGCTTTGTTTTGCTTAAGATGTAAATCATCCCTCTGTCCAGTGTATCCACATTGTATAAGCTCCTTGCCCACTAGGCATCTATGTTATCAAATCAACTATTGTATTAACAATACAGAGTTTGGGGTCAAGTAACCCTTATTTTACTTAATAATACCACATTCACATAACTTTTATTGCAGTATATTATTACAATTTTTCTGTTTATTAGTTATTACTATTAATCTCTCCCTATGCTTAATTTATGAATTAAACTTTACCATAGCTATGCACATATAGTTGTCCTTTGTTGTCTGTGGGGGTTGATTCCAGGACCACTGAGGATACCAAAAACTGCAGATGCTCAGATCCCTTGGTTAGCTGTTTATATCTGTGGATGCAGAACCCATAGATTCATGGGGAAAACTGCATGGGAAAAAACATAGTGTACATTGAGTTCAGTACCATCTGATGTTTTAGGCACTGAGGGTCTTGGAACATATCTCCTGTGAATAATTGAGGACTACTGTATGTGTGCATCCTTGCGTTTAGGTATATAGTTTGTTCCAAACAATCCATTCATTCAGTCTGTCTTCATTGAATTCCTATTCTGTTAGGCATTCTGGCCATTTTAATGTATTGAGTTCTTTCTCTTCAAATTAATAGGTTCTTGGAGACAGTATTTTTTTTTCCCAAAGAAAGATTGGAAGAAAGTCAACTTGATTCAAAATTGAAAATCATAGTTAAAAGACATGCTGAATTAGCTAAGATCACTAGTATTTTGATGATGAAAATAGAACTTAATGACAGTTTTATAGATTCAAATAAGATGAGTTATTAAATAGGACTGAGTTCAAGAGGAGTCAGATAGATATGTTTAGGTGTGGTATGCTTGACAAAGGTGAGAGAAAAATCTTAATATTCAATATGTGAATTTTAATATATATTATTATGAATAGTTTGATTAAAATTCTAACCAAGCAAAGAGGTGACATTGCTATAAATATTATTTCCTTTCAAGAATATTTCATATGAGCAGGCCACTAGTATATTTGTTTTTGTCTTCTAGATTTTAAGAGGAATGTTGAGAAATTAAAAATGGGGTATAGATGAGGAAGAATGATGCAAGGATTGGGAATGATTGTTTCCAATGAGGAGGGTGAGAGGTGACTCAGTAATTGTGATCAGATGTGCTGAACCTGACCTGTAATGGGAACCCAGGCCTGCCTCAGCTTTCTAGACCACCACACTCTGCAAAATGCATTCTATTCTCTGATGCTGTTTCCTTGCTTCTGTAGGACAAGGAAAAGATAGTAATGACATTAAACCAAACGCTCTGTAACTCTTGACACACTTGTTATTGTGCCTTAGAAAGGAGGAAGATGTTAAGGGATGGGCATGAATATCCCCAAAATTTAATAGGTGCATTAAAATAAATTCCATTTTAATAATGTTTGTCAGCTAGAGAGGCCAAACCATTCTCATTTGATATGTTTTTTACTTTTTAGAAAAGTTCTCTGAGAGAAGGTGGAGAAGATTTTATTATTGTTTTGTTAATTTCTATAATTCTAGGTTTTGGAGACCAGTGACCTTGGTAGAGGTCACAGTATTAGCTGTGGTAAACATCTTGTACCTTTTAATCTGGAGACCATCACCTTTAAAACACATGAATGTGTTCAAATGCATTCTGAGTCCCATTTATGTTGAACTTTAACTTTTCCAGACAGACACATATTCTAGAAGTGAATCTTTTCTGTCTCTTGGCTTTTCGCACATGAAAGACAAAGTAGGCAAAACGAGGACAGAAATATCATGTTATAATCTTGCTTTCTTATTTTTCTGTAATAGTTACATTTTCTTCTGACTCCTAATTGACTTCTAAAGAAAAACTATATTTGGACTGAAAATGAAAGAACATTCACTTCCAGAAAGGGTGGAATGAAGGGCAATGTCATACAAAAAGAAAGATTGGAGTTCACAAACAAAAGGAAAGATCTGGCTCTAAGGTCAGGGTGGATGCTATATTTTTGGTATTCCCTTCAATTACATGGAAAAAATAATTCCTTTAGCTTCTCTCTATAGAACTGATAGCTTCTTTTAGAGACAGTGTTAAGAAATAAAAAAAGCAGTTTATAGGTGGTAAGAAAGGTCAACTTGAGTAAAAAATTTCATCATATTGAAAAGTCTCCAGGGCTGTTAGTCGACAGAAACCAGCTAACATCATTTGGAATGAATTATAGTTTGTTGTGTCATGAAGGGTCATTCATGAGCTTTTGGATATGCCCCAACAGCTGAATTGGTAGTTTATTTGGGGATTTTTTTTTTGAAAGAAATAATTACTTCAGTTATTAACTGCTTTCTGGTTGTTCATGACAAGTTATTCATTATTGTTTTTATATGAAACCTCATCAAAATAGTTAGGTTATCCACTTTTGAAGTAGCCTATCATTGAAATGTCATTTTAAAAAAAAAATTTTTTTTTTTGTATTTTTCTGAAGTTGGAAACGGGGAGGCAGACAGACTCCCGCATGCGCCTGACAGGGATCCACCCGGCATGCCCACCAGGGGGCGATGCTCTGCCCATCTGGGGCGTTGCTCTGCCACAATCAGAGCCATTCTAGTGCCTGAGGCAGAGGCCACAGAGCCATCCTCAGCGCCCGGGCAAACTTTGCTCCAATGGAGCCTCGGCTGCCGGAGGGGAAGAGAGAGACAGAGAGGAAGGAGAGGGGTAGGGATGGAGAAGCAGATGGGTGCTCCTCCTGTATGCCCTGGCTGGGAATCGAACCTGGGACTCCCGCATTCCAGGCTGACGCTCTACCACTGAGCCAACTGGCCAGGGCCTGAAATGTCATTTTTTAATTCTTAAGTGCAATCTTGCTCCCATGGAAGTTCATCATATTTCTTTCTTTTTTTTTTTCTTTTTTTTTTTAGCAAGAGATACAGAGACAGAGAGAGAGACAGAGAGAGGGACAGATAGGGACAGACAGACAGGAAGGAAGAGAGATGAGAAGCATCAGTTCTTCACCGCAGTTCCTTAGTTGTTCATTGATTGCTTTCTCATATGTGCCTGACCAGGGGGCTCTAGCTGAGCCAGTGACTTCTTGCTCAAGTCAGCAACCATGCGATCATGTCTATGATCCCACGCTCAAGCCAGCCACCCTGCACTCAAGCTGGTCAGCCCATATTCAAGCCTGATAAGCCCATGCTCAAGCTGAGGACCTTAGGTTTCGAACCTGGGTCCTCTGTGTCCCAGTCCAATGCTTTATCTACTGTGCCATCACCTGGTCAGGCAAAAGTTCATTATATTCTAAATTATAATATTATATTCTATATTTATATATTATAGAATTATATATTACATATTTATATAATGTAATTATATATTATAGAATTCTAAAATATATTTATATGTAAATATATATTGTATGTATAAATATAATTATGTTCATAAAATATATATTATAAATATATTTTATATAAAATGATATATTATACAATTATTTTCTATAATTATATAATCTATAATTATATAGTTATATTTAATATATAATTGTTAAAAGTATAAAGTAAACATTTAAATTAGGACCACAGGTTTGATATATAGATGTATAAGAAAAATAAATTGTTCTGACTTTCTACCATGGACCTTTTTGGTTACCATTAAGACAATAAAAAATGCCTACCATTGCCTTTAGAAATCATATAGATTACTGTATGGGGTTGTCTCTTCTTAGTTGTGTAACTGTTTTATGACTGCGTTTCTTTGGCTTTCATTGATGAAAGTATATTTCCTCCAAGGAGTATTAATGAAATAATTTTTTCCTTAAAGACCATACATTTTGAGGTCCCCAAAAATATGAGACAGCTTGGCTTTGCCACTTTCCAGTGAGGCCACTTGCTAGCTTTGTGGAGAGATAAGATAAATAGGTAAAATGTTAAAATATAATGGGTTAAATGCTCAAAAGAGGGTCTGGTGAAGGAAGAAAAGAAGCATTGTGAATGATGCTTTAAATTTTTCAGAATATTTGAAGAAGGGGGAAATTTGGAGGTGTAAATGAGAGGGTGTAGGTGTAGGTGCCAGCCCCAGCAAAGCCCGAGAAAATGTCCCTTGGGCTGGGACTTGAAGAATAATAAAGAACTCATCAGGTGGTTAGCAAGGAGGTGGGAAGAGGCGGGAATGTCACCACAAATGGAAGAAATGGCAGCAGCATAAGGCATGGAGAGCGAACTAAGATAATGCAGTAAAAACTTGGAATAGCTGATCTGGGTAATGCAACCAGGAGCTGAACTGAGCCATAGAGAATATAAGTATAGCTGAGTGACCTTGTCATATTATGAATGTGGCTTATTTCTAGACTTCTAATGTAGTTGAATTAAAAAGAAGGTTGGAGTAGATAGATCTAAACGGTCTAATGAAAGAGTTACAGTGGTCCTAAGGGTTTTCTTCAAATTGAGAGTTCAGTTACATAGAGTAAATCTCAGTTGTCAGAATGGTAGGACTTAGGGAAATGGAAGCAGAGTTGCTATTGTGGGCAATATGGAATAATAGAAAGAGCAGGTCTTGAGTTCTGATCCTAAATATGAGCTAGATAGATCTCTAGATAGTAATCACTTTTGGTTCTGATTCTTTTTTCCTTAATTTTAAACTGGGGACTTTGAAGGATCATCTTATTGGCTCATTCACTCATTTATTTACCATACACTTATTGAACACTTAGTAGTTAACTAGTGGAATAAAGCTCAGCTTCCGTAGCTACAACTATAACATCACCCTCTAATGCTGAGGATGGAAAAAAGTTCTGGAAAGAGTAACTTGCAGGAAGCCATGCCACAAGAGCATTTAAATTATGAAAGTAGGTCTGTCTAGTTTGTGATGGTGAGTGATCAGGCTGACGATAGTAGCTTCTGTTGATTTCTTACAATGTGCGAGGCACTGCACTAAGTTCTATATATGCTCATTTAATATAATAACCTTTTGGAGTAGAGTTATTGTCATTTACGAAACAATGTTGTAGACGAAGAAAATGACAAGAGAGGGTAAGAAAATCACCTTTGGCCACATACTAGTATAGGTGCTTCAAGCTTAACTTGGTCTGACTTCAAAATATATTCTAAAACAGTGATTGTCAAGTCTGGCTGTACCTCTGGAGGGCCCTGCTCCAGATCTCAGAAATGAGAATTTTCGAAAGTGCACACAGCACAGACATGTTTCTTTTTAAATAGTCCATCAAGTGATTTCAACATGTAGTCAGAATCGGGTAATCTTGTGTAAAGATTTACCCCAAATGACAGGGAAAGCTTTTTTGATTGGATAAAATTATAAGCAACAAGAGTAAGAAAATATTATGGTTTGGAAAGAGCCCTAGACAAGGTGTCTGAATTCACATCTCTGTTCTGGGGAGTGAAGTGCTGTTAGGAAGATGACAGAGCGTGGAGGGAGGCCTGGGATCTAGTACTTGCTAATTTACAATCTAGAATGTAAATGGAGGCAAAAGGAAGGTTGGACTGGTAACTTGTCAGGCCTCATGAAATAGCTACAGTTCTGTGATTATAAAACACGTAAGAATTAGGTAGGGTGTAAGGTTTATTTGGTTTAATTTAAAATATTTTCTAGGAGGAAAAGTAAGGTTTATTTGGTTTAATTTAAAATATTTTCTAGGAGGAAAAGAGTCTAACATGATTTCCTAGCCCAATTTTTGGGCTAAGTAATGAGTACAAATTTACGTAACTTCATAACTTTAGACAAATACAAAATACCAGATCAGAATATAAAACATATTTTATAAACTTCTATGGTAACTTTTGTTTTTATTTATTTTTCCTGGAAGTGACTAATTATTGACTCACTAAGAGGTAGCTGGAAAAATGATCAATTATTCAAATTTACTACTATATTAATACTTCTCTAGCTTTTTTCAAATTCCTTTGAACAATAGTTATGCATAGATAGTTACATGTGGAATGTCACATATTTTACCCAAATTGTAAAATTCCCAGTCGAAAGAAAAATGTTTATTTAAAAGTTAATGTACCAGAAAAGGTAGTTTGCAACTTCTCTCTAGAGTAAACTATTTTAATAGGAGTTTGTTACATTTTAATAGCTTTCTCAAAAAGTTGAATGAAGATGTAGAAAATGTGAATATAAAATTTTCAGCTAAAGAAATTAATGAGGAAAACCATCAGAATATAAGATTCATACCTGATATAATGGGCTAAAGCAAAGAAATTCTTGCATTTACGTACCTGCTCTCTCACACCTCCATTTTCCCCCCTATAGGATAGAAGAGGTTATTACTTAATAGCACTTCATGTGAGAAAATCTATATGATGTAAACTCAAGATGAGCCGTTATGTGTCATAGTTACCCCACATACCCCACAATGTAATATAGATGGAGTAAGTAGATCATATCCTCAGTGAGGGGAAATGATGATCTTCAGTTCTACATAGACATAGGTCTATGTAGAGCGTGTGGTGCATTCTAGTGAATAGGGAAGGTTACTGAGATGATAAGGGAGTCTGAAAATTATATCGAGAATTTTATAGGCAACTAATGTGTTTAGCCTGAAGAAAAAAATTGGGCTGGGAAATCATTCCATTTTTATATTCCACTTTTTAGTGTTTGAATGTCTGTTTTAGGACTATCTAGAGTAGTCTAGTGGGTGGAAGTTACAGAGACACAGATTTCATCTCAGTGTCAGAAAACAAAATGGAAGCTTTGACAGTCTCTGGGAATATTCAACCTGTGGTCAGAGTTGCGGGTAGACACTGGTGGGTAGTGGGATGTAGGTTAGGCTTTTTTAATTCTCCAATTTTAGAAGTATATTTTTTGTGAATTATTCAGCAAAATAAATTTAGCAAAATATTTAGTCAAAACTGAATTCTTGTTTTATCTGACACAGATATAATTGCCATCAAATGTAGTCCTCACAAACAAAATTTGCTTTTGGGACGATTAACTACACAAAATAACATAATTACCAAAATTACTTCCAATTTGTTCTCCACATTTTAGCCAGAGGAATCATTACCAGATACTGATCTCTTCACACCACCTCTCTGCTTAAAACATAGTCACTGTGCATTGATTTTAGGATAAATGTACACATTCTTTGTTTTAATTTAATTTATTTTATTTTTTGTTTTATTTTTTACAAAGACAGTCAGAGAGAGGGATAGATAGGGACAGACAGATGGGAATGGAGAGAGATGAGAAGCATCAATTATCAGTTTTTCATTGTGACACCTTAGTTGTTCATTGATTGCTTTCTCATATGTGCCTTGACCGTGGGCCTTCAGCAGACCGAGTAACCCCTTGCTCGAGCCAGCGACCCCACATTCAAGCTGGTGAGCTTTTGCTCAAACCAGATGAGCCAGCACTCAAACTGGCAACCTCGGGGTCTCGAACCTGGGTCTTCCGCATCCCAGTCCAATGCTCTATCCACTGCGCCACCACCTGGTCAGGCAAATGTACACATTCTTAACATGACCTACAAAGTCCAGCAAAGTCTACCGCTACCTGCTTCTCCAGTGTTATGTTGTATCACCCTTCATTTCCAGTTCAGCCACATTGGACTGCTGGGAGTACCATGCTCCCATCTGCCATTTACCATGTATCTGTTAGCATGCTGTTTTTTAAAAGCTATTTCTTACATATACCTAATTCAACTGCATAAGTATCTTTCTTTTATTAAGTATTTCAGAGTCATTCAATTCAGTATTTTTTCTTATTGAATTTATTGGTGTGATATTGTTTAATAAAATTATGTTTCAATGTACAATTCTATAATACATTATCTATATATTTTACGGTGTGTTCACCTCCCAAGTCAAGTCTCCTTCCATCGCCATTTATCCTCCCCACACCCTCCTCTACCACCCCACCCCCTTTCCCTCTCATAATCACCTTATTGTTGTTTGTGTCTGTTTTTTGTTTGTTTGTTTGTTTTCTCTCCTGTGTGAATGGCTTTCTCATTCCTGGATGGCACTTGCTGTCACCCTCCAGATCTCAGCTTCTTTTTAACTTAAGCAAGGAAATGTTTCTGACTTTCCTGTGGAGATCTCATGTCCTGTTACACATGCTCATTCTCCGTATTTCTCATTCACAGCATTGATCACTTACTATTTACATTTGATTATGTAAATATTTGATTCAATATCTGCTTCCCCTACTAAAATATAAGCATCCTAAGGCAGAAGGCATTTTCTGTTTTTAGTTCACTTTTGAAATCCTGGTGCCTTCATATATGTAAGTATCACAATGAATATGGATTGAATGAATAATGTGAGTAGATGGACACTTACTGTAAAACACAGAAGAGAACATTTAGAGCAGGGGTCGAGAACCTATGGCTCGTGAGCCAGATGTGGCTCTTTTGATGGCTGCATCTGGCTCACAGACAAATCTTTAATTAAAAAAAATAATAACATTAAAAATATAAAACATTCCCATGTATTACAATCCATTCATTTCCTACCGCTCATGTTCATGTGAATCGTCACATGAGGAAGAGGAGAGCTCTGTCTCTTCCTCTCCTATAAGGGCACTAAACATAGCATAGGCTCTACCTTCATGATCTTATCTAAGCCTAGTTACCTCCAAAGTCTCTCCCTCTGAATATAATGACATTAGTTTTCAACATATGAATTTTGGGGGGCACACATTCTCTCTATAGCAAGGGCTAAGCTATGTTTTTATTACTATCTAATATTTGATTAAAATTAGTTGCCACAAAGTATTACATAAATACCAAAAGGGACTGATTTTTTTTTTTTAATATGTTGTGCAGTGTGGTTTTGATTAGCTCTACCTGAGGCACTGCTGATCTGGGACCTCTCTTAATTTGGGGTCAGGGTCGAATGCTAGACTTGTGCTTTAAGAGGAAACCTGGGAGATGGAGAGAGCTGGTAAGGTGAAGAGCTTAAAGACAGGTGGTTCTGTGGAAGGGAGCTGTGTGGGGCTCAGAGTATTCTAGAGGGAGAATGTCAACTGTAATTGAAAAATAAAAATCGCTATGGAATTCTCAATTATGTTTTAGCAATCTTGACAGGTAGATTTCAAACATGAAAGTAACACTGCCATCTAGTGACAACTAACCTAAATGAAATTCAGAAACTAGACTAGCAGGTTAAGGTCCCTAGGAAAGATGAAACAAGGTATTTGCACAGAGTGGGCAGGGCACAGAACTTACACATTTCTTTTTAGTGAACATCGGAGGCAGCTTATTCTTAAGGAGGTCATGAATGAATAATGACCAAATAAGAGAAATGCTCTTGTCTGTAGAATGCTACCCATGTAGTAAGTAAATGATTGTGTCACTTGACTGGGATCTGTCTCTGTTTTTCCTCACTTTTTCCACTGCTTCTGAATGAGGGAATTTGTACTCTGATAACCTAATAAAAAGTTCATATCTTAGTTTAAAGAGCTAAGTATATTCAGGAATAAACATATATGAGGAAATGAGTTCTCCGTAAAATTTCCGGTTTGGTTTTGCAGTATCTAAAGGAAGAAGTAGTTGCCAAAGGGACACTTAAAGCCAATTTGAGTTAAATTATTGTGAGATTTAATGTAAACACAACAACAAAACACTTCCAAATACACAAAAAAGTAGAAAATAAAGTGTAAGAATTTTCTTTGAAGTATTGAACCACAAAGGAAATTTGTAAAACTTATTTTTATCTAAGTCCCAAATTTAATATGATAGATTTTAGCTGATGTATTTTAAATGAATTATTATCCTAGTAGATTAAAATTGCAAGTAAAAATATATAAAATTTCTTGAGCAAAAATTTTCTTATGCATAGATTCCAGATCAAAAGAGGCAAAAATTATTCTATTTCTCTGGAGGCCTAAACAACAAAAACCAATCACTTTTAAAAGATAATAATTTTGCTAATTGAAGGGAGAAAATTATATTCAATATTTTTTTTAAGATGGTCTGGACAGCCTGACCAGGCGGTGGCGCAGTGGATAGAGCGTCGGACTGGGATGAAGAAGGACCCAGGTTCAAGACCCCGGGTTAGCCAGCTTGAGCGCGGGCTCATCTGGCTTGAGCAAAAAGCTCACCAGCTTGAACCCAAGGTCACTGGCTCGAGTGGGGGGTTACTCGGTCTGCTGAAGGCCCGCGGTCACGGCACATATGAGAAAGCAAGCAATGAACAACTAAGGTGTCGCAACGATAAACTGATGACTGATGCTTCTATATCTCTCCCTTCCTGTCTGTCTGTCCTTATCTATCCCTCTATCTCTCTCTCTGTCCCTGTAAAAAAAAAAAATTAAAAAAAATTTAAAAAAAACTTAAAAAAAAAAAAAAAGATGGTCTGGACAGGATTATTCTATTTGTTCAGTTACTGGTATATGCAGTGAACTGGTTCCCTAAGGTGTTCTAACAGTGTAGAAATAGCCTAACTGGAAATATTAATTACTTTTTTATGTAAGCCAATGGAAGTTATTGCTTTCCTGACACTACTTATTAACTTGTCTCTCCTCAGGAACAATATTTCATATGCTGACAACAAATAATGTGTAACAGAGTTGCTATTCTGCCGAGTTAAGCTGGAAATCTCAGGGGCATGCACCATTTCCAGATAAGACAAGCATCTGACTTGCACATATTTCTTAGCCAATATCCCTAAAATAGTAGTTTTATGTTTATTTTTGGACAACTGTACAGACATGACCCTGTCTCTTGTCTTCTTATAATAACTATTCATAAAAAGAACGTAGGTACCAGTCAAGAGCAGATGGCCATCAAGCAAGAATTTTATTAAAATTAGTTGCCAAAAAGTGATCTGTCAATATCAAAGTGGACTGATTTTTTGAAATATATGTTGTGCAGTAGTAGAAATAAGAGGTGACTAGCTTTTATGGCAGTGCAGAGCAGAAAGAGGTCTGTTCTTCCTAGGGATTTATAGTGAAAAGAAAGGGGAAGGTTATTCAAGATTCTTAAAGGAGTTGGCATTTACCATGATCCTTCAAGGAGGAGCTGGGTGAGGTCTGCAGCATGTTTGATGTTTTTGTCCTTGACTGAGTTTGGACCCTTGCTTTATTTGTTCAGCTAGGATTGTGTCTCAGCAGAGCCTCCGCATCTGTTCTTAACCTCAACTGCAGCCTTATCCTTTTACCCATGTGCCGGACGCTCCTGGCTTACCTGCGAGGATCCCAGAAGGTAAGAAAAATGAAACTGTAGCCACAGATTGCAGAATAAAAATTCATGGTGACAGTGGAGTGTTAGTCCTACTTAGTTTCCATGGTCTGACTTTCTGATACAGTGATTGCTTCAAAGATGACAGTAAAGACCTTGTCACCTGTCAAGGTGATCAAGGAGCTATTTTAGATAGCAACACTAAAGGCAGAGAATAATTGAAAAAGTTATTAATAGTGGTATTAGGCACAATGCTAAGCACTTCACATATATAATTGTGAATCCCCACAGTGATACTGCAATCCGGTGTCGCAGATGAAGCACCGGAGGCATTGAGAGTGTAAGTGAGTTGAAGATCCCAGGACCAGTAAATGGTAGAGCTAAGAGCAGTCTCAGTTCTGAGGTTTTTCCACTATATCATGCCTCACTGAGATCTTGTTTTCCATTTAATTAAATCCAGGTGAGCAAACTCAAGCCCTGTGGCTTTTGAGCAATTCATAGAATGACTGCTAGTGTTGGTGGCAATTTCTCTCTTAAAGTGCACACCTGTTTTGAGCTATGTAAGATGACTCAAAAATATCTTGATTAAACAGTGATGTCACGTGTGGTTATTTAGTGTTGTAAAATGAAGGATTTAAGAAAACAGAAAAGCCCTGGAAAGTTAAAACTCAACTGACATTCTTTTGTCTTTAATTATATGTGTGTGTGTGTGTGTGTGTGTGTGTGTGTGTGTGTGTGTTTATTTATTCCTTTCTTCACTGAGATAGTAAGGCATTGCTGGATAGATACTGATATTTTACTTACTTATTTTTTTGATACTGACATTTCAAAAGGAATTGTTAATGTGAGGTCACTTTGATGTCCTGTGAAATTTATGTGGCTGAATTTACTACGGTAAAACTTCTTAACCTTTTCCTGTGATTATATATGGAAACTTTTTTCTTTTAATGCGGTAATTTATGGAAATAACTCTTGTTTGCCTACCAGTGTAAAATGCTAGATTTTGATCCCTCTGGCTGGCCACTGGCTTGGTGTGAAGAAAGAAGATAAATAGCAGGAAAAGTGCCCATCTAAATCTCTCAGTATTTAATATGTCATAAAGAATTGTCCCCTATTTTGAAACATAGGTATTCAAAGATGCTTGACATTTTATTTTTCTTAAGATCAAGCAGGCATAAATGAAATTGCGCTATTTAAAAAAAATGTTATTTTTTAACTGCAAAAGGAAATCATATATGTAGTAAAATGCAAACATTACAGAAACATGCAAAGTAATCAGTGAAGGTTTCCCCTAATGTTACTCTGTAACAACAACTGCTGATTAAAATTGGGGTAAATGCTACAGATATGTTGACATATAATGCCACTAATTTTAAACAATATAGGATTTATTGTTAGGTAATGTTTTTACCTAACAGTATATCTTGTACATTTTCTCCTATCAATAATAAGCCTTCTCACATTCTTTTTTTTTTTTGTATTTTTTCTGAAGTTGGAAACGGGGAAGCAGGCAGACAGACTCCCACATGCGCCCGACCGGGATCCACCCGGCATGCCCACCAGGGGGCGATGCTCTGCCCATCTGGGGCTTCGCTCTGTTGCAACCAGAGCCATTCTAGTGCCTGAGGCAGAGGCCACAGAGCTATCCTCAGCGCCCTGGCAAACTTTGCTCCAATGGAGCCTCGGCTGCGGGAGGGGAAGAGAGAGACAGAGAGGAAGGAGAGGGGGAGGGGTAGAGAAGCAGATGGGCGCTTCTCCTGTGTGCCCTGGCCGGGAATCGAACCCGGGACTCCTGCACGCCAAGCCGACGCTCTACCACTGAGCCAACCGGCCAGGGCCACATTCTTTTTAATGATTTGAGTGTACCACGGATTAGATATATCACTTTATCTCACTAATATTTAATCGATAGGCTTCTGCTATATTTCTAAAATGTTGATAGTATAAACAATGCTATAGTGAAAAACTTTGTACACATATCTTAATTACTGTATCATTTTTAGAATATTAAATGCTTTTTATTTAGGTTCCAAGCAGGAGAACCAGAAGATTGTTGGATAAAAGCAGAACATTCCATATAACCTGTGGTGTTACCATCTGTATTTTCTCAGGTGAGAAAATCAAAAGATGTGATCTATTGTGTTATAGTAACACATTTCTAAATGACATTTTTATTATTCTGTAGATTATTTACTTTCACCAACTTGTGATTTTTCTCATGTAGTTTAATTTTTTCTTCCATGGCTTTTTTTTTACAGAGACAGAGAGTCAGAGAGAGGGATAGATAGGGACAGACAGGAACAGAGAGAGATGAGAAGCATCAATCATCAGTTTTTCATTGTGACACCTTAGTTGTTCATTGATTGCTTTCTCATATGTGCCTTGACTGTGGGCCTTCAGCAGACCGAGTAACCCCTTGCTTGAGCCATCGACCTTGGGTCCAAGCTGGTGAGCTTTGCTCAAACCAGATGAGCCCACACTCAAGCTGGCAACCTCAGTGTCTTGAACCTGGGTCCTCCGCATTCCAGGCTGATGCTCTATCCATTGCGCCACCACCTGGTCAGGCTCTTCCAAGTTTTTAAAGAGAGTTGCTAGTGGCGCTACAGAAAATAGGTGTGTCTTATGCCAATCTTTAAAGGTTGGCTTCCAAGGTGTTAAAAATATTTCCTAAAAGTAAATAATTTCATTTATAAAGATTAGAAGAAGCAGACTAAAAGTTTTTAGGCTCTAAAAGTAATGATATGATAGGAGTTTAAACACATCAAAATTAGAATGCCAAATGCACATTCATTGAAGATGATACCATTCAAAATTATATTTGATAAATGTTACTTTGATAGTAATACTTGGATAGAGGAGCATATTTCAAAAATTTGTGAAAATTTGTCCAGCTCAATTCCCAGTTAACATATAAAATGAGAATCTTTTCATTTTTAAGCATCATATTATACACAATGCACTATACAGAGCGTGTAACATATCATAGAAATGTACACTTGAAACCCTATATAATCTTATTAACCAAATCACCACAATATATTTAATAAAAAACGTCATTTTAAAATAAATTTTTATCCTGAGTATTTATAGAATACTTAAAATTTGGGGGGAACAGATAGTAATAAATATATTAAGTCTATGGACTCTGGAGGTGGGTTATGTAGGATTCATCCCTAGCTGCACTTCTGCCTTACTGTGTGATGTGCATAGGCAGTTCTTAGGGTAGACTTTGTTATTATACTTTTGAGTTTCAGAGATTAATTACTATCTGGTGGCATACCCCCTGACATTTTTATTTGGTTGTCATTTGTGGGACATAGCTATTTTGATGCCATGGACATTTGGTCTGGATATTAGTGTAAGGCTTTTTGAATCAGGAATGTTCTCAAAGCTTTTTAAAAATTGCCAAGTATTTCCTTACTGCTTTATTCCTGAACACCTGTGTTCCCATTGGTAGTCCCACCTGTGAAGGTGAGACATGGAGAGAGGCTCAGGGAAGGGAATAGAACTCCGGTACAGCTTGAGTCTGGGGATGGAGTAAGAGTTCAACAAGAGCTGAGGGCCAGATGTGTGCTAAAGTTTAGGGATGGATTAGCTAGGGAGAGTGAAAGGTCAGAAATGGAGGAGGATCATGAAATGGAGGAGGACATTGGCATAGTCATAACTGGATTTGTTGTAAACTGTACTTGTGTTCCAGTATGCTGGTTCAGTTAGAGAACGGCCAATAGACTGAGATAGTGGAGAGAGTATTGCCATGAATGTGAGCACATTTTCTGGAGAGCCTGTATTCTGCTGTTGGCTAGCAGTCTGACCTTAGCTAGGTTACCTTTCTATCCTTAGTTTTCTTATCTGTAAAGTAGGTATAATTCTACCTACCTCATTGTTTTATTGTGAGAATTAAATGAGAAAATTCACACAAAGTGCTGGCATAGCTTTCTCCCTGCTTCCTAAAATTAGAAGCCCTGCATTATTTTGACCTAAAAGGCTTTTTAAAGAAGGTACATGTACCCCTTAAGGATGTATCTCATACAGTTATTGCTCAGGACTGTTATTTGGGAGAATTCAGAAGAATGGCAATTTCTCTAGGGAAGCCTTTACACTTTTGAGCCATAGAGTATGTAATTAACATATAAACTTTTAATTTTAAATAACGGGTTTTTTTTTACTATTTTATTTTATTTTATTTATTTGTTTTTTTGCAGTGATGAAGCTATAGGACACAGACAGTTTTGCTTAAATAATGTTTTATACTTGTGCCAAAGTTGTGCCTCACTTAGATATCCTTTGTTTTATTTCTTTGAGACTTTGTCTTTGCTCATTAATTAGTCTACTTCTAGTTCCATGTTGGTAGGCTTTTTACGTGACCTTTTTTCTTCCTCTAACTTGATCACTGGTAGGAGCTTATAAATCCTTTAAATAATTTTTATGTTATTTATTATTATTTTTTTTGAGACAGAGAGAGAGAGAGAGAGAGAGAGACAGAGGGAGGAACAGATGGGGACAGACAGACAGAAAGGGAGAGAGATGAGAAACATCAATTCTTCATTGCAGCACCTTAGTTGTTCATTGATTGCTTTCTTATATATACCTTGACCGGGGGGTTCCAGCTGAGCCAGTGACCCCTTGCTCAAACCAGCAACCTTGGGCTCAAGATGGTGAGCTGTGCTCAAACCAGATGAGCCTGTGCTCAAGCCAGTGACCTTGGGGTTTTGAACCTAGGTCCTCTGTGTCCCAGTTGGACGCTCTATCCACTGCACCACCACCTGGTCAGGCTAGTATTCTAGTCCTTCTTTCTCACTTTGTCTAAGTGAGAAATTCAGAACTCTTGGCCTATTTAGTATCTCGTGCTAGATTTGAGGAGATTGTAGCATTTTTCAGTTGCTGGGCCATGTCTTCTTATGAATCACTACCTCCTAGTATTTGTGTAAACTGTAATGGTTTATTGAGCAATTTTGGTTCACCTATCTCACTAAGTCTTTAATTTCTGTCATTGTATAGAGAAGTAAATTGAGGTGTTGGTAGGCAAGTAATATCTACAATAGCTAAGAAAATAGGTTCCCAACTAATTATCTGTTGTTCTTTCCAGTACATTATAATGTGCTGTTAATTCAAACCGTTTTTCACCTACAGCAAAAGGCTGGAAAATCCAATACACAGGTCATTAGCTCCTCCCCTGTCCAACCTCCTCAAGTTAATCTTCTTTTTCCCTGGCATGCTAAAATGAATTTATCTTTAACTCTTCAGTAATTTTCTTATACTTTTATCTTTTGTATAAGCTCAGAGCCAGTAGTGGAGCACTCTGTTTATTGTGCCATTGTAGATTGATTATTAAATGGTATTCTTTTCCTGAGATTTTGTTCTATGAAGTGATTATCAACACTTTTGCTATTGGGTTTAGGACATTATACTTTGAATTTGTATATCGGTGAAAATTTTTCACTGGTTAAAAGCTGTTTAATGAATCTATATTTTAGGTTGAGTGGCAGTGAAGTATACAAGACATAACAGATTTTGAGTTATGGGACAGGTGAAAGGTGTGGAACATCTGGAATATCCAGGAGCTACTTAAAAAAATAAATAAATTCCCGTATTATCATATTACTTATTTGTGTAAGTGTGTGTGCATATGCACATGTATTTTTACTTTCTAACTGTGACCTAGTATGACTGTTTTATTCTAGCCTTTGAAAATTCAATTTCTTTTTTTTTTTTTTTTTGTATTTTTCTGAAGTGAGAAGCTGGGAGGCAGAGTGACACTCTTGCATGCGCCTGACAGGGATTCATATGACAAGCTCACTAGAGGGCGATGCTCTGCCCATCTGGGGCCTTGCTCTGTTGCAACTGGAGCCATTCTAGCACCTGAGGTGGAGGCCATGGAGCTATCCTCGGCACCTGGGCCAACTTTGCTCCAATGGAGCCTTGGCTGCAGGAGGGGAATAGAGAGATAGAGAGGAATAAGAGGGGAAGGGTGGAGAAGTAGATGGGCGCTTCTACTGTATGCCCCAGCCAGGAATCGAACCCAGGGCTTCTATATGCTAGGTGGATGCTCTACCACTGAGCCAACCGGCCAGGACCTTGAAAATTTAGTTTCTTTACATGATTTTTAATACTGAAACCTTCCATAATCAAGATTGTTTGTTTCTTTAAATCTCCCCTTTTAAGGTTAATATTTTATTGCTTATGTAGTTGTCAAAGTTTGATCCTGTATTGACTTAGAGGAACTGACTCCTTCCTATAACATATCTGAAACCCCCCTGACTTGCACCTGGTGCTATTCTGTAGGTGTGCATGTGGCTGCTCATCTGGTGAATGCCCTCAATTTCTCGGTGAACTACAGTGAGGATTTTGTTGAACTGAATGCAGCAAGATACCGAGATGAGGTGAGTAGTCTCTGTCTCATTTTTCTTTCCCTAGTTGTGAAATGACTAATGAGGGGCTGTGATTTTCACAAAAAAAAATTGTACCTTGCTGCTCCCTTTGAGTGATCTTAAATGCATTTGTCAGGTTGAGTTTTATTCCTTTTCAATTGGAAATATAGGTAATTACTGTTTCACAGTCTCCCCTACTGAAAATGGGAGTTCAGAGCGTGTCTACTTTCTATGTTCTTCAGTGTTCAGATGATTGCCACTCAGGCTTGCCTTCTGCCTCTCAACAGCTTTTGTCTAATTCTTGTCATGCAGTGGAGACTGTCAATAGTGCTGTTCCAGGGTAAAAATCCTTTAATAACTCTAATACTGTGCTTGGGAGAAACAGGGCAGAAAAGCAGGTCAATAATTTGAGGATCCTGGATAATCAGTTTATTTGACTTAAAATATTATTGAGTTTTAATGGTTCATTCATTTTGTTTTGTTTTTTAATCCTCAAAATAAATGACCTTGAGCTGAAGTCTGTAGCAGACAATGTCTGGTGTAGGGGTGCTTTTCTCCACGTGAAGCTGCCCATGAAATGAGATTGTGCGTGTTGGATGCCAGGCCGGAGCCTGCTGCACAGCACCTGCACTAACCTGGTTAGGCCCCTTGCTCAGGCTGCCATCCTGTCCTCAGGCTGCCCGTGCTTCATGCCAAGACTGCATTAAAACCCAACTGCTCAGCTTTCCATTTGATCCGAACCTTGCCCTGTTCCTCGAAGTCTGGTGGTGACTTAATACGATTACTCCCCATCTCCTCCCACTCCATTTTCTCCTCCACATATCACCAGACTTATCTAGATTAATACTGCTCATGTGTTTGCCCTCTCTTCCGAAACAGAGCAGTAAAGTACCTGCAAACACAGAAACAGGTCACAAAACTCAGGTAGCAATTAACCTTTGGTAAATCCTTTGACTTCTACTAGTGCTTTTTAAAACATCAGTATGATTTAATTGATTTGGTTTGGGGTCAGGAAGTATTATTTTTAAAGAGCTCACCAGGTGATCGTAGTGTGCACCCAGCATTAAGAACCATTGAATAATCCAGCGTCTTAGTACTCCAACGGAGGCTCTTCTCACGTACCACTTTTGGACCAGAGGGAACGCTTTCCTCTTACTACTGCTTCTACCCATTCCTCTTTCCTCCTCTGCAATTTCCTTTTTTAACTTTTCCTTCTTTGGTTCTCTCTTTTGTTTTATAATTCATGTCTTTTTTTTTTTCTGAAGTGAGAAGCGGGGAGGCAAAGAGACAGACTCCCGCAAGTGCCTGACCAGGATCCACCTGGCATGCCACTAGGGGTCAATGCTCTGCCCATCTGGGACCCTTGCTCCATTGTAACCAGAGCCATTTTAGCACCTGAGGCAGAGGCCATTTTAGCACCTGAGGCAGAGGCCATTGAGTCATCCTCAGTACCTGAGGCCAACTCACTCTAATCGAGCCTTGGCTGCAGGAGGGGAGGAGAAGAGAGAGAGAGAAGCGAGAGGGAGAGGGTGGAGAAGCAGATGGGTGCTTCTCCTCTGTGCCCTGACTGGGAATTGAGCCCGAGACACCCATGCTGGGCCTACACTCTGCCATGGAGCCAACCAACCAGGGCCTGCTCATTTTTAGTTTTGATGGACATTGTCAAATTTCCTTTCAAAAAGCCTTCACCGATTAACACACTTCTACCATGCTTATTTCTACACCTCATTAAAAAAAATTTTTTTTTGCCAATATGATGAAAGAAAAAGGTAACTAATTGTTTTAATTTATATTTCCCCTTTCTGTAGTTCTGTCATTCCTTTCTTTCTCCCTTTTTTTTCTCCCTCTCTTTTTTCTTTTAATAAATATTTTTGAGCCCTTTTTAGGTACTGACAATGATATAAAGATGAAAACACACACACACATTGCATGCATAAACAGATATATTCTTCTGAGAATTGTCTTTGAAAAAGATGGGTTTATGCCATTCCCGTTATTGTTCTTGCTTTGTGCTTTCACTTTGCCTCCTCCAGATCTTCAGTGACCTGTCCTCCTACTTGTGGTGGTATTCTTGACAACCTAGCTGAATCTGCCTCATCCTTCCATCTGTGAAATTGTCTTTTACTCTCACATTACATTTTTATTCCCTGGCAATATTAATTGTTCCATCTTTTGAGTTTCCATAGCTATTTATTCTACTTTGTTCAGATTGTTTTCTGTTTTTAGTAATTGTATATATATTATATTATTCTACATTACCCTTTAGCCAGGTATAGAAGTCATTTGACCTAACCCAGATAAGGAGCTATTCTTAAGCAAGTGGTCCTTATTCAAGTCCCCTGGAACTGCAAGTTCCCTTGAATGACTTCCTACTTTGTATATGCCTGGCTTGATCCCAGACTGAATGAAGGCATAGGAAAGAAATTCAAAAATTGAGCCCTATTAAGCACCATTAGGATGAAAAATAAATTCACAAATTTGCTGGAGATTAATCTAAGTTTCCCAGAAGATAGAAAAGCAGTTGACTAAGGTCCATTACCTCATGGGAGATATAGTGTAAATAAAACACTAGCAATATTAATGTTTTATACTGATGAATAACAGAAGTAACCACTCCTTCTTATTTGTCATCACGCTTTTTTATAATATTTGAAACATAAGTTCTTAATTAGTATCGCACTGAATTTACAGCGTACAACCCCTCCTGATCACTTTTAGTTCCCACTGTCCTGACACATTGTAGGTGCAGTTTGGTAATTATAGAATTAATGTTTCCACATTAGAGACCAAAATACTAAGTTTCAATTTGGTCAAAAGGTGGGCTCCAGGCCACTGCCACTAGGTTTTAATTAGCCATTAACATGAAAGCTGACATCCTGTGACTCCTTATTCGGGGCTCTTCCTGTCAGATGGATAGACTTCTCAGAGCCAGGTCTGTACTTGTTATACTCTTTTTTTTAGCATGATGAAACCATTACAAAAACCTTAAAACCTATATAAAAGAGGAGAAACAGGCATCAGTTCAATTGGAAGATTACTATTTTAACTGCCTAATACATGGAACTTACACCCAGCCATATTCCCTGTAGAATTTTATAGGAACAATGTTTTATCTTTCAGTCAAGTATTTTTTTCTCCCTTTTTTTTCAGGATCCTAGAAAACTTCTCTTTACAAGTGGTAAGTTGTTATTCACTTTTTTTTTCTTAAGATTCAGGAAAACCTTTGAGAATAAGCATCATCAAACTGTATAGCAATTAGATGTATGTTAAAATGTAACATGGGCACTTGCATATCTGAACGAATATTAGGAATTCAAGCGTAAAGTTGCAATGAAAACAGCAGGACAAGGCAAACAGTTGGGTTCAAATGAGGAGTAAAAGTAAGTAAGTGCATTTGTCTTTCATGTGTTCTCCCAATGAGAGCAATAGGACGCCACAGGCTCTCTGAGGCCCTGCCCTGCTCTGGGCGCACTGCTGTGGCAAGTGCTGGCAGAGACAATGCCTGGGGAATAGGTCCCGGCCCTGGCGGTCCTGGAGAGGAACACCAAGCACTCTGAGCATCAGTGTAGTTCTTAGAATTCAGTAGGATATTTTGTAATCTTGAAACCTATAAAAAAAGATGAGAAACAGTCATTAAAATCAGTTATTTTTCTTGAAATGTGTCCCCTTTTTCATTTGTAATTTACTTTTCATTCGCAAGAATTATTTATGCATGAAATCTCCACTCTAGACTCTTAACTTGTTCTTCAAAGCACATTTGACTATCCCAAAATTTTGCCCTGACGTTAGGATAATTTGGACCAAAATTCTTCTTTTTTCAGCCTTACATTTATACTGATGAAAGGAGAAAATTGTATTTTGGAGGATTTTTTGGCGCATACCTGTATTTCAGAGATTTAGATGAGTGGGTAGTTGAGATGGTCTGTCGTAAAGGCTTGGCTGCAAGCACCCTGCCAAAGATCAGAATTGCATATGGGACTGAGGCATGGTCCTGTCAAATGCATTGTTGTTGTTTTTACCCAATTTTATAATGAAAAGTAACAAAACATCAGGTGTTTTACCCATCCATGTCACAACTCTATGTTTAGATTTATAAAATATATTTTGTCTCTGTCTTACGATATTTGCTACTTGCAAAGTATTTCACAGTTTTCTCTTTAGGAACCTAATTTAGTTTTGTTTACAACTTTGCTCATTGAAAACACTGTTTTATTTAAGCTATAAGAATTGGATAAGAAATAGAAGGGAGAAAAAGCAGAAAAATAAAGCCTTACGTATGAATCACTATTTTTTTTTTTTTGGTTCATGTGAATTAATTTAAGAAAAATATATAAGAAATTTGTTTTGATGTTATTTTCTACAGCACAGATTTGAAATGTTTTAAAAAGTTTAGTTTACAAAGATATAAGTACATATCTTCTATGACAAATATGTTAGGTTAAGAAACTTAGTATAATTAATACTTCTATATAAACAGGTGATCTCTCCATCTAAGCATGAAACCACATCACCCTTTGTTCCTTCCCAGAGATTCCCATGGGTGATGATGGACTAAGTAGAGACAGAATCCCGGCCCCACCCCAGAGTCTCCCGGCTGGGCCCTGGCAGTGTGCTTTATCAATCTTCCCATCCACCTTGGGAGCTTCTGTTTTACCCTTACCATACAGCTCACCACACTTTGAGAATACGTGCTCACTGCCACCTACATTTTGCCTACTCTCTTATATTACTGTCTCTTTATCACCGGGTCAACTCCTGCTCAACCTTAAGTCTCAGCTGACTTGCACAAATTCCTCCCTAATTCCATTAGGCAGAGCAGGCCTTTTCTTGGTCTGGATTCCCAAGGATACATAGTACTATGTCATCAAATAATTTATTTCCTTATACCTACTGTCTTTTCCACTTGGATATTAGCTCTCTTAGGGTGTGGCAGGGCTGCCCCTAGGGCATGCAAGGCCTCAGGCAAATATTTTTGTGGAGTTTCTGGCAGTACAAACCACTTGCATCACCCCAAATTGGCATGTGAGCATCATTGTGGTGGCCCAGTTTACATCATTTCATGAAAGTAGGTGATATCCACTTCCTAGGTCTTCAGCGTGGAATGCAGGGGAAGACCCCTAAATATGAGTCTAGATAGACCCCCCTGAGTAGTAACAAGTGAAATAACAAGGTAGTGTCTAAGGAAAGTAATGGAATGAGTGACGTTGTTTATTTACAAATGGACTTAATCTAGCTTTGTTTTACTAATACAACTCTGACTAAAACTGTTATATAGCTATTATTAAATGTTGTCAGGCATAGCACCTAGGAAAAATTAAGTTTCTGAGGAAGGAATGCATGCATGCTTTCAGTTCTAATGATAAAGAATATATTCTTCAGTTGAGATGTGTCTTGGATTTTAGTTTGTTTAGTTACGTTTTCTCTCCATGTGTCTTTAAATTGTTTTCAATGTAAGCAAGATCTGAGAAATTAAGATTGTCTTATAGAAAATAAAGCTTGTGGCAGTGCAAGTGACAAAATATGGTAGTCAGAATCACTAAATACGAAATGTTAAAAACATTTAAATTAAGAATTTAGGAATTAAAATAAGTTTAAAAGATTGGAATATTCAAACCTTCATTTAAAAATACTGCATATCGCCAAATTTGGTAGTGCCTTGTATGATGAGAATAAAATGCACAATATCCAATTTCTATTAGAAAAATCCTAAAAAATAAATTCAATTGTTTCCAGTTGTTTTGGCAAAAACAGGATAATGAATACAAGATGGTATATTTCTGACCATGTTGGGGTATGGTTGAAAACGATCTCTCAGTCTTATCTAGAAACAGCAGTAAAGTAAAATCATTCATTTTAAAGGCTACTAATTAATGAATTTAATACACGTCGATAAGCAATAAGAGTAAACATTCAAGAATGTTTTTTCTAAGGAAACAAGTATAAGTTTTGCTTCATAACTCGAAAGACTCAAAGAGTGCATGGTGTACTTCATTTTGCCCAGAGAGGTTAGCCTAGTCCAGTAATTTCCAGAATGTGCTTCCTGACTGTTAGAATAAGTGTAGGAATAGAGGCTAATATACTGTGATTTATCAATGCTAGCTTTTCAGGCTAAGTTAGGGTACCTTTGATGAACCTCAGAAACACTTACTGCTTAGCTCTCTGTTAACATAATGCCCTGTGTTACAGTTACCCGGCTGTCCTGTCTCCCAGACTAGGAAGGGATCTCTTGTAGAGCAGGATTTATTTTCCCTCTGGCACTTAACAGTATACTATAGATGCCCAGGAAATAATTACTAAATAGATAAAAAAGCCACTTGTTTAACTCTACTTCTTAATGTGTAGACCTTCCCTACAATATCCAATTTGTTGGCCAGACTCTATTTTTCTAATTCCAGTGACAAAAAAAAAAATCATAACTTCTTAAAATATCACCCCACCTCTTCTTTTGGACCAATTTAATTGTAATATATATATATATATTATTGCTAATTATAAGTAAGCAATTTTTCATCTTTACTTACCCGAAGGCTATTACTTTATAAATAATTA
Source organism: Saccopteryx leptura (assembly GCF_036850995.1). NCBI lineage: Eukaryota > Metazoa > Chordata > Mammalia > Chiroptera > Emballonuridae > Saccopteryx > Saccopteryx leptura. Next base: position 75,018,791 of record NC_089503.1, on the reverse strand, counting down.
ACTCTGGTCTTTTTATACTTCTAGGAGATAGAAAAGAAAAAATAAATTCTTCACATAAAAACGATAATTGCATAAATCTGAAAGAAAATTAGAAAGCACTGAATTAATTATCCTTAGTTTACAAATGATATGCAGTGAAATTGTGGTTTGACCTAAGAGACAGTACAGGATCCTAATGACAGAATAAACATATCATTGGTCAAGTTGTCTGGGGTTTCTACTTCATCTTCAAATGACTTGAGTCAACTATTTTACTCCCTCTCAGTCTTTCAAATATATTTTTTGTGCTCTGCTCTAAAAGGAGTTCTTTAATTAAATGTTTGAGGAAATATCCATTTTATTTTAAACTGGTTTCTTCTCAGAGACTTTAATACATTAATATGTCTGGTGCCTTCTCAAGAAATGGTTATGGCATCTTTGAGTAATAGAAATTAATATCTCAAGAATTAATGCTAAAATGATGTACTTTGGGACTTATGCCTCTATTCCAAACATACTCAGTTTTTTCAGGTGTCCTCTTGATGAAGTGATTTGCAAACACTTTATAACTAATCTTGGCATACATAGGAAACCTTGTATGTAGACACAACAGAGATTAATGAAACGACAATAAAATTATTGGAAAGGACTTCAACCACAATTTCACATTTGGAGCCGTCTGGGATTTTATCATTTATTTATTCATTTGGTCAAATAAGGATTAAAAAAAAAACTACTTGAAGCTAGAGAGACCTCCTCTTTTTTTCTTCAAATTTATTGAGTTATGATGAAGAACATTAAATTATGCAAACATAATTTATGCTACCTTTTATTGGTTTTGACATATGTTTAAACATTTGAAAACATGACCAAAATCAAGATGACGAATATATCTATCATTCTAAACAGTCTTTTGTACTTCATTATAATGCACCCTACCCTCTGCTCCTCCTAGCAACTAATCTGCTTTCTACCACTAAAGAGTGGTTTGAATTTTCTAGAATGTTACATAAAGGGATTCATAGAGCTTATACTCTTTGAGTTTTCTTTTATGGGTTTTGGCTTTATTTCACTCAGCCTAATAGTTTTGTGATTCATCTATGTGATTGCATGTATACCAATAGTTTGTAGGTTTTTTTTTTTTTTTTGTTTTTTTTTTTTTTTAACACTGATTACTTTTCCAGCTGATGGAGATTTTTGTTGTTTATAGGACTTTTAAAATAAAGTGGCTATGAACATTTTTGAATATGTCTTTTTGTGGATATATGTTTGTTTCTTTTGGGTAAATAGGGAGTTGAAAGACTGAGTCACTTAGTAGGCATGCTGTTCTTTTTAAGAACTATTAATCTTTTAGTGTGAACTGGTATAGTTATCTTGCTCTTCTACCTTTTGAGAAGTAAGACCTCACCTGGGCAGTGGTAAAGATAATGGGAAAGGAAGTACCCTAAGACAGAAGTAGAGAGATGAGATGGTTTGGATTAGACACATCAGGGGAAAGCAAATATTGTTAGGCTTCCAAATCTATGGATTGTGAAGAGTGAGGATTACGTATCCAAAGAGTAACTCCCTGCCTGACCTATAGTGGTGCAGTGGATAAAGCGTCAACCTGGAAACACTGAGGTTGCCGGTTCAAATCCCTGGCTTGCCTGGTCAAGGCACATATGGGAGTTGATGCTTCCTGTTCCTCCCCCTTCTCTCTCTCTCTCTCTCTCTCTCTCTGTCTCTATCTCTCTCTCTCTCTATCTCCCCCCTCCTCTATAAAATGAATAAACAAAGAGTAACTCCCTTATTTCTCATGTGTTCCTTTACACATAAAAACTTGTTTCTACTGCTCTGAGATTTCCATTTTTTTTCACTGATTCTAAACTCCCCAGAACCCTAATAATGTATACCTGTATCATTCTTATATTGTACCCAGCTTGTCTGCTTCTGCTAGTGGCTTACAGTTCAGGATGGCCCTTCTCTTTCATAGGTGGTTCTTTGGCAAGAAGAGAAATAGGGGGATGTCTTTACTTTTGGAGATAGAATTATTTCATTAGCTTTTCTTAGAGGATTTAAGCTAGGACAGTTAGGAGTTACTGTTGCTTGTATGATTTTAAGAGTAAACAAAGGTAACTGGTAGGATATTTTATTTGGCAGTAAAAAGATAGTAAGAAATGAAACTTTTGATTTAAGCTCTTTTTTTTTTTCCCCTGAAGTGAGAAGCAGGAAGGCAGAGAGACAGACTCCCGCATGCACCCAACCGGGATCCACCCAGCTTGCCCACCAGTGGGCAGTGCTCTGCCCATCTGGGAGGTTGCTCAGTTGCAATGGAACCATTCTAACGCCTGAGGCGGAGGCCATGGAGCCATCCTCAGTGCTAGGGCCAACTTTGCTCCAATGGAGCCTCCTCGGCTATGGGAGGGGAAGAGAGAGACAGAGAAAAAGTAGAGGGGGAAGGGTGGAGAAGCAAATGGGCGCTTTTCCTATGTGCCCTGGTCGAGAATCGAACTCAGAACTTCCACATACCAGGCAGATGCTGTACCATGGAACCTGCCAGCCAGGGCCTAATTTTAGCTCCTTTTGATATAGTACATGAGCTATTCATTTTAGACATGCTATATTAGCTAACTCTAGATTTGAAGCAATCTATCATGTCAATATTTAAAAAACTAACATTTTTGCACATTAAAAAAAATAAATGTCCTATCAGCATGATTTCAGCATGTTTTCTATACTGAAGAAATATATCTGCAAGTGTTTTGAAAACATCAGCACTGTAATTTTTTTCTGAAACTCCACTATTTTTTTTGTTCTACACTTGAATTTGTGGTTTTTAGAAAGCTTTTAGTTTTATTTATTTAAAAAACTATTCTAGATAATAAAGCTCCAGATATATTATTTGAAATTAAAACTGAAGGAGCTACTAGTTGTTCAAAATGGGGAAGGAGAGAGTAAAGGAGTTTAGTTACGTGGTGGGGAAACAAAACCAGTAAATGTATTGAATGTCAATCCTGTACATGTATTAATTATTGACATTGGTATAGTATGTACCTTTAGAAACATGTATTTATTCATCATTCTGAATGGAATATTTGAAAATATAAAAAGAACTCTTCTGTTAAAAGTAGAAAAGACTGCTTTGCCTTAAGGACCTTGAAATTGTGCAAATTTTAAAAAAAGCTTTTATGGGAGAGAACATACAAGGAGATATGTGATTTCAATTGGGCTCCCCACAGAGCAGCATAATACTTTGGATTTTAAGGCAATAATTTTTTGTACTTTTTCCCTCAGTATGACTTAAGTTAAAATGTACTTATGTCCATTTTTATAGTTCCTGGCCTGACAGGAGTCTGCATGGTATTGGTGCTATTTCTGATGATTACAGCTTCTACGTATGCTATACGGTGAGTGTCAGAGTCATGATTTCAGTATTTACTGGTTAGATTATTTAGATTTTCTTCAGAGGATCTTCATTTTCTTTCTTTTTTTTTTTTAAAGATTATGATTTTATTTATTTATTTATTTTGTGACAGAGAGAGTGAGAGGGACAGACAGGAAGGGAGAGATAAGCATCAATTCTTTGTTGTGGCACCTTAGTTGTTTGTTGATTGCTTTCTCATATGTGCCTTGACTGGGGGGCTATAGCAGACTAAATGACCCTTTGCTCAAGCCAGCGACCTTGGGCTCAAGCTGGTGAGCCTTGCTCAAACCAGATGAGCCCGTGCTCAAGCTGGTGACCTCGGAGTCTTGAACCTGCGTTCTCTGCATCCCAGTCCGATGCTCTATCCACTGCACCAACGCCTGGTCAGGTGGATCTTCATTTTCATGTATAGAAAAACTCTTGATTAACCAGAATGCTTAGCCAATACCACATTCTGATGAATAGACTATTCTGGGTAACTAAGAATGAAGTAGAGACATTTCTGGATAATATATATATCCAGATAATATATATATATTGATACATATATATATTATTTTATGTTTCTAAAATTTTTTTTGTATTAGTCAAATATTCTAGATTGATAAGGAATTGTATGTGGAGACTTTTTAATGTGAGGAATTTTGAGTTTTTCAGGGGTATTTTTCTGGAGGATAATGTATCTCTATGAGACACTATGAGACTGAATTCAATTTGTATGCACAGAAATATATAACTTAAAAGTATGTTATAATTCATTTTTTATATGAGTTTGTTTTTCTGTAACTTAATATAGTACAATATTTTAAACAAAGCTTTAGAAACATAGTTAGTGGACATCTGCTAAAATAGTCAGAAATATCTTTAATTTCATTATTCTTCTAGTTAAGAGATTTTGAGCAATTGCAGGGACACATTTTCCTGAGTACTTTCACATGTTCTTTCTGGTGGGTACATCTGTTTTTCACTATATTTTACAGTATCTTCTGTTACTGGTCATATTTCTTAGTTAAGAAAGCAAGAAGAAGAAACAATATATAATCTTCAAAAGTAGTCATTCTGTTTGTTGAGATGTGAAATATAATGGAAACATATACACACATATTTTGAAAATAATTACCCCACACCATGATCAAATGAGTCTATCTATGCACTTCTGAACACATCTAGGCACACAAGCACACACATCAAAATCTCACAAATAAACTTACCACTCAGAGACGGACAATATAAACTTCCTGGTGTTATGTTTTTATATTGTACTTCATTCTTCTTGCTTTTGCTCAGTCATTCCTCATGTCTTACCTCAACCAAAATCACTTTCTCTTCTCTTTTCACACTTCTGATCTCTGTCTCTTCATATGTATATTTTACCAAAATTGGACCATATAATGTGTGCTATTTTAAATCTGATTTTTACTTAAATATTGTTATGAACATTTTTCTCTTTACTGATGGCACAGCATATTACCATGTAGACATGCATTACTCTCGCAGCCCCTTATAGTTGGATGTTTTAGGTTGATTCTATATTTTCAGTACTTCAATTGGGAAAAACCCTGTTACTGTGTCTTTGCATACTTTTATAATTAAGTCCAGTGGAAAAATACCTAGATAGAGAATGATTAAGGCAAATTTTAAGCCAATTTTTATAACTTTTCATAAGAATTAAAAATCACAGAAAAGCAAGTATCTAACATTAGTGCATCAAGGTATCAATTTTTTGGGAGAAACTTTATTTTAGTTAGGTCGACAAATCATTAAAAAACTTACATTTTCAGTTTTGAGAGTTCTTGAAGAAAAATTAAGGCAGTTGACATTTATTTACAAGATCGAAGATATATAAATGTTCTATATCTAGAAAATGAATCCTTGATTGAGAGATAGTATTGTAAAAACAGATATAAAGATCGGCTCTGTTCTCAACTGAGCCATCACATAAGTAATTTGGTTACTGTGTCTTAATTGTTAGTTTTTCTATTTGTTTAAAAGAGATAAAACTAACTCTGCTTTTCTCCAAGCTTCATTGTGAGAATTATGAAGTTATTAAATGGATCATGGAGATAAACTTTTTCTACCTCTTCTCTTTATTAGTAAGGGAATAAAACAGAAATCAGGTGAATCAATATGACTTCAGTATTTGATTTCTGGCATTGAATGTAGTCTAACAATATACCAATAGTTCGGTTTTCCTAAGAATATTATGAAAAAGCCAAAGTGATATTTTAAATTTCATTATAGTATGCTATTATTTATATATGGTAAGAAATTAAACATTTAGAATTATTAAAAAGAATACAATAACAAATTATCATTACTTTTACAGTAAGGTAGATATAATTGTCTAGCAGAAAAACCAAGAAAATTATGGAGAAAAGTGGTGTTACATCAAATAAAAGTGTTGAAATAGGTAAATGACAAATATTAAAAAAACACCTCTTTTCCATAATAGCTATTATCAGTTTGAAAATAGAATAAAATAAAAAGATACCACTAATCACTGTAACAAAAATATAAAATATCTGCAAATAAACTTAAGAAATTAAGTGAAAGCTATATGGAAAAAAACACACAAATTCACGGAAAAAAATAAGATATTTGAATAAAGACGATATAATTCAAAAATGGAGTTCTTCAGTTATTTCATAAATTTGTTGCAATTTCAATTAAAATTCAAGTTAGATTGTTTGTTTGCTTATTGGATTTAGCAAAGTTCTCCTTAAATTTATCTGAGGGAATATCCAAGTACATGTTTCAAAAGAGGAGTGAAATGGAGCACGTGGCTTACTAAACTTTAAAATGATTAAGCTTCCATAACTGAAAGCAGATAGAGCTTACTTGCAAAAATGATTAAGACACTGAACCAATGATAGAGTTGGAAGAAAGCCTAGTAAAAGACTTCACTATATATTAGAACCTACTAAATAGTAAAGGTGCCCGCACAAACTTGTGATGAAAATAAAGCATAAGTGAATGAAATTCAAAATAATTTACATAGTTATCTAAAATAATTACACCATTAAAAATTTAGAAGAAACTTTAAGTGAATATTAATTAGTTCTCATAATAGACAAGGAAACATAGGAAATATTTGATTTTCTAAAAATAGGAAAACTAACACAATATACATTATAAAAAATTGAAATGTAAACGTTATTTAAAAAATTATTACAATTATGTGGAACTAATACATTCTTAAAATTTGAATACTCAACAATTAAGAAAAATTCACTGTGGATATGGATAATTTTTATGAATAGAGAAGTAATAGATGGATTAAAAGTGTGTAACACAAATATAAAATAATGCCAAATTCCACTTATACAAAATAATGAACTTACAAGGTGGATCCTGGGTTTGGGAAAGAGGCACTCCTATTTGAAAGTTGGATTTGTAGTTGATAAACATGTTTTCAGATAGTAATGGGCAGTGTATATCAAAATCATTGCAAATATGTGCCCTTTGACCTAGCAATTTCACTTGTAGGAATTGAAATTAAAAAAGAATTAGATATGTGCAAAAAGGCATATGTTCCAAAAATGTTTTTGTTGTGTTTTTTTTTTTTTTTTGTATTTTTCTGAAGCTGGAAACGGGGAGAGACAGTCAGACAGACTCCCGCATGCGCCGGACCAGAATCCACCCGGCACGCCCACCAGGGGGCGATGCTCTGCCCACCAGGGGGCGATGCTCTGCCCCTCCGGGGCGTCGCTCTGCCGCGACCAGAGCCACTCTAGCGCCTGGGGCAGAGGCCAAGGAGCCATCCCCAGCGCCCGGGCCATCTTTGCTCCAATGGAGCCTTGGCTGCGGGAGGGGAAGAGAGAGACAGAGAGGAAGGGGGGGGGTGGAGAAGCAAATGGGCGCTTCTCCTGTGTGCCCTGGCCGGGAATCGAACCCAGGTCCCCCGCACGCCAGGCCGACGCTCTACCGCTGAGCCAACCGGCCAGGGCCCCCAAAATGTTAATGATTTTGTTTATGAGAATAAAAGCCGAATGAAATGTGAATCAACTGCCCATTGTTTAAATCAGGGGTTGTAAAAGGGGTTCTAAATCAGGTGTTGTATCAAAATTCTCTCAAAAGCCTTTACAAGTACCTGTCCTTTACCTCTAAGATTCTATATATTAATACCCACCCAGACATATAAAATAAAATAACTATTAGTTTTTGTACTTCTCTCAAACATTTTATAGATTGTGTTTATCATACTCAAATGTGTTATTTTTTTCAAACTCTGTTCTTCTGCAGGACAGTGATACCACATTGTGATTTTTAAGTTATCTTTGTCCAGGACAAGAATATAATTTTAATGAGCATATATTTAATTCTCTCACTTTGAGTTTCCTTTAAATTACTCTCTAAAAAATATGAACATTAGTTGGTTTGGAAATCACTTGAATATTGAGAATATTGGAAAAAATGACAGCAAAAGTACATATGAGCAAACTATAACCACTCCTTAGCCTTACATCAGAATAACTGTAAAATCAACACTTTATTTTAATTTTTCCATGTGTCTTTATTTCAACTACCCAAAGAACTTCAAGTTTTAGGGTCATTTCTAATTTTTGTCAGTTATCTATATATGGTATGTACATATTTTTATATAATAGATAAATCTCAGATGAATTCATATTTGACTTTCTTCCATTGTGACATGTTTGAAATGCAGTCTTTTTAGTGAGGTGGAATGTAAAGTGGCATTGAAACTAAGTTATTTGTTTTTTCAGCGTTTCTAACTATGACATCTTCTGGTACACTCATAATCTCTTCTTTGTCTTCTACATGCTGCTGATGTTGCATGTTTCAGGGTAAGTCATAAAAAATATTTTTAACACCACATGTGCCTAAAAATGGGGTAATGACAGATATATCTGCAGAAATTTTCATAGGAAATGGTAAAATTATTTGGCTGCTTGAAATTGAGGCCAGTATCAAGAATGGAAGAAAGAATTTTATTTTTAGCATAGCACGTTTAATGGAACTAGTATAAAAGTATGTTAAAATTGAAAGACAGAGGTATTTTTCCCATAATAATCTTTAAAGCTCCCTATAGTTTTATCATGATAACTTCTTTAAGAAAGTAAGAAGTGCCTAAGCGATGGTGCTGTGGGTTGATCATAGGCCCAGGGCACTGAGGCCCTTGATTGCAAACCCCAAGGTTGCCTGTTTGAGCAAGGACTCACCATCTCGAGCATAGGGTCATGACTTTGAGCACAGGGCTGCCAGCATAAGTGCGGGATCATCGACATGATCGCAAAGTTACTGGCTTGAGCCCAAGGTTGCTAGCTTGAGCAAGGGGTTAGTGGCTCAGCTTGAACTCCCTGGGTTAAGGAATGCATAAGAAGCAATCAATAAAAAAATAAATTAAAAAAAAAACACAAGTAAAATGAAGCAACTACAACTTGATACTTCTCATCCCTCTCCTCCCTACTTCTCTCTCCCTTCCTGTCTCTCTCTCTCTCTCTCTCTTGAAAGAAGAAGAAAGGAAGGAAGGAAGGAAGGAAGGAAGGAAGGAAGGAAGGAAGGAAGGAAGGAAGGAAGGAATGGAGGGAGGAAAAGAAGGAAGGAAGGAAAGAAAGAAAGAGAGAGAGAGAGAAAGAAAGGAAAGAAAGAAAGAAAGGAAGAAAGAAAGAAAGAAAGAAAGAAAGAAAGAAAGAAAGAAAGAAAAGAAAGAAAGAAAGAAAGAAAGAAAAGAAAAGAAAGAAAGTAAGAAGTGAAGAGCTTCAAGAAGCAATTTTATTATTTGTAATTTCAGGAATTCCTTATGTCTTGCTGCTATGGAATTTATAAAGATAGAGTTAGGAGGTTTTAGTTTAAAAATGCCTAGAGACAATAATAGTTGCAGAGAAAGCTAAAGATTTACAATGACCAAAGTCAAAGATCTGTCAAAAACTGAAAAATCACAAAGGGAAAACAGGAAGTATCCTAAGGTAGTTACAAAGAATATACACTAAATATTCTGAAAAGAACATAGACCAAAGCAGTGTTCTCAAAAGCATGGCGTTTGAAAAATATCGTTAGTTCAGAGGAAGAAAATACTATATTTTTGTATGTGCATATGTCTGCATGATCACCAGGGTGGACTTGTGGTTTTATCTTGACACACACTAATATGACACCATTGCCTGGTATCGAGTTCACTTTGTTTAGTAGGAGGATACAGGACAGGAAACATAGAATGTCAACAGGATAAGGCGAGGTGCTTCTTCAGTGGCAGTCCCTATTATTCAGAAATCATTTTCCATTTTCTCTCCTTTACCTCCAAAAATAGCTACTCAGTTTTAAGATGACAAGACCATATGGCTAGACATAGACTACTTTGCCTTGGGTAAGGCTCATACTCCACAGAACTAGGATCTTAGTAACATGCCAGGTCTCCTCAAGGGATGCCCTCAGTTGTGAGATCACACTGCACATAGGAAGCTGAGATATGTCAGTCCTAAAATGATTTTACAATTCACTCATAGTCCTACTGGTCCAGATGCATTCCACCAATGAATAGTGTGACCTGGTAACACAGCTGGCATTCCGCATTTATCTTACCCCAAATGTTCCCAGTGAAAGTGTTTGGAGAATGGTTCAGACCTGTTAATCCTTTCCTCAGAATGTTTTATAATGTACGTTGTCAGAACATTAGGTCATATGTTGTTAATATTCAGGGTTTCATGAAGAGGAGCTGCAAAGGAATGAGGCAGCAACAGTACTGCAGGTGGAGGACCCCAATCTCTCCAGGACTGAGGTGCTGTGGAGAGATCAGCTATCTAATTTATTACGCAGAAGTATGACATCTTGCATAAGAAACTAACAGGCAGAATACAGTGTACAATTTTATTATTTAGTTTTGCAAAACTGATTAGATTGCTCTTGCCCTTTCTGAGACTTAACACCACACCATCTGCTCTCTGATTCCTGACCTGCAGAAAGCTCCAGCAGGGCCAAGCATCGCGTCCTTGAGGCCTTTCCTGGATGCGCGACTGCCTTCGGTCATGTATGCTTAGTCTCGACCTTCCCTTTCTCAGGATGGGAACAGAAAGTCACTTGGTGCTTTGGCTTTCTCCAACATCCATATACATAAAGAGTATATTATTTTCAGGGTTCAAGTTCAAATCCCCCTCCCCTGATTTTGGAGACCTCTTGTTTAGAAGGCAGTATTATATGGATCTCTCTCTCATAGGTCCTGGTCATAGTTCTAGACCATATGGTTGCAGGGCATCAGAAACATAGCTATACATTATAATCCCAGCTTCCAGGTAGCCATTCTGCCACAGTGAAAGAGCTGTGGTCATTGGAAGCTCTGGGTTCCACTTTTTTCCCTTTGTAAGGATAACACATGCAGTGGAGAACTGGGGTCCCAACAAAGCCAGTGTGGTAGAGCAAAACTCCTCTACATTCTGTTCTTTTAATGGTTTGTTTTCCTGCCCAGAACTATTATCATAAAATGGACTATGAGTAAGAAGGTGCTGCTAATGATAAAAACAATAATTTAAAGCAATTACATAATGCTTATTATATTGCAAAATGATTTCAATGCTTCATATCATTAAAGGATCATAATTTTATAAGAGTAAATAACAATGGGAAACCTGCTTTACAGGTGGGAAAACCGAGGTTTAAAAAGAGTAATTTGCTTAAGTTTCCTAAATGATGGGTCCTGGGTTCAAATCCACTCTGACTTAGAAACTCACAGATTTAACACTGGGAGAGCTCTGCACTTTTGAGAATTTGGCCTGAAGATTTCTTTAAAAGAGTTAACGTCTTGATTTATCTGAGATTGTGATCTCTTTCATCTATAACAAATGAGAGAAAAATGCAATTACTTGTTAATATAATTAATTATGCATTCTTTGGCCTTTATGGTATACTAAGTTAAAACTCTGAAAAAAATCTGTTTCTTTGTAATTCAAAACAGAGTCTTTTTTTTTAAAAGTTCAGAAGTTCAAACAGACTTAAGTTTGAAGGATTATATTGAGAGTTCTTTTTTTTTAAACTTTTATTTATTTTATTTTATTTACAGAGACAGAGAGAGAGTCAGAGGGATAGACAGGGACAGACAGACAGGAATGGAGAGAGATGAGAAGCATCAATCATCAGTTTTTTGTTGTTAAACCTTAGTTGTTCATTGATTGCTTTTCATATGTGCCTTGACCGTGGGCCTTCAGCAGACCGAGTAACCCCTTGCTCGAGTCAGCGACCTTGGGTCCAAGCTGGTGAGCTTTGCTCAAACCAGATGAGCCCGCACTCAAGCTGGCAACCTCGGGGTCTTGAACCTGGGTCCTCCACATCCCAGTCCAATGCTCTATCCACTGCGCCACCGCCTGGTTAGGCTATATTGAGAGTTCTAATACTAAAATAAGTTTTATGCAACAAAAATGCAATACTCTAAGCATTGTACAGTGCACATTTTTAAAAGAAGTTTTATTTTTTATTAAAGTATATTGACTAATAGAATTGTATTATTTAGAGTATACAGTCTAATGATATACTTGTGCATTGTGAAATTGTTACCACAATAAAACTAATTAACACATTCATCACATCACATAGTTTTTTTTTTATCATTTTTTTTTTCTTTTGGTGAATGTGCTTAATATCTACTCTACTAGCAAATTTCAAGTATACATTACAGTATCATTAACTATAGTCACCAAGCTGTACATTAGCTTCTTATAACTTATTCATCTTATAACTAAAAGTTTATTGCCCTATAAAGCTTAATTTTGAATAAAGCTACATTGATTATGCTTCTGCTGTGAGAAAGATTACTACTGATAAATCTTTTAGCTTTCTCAAAATGGAACATTTTTCAAACTGTTTTTTTCATTGCTAAGGATATGTCTGTAAGTAAATTTATTGAAGTTATTATCCTTTGTGCCAATGTTGAGAACTTAGCCATATCTTTATCTATGAAATAACTTGATAATTTCATTCTCTAGATTTTGGTTACATGAGTAAAGTGCAGTTATTGAAAACAAGTTTCTTGGATTTATATTGAGATTACTGTTAAACAGTATACTTTAAGTTTGAACAGAAAATTACTGTGTGCTGGGCATTTTACTCCTCTGTTTATCAGTGTGCTAAGCACTATAATATGGTAAAAAAGAATAACTTTTTTGCATGACCTTGATTTTCTCAACATTGATAATTAGTACTGGATTTAAAAAAATTCAGCTGCAAGAGTGAAAGATAACTTTAGATATAATATTTTCCAACTGTAAATATTTTATTTTCAATAATTATAGTAATTTAGGGAATTGAAGGATCAATAGGGGCTAGAAATTTTAGAAAACTTTAGGCTATAAGGATGAAGTGATTAAAAATTGTTTGCTGATTTCTCTACCTAAGCAGACTTTTGCAGTGAGAGGAGCAATTGCTTCATATGATTTTGTTTGATTCCTTTTATTTTCACAGAATCTCAAAATCTGAAGGAACCTTAAAGAATATCTTGACCAACACTCTATAAATCTCCCCTATAATATGTCTAAGTAAATAATTATTTCTGAAGAGCCCATTCTGTCTTTGGGAAGCTGTAATTTCCACAAAATTCTTATGTGTTGAACCAGAATTTATTTTACTTTAGTTTCTGGATAGATTTAAAAATCTTTGACTCTAATGCAGACCGTGGAAACTGAGTCACTGTCCTCTAAATTCTATTATTCATTTGTCTCTTGCATGGTGATGTTTCAAGTCTTGTCATTATTATAAGCTTTCTCCTTTGGATATATTAATAATTAAAGTTTATTCAGTATTTATCATTATCTTACTAGTGTTTGATTTCATTAAATCCTCCCAGCAGCCCTGGTAAAATCTGCTGCTGCTGCTGTTTTTACTGTGAGAAAACAGAGGCAGTGAAAGGTGAAGTAACATGCTGAAAGTCATGTTACTGAGCGGACTTGGGTTTAAACCCAGCTATCAGATCTTTGAGTCCACATTTCTAACCACTACATTACGCTGGCCGCAATTTCGCACTGCGTGCCCTGTATTGCTTTTAAACCTGGACACCAAACCAAATGCAGGCTTTTGGGGTATGTGATCTGATTTTGGCAAGGTGAAAGTCTTACCTTCTTTGCTCTAAATATTGCAAATTATTTAAGATTCCTCCAAATTATTTAAGATTCAGTTACCTGGTTCCATGATTTTTTGTGCTCTTAGGTTCACCTAGTTTGCATTCCTGTTACCTATGTTTCAGATTTTAAAAATTATTTCTAAGCAAATCTATTGCATGACACACTAAAAAAACACATTTCATACACACTAAACTCAGATGTTTCTTTACAATATTTAAATGGATTTTCAAAATACATTAATTTTCCTTTCCAAGAGATCAATATAAGCATGGCCATTAAACAGCTACAATAGTTAATAGCTGTATGACCATCGCAGATAATCTGCTCTTTCTTTCTCTTTTCCACTAGATGGGATTAATAAAATCACCTACATTGTGGGTTATCTCAGGTTTATATAAGTAAATGCAGCAATATATGCAGAGTCTACACATACTCAATAAATACTAGTAGGAAAATAATTATATTTGCACTAAAAAATTTTTTTTTATTCTTGAAAAAGACATAGCACTTTTTCCACATTTCTTTTAATTGAATTTATTGGGGTGACATTACTTAATAAAATTATATAGGTTTCAGGTATACAGCTGTATAGCACATCATTTGCATACTGTATTATGCTTTCACTGCCCCAAGTCAAGTCTCATTCCACCATTTACTCCCCCTTTGCCCTCTTCCACCTACCCTGCCCCCTTCCCTCTGGTAGTCACTTATTGTTGTCAGTGTCTGGTTAGTTTTTCTCTTAGTCCCTTTACTTTTTCCACCAAGCTCCCCAAGCCTCCCTCCCCCCTGACAGCTGTCCATCTGTTTTCTGTACCTATGATTCTGTTTCTATTTTATTTGTTAGTTTATTTTTTTTATTAGATTCCACATATAAGCCCTGATCAGTGGCTCAGTGGAAAGAGTATCGACCCTGTTGTATGGACCTCCCAGGTTCAATTCCCAGTCAGAGAAGTGACCATATGCTTCTCCTCCCTTCTCTCTCTCTTTCCTTCCCTCAGCCAGTGCCTCGATGGGTTCGAGTGTGGCCCCTGGCACTAAGGTAGCTCCATTGGAGTGCATCAGCCTCAGGTGCTAAAAATAGTTTGGGACTCCAGCATGGTCCCTAGATGGGGTTGCCAGGTGGATCCCAGTAGGGGTGCATACAAGAGTCTGCTTCACAATCTCCCCTCCTCTTGCCTAAAAAAAAAAAAAAAAGATTTTACATATAAGTGAAATCATATGGTATTTGTCTTTCTCTTACTGGCTTATTTCACTTAGAATAATAATCTACAGATCCATTCATACTGTCAAAAAAAGATAAGATTTCCTTTTTTTATGGCCAAGTAGTATTTTATTGTGTAAATGTACCACAACATTTTTACCTATTCATCTACTGATGGGAACTTGGGCAACTTCCAAATCTTGGCTATTGCAAATAATATTGCAATGAACATAGGGGTGCATATATTATTTCAAAATATTGTTTTGGGTTTCTTCTTATGTATTGCCACATGTGGAATCACTGGGTCATAAGGCAGTTCTCTTAATTTTTTTGAAAAAAATACATACTGCTTTCTACAACAGTTGTACCAATCTGCATTCCTACCAACGGTGCATGGAGGTTCTCTTTTTTTGTTGATTCATTGATGATAGCCATTCTGACTGGTGTGCGATGATATCTCATAGTGTTTATAACTTGCATTTCTCTGATGATTAGTATGTTGACCATCGTTTTATATGATTATTGGCCACTTGTACGTTTTCTTTGTAAAAGTGTTTATTCTGATACATTGCCCATTTTAAAATTGGATTATTTGGCTTTTTTGGTGTTGACTTTTTTAAGTTCTTTTTAACTTTTGAATATTAAGCCTGTATCAGATGTATCATTGGTGAATATGTTCTCCCATTCGGTCGGTTGTCTTTTCATTTTGTTGATGGTTTCCTTTGCTGTGCAAAAACTTTTTAGTTTGATGTAGTCCTATTTGTTTTTTCTTTTGATTCCCTTGCCCAAGGAGATATATCAGCAAAAATATTGCTATGAGAAATATCTGAGATTTCACTGCCTTTGTTTTCTTCTAAAATTTTTATAGTTTCATGACTTATATATGACTTTAATACATTGTGCATTTATTCTTGCATATGGTGTAAGAAAGTTGTCTAGTTTCAAAATTTTGTTTATATCTGTCCAATTTTCCCAACACCTTTTATTGAAGAGACTGTCTTTACCCCATTGTATGTTGTTGCCTAATTTATTCAATATTAATTTACTATAAAGGCATAGGTTTATTTTTTGAGTTCTCTATTCTTTTCCAATGGTCAATGTGCCTCCTTTTATGCCAGTACCATGCTTTTTTGATTATTATGACCTTGTAGTATAGTTTGATATCAAGTAGTATGATGCCTTCAGCTTTGTTCTTTCTTAAGATTGCTATGGCTATTTGAAGTCTTTTGCAGTTTTACATAAATTTTTGGAATATTCTAGTTCTGTGAGATATGCCATTGGTATTTTAATAGGAATTGTGTTGAACCTATGATTGCTTTAGGTAGTATGGTCATTTGATTGTTAATTCTTTCTATCCATGAATACAGTATACACTTCCACTTATTGATATTTTCCTCAATTTCTTTCTTCAGTACCCTATAATTTTCTGACTACTGGTCTTTTACCTCCTTATTTAAATTTATTCCTAGGTACCGTATTCTTTGTTGTTGTTGTCATTGTAAATGGAATTGCTTCTTAGTTTCTCTTTCTTATAGCTCAGGATTAATGTATAAAAATGTCACCAATTTCTGAATATCCATTTTGTATCCTTCTACTTTACTAAATTCATTTATCAGTTCTAGTAGTTTTTTGTTGTAATTTTTAGGGTTCTCTATACACAGTATCATGTCATTTGTAAATAATGACAGTTTTACTTCATTCTTTTCTGTTTGGATTCCTTTTACTTCTTTTTCTTATCAGATTGCTGTGGCTAGAACTTCCAATGCTATGTTGAAGAAGAGTGGTGAAAGATAACATTCCTGTCTCATTCCTGATCTTAAGGGAAACAATTTTAGATTTTGCCCTTTGAGTATGATTTTGGCTGTGGGTTTGTCATATATGGCCTTTATTATGTTGAAGTATGTCTCCTCTATTTCTATTTTGCTGAGAGTTTTAATAATAAATATTTGCTGGATTTTATCAAATGCTTTTTCTGCATCTACTGATATGATCATGTGCCTTTTATCTTTCATTTTGTTTATGTGGTTTATCATGCTTATTGTTTTGCAAATATTGTATCAACCTTGCGTCCCTGGAATAAATCCCACTTGATCATAGTGTATGATCTTTTTAATATATTGATCTTTCTCTAGTTTTAGAATTAGGATAATGTTGACCTCATAAAAAGAGCCTGGAAGTCTTCCCTCCTGTTGAAGTTTTTGGAATCTTTTGTGAATATGTGTTAGTTCTTTGAATTATTGAAATAATTTGCCTGTGTGGCTATCTGCCAGTACTTATGTTTTCTGGGAGCATTTTGATTGTTGCTTTGATTTCATTAGTTGTAATTGGTCTATTCAGATTTTCTGATTCTTCCTGGTTCAGTTTTAGAAGAGTGTATGTTTCTAGGAATTTATTCATTTTTGTCCAGGTTTTTCAATTTTTTGGCATGTAGTTTATAATGTTATTACATTTTTTTGTATTTCTGTGGTGTTAGTTGTAATTTCTCTTCTTTCATTTCAGATTTTATTTACTTGGATCATTTCTTTTTTTCTTGATGAGCCTGGTTAAAAATTTGTCAATATTGTTTATCTTTTCAAAGAACCAGCTCTTGGTTTCATTGATACTTTGTATCGTATATAATTTATTTCCACTGTATTTACTGTTTCTTCCTTCTGCTTATTCTGGGCTTTATTTTTTGTTCTTTTTGTTGTTGTTGTTCTATTAGGTGAAGGGTGAGATGATTTATTTAATGGTTTTCTTGCTTTTTGAGGTTAGTTGTAATGCTATAAATTTTTGGTTTGTTTTGTGTTCATTTTCATTTGTCTCAAGATAGGTTTTGATTTATTCTTTGATCTCATTGTTAACACAGTTAAAGTTTAGTAACATGTTATTTAATGTCTCTTTGTTTATTTTTCAACTTTTTTTTTTTTTTACCATTGTGGTTAGAGAAGATGCTCTGTGTTATTTTAATCCTCTTGAATTTATTAAGACTAATTTTGTGTTCTAACATTTGTTCTATCCTAGAGAATGTTCCATGTGCACTTGAAAAAATGTACATTCTGCTGCTTTGAGATTAAATATTCTGTAAATATAATTTAAATCCATCTAGTCCAGTGTGTCATTTAAAGTTACTGTTGCCTTGTTGATTTTGTTTTACATCCATTGATGTCAACGGGGTGTTAAACTCCTATACAATGACAGCATTATTGTTGCTCTCTCCCTTATGTCCACCAAGATTTTCTTTATATATTTAGGTGCTTTTTGGCTGAGTGCATATATGTTTACAGGTGTTACAGCCTCTTGTTGGATAGATCTTTTTAATATTATGTAATGTCCCCCTTGTTTCTTGTTATGGTCTTTGTTTTGAAGTCTGTTTTGTCTGATACGAATATTACTACTCCAGCTTTTTTAATTATTATTTTCATTTCCAGTTGCATGAAATAAATTTTTCAATCCCTTCACTTTCAGATTGTATGTATCTTTTATTCTGAGGTGGATCTTTTGTAGACAACTTATATATTGGTCATGTTTTCTTTTATTTTTATTTTATTTTATTTTTTTAAAATTTTTTATTTATTCATTTTAGAGAGGAGAGAGAAGGGAGAGAGAGAGAGAGAGGAGAGAGAAACAGAGAGAGAGGGTGGGGAGGAGCTGGAAGCATCAACTCCCATATGTGCCTTGACCAGGCAAGCCCAGGGTTTCAAACCGGCGACCTCTGCGTTCCAGGTCAACGCTTTATCCACTGTGCCACCACAGGTCAGGCTGGTCATGTTTTCTTATCCATTCAGCTATTTATGTCTTTTGATTAGAACATTTACTCTATTTACATTTAAAATTATTATTAATAGGTACTTATTTATTGATATTCTATTTTTTATACCTATGTTTCTCTCTCTTTCTTTTGCTTAAAGAAGTTCCTTTAACATGTCTTGTAATATTGGTTTGATGGTAAGAAACTCCTTTAGCTTCTTCTTTTTTTTTTTTTTTGGTCTGGGAACTCTTTATTTCTTCTTCAATTTTAAATGATAGCCTTGCTGAATAAAGAAGTCTTAGTTGTAGGTCCTTGCTTTTCTGCTTTTCATCACTTTTAATATTTCATGCCAGTCCCTTCTGACCTGAAGTGTTTCTTTTAAGAAATCAGTAGACATCCTAATAGGCGTTCCCTTTTAGGTAACTGCCTTTTTCTTTCTGGTCTTAAGATTCTTTCTTCATCTGTAATTTTGCCATTTTAATTGTGATATGCCTTGGTGTGGGCCTCTCTGGACTAATCTTGTTTGGAATTCTTCTATGCTTCCTGGGTTTGTGTGTCTTTTCCTTTCACTAGGTTAGTGAAGTTTTTAGCCATTAACTGTTCAAATAGCTTCTTGATTTCTTGCTCACTCTCTTCTTCTGTTACCTCTATGATGCAGGTGTTGTTATGCGTGATGTTGTCCCCGAGATCCCTTAGACTTTTCTCATTTTTTAAAATTCTTTTTTCTTTGTGTTGCTCTGCTTGGGTGTTTTCTGTTATCATGTCCTTTAAATTGCTGATTCAGTCCTGCTTTATCTCACCTCCTGTTGATTCCTTCTAGTGTATTCTTCATTTCAGATATTATTTTCTCATTTCTGACCATTTCTTTATTATGGTTTCTATGTTATTTTCAATGCTTATTATCTCTTTAATTAAGTCCTCTGAGATCATCTATTCTTCCCCTAAGGTCCTTGAACCTCCTTATAACCATTGTTTTTAAACTCTGCATCTGGTGTCTTGATTGCTTCCATTTCAGTTCGTTCTTTTTCTGGGATTTCTCTTGTTCTTTCTTTTGGCATGCATTTCTTTGTCTCCCCATTTTGTCTGCCTTTTTTGTGTTTGTCTCTGTGTATTAGGTAGATCTGCTATGACTCCCAAACTTTTTGTGGCTTTATGATGTTGGTGCCTTGAGTGGCTCAGTGGTGGAATCTTCCAGATTACCTAAGCCGGGTGATCTAGGTATGTTTCTTGTGTGGGTTATCTATGCCCTCCTGTTGTAGTTGAGTCTTGAATGCTGTTGGCCTATTCATGGGTGGAGTTAAACCTCTGGCTGGCTAACTATAAAGATAGACCTCGATCACCATGCATGAGATGTTGTTAGGAGCTGCCCCCCAAGATAGAGTTGTTCCCAGCAGGGTCTGATGCCTGCCAGAATGTCCCTTTGGATGTGCCACTGTGTGGCTAGTTGGGTCAAACTATGGTGTGGTCTGAAGCTTGCCACTGGTTTTTTGGGGGTTTTTTTTTGGTTTTGGGTCTACTTGGAAGATGTTTTAAAGGAAGCCAATGTCAGATATTGTGTGTTACCAGCCTTGGGCTACCTGTCTGGAGCTATCTCTCAATTCGTTGTTTGTGGCTGTGTCTACTGAGCCTAGGTGTGCGGGGGTGGAGCCAAGCTGTGTACAAAGGCCAGGTTCCTGCAGCTCTGAGCTGGGGGCAGATCTATTGTTCTAATTTTTAGTACATCTTTCTACGAGGTTGCTACTTATGTGCTATATTAACGATATTTCAATTCATAAGATATTAGGGAGGGGAGCAAAATTGTTTCCTGTTTCCAGAGACAAATGTAACAATGTTTTTTCTTCATTTTCATTTGAAAATCTCATCAGGAGGAGTTACATACTGTTATTCTCACTTACTGATAAAAAAAGAATATTGGAGGGAAAGTAATTATGAATGTCACAGAGCCTCTGTCTAGAGAGCCTAACCCTACTCCATTCAAAGGCATGTATAGGGAATGCATTGTAAATGAGATTTGGCACCTTAACCCCTCACTCCCACTGCCTTTACCTCTGGAGTGTTGTGTGGATAGTAATTGTATTTTATTTTTTGTATTCGCATGAGAGAGGAATTATAATGTGATAATTCTGAACAAGAGAAAAAGAATGCCCTTTTCAAATATGTGGATGGCAATAAGAGCCAATTAATAGTGTAAATAATTTATTGAGCCAAGTCTTCTGGACTTCTCCACATTTTATTATATAAATGATTACCTGGATGATTCTTTTAAATGGAACTCTCTGCCATTTGGGACTACTTACTGGCAAGAGTGATTTTAGAGCATGATTTTTCTTCTACTTGAAACATTTTATCTAGGGAATTCTAAAGGAATGATTTTCTATATGCGTAGATCTAAAAACATACTCTTTAGACCAGTGGAACACAGTAGGCAGGCAGTCTTTATAAACAATGAATTAAAGACACTGTCAGCTTCATATTTTAGCCTCAAGAGTTAACCAGGGTTAGACAAATATTTATGAATGTAGGCTTACTGTACTGGCTTATCCTCCCTCTACTTTGCCCCTAGGAGGAGGAAATTAAGAATAATTATTGGAGGATGAAGGTGTTTATACAGTATAATTAAATGTTGAAAGTTGTTGATTCCCAGGTATCTCCTCTTTTTGAAGCCATTTGCATTGAAGGCTCTTTTCACCCACACTGATGTGGCCTGAGAGGCTTCTGTGATCTTCCTATGAGAGAGAGGCACCTACCTAGTCTTTTTAGAATGTCAGATGGGAACCTGGTGAAGCCCAGGAAAAGGAAGGCCCAGAGCTTATATGTTAAGCAAATTCTATTCTAATACTGAGAGAGAAAAATTATTTCCCTATATGTTTTTACAGTTTTCTTTTCCATGTCCCCTGATTTGAAGTGATTATATATTATAATTTGGTCAAAGCGGAGAATAAACTAGCATACTGTTAATAATTAAGCTGTGGGTGTGGGTAAAACGGTACATGTGGTTATTCTGCCTATTCCTAGGCATAGAGGAGGCTCCCTAGTCCTAGGGAGGCTGCTGGACTGCTTTTAAGGTAGGTCTAGAGCCAGAAACACAAAAAGAGGCCCTATCTTAAATATCCTACATGGGTATTTGGGAGCCCAGAACCTTAAAATAATAAACGTGGTAGATTTGCCTAGCCTTGTCCTACTTTAGAGATTGTAATTCTATGTCCTCTAAAATGGTGGGTAGAAGGCTGAGGATTTATGAGCCCATGAGATGGCTATATCTTTTGTATACTATCCATGACTTGCAAATGATCTGTTCTGAATACTTTCTAGATGCTTAATTTTTGATGGGTCTTACATAATTATTGTAAATTTGATGCTTATTACTACTACTGCGAAGTCCCACTTTGCCAACAGGGTAGGTGTTCTCAATTTGGATTCATAATCTCTAGGACTCGTTTCAGGGAAACATGCAGGGAATTCATGGATTTCTGAAATATAAACCTACACATATCATATATATACCTACTCTTAATTTCAAAACTGTACATGGCCCAAAAGAAGTTGAAAGTAACTGAACTGAATGTGGCTCCTTGAAGCTAGATATTTACTAGACAGCTAAAGTATTACATTATATTATATTATATATCCTGCTTAAGTTTTATCCAGAGTTAAAGACAATGAATTTGTGGGAAAAATAAGAGCCACTGGGTCAATTTTATTCTCACATGAAGGCACTGTAAAGAGAACTTAGTGGGAAAATATAGATATGGACTTGTGAATCGCACTGCACCATCATTTTAGAGCATAATAATACTATTTATAATAACTTCAAGATTTAGATAATATTTAATACGTTACGGTACTGTTCTTGGCACTTTATATACATATGTATATATACATTTTTATTAAACAGCGCTATGAAGTAAGTATGATCTTTGTTCTTATTTTGCAGATGAGAAAGTGAGGCGCAGAAGGTTAAATTAGATACAGAGAACAGACAGCTCTCCGAGGGGAGGGAGATTGGCAGGGTGGGTGAAAAAGGTGAAGGGATTAAGCAGGACAAATTGCTAGTTGCAGAATAGCCACAGAGATGTGGATGTAGCAAAGGGGTTATAGTCAATAATATGAAGATAAACATGTATGGGCCTTGATAGGTTGGGGCGGGGCGGGGGGGAGAGGACCACTCTGTGAAGTGCATGGTTTTCCGGCCATTTTGCTGTACATCTGAAACTGATACAGAAGACGATTAAATGTGAACTGTGATTGAAAAATTTAAAATACAAACTTGAAAATGACTAGCCAAAGCCACCCAGTTCATACCTGGTAGAGCTTGGATTGAACCCACAGTCTGACCTCAGAATCTAAGCATTTAATTTCTATCTGTTTCTTGAGTTATTGAATTATTTATTCATGGTTTGGAAAGTACTTTTGTTTACAAATTAAAATATATTGATGTCATGTGAAAATCTAGGATATCATTCTAATTTATCTGTATAAGTTGGTAAATGTGCATGTATGTATGCTTGTGTGTTTTGAATAAAAAAATCAATTTTGTTACAAGTTATATATATAGATTCTAAGGTTTGAAGGTGAAATTTTGTCCCTTAGGAAAATAGAATGAAAAGAAAATGCCCACTTTTTGATATTAGTTTATAACTGTTTCTTAAAGTATATTTGTGTGGAATTATTAATCTCCAAAATCTTCCACGTAATTTGGAAATAACAATAAAAAAGCTAGGTGTCAGACTAGAGCCAACAAATGTACAGTGGAAGAGGCACTCTGGTCAGTATTCTTCATTGCCATGCTGCGTCTTTGTAGCTCTTCATTCAGGGTACGGATTTCCACACTTTTAAAAGTCTGTTACCAAGCCTCGGAATAGTGCTTGTCATTGCTACCAACACATAAAAAGGATGAGGATGGTACTTGCATAGAAAAAAAGAAAAAAAGAAAGAACCTGCATATATACTCCTTGAAAATGTCCAAGGGAAAGATAAGCTCAAATAAACACCATATATCCAGAAGTGCAGAATATTACACACTATATAAATCCTTAGGTAAAAGAGAGAAAGTCACCTTATCACTGAAGTTGTACTTGAATAGTGGAAAATTTTATTGTTCTCTTCTGCCTCTCCCTAGTGTGTACCTATGAGTTCCAATATAAAAGAGAAAATACAGCTGAGGACATACCCTGGGTGAACTAAAGTTTTTGAGGGTAGGAATGTTTTTATCTGTCTTTTATCAATGGGATCTCTTTCACAAGTCATCACTCCATATTTGCTGGATTAAGCATAATTGTATTAATTGGCTATTAGCTAAGAATGTGTTGTCCTTTTAGGCCCTTCCAATATTCTTCCAATTTTTATTGCAAATAGTAATAAAAAGTAATCCAGGTATTTGTTTAAATATAACTTGGATTCTCAATTTGGGACTGTCACTTATATTTAGTGTTATCCAGGTAATAAGTTATTACGGAAACTGGTTTATCAGCTCCAGTACTAAAGGAATTTACTAGTAAGTCTAGACTATTTCGGTTGTATTGCAGACCGGCTTGGGGATTTTTGTGTACTTCTATGGCTAAAAATTCTTTGATACACAGAAGGAAAAAAATATATTTCTCTTTATTTGTTTTCTTTCACTTTTTGGTGTTTGAATTTTTTTACTTAAATATATAGAATGAATAAAATTCCTGAGAATTGTCTTTCTTATGTGAAATTCAAATCCCCTCACATAATAGTATTTACATAGTTCCCATATGTTAAAAAATATAACATTATAAAACTATGACCTTTAAGATATATGTGTTTCCCACTATAATTTCCTAATCATAGGATTAATGTTCATTTTTATGTAAAAAAAAAAAAAAAGATTTATTTCTGCAGATATTTTTTTTTTCTGAAAGCTAGATGGGGGTGGGAATTGCAGTCATATGGTATTGTCTCCCTTAAGGATACCATATATATAGACAGATGTAGTATACAAGAGCATTTTTATGTACATAAATTCATTTGTGCTATAAGCTACACTCACTTTTTAATGAATTTTAATCTTCTAAGCTGTGAATTTACTTTATTCTCATTTTAGGACAGAAATAGTGAGCTTCAGACCAAATATTTTTTACATAATTTTAACCTCAGTTTTTCTCTTGGGACCTTATTTATAATAGCACGTGGTTCTGGCTGGAAGTACAGGAAGAGAAAGTTGGGAAGGATGGAGAAGGAACAAGGGATACATTATCTTAAGAAATGTTTTTAGTACATTAGTGTTTTATCTCTCACTGCCTTTTTAGTAAAGTGTGAAAGCAGAGGAAATGCTAAGAGATACTGAATGCTTATTTATTTATTTTTTTCTGAGAAATCAAAATCTTTAGTTTTACATACCAGTATAGTAGAGTAATAGGTACTATCTTTCTTCTTTAGTGGAAGAAACTTAGTAAAATAAGTTTGACCAATTTTATCTCACACATTTTGGGACAGTTCATGTCTTGATCCTATGCTTTTATATTTCAAGGTTTAGTTTTGCTAGCTACGTAGTGTCAGTGGCAGGCTGCTTAATTTACGGGTCTCAATGCAAAATAAAAATATGGGGCCTCTTGATCAAAAATTATTAAGCGGGCCTGACCTGTGGTGGCGCAGTGGATAAAGTGTCGACCTGAAAATGCTGAGGTGGCCGGTTCGAAACCCTGGGCTTGCCTGGTCAAGGCACATATGGGAGTTGATGCTTCCAGCTCCTCCCCCCTGTCTCTCTCTCCTCTCCTCTCTCTCTCTCTCTCTCTCTTCCCCTCACCCCCTCTTTCTCTCCTCTCTAAAATGATTATATAAATAAAAATTAAAAAAAAAAACTTAAAAAAAAATTATTAAGCATTTTAAGATGGTGACAATAGAGCATTGAACCTATCACGGGGCCTTTTTAAGAGCAGAGTCCCATGAGACTGCACAGGTCACACACCCACGATGCTAGCCCTGTCTGTGTTGCCCAGTCTCATAGCTTGTGCAGCAACACCAGTAGGAGCTAGACACTTATATGCTCAGATCAATCTGCAGGATTACAGTACACTCAGGTGTCAGTAGCAAGAGCCCAGGAAGGGATGCAATGACAAGAACCTGGCTAGGCCAGACAAAGTGGGGATGAGAGTAAAAGGCTTGGTTTGTTGAGGACCTAGATGATTAAGGCTTCCTTGAGGCACATTATATCCCTAGCTTAGAAAAGCATTCTATTTTTAGATGCTTCTAATAGGTAGGATTGACTCTTGAGAACTTGTCTGTTTAGGTTAGAATTGTCTCAGGATCAGAGAAGCCCTAAGTTCTCAGTTTGGACTTGGCATTATGGGAGGATGAAGAAGGATGATGTAAGTTGCAGACTGATTTAATGCTATTTCTTACATATGTGGATGTATGTACATGATTTAATTTATTAAATACCATTTGCAAAATCTAGACATTTTGTTTGAAGTTAGACTATGAGTTCAAACTCAGTACTGTTTGTTAAAAACAGATGACTCCTCAAATCATATGTTTCAACAACAACCACAAAAAGTTGTCTATAGATATTTAGTTCACTAATTTATTCAATGACTATTCACTGAACCATACTTTTTGATTATAGGCACAGTTCTAGGCACCAGAAAAATAGCAAAGGCATAGGACAAATTCTTGACCTTATGTAGTGTACACTCTAGTGAAATAAAGAATCCAGTGAATTTCATTGGGTTTTGAAATATTGAATTTGAATCTATTTTCTTGAGCTCTTTTTTCTTACTTGAAATAAAGTAAAAGGAACTTTGCGAAAGAAGTTATCTTTTTCTGTAAAGAATAGAAATATGTTGTGTGTTATAGCATACTACGAAAATAGTAGTTTCCTCATGGGACAAGACTTTTCTTTCTTCACTTTATAAAAGGATTGAAATCACCACAAACATAAAAGTAGCATGAATGACACTGCATTTATTAGAAAAGTATAACATGCAATTGAAGTGTGGATGATTTTGCGATTCTCCTTTCAGCAGGGATATTTAACTTTTGCCATAATATATATTTTTAAAGATTTTATTTATTCATTTTAGAGAGGGGAGAGAAAGTGAGAGAGAGGAGAGAGAGAGAGAGAGGGAGAGAGAGAGAGAGAAGGGGGAGGAGCAGGAAGCATGAACTCCCATATGTGCCTTGACCAGGCAAGCCCTGGGGTTTGGAACAGGCGACCTCAGCATTCCAGGTTGACGCTTTATCCACTGAGCCACCACTGGTCAGACATAATGAATTTTTTTTTTATGATTTTGTAGGCTGTAACCACTAGGATTTATTCTGAGTAAAATATTTTTTATGACTTTGTCATCATCAGGCATTAAAAATATGGTATTATAACTATAATGCCTCTTTAAGAAAAAAGAAAAGAAATCTAGTTTTTTGAAACACAGTTGAATATTGAAACCACATCTTGAAATCCTTATGAGTGCAAAAATAATAGCATGCCCAACCTTGTATTTTGATACACTATAAAATCTTTTATTTCTCCTGATAGAAGACTAGACATTCCAAGGAGACTTTATAATCTCTTTGGAACACAGTACGCTATCACTAAAAAAAATCGGTAAATAAGCATTTCTATTCTTACATGCTCTGCGAGCCTCCTTTTCCTACCTCTGATGGTGTCACTGCTAATACTTGGGAAGACTCTCTGTTTACCATTCACTAACATCTTTTTCCCTTCCTGTTTTTTGCTTTCAAATTATGTATCATTTAATTGAAAGATACAATACAGATATATAGGAATGTTCCCTGCTTTGTAGCTAGTAGATACACTTGCTATATTCAAACAAATTATGTGGTGTTTATTTGCTTTTAAAGCCTATTCACTTGAAAGGCATGGAAGCTTTCCTGTGTGCAAGAAAATTGCTGGAGGGCAAACAAAGTTTGGCAGTGACTATGAACATTTGGGGTTGATATAAATGAGTAAGACACAATCCCTTCTACTAATTTTGGAATAAACCATGTGCCTTTGTTCATTGTGCTCCCACACATTGCAGTGCCATCTCCTATTCTCTAACCAATGGAACCTCTACATCCTTCGTGATTTTGTCCATGAAGCCCTTTCCAGAATGTCGTAATTAAAGTTTATCTCACTTACCCTCTAGAGTTCACTAAATATCTATATAGCATTACTCATTTTGCTTTTTTGTTATTGTTGCTTTCATGCTCATGCCTGGTATAAATAAGCCATGGCTATTCAATTTAAACTAATTAAAATGAAATAAAATGAGGAGTTATGTTTTTTGCCTGCACAAGCCACATTTCAGTTGCTCAGTACGCAGATGCAGCTCGTGGTTTCCCTGTTAGACAGGACAGAGGTTTAGACTCCTTCCACCATCACGGAAAGTTCTATTGGTAATCAGCATGTTAAACTGTAAGCTTCTTGATGGCAGGGGCCACATCACTTAAAATAATAAAGTTCAAAGCAATAAAGTAATAAATGTAAAATATGAATGTCGCAGTGGTGGAGGGGGCAAGAAGGAAGATCGGGATTGTTTGGCATATGACACAGAGCTGCATGGCACTTACAGCTCTGTTATGTATGGGAAGAGAACATTAATCCCTAAGAAAATATAAGTACGTTATATCTGCTGAAATTATGTAGGTACCGGGGATTCAAAACAATCATAGAAACCACATGTATAACTCAAATGTAGCCAATGTGGTCACAATGACGTAAATGAAGAGATGATATTGGATTTTTACCTACCAATCCGAATATCCATAGTATCTAGTTTATATTTCTATTCAAAATTCTTCAGAATAAAAGTATTTTAATGGGCTTAAAATATAATTTTAGAGAAATATTATATTATAAGAATTCTAAGATATCTGCATTATTTCCAAAAAACATGAGCACTTCTATTTTTTACTAGTACAATGAAAAAGTAAGTTATTGTGTTTAATTGAACTTGAAAAATAACAAAATTATTGGTTTGCTGACCATGCATATCTGTAAATTTTTATTCAGTGTATACGTTGGTCTTTAATTTCAGAATATTGCTCGTAAGTGGGATAGGCATTCTGTAGGGTGAGTAAGCCTGGTAGACGAGCATGGCCTCAGCCTCTGATTGGGCCACTGATTGACAGTGTGGTCTTAGGCAGATCACTTAAGAGCTCCACAAGTTTTCACTCATTCAAAGATGGAGCCACTGGTCTTTATCACACAAATTTGTTAAGTTTATGAAAATAAGCATTGAAGCATCAAGCATCTGTTTGACATGCGCAATACCTGTCCTTTCAATGAGTTCAAAATTGGCCCACGTCCTTTCTTGTGCACACATGTGTATCCTTACCACTTGATTTAGCTAAATAATCTGAGAGTTCATACTTGATTTATTTTTTTCCTGAATGACATTTTTGTGGGTTTTCATTGTCTATCTATAGATCTTTTCTCTCTTACATGTTTTTTTGTTGGCAACAATTGCAAACTAAGACAAATAAAAGAACACTTTAATGGGGTTTTAAGATAGAGGTGGGCTGTACCATTTACCTTGAGAGTAGTTTAAAATACATAATTTCTCAGAATTGAAAGGGATTCTAGAATATTATGTGCTGTTTTATATACCAAGAACAGCAACATTGTTTGTTTGACTGAATTGGCATGAAGATCTGTACTGCATAGTGACAGCATTTGTTGTTCTAAAAACCATTAGCACATGAGGTCTTGTTCACCTGAACACTGTTACAACTTTGGAGAAGGAATAAATAACATCCCTTTGCTTGATGTTAATTAGCCCTCCTCCAACACACACACACATCCCACATATTCATCCCCCTACACACACACACACACACACACACACACACACACACACACACACACACACTATCTGACCTTATTTCTAGATTTTTGTTCCTTTGAACTCCTTTTCTTGACTTTTACTTTTTTAACCAATAGATTTGTTTTGCATGATATAGGTTTTTGGAGTTACGAATATGAGGTTTCTGAATCCCATGTTTTGACTACTACTTAGTTAATCTCTTATCCAGACAAAGCCTTAGGTACCTTTTCTGTGTAATGGGAATAAAAACATTTACCTTGTGTGATTATATTATTGTGAAGTAAGAAATAGGTGTTTAAAAATTCCTTACATACTTTCTTAATAAATATTAATACTTTTATTTTTACCTTTTTAATAGATATGTTGTTAGAATCTGATGAACTAACATGCTGTGTGAGGAGAGGTGAATAACATAGAATTTGGGTCAGAGCTGGATTCAAATCTTGGCTGTCCCACTTATTAGCTGGTGACCCTGGGGTATTATTTAATTAAAATAGCATTTTACTTTGTAAAAAATTCAGCTGTTGTGAGGATAATGTGAAATATGTGTAAATTGCTCTGTATTAGACCTGGTGTCTATCATATAGCACTAAGCTATTGCCAAAACATTCTATTCCAATTATTATCTGTGGTCTAACTTATGTTCAGCATCTCCCAAGATATCTTCCACTAGATTATAATTTTCAAGAGGGTTATGGGCCAGATTTTACTCCTTTTTTAACTTTGTAGAACTACCTAGAATAGTGCCAATTGCACTATGCCAATGTTTGCTCAACTTCTGGCCAGTAGAATAACTACCTGAGGTTTTTGGTGGTCCCTCCTGTCATTGACCACCTCAGGAGGGCCAACAGAAACAACAGGTTTGGGTAAATCATTTGTAACAGAAGCTGAATCAAATTAATGGATTTTCCAAGTATAAAGCCACAACAATTGCATTATATGACTAGAACTCTATAAAGGATTATGTACTTGGCTCATGTTTGTATAATACCTATTAATTTATTTTGTACATAGGCCATATCTACTGCATTACTTTAAAAAAAGGCATATTTGGCCTATTATAAGTATTTTAAAATACAGCCCACTACTTAGATGCTCCAAACATGTACTGTATGCTCTCTGATGACTTCATGATAACTAGTTCTAAGGAAGAAAGTAGAATATGAAGAAGAGAGAAAGGAAACTGAACATAAGCAAAAGGGAGAAAAAGAATAATCAGGTTGAATAGATGGTGCATTCCCCCATGACTATCTTGGCTATTGCTTTTCTAACTTTTATATGTGCATCTATTTAGTATCGTTATTCATATTATAGTTTCAAAATATAATCTTTGTAGAATCATTATAACCATGATGTACCTAAAATATACTTTATTAATGTACTAAAATTAATTACTTGGTAGCATGAAGGGTAATTTAAAAACATATTCTTGCCAACCAGGAATAATAATTTTTTAAATAAATATTTTAATATTTTAAAAATTAAAATAAAACATTGAAAATTGTCAATGCTTTTCAAAATTTTACTTTTTTCTTCTTATGCCAAGAACTGATGTCTCTACAATTTGTTGTTTGACCCACTATCCCCATGAGGTTGATCTTACTGTACTCCTTATTGATAAGAAATATAAAACACAGAAAGTTGAATGGCTTGTCTTCAGATGTCACAAAATATGAAACAATCAGAATGAGATTTTAGGATTTTAGTCTTTTTCTGCCTGATTTATTATTTTGAGCCTTTTATATAATCTTGTTTGTGGAGAAATTGGAAACAAAACAGGTTTATGGTCTGATTGCTATGAATTCCTTAATTATCTTCAGACTCTAAGTTCTGGTTATGAGTTCTCAGTTCTGGTTGTTATGTTTGTTTAACATTTCTCTGTAAACTAGCCTGTTTTATTCAGGCTTAGCCAAATCTAATATGATTCCTATACCTTGTTATTTGTGTTTGAAGATATAGTAAAAGTACCCATCACTATAGTGTTTATTGAAGTGGAAAATTGTATACGATTGTATTAATGCCTGATAGATTAGAAATAAAGGCTATCAGATAAAAAATTTAAAAAGATCATATGTGTTTTTCTCTTTCATACATTTGTAGCATGCTTTGAAAAGGAGAGGGAGCTATATTTTTGGTTTATTCAAATAGTAAAGAATTTGTTGAAATTTCTCAATTGCTCTTAAGTAAGATATATGAGAAATACTTTTGGGATAAATACTATGTAAAGTTAACGAGAAGACGTGTTCTTTTCTTATACTGTATCCCCTGAATTCAGGCCTTTTTTATTTTCCTGATTTTATTTATTTATTTATTTATTTATTTATTTATTTATTTATTTATTTTAGAGGTTTACTGAAGTATCAGACTAATTTAGATACCCACCCTCCTGGCTGCATCTATCTTAATGGAACCCGCTACCGGAATATTCACCTACCCGAGTATCTCTCAGAACATGTTCATAAGTCTTTCCCTGGAGAATTTTCAAGACCAGATGAAGTTACTTTGAACACATCTGTGAAGATTTGTACAGAAGAGCCCAGATTCCAAGCTAATTTTCCACAGGTCAGATTAATTTTATGTGTTGAATAGTCTCTGCAAAGTTTATATTCTCATAATAATTTATCAACATTACATTTAAACATGTTTTTGAAGGTATGTAAAGCAGTTTTTCTTACAGAACAGAACATTTTGGGATGTACCCATAGCAAGTTACTTCCTATTGTTCCATTATAGGCAGCTGACAGTTCAAGGAGAAAGACCTATGACATTACAGAATATAACCAACCATATGATCTTTGCATTTTATGGCACTGTTTGCCACAAGAGAGGTAACAAAGATATTCTCCCTATCCATTGAGAAAAATAGGTTAAATAATAAAAACAGTAGTGAAAGAACTAATACTAATAATAGTAATAGTATAGTATAATATGGTATATTATGTATAATATTATAAATACTAAATTATAAAATTTATTTATTGACTGCTTAATATTTTCTGCTAGGCAATGTGCTAAAATGCACTGCATGCACAATTTTTTAATAGCCATAATAACTCCTTGAAACAATTACTGTTATCTTCAATTTTCTGATGGGGAAATTGTTGCTTGAACACATAAAATTCCTCGAGCAACTCTATAAACTAATATGTGGCAGAAGTGGAGTGCAGAACTAGGTCTTTGAGTAAAATGTTTGCTCTTGGAAAACTTCCCCAAATACCCAGTGGATAGTTTAATAATGGCCATAATTGTCCTCTGTGGCTGGGGGAGCTGCCATGTGGGAATTATACCCTATAATTTTCATCTGTACCAAGTAGAAGTAGGGGAAATAGTGATGATGAGTGCCTCTTTTAAGAAGAAAGTGAGTAAATTAGAAAAAGAGTAAAGGCAGTCAAATACAGGATAATGAGAGACTAGACTTCAGGTGGTAAGCAAGTAATAGAGTATACAGATATGTTATATTATAAAGTTACACACCTGAAATGTATACAATGTTATAAACCAATGTTTCCCCAACAAATTTAACTAAAAATAAAAAAGAAGAAAGGGGAATCAAAAGGTAGAGTGATCTGTTGATGACTTTGGGATGAGTGTGTTAGTCTTGTGTTTATTATTAATAATAATCCTCTAGATTTCTATAAAGCTTTACAATTTTCCAAACTTTTCTGTTATGTGTTAGGCAGGACAGGTATTATAACTCCCATTTTACTTATGTGCAATCTGATGCTTAGAGGGTAAGAAACTGTCCCAAAGTTGCAAGACTGCTGCAGATTGCAGAGCTTGTCCTGGGATGCTTACACACTGTATTAATGTCTGCAGGGATAGAGGAAGGTTTAGAATAACTGTGTATATCAGGTTTTAAAAAGTGATCATTATAATAAGTTTGGGTTGGAGGCCTCCAAGTGCTGAGGGAGACACAGCGTGCACTTGTAGGAAGAAGGTCAACCACCTAGGCTTCAGCACTTCCCAGAGTATGCAGTTATCCTGCGATCAGGGCTAGCCCTCCAGCCGCTCTGTGAAATTGTTCCGCTTTCCAAATTCTAAATGTTATCATCTTTAGTTGTTCATAATTATTATGTAAAAATAAGTTGTAAACAACATGCCTTGTCTATACTATTTATAAATATGTGCACATATTTTACATTTTGTATATGTATATACATTATGCATATATACTATGCATTTAAAATATCCAGGTTTTTTTTTTTTCTTTTTTTGTATTTTTCTGAAGCTGGAAACGGGGAGAGACAGTCAGACAGACTCCCGCATGTGCCCGACAGGGATCCACCCAGCACGCCCACCAGGGGCGACGCTCTGCCCACCAGGGGGTGATACTCTGCCCCTCCGGGGCGTCGCTCTGCCGCGACCAGAGCCACTCCAGTGCCTGGGGCAGAGGCCAAGGAGCCATCCCCAGCGCCCAGGCCATTTTTGCTCCAATGGAGCCTTGGCTGCGGGAGGGGAAGAGAGAGACAGAGAGGAAGGAGGTGGGGGGGGGTGGAGAAGCAAATGGGCGCTTCTCCTATGTGCCCTGGCCGGGAATCGAACCCGGGTCCCCCGCACGCCAGACCAACACTCTACCACTGAGCCAACCGGCCAGGACCCAGGTTTTTTTTTTTTAACAAACATCTGATTAGTGTATTTTTTCTAAAATTATCTTCAAATTTATTGAGCTTTTAACTTCTCTTTCACCTCACTGTAGAGAAAAGTATTGTATGAATGCATTATATATGTGTTGTGTGCACAGAAGGATATGTGAAACAATGTACGATTAACTGCTGATGGTAACTGTACCCTGGGCAATGGTTTGAGGGTAGAATCTTGACATTATTATACCTTTTGTTTTTATACCATATTATTATTTGAATAAGTTGGTGTGAAAATCTGTTATTTTTCTTTGTATTTTATTTAAAATACAGATTACAATATTTTCAATGTAATGTGTGAAATAAATAATTGAGCAGGATATAAAGAATCTTATAATACAAAAGTATTTTTTAAAGTGCATTTCAAAAATTCTCTGTTAGACTTGGCTTTGGATTTCTGGACCTTTGTGCCTGTATTGTGCTGAAAGGCTTTACAGGTGCATCCGGAGTAATAAGCCAGTCACCATCATCTCGGTCATAAGTCACCCCTCGGATGTCATGGAAATTCGAATGGTCAAAGAAAATTTTAAAGCAAGACCTGGCCAGGTGAGTCATCATTCAGCAACTTTTAAAATACCATTTATTATGTAATTTTTGAAAATTAGCAGATTAGTGTCATCATTTAAATATTTGAAATTTCTCAGTCATTTAAAAATTGTTTATTTTTATTTTTAGTATATAATTCTACATTGTCCCAGTGTATCTGCATTGGAGAACCATCCATTTACCCTCACAATGGTAAGAAATGTGGTCTTTGATTTTTTTAGACATGTACATCTTCCTTTTGTGTATGTGTACTTCTCCTCATTCAAAAAGTTACTCAGGCCCTGGCCGGTTGGCTCAGTGGTAGAGCGTCGGCCTAGCGTGCGGAGGACCCGGGTTCGATTCCCGGCCAGGGCACATAGGAGAAGCGCCCATTTGCTTCTCCACCCCTCCGCCGCGCCTTCCTCTCTGTCTCTCTCTTCCCCTCCCGCAGCCTCTGCCCCAGGCGCTAGAGTGGCTCTGGTCGCAACATGGCGACGCCCAGGATGGGCAGAGCATCGCCCCCTGGTGGGCAGAGCGTCGCCCCATGGTGGGCGTGCCGGGTGGATCCCGGTCGGGCGCATGCGGGAGTCTGTCTGACTGTCTCTCCCTGTTTCCAGCTTCAGAAAAGAAAATGCAAAAAAAAAAAAAAAAAAAGTTACTCAGGGCTGTCACAATATCCTTAATATTTAGGTAAAACATCTTTTTTACAAAGAAATGTAATTATTTGTTCAGAAACTTTGTAACTATTTATTACGTATTATTTTCTACCATTTTAAAATTCAAAAGGTAATATATTTAAACTTAAATCTTATTGATTCAAAGTATAGAAACTTTTCTTGGTATTTGTACTTTGTCTTTCATGAAGGATGTACCAAAGTATAATATGTGCATGATTTTCTTTAGAGAGATTGAATTTAAGGAAAAAAGAATGTATTCTGAATTGAGGTGAAGGAATAAAAAAACCCATGCAGTGTTTAGACTAGAAAAAGTTCAGTGTAACTGGCACCCATGCTGTGTATGGAGGAGGAAAAGGAAAATAAATTCAGAAAAGTAAAATGGTATATATTATATAATGGGGGTGGGACTGGTATCTAATAAAATAATGGCATCACCAAATATTTTTAGCTCATTGTTTAATATTATTTTATGCATTATACAAGTGGCATGAGCCATTATAAAAGAGAAAACAATTCACAAGTAAATAAGGTAAAATAGGAACTTAGTCTCATTTTCCCTCTTTCCAAATTATTTTTCCTAGTTTAACATATAATACTTCCTGGTATATTTCCTGTATAATTTAGCATATATAGCTGTTTGGCATGTTTGCTGAGTGATTTCTTTTATAATTTTCTCTTTACACTCAAAAATATATTATGAGCAAACTTTCATGTTACTATATTTTTATATGCCTCATTTTTTCTTAATGATTGCATAATATTTTACAACGTATTTAATATTCCCCATTGATGATGGGAATTAATATTTTATTCAGTTTATAACAAAGGAAACTGAGAACAGGACTGTGTGTTTAAATATATGCTTGATACATGCAAATAAAATTGAAATTATGGTGGCGGGCAGATAAATAATCAGTTTGAAATGAGGGCTGAGATGTAAGGTGGGGGTTTACTAGGACTGGAACTGCTATTAAATTTGATGTGCCCTTCAGAACATGTACTTGTGAAGAGAGCTAGCCTAGAAAAATCTCTATTTAAGGGATAAAAGAAACAGAAAGGGAGTGTCAAATGCTTAGAGAAAACTCAGAAGTTATTTGACTAAATAATAGCAATTCTTTAAAGAAAATAATATTTTTGTTTTACTGCTTCAAATGTTGCATTCTGTTCATTTGTAGTAAATTTATTTATTTATTTATTTTCCTTTTACAGAGACAGAGAGTCAGTGAGAGGAATAGGCAGGGACAGACAGACAGGAATGCAGAGATGAGAAGCATCATCATTAGTTTTTTGTTGCGCATTGCGACACCTTAATTGTTCATTGATTGCTTTCTCATATGTGCCTTGACTGCGGGCTTTCAGCAGACTGAGTAACCCCTTGCTCGAGACAGCGACCTTGCGTTCAAGCTGGTGAGCTTTGCTCAAACCAAATGAGCCTGTGCTCAAGCTGGTGACCTCGGGGTCTCGAACCTGGGTCCTTGGCATCCCAGTCCGAGGCTCTATCCACTGCGCCACCACCTGGTCAGGCTAGTAAATTTATTAATGATAAGAAAACATTATGTTGGTTACTAGAAAGAAGGGTGATAAAAGGGTGATAGAAAAGAGTTGATTTTGGGTGGCGGGCACACAATACAATACACAGATGATGTACCATAGAATTGTACTCTTGAAACCTATAGAATTTTATTAACCAATGTCACCCAATAAATTTAATTTTTAAAAAAGAAAATGTAGTTTGGCATTAATGAAATAAATAACATCCTCTTATATCAAGAAAGACAAGTTCAGGAGTTGGATGGAGGCAAAGAGATTGGATACTTGGAATTTATAAGTTTTTATTTTATCTGACTATCTTTGTACCACAAACTGTGTACAGGCTTAGGAAATGGTTTGCAGCCGTCCCAGATTTGGAGGAATTGATAGCTGGCTCACTCACGCAATCCACCAAGGGAGCTTCTGTGTTCATAAAAGGGAAAAGAGGCAAATTTTGAAGCTGTCTAAAAGTGAATTTGAGTAGAGAAAATATTTTTAGGCTAAATTTTACATTATGCTCTTTTGTTAATTTACTATCATTGACCTTAAATAAACAGCCTGATAATGTTTCTGGAAAACTGAGTTTATTGAGGAACAATAAAGAATTACAATTTGGGACATGTAGTCTAATGGTGAACCACATGCAAGTCTAAAAACCAAAGCTGAGTAACTTTCTTTATAGAGAAAAAGGGCAATTCAGAGCCATTGTTATAAACAAAGAGTGCATTGGAGGTGACTGGGAGTTTGAAGTGCAGTGGCTTTTCTTTTCTTTTTTTATTCTTTTTTTTAATGATTTTATTTACTTATTTTAGAGAGGAGGGGGCAGAGCAAGAAGCATCAACTCCCATACATGCCTTGACCAGGCAAGCCTAGTGTTTTGAATGGGCAACCTCAGCATTGCAGGTCCACACTTTATCCACTGCACCACCACAGGTCAGGCTGAGGTGGCTTTTCATTGGCTGAACTGTAACAGTCTTTAATTGGCTGGTTGGTTGCTGGGCAAGGAGAAGACCCTACTTCTTCCTGCTGGAGTAGTTGAGTAGAAAACCATCTTTCTGCTGGAGATGAAAAGTATGTCTCTTCCTGTTTGAGATAATTGTGAGAGCTTCCCCTACAGGCCTTGACAGCTCAAATTTAAATGAGGTTTCTGTTTATTAATTACACTATCTTTTCTTGCCAATTCCCTTCTTTTTGTTTAATTAGTTCTATTTGGCACTTACACGTAAAATGCATGCTTCCTCAACATTTCACTGGATAGTTCCCTTAAGGGTTCCTTTGAAATGAAACAAAGCAAAACAAAATAATTTCCCATGTGCTGATTCCTACTAAAAAGTGGGTACAGTTGGCCCTGGCCGGTTGGCTCAGTGTTAGAGCATCAGCCCAGCATGTGGGAGTCCAGGGTTCAATTCCTGGCCAGGGCACACAGGAGAAGTGCCCATCTACTTTTCCACCCCTCCCCCTCTCCTTTCTCTCTGTCTCTCTCTTCCCCTCCCACAGCCAAGGCTCCATTGGAGTAAAGTTGGCCCGGACACTGAGGATGGCTCCATGGCTTTCACCTCAGGCACTAAAATGGCTCTGGTTGCAATGGAGCAATGGCCCAGATGGGCAGAGGATCGTGCCCTGGTGGGCATGCTGGGTGGATCCCAGTCGGGCGCATGCAGGAGTCTCTCTGCCTCCCTGTTCTTCACTTCAGAAAAATACAAAAAATAAATAAACAAAAGTGTGTATATGCTCCATCTTTGTCAAAGATAATAGTCCCTACTTATTAAGTGCTTTATAAATGTTGAAAATATTGTATTGTTTAATGTTTACTGTATTCCTATGAGACATGTATTATTGACTTTATATTATGTAGAAAATAATGGGACTGTGAGAGATTAAATAAAGTCACACTGCTAGTTAGTGGCACAGGTGAGACACAAACACAAGCCTGCATGGCCAAAGGGCACATTGTTAGCCATTCTGCACTGCCTCTCTGTTGCCTCACCACTCATCGAAGCTCAGAGCATTTGTATTTCTAAAACTCCTATTGTTTTTGGAGCCAAACAACAACAAAAAAAGAAGTACCATTTAGAAGAGAACTCTACTGAAACTATCAAAAGGTATTTTCAAGAGAAATATGCAATTGAAAGTTTTGAGTTGTCTGTACCACTAAGCTCTGCAAATATTGTGGAGAGCTAAAAATCAAATAAATTTCCCTGCTAGAAAAAGTCTAACACTTATTTTCATGTTCTGCGACAGTGTAAGGGTGAAATCAAATCTATAAAATATGCAATGATCACCAATTCAGTAGTTTGAACTTCAGCTCATATTTTTAAATGGATATTAAATGTTTAAAACTGAAAATATGAAAGAAACAAGTACAAAAGATAAAGCAAAGAAGCTCTAGAGTCATTTTCACAATTTCAGTCAAGGTAAACCTAGGTTTTGAATATTGATTTAATTAGAAACCCAAAGATTAGAGTTTTAATTACTTAAAGTGCTTCAGTATTTCTTACACTTGACATTGCTTTTCCTGCACAAGGACTACATGATAATTTGGTGGTTTTCCTAAAAAGTATGATTGTTTTCTGCTATTGCACCTGCATTCTCCCAGGGCAGAACCAGCAGGTGCATGCTTACTGAGAAGGTGGACGGGGATCAGGATCAGAGGGAAGAGCATCAGACCATGGATTTTGGAATCCTAGGCAGTCTGGGTTGGCGTCCTGGATCCTCCACTTATTAGTACTTTGTCTTTGGACAAGATAGTTCACATACTTACCTTTGGTTTGCTTCTTTATAAAATGTAGATAATAATAGTGACTTCTCGTGGAGTTACTGTGAATATGAATTAAAAAGATATAATGAAGTGCTAATTATGGTGCTTGGCATATAGTAAGTTCTCATAAGTTAGAAGTTGTTATTCAGCATCTTACCCACATTTCACCTTTCAGAATTTGTTGACACCTCTCCATTGGTATTATCACTCCCCATGTCACCTTTGCTATGGTGCTTTTTATTTTTATTTTTTATGTTTGTTGTTTCGAATAATGAGTGTAGAACCCAGACAGGATTAAATTGAATGTTTTTGCCTGTTCTGCAGCATGCAGTAACTGACTAAGCTCTGGCCACAGACTGGTTTAGAAAGTCATTTGGGGGACTGATGATTTATTTGTCTCTTGTGGTTTACTGGCCATTAAGATGAATGATGGACCT
The DNA here is from genome assembly GCF_036850995.1 of Saccopteryx leptura. Lineage (NCBI taxonomy): Eukaryota > Metazoa > Chordata > Mammalia > Chiroptera > Emballonuridae > Saccopteryx > Saccopteryx leptura. The sequence goes on along the minus strand of NC_089503.1, from coordinate 74,979,063 downwards.
TTGTTGGCTGAAGATCTGGGCAGAATTTTACATGTTGTTCTTCAGCTATGTAGTAGATCTCTAAGAGTGTTTTCCAGCTATGCTATGTAATTACCAAAGTTTGGATTGTCTTTCAAAACAAATCTATTAAAGTATGCCCTCATCTAATTTAGATGGATAAATCATGTATGATTTTTGAAAGCCCAATCTTAAGAAAGCATGAAACCTACTGCTTATTACAAACTGTAGCTTCTCTTAGTATTTAACTGAGGTAGACATTAATTATGCTTATTAATATTTTTCATGGATTCTCAATTAATTAAAAAATGTAGAATTTACATTTTTATTGTAGTAATTGATTAAAGTTTACGTAAATATCTCTATATCCTCTTCTTATTATTTTAATTTAGAAGTAGACATGTGCTTTCCTGACATCTGTATTCTAAGTTATGTGATTCATTATTTTGAAGCTTGGCTAACCTGATTTCACATATTTTCCCATGAGTCAGAAGCAAGTCTAGCTGTTAGTTTGTTATTGTCTGTATTTTTACATAGCATGCCTTCACTTGCCATCATTTTTCTGCTTTGTGTTTTTAATCTCTCAATCAGTCACTTTGGGAATAGTCTTTCCAGTTTGCAATGAAAACCAGACAAGAATGGCCATGAATCTCTTAAAGATTGGAAAATTTTTTAATTATTTATTTAATTTTATGGGTTTAAATATGAGCAGGAAATATGCATTAGTGGTTTGGATCTAAGATCTTTCCCTCATTTATCTAATTCTTAAAAATTGCCTTTCTCTAGGGTTTCACAAATCTTTTGCTTAGACAGCTTAGAAATTCAGCTGGGATAGATGACAGATTAGGAAGGCAATAAAGTGTCTTAACTATAGAGCAAGCACAGTGATGGAAATATCCACAGTAGATCACTAATGTTCATGAAATATAACAGGACATCTGAATTCTCTGAAAGTTAAACGTCATCTAATTGCTCTAGTCTGGCTTTTTTCCAGAAAAAAATGAAAACTATTTCTTTAGTGCATAATGAGAGCCTGCGTGATAGATATGAGCTTAAACTGGTCAATGTGTTCAGAGCTAACCTTCTGTTTAATATTAAACTTGATTTATTCAATTGGTATTTTTTGGATGGCTTCTTTTTTCTAGGTATCAAAGAGAAAATGATGGTTAAAAGCCGTTTATTGACTCACATCTTCTTGTAGCCTCTCTCCATTTTTCAGTTTTCCAGTTTCTTTCTGCTCATTCTCTCTCAAGTCCACCAACTTTTGCTCACAGCACTTTTCTAAAACATTCCCAAGGTCAAGAGGATCATGTTATTTCCAAGACCAGCGGTCATTTCCCAGCCCTCAATGGCTTTAACCTCTCAGAAGCGTCGGCACAGCTTATTGCTTGCTTCATTAACATGCGTTGTTCATTTTGCTTTCAGGACATCCACTCACCTGGTTTTCTCTCCTAATTTTTTTGGCTCTTTAAAAAATTTTTGCTGTTCCTTCTCATCCCCATGACCTCTAAATATCAGAACACTCCAGTGTCCATTTCTTGAAACACTTTGTCTCTCTATGTAAAGCCAGCAGCCAGGGCCAGGGCCATTTTCAAAGCAGCCCGGCCCATGCAGGTTCGCATTGGATTCGGACAGTCGGTAAAGAAACCATGGAGCCAAAAACTGGTGGGCCATAGCCTTTAATCTAGCTTGCACCCGGCAGGCAAGTAAAAATACACACTGGGCTCCAAAACCCAGTCACACTCAGTGCTCACAAAGCCACTGACTTATCCGAGTTTCCTAGAATCAAAGGTTTCTAGCTCACCAGCCTTCTTCTCCTCAGTTCCCCATCTCACTCAGCACTCCGCCATCTTGGCTGCTTCTCCTGGCCTCCTCCATGTGGCCTCCTTTAGCTGCTGGCTCTACTCTCTCCACTCTCTCATGCTAACCTCAGGAACCAAGAGGCCAAGCTCTCATTCCGTCCCCATTTTATAGTGTAGAAATCCAAACCCTTAATCCAATATACAAAACAGGGAAGTCTCTAATACAAAATCACCCTCTGAGGCATGATTGGATTGTACCGCCCTACATCAAAAAGGGTAGGAAAGGCTTAATCCCAAAACCAAGCCTCAGGCTACTAGGATTCTACCTGCCTTTAGCCCACCCCAACACACATTAATATCACCTGGGCGACGGCCTCCTCGTGTTATCTTTAACAAAGTGAGCATAATACATTTTATCTGCCCAACACCCTAGATAAACTTATTTCTCTGGTGATTCTATTCAGTCTTGCTTATGCATCCATGTGCTATCATCTCCCAAATTTATATTTCCAGCTCACCTCCCACCTCTAAAATTCAATTCTAAAATTGTCTTCTAGAAACTTCCTCTGAATGTCTAAAAAAATTATAAGTTAATGTTGGGCAGATAAAATATATTATGCTCACTTTGTTAAAGACAGCGCTGCCCACGAGGAGGCCGTCACCCAGGTGATATTAATGTGTGTTAGGGTGGGCTAAAGGCAGGCAGAATCCTTGTAGCCTGGGGCTTGGTTTTGGGATTAAGCCTTTTCTACCCTTTTTGATGTGGGGTGGTACAATCCAATCATGCCTCAGAGAAGTGACTTTGTAGTAGAGACTTCCCTGTTTTGTATATTGGATTAAAGGTTGTGAAGCTACACTATAAAATAGGGGCAGAACAGGAGCTTGCTCTCTTGGTTCCTGGGATGATTAGCATGAGAGAGCAGAGGGAGCAGAGCAGAAAGCAGAAAGAGGCCATGTGGCCAGGAGAAGCAGCCAAGATGGCAGAGTATTGAGTGAGATGCCAGTTTGTGCAGTTTGATGCTGGAGAAGGAAGGAGATGGGGAACAGAGGTGAATAAGTCTGGTGAGCTAGAAACCTTTGATTCTAGGAAACTCGGATAAGTCAGTAGCTTTGTGAGCACTGAATGTGAGTGGGTTTTGGAGCCCACGGTGTGTGTTTTTACTTGCCCACCGAGTGCAAGCTAGAATTAAAGACTATGGCCCATCAGCTTTTGGCTCCATTGTTTCTTTACCGACTGTCCGAATCCAATGCGAACCTGCATGGGCCAGGAGGCTGCTGTGATAGCGGCCCTGGCTGTGGCCACTGGCTTTACAGTTAACATGTCTAAAATTGAACTCTTAATCGTCAGCCTCCCAAACCTATTCCACCCATAGTCTTCCCCCTCTTTAGTTAGTGCCAACTCTATGTCCAAGTTGCTCAGGCTGAAAACCTGGACATCAAATTTGACTTTTATCTTTTTTAAAAAATACAGTCCTCAATCTGTCCACAAGTTTTCTTGGCTCTACCTTCAAAATATGTCCACAATTTTCACAGCACCCACCCTGATCCAATCCACTACCATCTGGATAGCCTCCTAATTGGTCTCTCTCTGTCTGCCCTTACTCACCTATCACTTAATCTTAAGAAGCAGCCAGCATGATTATTTCAAGATGCAATTCAGATCATGTCATTTCTCTGTTTAAAAACCTGGTAGTTTTCACCCTTAATTATACTTGATATATGTTGACTTGCATCTGTGTGTGAATGGGAGAGAGGATGTCAGAGTTCATTGTGGCTGGAATAAGCTAAGAAAAATGAAGGATGGTAGGAAATAATGTCAGAGAAGTCCTGAGGAGTCAGATTGGGGAGGAGGTGGCTGTAACACATTGACAGGGCTCAGGCTTTTACTTTGAGTGAGAAAGGAGCCATTGGAGGTTTCTGGGTAGAGGAATGACATGATCTGGCTTACTTTTTAACAGGCTCTCTCTGGCTGCTATGATATTAGGTGAAGAGAAACAGAGAAACCAGTTAAGAGGCTGTTGTGGTCATCCAGTTGAGGTATGATGATGGCTTGGCCCAGAGTGGTGAGAACTGTCAGATTCTTAACATATTTTAAAGTTAAAGTTAATAGGATTTCTTGACAGACCAGGTGTGGAATGTGAAAGAAACAGAAGAATCAAGCTTATCATCAAAGTTTTTCGTCTGAGCAACTGGAGCTGCTGTAACTGAGATAGGGACGGCTGGGGGGAGAACTGGCTCCGATGAGACTATTTAGAGCTCAGGTTTGGGTAGGTAAATTTGACATGGAACTTTGTGTGCTTTTAAAGAAATATTTGCTGAGCTAATGAATGGCATCTTGGCTCTACTTTTATCTGTACTGGTTATCCTTGCATCTAGAGCCCTGTTTGTCTCATTTCTGCCTATGTTTGGGTGGTAGAGGAGTAATTGCCTGGCTTATGCTTGGAGTGAGGTGAATCTGGGGGTCAAATGAGTCCATGTACAGACATGAACAATTCTCCTTTTTTAAAATCATGAGCCCAAATGCAGATTCTTTCTTTTTTATCTCTGAAACTGAAGATTTCTCGTTGTGAAGGAAAGATGGGCTTGCTTCTTAAGGTGGCCCCCTTTTTAAAGGTAAACTAGTAAGTGGGGAAATGAGACAGGAAAATGTTTTAGTTGATCTATGTTGGTTGAGGTGGATTATTAGAGTGAATCAAGGAGAAACATGGAATATAAAATTGGAAAGAATTTAGATGCATTGGACATGGCCTATAGAAACGAAAGAGTGTGGGTATTTTTCTGTAGGGGGACACAAAAGCTTAACCAACAGGAGATTGTTGCAATCAGACGCTTTCTTTGGTAAGATTATTTGAAAGCATTTGAAAATTGATTGCATGTTGGCAGAAAGAGAAATACCTTATATTGCTCTGAGATTTGAGCCTCTGCTCTGATAGAGATGTTTGGTTCCATGTCCAGACGTAGAAGAATGAGAAGAATATAACTTGGGAAGTAGGGTAACAGCAATTTTAGATATATTACATTTAGAGTGAATTTCAGGAGAAAACGTCTAGCAGGAATAGAAAATGTGAAACTAGATCTTTGGAAGAAAGAGCCAAAAATAAAGTCCTGACAGTAATGGTTAAAGAACGTTATGTTCTGTGATTATTTTCTCTGGTTTAATAAATTTAAAAACAAAACACATTGTGGCTTTTAAATTTCTTTTCCATGTTGAGTAAATTCTTGTGCAGTGACATCATTTTTACATTTAGTTCCCAGATGTAAGATAATTACATAATATCTGTTTATATTTTTGTGGGACTGTTAAAAAAATCATTAGTCTTTTGAGCACATTAAAATCCCATCACCATACTGAACAAATAATTTGAGAAAAAAAAAGCTATTATTTTTTTTCAGGATAACAGAATGCATATTCCTTCAGATCTGTTGTTACCAATTCTGTCTCTTTTTTTCTTTTTTTTCCTTTTTATTGAATTTATTTGGGTGACATTGCTTAATAAAATTATATAGGTTTCGGGTGTACAATTTTATAATACATCATTTGTACATTGTATTGTGTGTTCACCACCCCAAATCATCTCTCCCACCCCTTTTCCTTCTGATAATCACCATGCTGTTGTCTTTGTCTATGAAGATATTCTTTTTTTCTACTTAATACCTTTACCTTTTCACCCAGCCTGCAACCCTCTCCTCTCTGACAGCTGGTAGTCTGTTCTTTGTCTGTGAGTCTGTTTCTATTTTTTTTTTATTAGTTCATTTTGTTCATTAGATTCCACATATGAGTGAAATCATATGGTACTCGTCTTTCTCTGACTGGCTTATTTCACTTAGCATAATGCTCTCCAGGTCCATCCATGCTGTCACAAAGGATAAGATGTCCTTCATTTTTATGGCTGAGTACGTAGTATTCCATTGTGTAAGTGTACCACAGCTTTTGTATCTACTCATTTACTGGTGGGCACTTGGGCTGCTTTCCAATCTTGGCTGTTGTAAATACACTGCAATAAACGCTGCATCTATCCTTTCAAATTAGTGTTTTGGGTTTCTTAAGATGTATTCCTGGAAGTGGAATCACTGGGTCATAAGCAGTTTCATTTTTCAGTTTTTTTGAGGAAATTCCATATTACTTTCCAATCTGCATTCCCACCAACAGTGCACGATGATTCCCTTTCTCCACATCATCACCACAGTTGTTGTTTGCTTATAGCCATTGTGATAGGTGTAAGGTGATATCTCATTATATGGCTTTAATTTGCATTTCTCTGATGATTAGTGACATTTAGCATCTTTTCATATATTTATTGGCCATATGTATGTCCTCTTTAGAGAAGTGTCTATTCAGGTCCTTTGCCCATTTTTAAATGAGATTTTTCTTTTGGTGTTTAGTTTTACAAGTTCTTTATACATTTTGGATATTAACGCCTTATCGGATGTATCATTGGTGAATATGTTCTCCCATTCAGTTGGTTGTCTTTTCATTCTGTTGATGGTTACTTAATTTTCTTATTCTTAAACAAGGTAATGTGAATTCTGGAACTTACATCAAGGTCAACATGAGCCAAACTCTATTCTCTTCATCTAGGAAACTTACAAGAGACTAAAGAAACATTCAACATTGTTTTAATGTTTACTTTAAATTTAACCTTTAAAATATTTAAAGTTATAAGCATTGTAAAAGCAACAAATAAATTTAAAAAAAAACAGTGTATGAAAAAAGTGTGTGAAATGAGTTCTTATTTTCTGTCTTTAACTTTATTTCCTAGAAGTTAATATTGAGTAAGACAGTATTATATATTCTTGTCAACATATATTTGTTTTTACTTTAATAATGTGACCTTAACTACATATATTATCTTGAAACTTTTAAACTGAAAAATTGACACAAGCATATTTATTAATGTTTTCGGAGAAACAAGGGCCATAGATATCAGTACTCTATTGTTTCTCCTTAAAAAGAGTGAGAAAACATTAAAGAATCACTACATTGTGTTTTAAGCAATATTAGTGAATATGAACATTATTTTTTCAGAGTTACTAAAATGTGATTCTAAGATCTTCAGTCATTCTTTAAACCACACGTGCTAAAGCTATTCTGTGAGTAATTCTGTGCAAGCGCCTTTCAGATTTGAGTCTATCTGATTGCCCAAAGACTGTCTTAAAATATGTCTTCTTAATTTCTAACCAATTAGAGGAAGTATCAGTAATTCCTAAAGGCATTGTTTCCAAGAACTTGAGAAAAACAATATTGGGTTTTATCTTTTCAAAACCATATCCTGATGCATTTGGCCAACTCTTAATGTTTATAGGCTCCTGCAAGACCCAAGGAGATGTTAAATATTATATGTAATTTTCTTTTACAATGTCTATGCTGAAAGAATAAAATAGCAGTGTGAATACTTGACAAAAATATATGTTTTCCTTTAGTATACATTATAAGATTAAATTAAGCTAGATGCACACTCAGTCAGTCACACGAAGACAAGCATTTTTGCTCCCTTTCTATCTTCTTGGCTTAGATCTTTTTATGTCACACTGAGTGAAACATGTGGACAATCAGATTGGTAGCTTGGAACTCTGCTGGGATTCTTGCTTCCTGTAAACAACTTTTACTGCATAGAGGATCTAGACAGCCTTAAGTAGTATGAAGGAAAAACGGTGGGTTGTTTTTACAGATCAGATCATTTTATTTGGACATTTACTAATGACAAAACTGATTGATCTTAGTTAATAAATACCAGAATTTAAATGAAATGATCAAATATTAGAATCATAAATGAAATATTTTAAGAATATATATGCTATTTAAATAATATTATTTTATGCTATTTTGATTTATTTTAATATTTCATATTACTGCAAACAGTAATAGTCTTATTAGAAACACAAATTGCAGAATAGTAGTTTGGAAATTCATGTTACATTAATTCCCAGCTCTGAACATGTATTAGATTATGTGTTTTTTAGTTTGTGATTTGTCATGAACAAATGGTTAATACTTACCTTTTAATTTCACTTTTCCCGATTTCCAAACTACCTTTCTTCTTTGACCAATGAGTTGGTACATATCTCCATGGTATCTTAATCTTCTTTACTTTCTCCCTTCTTAACAGCCTACGTGACCTGTATTAATTGGTCACCACAATGAGCTCAAGGATCTTGGCCTTGGTTTTTGTAACCCATTCCCTCTCACTGGGGCCTTCAGAACCACTGCCATTTTCTTGCGTCTGTGCTTTAACTTCATTCAGCCCATATTTTCCCTAATTGATATTGTTGTAGTACATTGATTCCACTGTAAGTTTTTCCTCCTACTCCATTTGATTTCTCATGCAACCCTTATCTATTTGCTGTATTTTTACTGAAATGGAGACACGACCTTATAAGAACCATGTAATCAGACAGGCCTGGATTCAAACTCTGCCTTGTCCTTTTACTAATTATATGATCTTGGGCAAGTTATATTATATGATCTTGGGCAAGTTAAACATAATATTTTAAATTCTCTATTACCCAATTTCTTTAACTATAAAAGACAGTTCTCCAGGGCTATTGTGAGATTTTGGAAATGAAGCACATAGCATTGCCCACGACACATGGTACTCAGTGAACAATGGATAGTTATAGGCAGATGATCCCTTATGTATAACCCATAGGTTAGATGTATTTTTAGAATTCAGATTATTTTGGATTTTAAAAGATATGCATATTTCTCATATTGTATAATAATTCTAGTAAGATGTGAGGCAGCATACTTAAACAAATGGTTATTTCTTTAGAGAAATACTTTTGTATGAATTTTATACAGAAGTGCAGTGTGTCCGTAAAGTCATGGTGCACTTTTGACCGGTCACAGGAAAGCAACAAAAGACAATAGAAACATGAAATCTGCACCAAATAAAAGGAAAACTCGCCCAGTTTCATACCTAGTCAGTGCAGTTCGAAGTGGGCTCACGCACAGATTTTTTAGGGCTCCTTAGGTAGCTATCCCGTATAGCCTCTACAGACTCGTCACTGACTGATGGCCTACCAGAACAGGGTTTCTCCACCAAACTGCCAGTTTCCTCCAACTGCTTATCCCACCGAGTAATGTTATTCCTATGTGGTGGCGCTTCGTTATAAACGCGCTGATATTCACGTTGCACTTTGGTCACGGATTCGAATTTAGTGAGCCACAGAACACACTGAACTTTCCTCTGTACTGTCCACATCTCGACTGGCATGGCCGTGGGCTGCTCCACTGTATACACGGTGTTACGTCATCATCTGTACATGCACACATGCTGCCATATCATCCTACTGGGAGAGTTTTCCTTTTATTTGGTGCAGATTTCACATTTCTATCATCGTTTGTTGCTTTTCTGTGACCGGTCAAAAGTGCACCATGACTTTACGGACACACTGTATTAATCTTTCATCATTACTTGCCCATCAATTTGGAATTTTGGAATTGTGGATAAGGGATTGTGATTCTGAAAAATTAAAGGAGATTCTGCATTTTTTATATTGTGAACTACAGATTACTCTCTCATTTTAACTATGTGGGTATTTTCTAGATTTTCTGAACATGTGTCACAGATACTTTTTCTTCCCTTTGGTATCATGACTCAGTCTCCTCCCCAGGTACCGCTACCAGTTCATTCCAGATCTTCTGAGAATTAAAGGAAGGAATGAAATAACATGCTTTCAGTATGAGCTTCCTCAGTGGATGTGGAATATTCAAGTCACATTAAGAATTATATTTTTTATTTTTCCTGGAATTTCTTAGAGTGTAAAGTATATAATAGTATCTGGAAAGAAAAAGATACTGGAATTATTAGTCTGCATATCTGCCTTTGTAGTTAAAAGCTGTGGTCTCTTAAATATTTTAATTCAAAAGATGTTTAAGCAGGATTTGTAGTTAGGTATGATATACTAGCAGTTTTAGACTGTATTATATGATTTTATATAAATAGTTATGGATTTTTAGAGAAATGGATATCGTCATTTGACTAGTTGACATTGCTTTTTTTTCCCCACTAACGGGGATCTATATAAATGTTTGTCCCATTGCTTTCTATTTTCTATTGATTTGGGGGATGTGCTATGCAAATAAAAGTTGTAACTCAGTCATACTTGATAATATATAATTATTATTCAGAATTTAATATATAATTATTATTCAGAATTGATTCTAGTATTTATTTATTTTTTTAGTGTCCTACTGAAACCAAAGCAACATTTGGGGTCCACCTTAAAATAGTAGGAGACTGGACAGGTATGTGGAACATAGAATTTTAAGATACATGCTTTGAAAATAATGGATCATATAATTTATGTATAAGTAGTGGAATTGCCAGCATGTATAAAAATGTATATATATATTCTCAAGCTGTTGTTGTCTTTCTTTGCTTGTATAGTTTTGACATATTTTCTTCTTGTAAGATGCATTTTAGAATTGAATACCTTGGATATTAGTTTTCTTTTACTCTCATATCTTTACAGCAGCTTTATTTTTATTTATAATGCAAAAACAGTAAACAACCCAAATATCCACTAACAGCTGTAGGGATGAACAACAATTGTGGTATATTTATACAATGGGATAATACCAACAATACAAATGAACAGACTATTGATATATATATGTATAGCAAGATGGATTAACATCAAAACAGTTATTGTTAATAAGAAAATCCAGAGTCCCCATCCCCTAGAAAATATATTACATAAAATTCTAGAAAATGTAGTAATTTTTAATGTTGTATTTTTCACTGTGTTTGCAAATAATAGGTTCCTGCCTCCTCGTCAGATGTACTGTCAATAGTGGGAACACTGAACTATTTTATTTTTTTAAGACAACATGGTTTTTAAATTATTGGTTGGTTTTACTCTCAAATAATTGACACTAACTTTTCCGGTACAATTACCCACTCCACTACATCTCTGGGATAGTGGTCATTTTGAGTAGCAGGTCTACTGGTGGTGGTATTTTAGTTAATTATTTAATAAATACTTTTTATTATCTGAGAGGTTATATTGAAAATTCTGAGTTAATAACACACAAATATTATTCATTCTTATATCCATTCCCTTGACTGTTTTGGTTGGTTACTCAAAGGAAAGGATGCAGGTATAAACATGAGTGTAGATGTAAATAAAGATACTTTGTAATTGAGTGCTAAACAAGGAGTTGGCTTGTTAAAACTACAGGGTATCAGAAAATGTAGTCTAGGGCTATACAGAAACTTCATGGAGAAGATAAAATTTGAGTGGAACCTTGAAAATCAGGGCAATGAGGGAGAAAGTAGTTTATTTAAGTAAAATTCACAGCATTGTTAAAAATCAGGAGAGATAGTCATTAAACCATATTTAAGAAGGGTAAGTCTATCAGCCAAACTGAAGCAACATTTTTGTTCTGGGGAGTAGTATAGAAAAGCCATTTAGGGTCAGTGTGGTGAAGATCTTGAATACCTAGACAAGATATTAGAATAACTTAGAGATACTAGGGGACCTTTAAAGAATTTGGAGCATCATAATGAAAATAATATTAATAACTTGCTAGTTAGATCAATTAAAATCAAGGGAAGACTTATGGTGTTGGGAGTCAGAGGAGAATCAACAGAGGAAAGGAGATGAAAACTGAGGAGAGGTAATGTTTGTAAGCACAGGTTGAGAAGTAAGCTTTGAAAAGGAGGAATTAATTTTTGTAAAAATAAGAGAGGACAAGATATTGTATAATAAGAAAGAAATATTTTAGGAAAAAGAACAGTTGAAAGAGATTATCTCATACAGTTAAAAAATTATAGTGTAAAAATTTTTGACCATAGAAAGGACAGCTGGTTTGGAATTGGAGACTTAAAGGAAATGAAGAAAGTATACAACATGGGCAAACAATGAAATTAACCAACAGACCTTTGAGCAGTAGCGAGCTATTTTGAATCATGATTTAAATAGATATTGTTCATATGATAGCAGTTAAGAGAGTTCATGGTAGTCTTTTGTTAGAAAAACACTGGTGTAGTAAGGAAACAGTAATTCTCTGACAGCTGTTTGACGTAGTCACAATTGTTTTCCACCCTATGACAAATAATGAGTAAAGTTCTTTTCTGGTTCAAATTTCAGTACAGTACGGATTAACTTCAATAATGAATGGTAATTAATAGGATTCTACATCTGAAGGGAAACAAGCACAATGAACATATAATTTAGTTCATCAATGTAAACAAAACTTCATGATAGTTTGTTTTTTTAATTGAATTTTATTGGGGTGACACTGGTTAACGTAATTATTTGGGTTTTAGGTGCCCAATTCTACAACACATCTCCATACACTCTGTACATTGTATCGTATGTTCACTCCTCACAAAAAATAAAGTCTTTGTCCATCACCATTTATCTTCCCTATACCCTCCTCATCTCCCCACACTGCAATCACCAGACTGTTGTCTGTGTCCATGAGTTTTTCTTTTTTTTGTCCTTTTTTACTCTGTCCCTCCACCTCCCTCTCTGACCCCCGTCCCCTGCCCCTGCCAACATCTGTCTGCTACTCTCTATGTATGAGTCTGTCTCTATTTTGCTTGTTAGTGCATTTTGTTCATTAGATTCCACATATGAGTGATATCATATGGTCCTTGTCTTTCTCTGACTTCATGATGGTTTACTAATAACTACTGCTTCTGAATTTCTTCATAAAGTTATTTTCTATTGTCAGTAAGTCATTAAGGTGAATTCTCATTAGTTATATATTTTAATCTCTATTAGGAATACTTAATAGTTTTAATGTTATCCTCCCATTTTATGTACTTTGCCATCGAGGGAGAAACATGATCATTCTACTCAGAGATCAGTTCCAGTCAGAGGCTTTTCAATTAATAGAGACCTTCTTGGTTGTTGACTTTAAATATTTGTTGATTTGGAAAGAACCCCTAAATAATTGTGCCACTATCTGGCAGTTTAATTTAAAAAGTTGCTTAGCTGTCATAAAACAATGGAATTACAATTATGGAGGGAAAAATGGGAATATTACTTCTGAGATCAAAGACCACTGATTTTATTTATTTATTTTTAATTTTTAATTTTTTTTTTACTTTTATTAATTTTTTTTTTCTTTTTACAGAGACAGAGAGTGAGTCCGAGAGAGGGATAGACAGGAACGGAGAGAGATGAGAAGCATCAATCATTAGTTTTTCATTGCACGTTGCAACACCTTAGTTGTTCATTGATTGCTTTCTCATGTGCCTTGACCGCGGGCCTTCAGCAGACCAAGTAACCCCTTGCTGGAGCCAGCGACCTTGGTTTCAAGCTGGTGGGCTTTTGCTCAAACCAGATGAGCCCGCGCTCAAGCTGGTGACCTCGGGGTCTCGAACCTGGGTCTTCCGCATCCCAGTTCGACGCTCTATCCGCTGCGCCACTGCCTGGTCAGGCAAGGACCACTGATTTTTATTCTGAAAAAATTGATTGAACTCAGTTTTAGAGCTGTCGTTATAGAAAATCCCAAAGAGGTGCTTGAGAATTTGAATACCTGAGTTTTACTTTTTAAACTGACTTAGAGGTATTTAATAGTGGCTCTTTCTTCCCTGAAATACGTTCTGCCTGGGCAGGTCTAATGAACATGTTTAAGACCATGGCATGCATGATTTTCCTAAGACTAATCAACTACACCCAGCTAGAGAGTGTCCATAAAGCTAATGAAACAGTTATATAGCACAGCATCAAAGTTTGTATTTGTTGTCTAGCTTTGTATATTTTACCAAAGTCTCTAGTTGAATCTCCTAGGTATGTGACAAACTTATTAAAGTTTAGAAGACTCTTCAAACCTCTTAAACAATTCATATTTTTCCTTGAAATTATGATATGGTATTAGTGGTGGGGTGAATTACTCAAATAGATTTCTCTTTGAATTGAATTAATATTTTGTTGCTTTTCTAAAATCAGTCAAGCTTTCTAGTTTCAAATATATGGTCACAGATTGCCTATTGGCTTGATCTAACTGTTCAAAATATCTTCTTAGTTTCTTCATTAGATATTATTTGCAAATAAAATCTGAGATAATGTTACACTGTTGATTATTTCAGTAGTTTAAATAGCAGCTTACAGTAGAGAGGTTTGAGATGTACTACAAAAGCATTATATACCTAATGTCCATATGTAATTAATTAAAAAATTTTGACATTCAATAATTAGTGTATTGACAATAGCTGGATAAAAATGCAACAGAGGGCTCATTGTATTTATCACATAATAGCTTTTTCTTGCTCCTTGGGCATCAATTCCCATACTGCCTATTGGAATATCTTGCTAAAGTCAGAAGATATGGTTAATTTGAGGATTCAAAGTGGGAAAACAGGGCCATATAATATCATAGATTTGCCTTGATCACATAATACATTGATATTTACTGTATAAATAATCCTAGATACAGCGTTGAGTAAAGAGTGGGCCAAAAAAGAGGTGATCACTCTCTATCACTTTTTACTTCAATAAAGCTTTGTTAACGGAACATGCCTGATACTTCATCTTGCTGATTTTTATGAAAAGATTAAAACAGGATATGTGTGATATATTTAAAGTGGTTTTCTTTCCCATTTTGGGGAACTCCTTGTAAGTCAGATGATGGACAGACTAAATAATAATGTTGTTATTTTACAATGACAGCATTTTTTGGAATAGTTATAGCATCCACCTTACACTATTTATGTCTGTGACTGGCTTTTGGTTGCTGCAAATAAACACATAAAAGTATTCCTGCTGAATACTGAACTCTTGCTCAAGGATAAAAGAGGATATCCAAATGGAGTTTGAGCATACTGACTTCTTTGAATAACTCAAATTATATTTGACTATGTGACTTACCATGGGTTTTAGATAATTCATGTTCATACAGCATAAACTTTACACCCATAATAAATATGAATTATCAATTGCTAGATTAACAAAGGAATGACTAAAAATACTATTTTTCTTATTTGTATGTTTGTGTTGACTAGCAAATTATCATATAATAGTTAGACATTTGAGGAAGATAATATTTAAGCTATTTGTTATTTTGCCTCATAATCAAATATTTATTAAATACCTACTATGTGCCAGATTTAGTGCTACTCTCTGCAGACTGACTGAAACTGAAAAGGTCTCAGCTTTTATAGAGACTGCATTTCATTCTCTAGAGATGTCCAATAAACAAAAAGAACATATCAGTATATAACGTGTTAGAAAGTGATAAGTACTGTGAAGAAAAATACAAAATAAAATAATAAATGAGCCTGACCAGGAGGTGGCACAGTGGATAGAGCATCAGACTGGGATGCAGAAGACCCAGGTTCAAAACACTGAGGTCACCAGCTTGTGCGTGGGCTCATCTGGCTTGAGCAGGGGCTCAACAACTTGAGCCTGGGGTCACTGGCTTGAGAGTAGGATCATAGACATGACCCCATGGTCACTGACTTGAGCCCAAAGGTCACTGGCTTGAAGCCCAAGGTTGCTGGCTTAAGCCTAAGGTTTCTGGCTTGAGCAAGGGATCTTTTGCTCTGCTATAGCCCCTGATCAAGGCACATATGAGAAAGCAATCAACAAACAGTTTAGGTGACTTAACAAAGAATTGATGCTTCTCATCTCTCTCCCTTGCTGTCCGTCTGTTCCTATCTGTCCCTCTCCCTGTGTCTCTGTCTCTGTCATACACACACACACACACACACACACACACACACTAAAAATAATAATAATAATAAATGAAAATAAAATAAATAAAAAATAAAAGTAAAGGAGTAAATATGGTGAAGGGTAGTAATGCTAGTTTAGGTAGAGTGTTCAGTTATAGACTTTTTGAAAAGATATGCAAGTAGGTGAGGATAAATCAGGTGGATTTCAGAAAGAAGTATGTTTATGCTAAGGAAACAGTAAATGCAACGTCCCTATCACTTTTTAAAAATTTTCTATTATACTTTTTTTTTTTTTTTTGTATTTTTCTGAAGTTGGAAACGGGGAGGCAGTCAGACAGACTCCCGCATGCGCCTGACCGGGATCCACCCAGCATGCCCACCAGGGGGCGATGCTCTGCCCATCTGGGGCATCGCTCTGCCGCAATCAGATCCATTCTAGCGCCTGAGGCAGAGGCCACAGAACCATCCTCAGCACCCAGGCAAACTTTGCTCCAGTGGAGCCTTGGCTGCGGGAGGGGAAGAGAGAGACAGAGAGGAAGGAGAGGGGGAGGGGTGGAGAAGCAGATGAGCACTTCTCCTGTGTGCCCTGGCCAGGATTTGAACCTGGGACTCCTGCACGCCAGGCCAACGCTCTACCACTGAGCTAACCGGCCAGGGCCTATACCATTTTATTTAAAATGAAATATTTTTAATTAAAAATTAGTTTAAATTTTATTTTTTAGTTTTTATTATTACTTTGGATATTCCAGGGATGTCAAGGAGGCCAGTGGGACTGGATGGAATACAGACATTGAGGGAGAGAGTAGTAGGAAATGAGATTAGAGAGGCGAGTAAATATTAGATGCTATTGGAGGATGTGGATTTTAATCTTATTGATGTAAGACAGGGTTTTGAAGTCTACATAAGAGTGATATTCATTCTGTTCTAATACATAGTACCTGGTGGTTGGCAGGCTGAGGATTCTTTTTTAAAAGTCTAACTTGAAGAACACAGGGAAAAGGTGAGAAATACAAATATTGTAGAAATAAGTCAAACTGTTTTGATTGGGTGGGTGGGGAGAATATCATCATTTTGGAGATGCTTCAGTGGTTCTATTTATGGGCTCTGGTAGCCTCACCTACCCCCGAGGTTTCACCAGTCCCTATGGATGGTAGTAGCTTCTGGCTACTCTCTAGATTTCTTCACTATCTTTGATTTGACTTCTCAGTTCTTCCTTCACTTGAGGCATTAATTCCCTGTACAAAATTCCTCTCATTTATAATATGTAGAGTCATTCCTGGTTTGGCTGGATACAGACTATTACAAGAGGTCAGCAGACCCTCTATGCACAGAGCACTGAATCCAAAGGAGTAATATATGGAGGGAGGTAAAAAGAAGTGTAAAAAGCTCTGAAGCAGTCAAATGTTTGTGTCAAGGAACTAATAAGAAATCCAGCAAGAACCAAGAGAGTGGAAATATTGTAAGGAATAAAGTCTGAGAAATATTTATGGACCAGATATGGTAGGTAATTGTACATTTCAATTTTATTGTAAATCTAATGGAAAACCATTGGAAGATTTTGCTTAGGGTCTGACTGATATTTTAATGTAGTAACTTTAACTACTATGTAGAGCATAAGATGGGCGTAGGCTAGAGTAGAAATAAAAGAGATGAGTTAAGAGAGAAACTCTTGCCTGACTAGACAGTGACACAGTGGATAGAACATCAACCTGGGATGCTACACACCCAGGTCCGAAAACCGAAGTTGCCAGCTTGAGCATGGGCTCATTCGGCTTGAACACAGGCTCACCAGCTTGAGTGCAGGGTTGCCAGATTGAGCATGAGATCATAGACATGACCCCAATGTCTCTAGCTTAAGCCCAAGGTCGTTAGCTTGAGCAAGGGGTCACTGGCTCTGCTGAAGCCCCCAGTCAAGTCATACGTGAGAAAGCAATCAATGAACAACTAACGTGCCGCAACAAAGAATTGATGTTTCTCATCTTTCTCCCTTCCTGTCTGTTTGTCTCTCTCACTAAAAAAAATAAAAATAAAAGAGAGAGAGAGAGAGAAACTCTACATAAGAGAAAATATGAATTACACAAAGGATGATATTGATTGGGTCATGAGAAGTGAATGGATTTTAAAGGCATGTCTGAAAGTTTTGTTAACACATTCGAGGTGGGACATAAGAAAAGTGAAGAATCAAAGATAAATCCAAGTATTTTAGCTTTAATAAATTAGGGGACAGTGCTGCTGCTTATTGAGATAGAGAACACTGTGGCAAATTGGGAGGGAGAAAGGCAACAGTGGACATTCAAAGTTCAGTCTTGTACATTTTGAATTTGAGATGCCCCTTAGACTTCCAAGAAGTGAAGATATTTGCAAATCCAGAGGTCAGGGAGAGATCTGTGTCAGAGATATAAACCTGGGAATCATTAATATATTCATGGAGTCAAAGCCTTGAAGCTGGATAGGATCACTAGGATACTAATTCTCAACCATATAAGATCCAACACATGGCTTTATAACATTTTATATGCCCACTTTATGTTCTTAAAAAATAGTTAACAGATATTACATACACAAGTATGTTTTAAAAATAAATTTATTTTGCTTAACTTATATATAAAGAGCTACTAAACTAATTTATAGTAAAATATTTATATTCAATATTTAAAATTTCAAGCATGACTACACTAGATGTCATAATGAAATAGGTGACTTGTACCCACATACAGAATGATCATAAATAAAGCAGTTCTAAATAGAGACTCCCAATATTAATTGAAATACTACGAGTACTGTATCTTTATGATGTAACTTTCCAAAATGCTGAACATCTTTTGGCTAAGTTTTAGTCACAATAGAGTACAATATTACTGAAGCTAAAAGGGTGGTTACAAGCCTGAAAAATTTCATGCATATTTAAATCATGCAAAAACATTGCATTTTAAATAATTATTTTAATTTCCATGAATGTCCAGCAAGTCATTTAAAAAAGATGCAGTAAATGGGACACGTCCTTATCAGAGTATTCTTCACAACATTGTAAGATATATAGTGCCTCTGACTACCACTCTCTAAACTTTGGTAACTTCTGATCATCATCACTGTGAGAACTAAATTGCCTCCACAAGTTCTCAAAACTGGCCTAAGAAATGGCATTGTCTTGCCAGGAGTAACCGATTTAAGAAATGTGTATAGATGGAGAAGAAATCTAACAGGGAAGACAGAGAAGATGGTGACAGGGAATGGCTACAGATTGGTTGATAGACTTCAAGAGAAATGAGATTTTCTTTCTCCTTCCTTCTGTTTTCTGAGTGATGATATAAGTAGTAAGGCTATTACTGAGATTGAGGATGGGGGAAGATATGTTAAATTTTGAAAAGGAGGATGAAGGTATAAGGTACCATTTGAAGTAGTGAATTGGTAAGTGAAGCATGGTGGCCCTTCTGAGTTGTGCCAAGAGGCTGAATGAGATATGTAGTGAGACAAGCCAAAATAATTGTGAGGTTTTTTTTTTTTTTCAGGCATGGTCTATTTCTTCAGATAAGCCATTAACCAGGTTGGGAGTTGCATTTAACCAGCATTGGTCTAATCCTGATTAAATTTATTATAGTTGTCATCTCCAATACATTCTCTGCACTGTAGCCATAGAAACATCAAAGTATGAATAAAATTGATCACTTCTCTTTAAACACTTTACTAGCTTCCCATTTCTCCTAGAATAAAGACAAAAAAGAATTCTTATGATAGCCTGGAAGGGTCTCCCTGCTCTGGCTCTGTCCAGCTTCTCACCTTAATTCAGCTTGTTTATTTTCTGCACAACAGCAAAGTGGTTAATTTTTAACTTATTGTGTTTACATGTATTCAAATGTCCCACTGAGTATAAATCCCTCACCCCTCACCTCTGTGTCCCTTTTTATACCCCTTTGCCCCACTCCCCCTAACTCCCTCCTCTCTTCCCTTAGGATTTGCTGTCCTGTTACCCTTATCTCTGTGTTATGTATATATAATTTCACTAATTCCTTTACCTTCTCTGATTCCATGCCCTCATCCCCCTTCCCTATGACTGCTGTCCCTCTGGTCACTGTGACCCTGTCTCTGCCTTTATTCCAGTCCTCAGTTCACTTTGTTCATTAGATTCCACATATATGTGAGATCATATGATATTTGTCTTTCTCTGCCTGGCTTACTTCACTTAGCATAATAATCTCCAGGTCCATCCATGCTGTCACAAAAGTTAAGATTTCCTTCTTCTTCACAGCCAGTAGTATTCCATTGTGTATGTGTACCACTGCTTTTAATCCACTCATCCACTGATGAATAGTTGGCCTGTTTCCAGATCTTGGCTTTTGCAAACAATAGTGCAATAAACATGGGGTGCGTATCTTCTTTTGGATCAGTGATTTGGCATTCATAGGATATATTCCTAAAAGTGGGATAGCTGAGTCAAAAGGTAGTTCCATTTTTTATTTTTTTTATTTTTTTACAGAGACAGAGAGTCAGAGAGAGGGATAGATAGGGACAGACAGAAACGAAGAGAGATGAGAAGCATCAATCATTAGTTTTTTTGTTGTGACACCTTAGTTGTTCATTGATTGCTTTCTCATATGTGCCTTGACCATGGAGCTACAGCAGACCTAGTAACCCCTTGCTTGAGCCAGCGACCTTGGGTCCAAGCTGGTGAGCTTTGCTTAAACCAGATGAGCCCGCGCTCAAGCTGGCGACCTCGGGGTCTTGAACCTGGGTCTTCAGCATCCCAGTCCAACACTCTATCCACTGTGCCACCGCCTGGTCAGGCCATTTTTAATTTTTTGAGGAGACCCCATACAGTTCTCCACAGCGGCTGTACCAGTCTGCATTCCCACCACAATGAAAGAGGGTTCCCTTTTCTCCACACCCTCACCAGTGCTTATTGTGTGTTGATTTGTTAATAAGTGCCATTCTGACAGGTGTGAGGTAGTATTACATTGTGGTTTTAATTTGCATTTCTCTGAGGATTAGTGAACATTGAAACTTTTTTCATATGCCTATTGACCATCCTGTATGTCCTCTTTGGAGAAGTGTCTATTCAGTTCTTTTGCCCATTATTTAATTGGATTGTATACCTTCCTGGTGTTGAGTTTTAGAAGTTCTTTATAAATTTTGGTTATTAACCCCTTATTAGATGTATTAGCGAATATGTTCTCCCATTGTGTAGGTTGTCTTTTTATTTTATTCATGGTGTCTTTTACTGTGCAAAGATTTTTAGTTTGATATAGTACCATTTGTTCATCCTGTCCTTTATTTCACTTGCCTGTGAAGATAAATTGGCAAAAATATTGCTATGAGAGATATCGGAGAGTGTACTTTCTGTTTTCTTCCAAGATGTTAATGGTTTCACAACTTACATTTAAGTCTTTTATCAATTTTGAGTTTATTTTTGTGAATGGTGTAAGTTGGTGGTCTAATTTCATATTCTTGCTTGTATCTCTCCAATTTTTCCAACACCATTTATTAAAGAGACTGTCTTTACTTTATTGTATGCTCTTATCTCCTTTGTCAAATATCAATTGTCTATATAGGTGTGGGTTTATTTCTGGGTTCTCTGTTCTGTTCCATTGATCTGTATGCCTGTTCTTATGCCAGTATCAAGTTGTTTTGAGTACAATAGCCTTGTAGTATAATTTGGTATCAGGAAGTGTGATACCTCCCAATTTATTTTTCATTTTCAAGATTGCTGAGGCTATTCGTGTTCTTTTTAGGTTTCATATAAATTTTTGGAATATTTGTTCTATATCTTTGAAGTATGCCATTGATATTTTAATGCAAATTGCATTGATTTTATAGATTGCTTTGAGTAATATAGACATTTTAATGATGTTTATTCTTCCTGTCCATAAGCACAGTATATGCTTCCACTTGTTTGTATCTTCTTTGATTTCTTTAATCAATGTTTTATAATTTTTTGAGTACAAGTCCTTTACCTCCTCTGTTAAATTTACTCCTAGGTACTTTATTTTTTATTTTTTTGGTTGCAGTAGGGAAGGGGATTGATTCCTAAATTTCTCTTTCAGACAGCTTATTGTTGGTGTATAAAAATGCCTGATTTCTGGCCCTGGCTGGTTAGCTCAGTGGTAGAGCATTGGCCTGGTGCACAGGAGTCCCAGGTTCCGGCCAGGGCACACAGGAGAAGTGCCCATCTGCTTCTCCACCCCTCCCCCTCTCCTTCCTCTCTGTCTCTCTCTTTCCCTCCCGCAGCCAAGGCTCCACTGGAGCAAAGTTTGCCCGGGCACTGAGGATGGTTCTGTGGCCTCTGCCTCAGGTGCTAGAATGGCTCTGATTGCGGCAGAGCGATGCCCCAAGATGGGCAGAGCATCACCCCTTGGTGGGCATGCCGGGTGGATCCTGGTCGGGCGCATGGGGGAGTCTATCTGACTGCCTCCCCATTTCCAGCTTTGGAAAAATACAAAAAAAAAGCCCGATTTCTGAATATTAGTTTTATATCCTGCCACCTTGCTGAATTCATTTATCAGGTCTAATAGTTTTTTGACTGAGACTTTAGACTTTTTTTATGTACAGTATCATGTTATCAGCAAATAATGATAGTTTTACTTCTTTTCCAATTTGGATGCCTTTTATTTCTTCTTCTTGTCTAATTGTTGTGTCTAGGACTTCCAGAATTATGTTGAATAAGAGTGGTGAAAGAGGGCACCCCTGTCTTGTTCCTGAGCTTAAGGGGATTGCTTTTAATTTTTGCCCATTGAGTATGATGTTGGCTGTGGGTTTGTCATAGATGGCCTTTATCATGTTGAGGTATGTTCCCTGTATTCCTACTTTGCAGAGAAGTTTTGATCATAAATGGATGCTGAATTTTATCAAATGCTTTTTCTGCATCTATTGATATAATCATGAAATTTTTATCCTTCCTTTTGTTTATGTGATGAATCACATTGATTGTTTTGCCAATATTGTACCAGCCTTGCCTCCCCAGAATAAATCCCACTTGATCATTATGTATGATTTTTTTTCATGTATTGCTGGACCCCGCTTGCTATTATTTTGTTGAGAATTTTAGCATTTAAATTTATCAGGGATATTGGTCTATAGTTTTTTTTCTTTGTAGTGTCTTTACCTGGTTTTGGAATGAGGATAATGTTTCCTCATAAAAAGAGCTTAAAAGTCTTTCCTCCTCTTGAATTTTTTGAAATACCTTGAGAAGGATAGGTGTTAGTTCTTCTTTGAATATTTGGTAAAATTTGCCTGTGAAGCCATCTGGTCCAGGACTTTTGTTTGCTGGGAGTTTTTTGATAACTTTTAATTTCATTATTTGTAATTGGTCTGTTTAGGTTTTCTGATTCTTCCATACAGAGAGAGATGAGAAGCATCAATTATTAGTTTTTCGTTGCAACACCTTAGTTGTTCATTGATTGCTTTCTCATATGTGCCTTGTTGTGGTATTCAGCAGACCGAGTAACCCGTTGCTTGGGCCCAAGGTGGCGAGCTTTGCTCAAACCAGATGAGCCCGCACTCAAGCCGGCACCTCAGGGTCTCAAACCTGGATCCTCCACATTGCAGTCCGACCGTCTATCCACTGCGCCACTGCCTTGTCAGGCGGGTCCTGCTTTTTATTCATGCAGCTACCCTATGTCTTTTGATTAGAGCATTTTATCCATTAACATTTATGGTTATTATTAATATGTAGTTGTGCATTGCCATTTTATTCTTTAAATTGACAATCCTCTTTTTCTCAATTCTTTTTTTCTTTTGCTCTTTTTACAGCAGGCCCCTTACCATTTTTTGCAGTACTGGTTTGGTTGTAATGAATTCCTTGAATTTTTTTTTATTGTCTGGAAAGGTTTTTATTTCTCCTTCAATTTTAAATTATAGCCTTGCTGGTTAAAGAAGTCTTATTTGTAGGTTCTTGCTTTGCATCACTTTGAATATTTCTTGCCTCAAGTGTTTATGTTGCGAAGTTGGATGTCATCCTTATGAAGGCTTCTCTGAAGGTAATTAAATGCTTTTCTCTTGCAGCTTTTAGTATTCTTTCTTTGTCTGTTAACTTTTACACTTTAATTATGATGCGTCTTGCTGTAGGCCTCGTTGGGTTTCTGTTTAATGGAAGTCTCTGTGCTTTTTGAACTTGTGTGACTTTTTCCTTCATCAATTTAGGGAAATTTTCAGCTATGATTTCTTTAAACAGGTTCTCTATTCTTTGTTCATTTTTTTCTCCTTCAGGAACCCCTATGATGGAATGTTATTTCTCTTCATGTTGTCACAGAGCTCTCTTAAAGTTTCTTCAGAATTTTTGAGACTCTTTTTGCTGCTCTGCTTCTGTTCTTTTGTTTATCTTGTTTTCTAAATTGGTGATTCAATCCTCTGCTTCATCCAGCCTATTAATTCGTTCTAGTGCATACTTCATTTCTGATATTGTATTTGTCATTTCTGACAGGTTCATTTTTATGATTTCAATGTCCTTTTTGATGCTTCCTATCTCTTTATTTAGGTGCTCATTATGCCCATCCATTGTTGCTCTAAGATCCTTGAGCATCCTAAAAATCATTGTTTTAAACTCTGCATCTGGTATTTTGGTTACTTCCATCTCATTAAGTTCTTTTTCTGGGGATTTTTCTTGTTGATTCATTTAGGTCATATTTCTCTGTCTGCCCATTTTGTCTGTGTATTAGGCAGCGATGTCCAACTTTGAAATTTTTATGTGGGCTTTATGAAGAAGATGGGCTCATTGGTACTGTCCTCCAGGGCACTTGTTTTCCTTGCTCTAGGAATGCTTCTTGAGCATACTATTTTCCCTCTTGTTGTATGTGAGAATTAGATGCAGTTAGTCTTTTCGTGTACATTTATCCCTTCAGGCTGGCTAGCTGTAAGGGTCAACCTTGATCATGTGCAATGTCTGTCCTGTTGGGCATTATTCTCCACAGTGTCTGGTGCCTGCTAGACTCCACCTTTGGGTGTGGTGTTTGTGTAGGTAATTGAGTCTAGGGTTGGTGCTCTCTACACCCACTACCAGTAGTGTTGGCACTAGCTCTTCTTGGGTTGGTGTTAGCTGTTGTTTGTGACCCGCTGTGGGTTATCATCTGCAGCTACTGCACTTTTCGCTGTTTGTGTCTGTGTTTTCTAGGTCTGGGTACTGTGGGAGGGGCCAACTTTTGTATAAGGATCAGCTGCCTCCTGCTTAGAGATGACAAGAGCTCCAGAAATGCTTCAAGCTCTGTAAGATTTGTCTCCACTTTTCAGCTGCTCCTCCTCTAGCAGCTGCCTGGTCTTCCCATAGAATCTTCTGTAGTAAGACTGTAGTGTGGGCTCAGATTGGCCTCACCCAACCAACCCTATTACAGGTTGCATGCTTGGTGAGTTAGGGCAGCTGAGATTGTGAATACAGCGTTTGTTGGATCGCCTACTTCAGGAGTTTCTTGGTCAGGAGCTCAGTACTGGGAATGTGGCCCCTACTCCAGAACATTATCCCTCAGCCACTGCTGGATACTCAAATTTTATTTCTTCCCAACAAGGTGAGCAGCAGGTTCAGACTGAGTGTGCCTGACAGCCCCCTCTGCAGAATTTCTTTCAGCTGTTGAGACCTCAGTCTCAGGAAAGAGGACTGAGAGAATCCTCTCCTGGGGCTGACGGTATTCCTCCTGAAAGTGGCTAAGCCCCTTGACCAGATCCAACATTAGTCTCACAGGGACCCACACTTTAAATATCCATGCTCCAAGCCTCTCTTCCTTCCCCCTGTGGGATATAGCCTAGCAGGACAGAATATGCAGTGTTCAGGCCAGCTGACTCTGAAGCTCTACACTACCCAATGCACATGAGCTGCTGTGCTGGTGCTGATCAGAGAGAGCAGAACTTGCCTCAGCTGGGCCTGGTGTGAGGAGCTTTTCTTTAGGATGCCACTCTAGTAAGGGTTGTTAGGTCCTGAACCAATGCTTTCTGCAGCTGGCCCCTGGATGTGCCAGCCCTGGACCTCCCAAGCAGGAACCCAGCACAGCAGACCAGTGGGGACACTGCCCATGTGTGACTGGCCCTCGGCAACCTTCTTGGAGCTACAAGCAATTCAGAGTTTGTGGCTGCCTCTGGTGGGCCCAAGTGTGCATGGAAATACCAGCTGCACTCCTAGGCTGGCTTTTACCCACTCTGGTCCTGGGATAAAGTCCACTCAAATGGCCAAGTTTCCCTGAGTCTTGCCTCTTGCTGCCTGTCTGCTGGCTGCTTGTTGGGTTCAGCTGCTGAAAAAAAACTCTGCTAGAGTCTAGAGCCTGCAGCAATTCATCAATTATTAAGGATGGTCTGTGTGCCTCTATCCCTTGGCCCCAGGTGTCAGTCTGTCCAGACTTTTTTCACAGACCTCAGTAGGATGTGGCCTCAGAAGTCCAGTGGGTGTGGCCTCTGAGACCCAGAGGTGTGATCTTCCCCATCTCTGGACAGTTTTAGCTGAGTCTCTTGTGAGGTGGAAGCACCGAGTCATAACTCAGGAGAGTGTCTGGGGTAGTTCTGGTCTCAACACCTGAAAACTGAGTCACTGTGTGCCCCCTGCTTCCTGGCCTCTCAGAACGATCCATTGCCATCCCTGGAATAGGAGGGACTCCCAAGGGTGGAACATCTGCTTTTTCCCAGGCTTATGCCACACAAAAGGGATGCTCTGCCCAAGAATGATGGCAACTGCATTCTCTCATACTGGAGAATGATTCATCACAGGGTTCAGGTGGCTGTCCCCCACAGTGTTTCTCCCTGGGCCTCCAGCTTTACACTCTCCTCCTGCAACTCCAGTGCTCTCAGCTCTTCTCCACCAGAGCCCCAGGTAAGTGGCTGAGAGTGAGATTTTTCTGCATAGGCCTTTTAAAACAGAGTCTGCATCTGAGAGCTGTGTCTCTTTCTCACAGACAGAAACCTGGCTCTTTTCACAGCTAAATGCTGTCTGGGCGCCTCTTCTAGGCTCTGGGGCTCTAGGCTGGGGCTCCGGGCCTGGGGCTGAAGGCCCACACCTCTCAAGTCAACCCATCCTGCCGTAAGAGTCCCTCCAGGCTGCCGCTTGCTCCTGGGAGCGGGGCAGCACTTTCTGTGTCTCCGCCCTTCCTACCAGCCTTGGTGTGGTTTCTTTAGTGATCCTTGGTTGTAGATTCCTTTTAGTTTGGTCCAAAGTTGGTTTTTCAAGATGATTGTTCTTAAATTAAATTGTAATCCAATTTGTTCCTGGGAGGTGGCAGTTGGAACGTTCGCCTGTTCCGTCGCCATCTTTCTTCTCCCATGGGTCTTTTAAATCCTTTTTTTTCTCTTCCTTCTTCCTATCCTGTACATGTCCTGATCCATATATTGACATTACTCTTCACCACCCCTGCCCACCCCTACCTACACATGTACCTGGTATTTATAAGTCCCAGTTCAGCAGTTACTTGGTCTGAGAAGCCTCCTAGACACCTCAATTTTTGGTTTCTTATATATGCTGCCATCACTATATTTCTTTTCTTCAGAGCACTTCTTTCATTGGTATCTATCCATTTAAAATGTGAACATTGATGCAACAAATTTCCTCTGTAGACTATAAGCATTATAGTTATATCTCTTTTTGCTTACCATTGTACTCGAGGGTTTATTAAAATGATTGTTCATAGTAAATATAAATATTTATTAAGGAAAGGAAGGGAGCGAGAGAGGCAATGTGCACTTCAGTACAATCTTGTAAGTGCATTGTTTTATTCTTTTGAGTTAATAAATCTATTGTAACAATCATAACCTACATGTCTTTTTCTATACAAACAACTGTAAACCTACTTTGGCCTGCCCCTGTATACTGGTCACCTGATGGCATTATGCAGATTGGAAAGAAGAAGGACCAGGTTAGAAGCAAAATTTTCAGATTAAAGATATGTCATATTGTCAAGGAAGCTGAGAAGAAAAAAGTTCTCCAGAGAGAATTGTGTCCAATGAAATAGGACCACACAATAATTGAGTGAGAGGGATTACCCTTAACCTTATGAAGATCATCTTACTGGGACAATGCAGGGGAGAAGTTTGGGGATGGTATAGACTGCTTTGATTTACTGAGTAAACTGGAGATCAGTAAGTAGAGAAAGATAGTAATAAAAAAAGCACATGGCCTGACCAGGCAGTGGCACAGTGGATAGAGTGTCAAACTGGGACGCAGAAGACCAGATTCGAAATTCCAAGGTTGTCAGCTTGAGCACAGGCTCACCAGCTTGAGCATGGGGTCACTGGTTTGCACGTTAGATCATAGACATGACCCCATGGTCACTGGCTTGAAACCCAAGGTTAAGGCACATATGAGAAAGCAATCAATGAACAACTAAGGAGATGCAACAAAGAACTGATGCTTCTCATCTCTCTCCTTTTCTGCCTGTCTGTCTATTTCTGTCCATCTCCCTGTCTCTGTCACACACACAAAAAAGCACATGGCAAATGGGCCTATTTCTAAAGTCATCCCATCTCTAAATTTTCCCAGAACTCTGAAAGTGATTAAATTTATACTGATCTGGCCTGTGATTATCAGTGGGAGATGAGTTAGCAAATATCTATGGAATTACTTTTCTATCCATCTACGTAGAGCTGAGTCAGAATGAAAATTAATAGATCAAGTCTTCAAGTGTATATTATTTATATGAATAATGAAATAGTATATATAATTCTAGCATTTTGTCAATGTAGAAATCATTAGAGACAATTAATTAGTTAATGCTATCAAATTTAAGATAACTTGTTTACTATCATAATATAATAAATCATTCAGTAAAAATTAGCTGGTGCTATATTCCATATTTCATAGCCTCAAAAATCAAGGAAATTTTTTTACCAGGGAAATGAGAAATTTATATTACAATTGCAATGCCCATCTGTTCTCAAGAGAGAGAATAAAGTGTTTCTTCTTTGGTGTCTCGGTTTATGAGCATGATATCTATACTATCATTCTTTTGTAAATGACAGCTCTCTTGCAGTGTCCCTGAAAATATAGAGACTGCTTAGTAAATAGTTGGAATTCACTACTCATGAAGCTTTGTTCTAGGTCTGTCATTTTACAACTCCCAAAATAGGGGAAAATACAAAATTTTTGTTTTCTGACCAACAAAAAATGTTACTTTTTATTCTTGAAAATAAACAGATTATGTAATTTCTGGTCCTGGAATTAGAGTTAGTACAGCAAAGTGGTTTGTTTGAAGGGATTGTTATGTTTTTTATTATGATTTGTTCTGTTCCTAGCAGAAGTTAGGATTCTCTGTTATCTACTATTTTCTGTTTTATTTTACTATATAATGTGAAGGGAAATAAGAATAGTAAAGAATTTTCTTGGTAAAATAATATTTTGAGCAATGTCAAAAATACGACAGTAATGTAGTGAGTGGCCCAGAAAGAATATGTCATTTGTGAAGTCATTCTAGTGTTAATGGACTAAACAATTCCAAAGAAGCAGGAGGGTAAGAATTTCATGGCATTATTATTATCATGAGTAACATATTTAAGTACTCATTTTGTTTAATTTACTTGTTGACATTTTGTAAAGAAAACTAAATGAATGCAGTTCTTGTTTCCTAAACAAATTATAATTAAATGTATTTTAATTATATTTTTAATTGAATATTTAGGATGACCCTGCTTAACAAAATTATATATATAGGTTCAGGTGCACAATGCTACAACACATCATCTGTACACTGTATTGTGTTTTCCATCCCAAGTCAAGTCTCCTTCCATCACCATTTATCCCTCCAATACCCTCCTCCACTTCTCCCTCCTCACTCTTCCCCTGGCAATCACCACACTGTTATCCATGTCCATGAGTTTTTTCTCTTCTTTTTTTTGTCCTTTTTTGCTTCATCCCTCTCATGCAGCCCTCGACCCCGACAGCTATCAGCTTGCTCTCTATGAGTCTCTCTTTTTTGCTTGTTAGTTCATTTTGTTCATTAGATTTCACATATGAGTGAAATCATTTGGTACTTTCCTTTCTCTGATTACCTTATTTCACTTAGCAAGTGACTTGATGGATTACAGTGAAGCCAGTAGCATTCTTCAATGTTATCTAAGTGAACACACCAAAAACATTACATATCTTAACACCAGGATTCAAAGGCAATTGAGTAAGAGAACTTTGGAAATAGAGTGTAGCAAAAATGCTATTGTTCTTATTGTGATTTTTGAACTTTGACAAAGGAGGAAGGTGGGATTTCATGAATTTATATAACTAAAATGGGAAAACTAAACTCTTCCATAAAATGAGATTTGGAGAAAACTTGGAGATGGCAATTAAATAACATGGAATGCAAGGGAACCCAAAGAAATATATTATAGCTAGATTGAGTAGTAGAATATTAGTGGAGTTAGTGAAGAAAAGTTAAAATGGTTTGTTGCCTCATGAGAAAGAACTTAAACGTAGAAGGTGATCTTATATATATATTTTTTGCACTGCTTTGAGACACTAGTAAAATTTCGGGGTGCCACTATCCACATAATTATGAAAGAAAAAAAGGAGAAAAGTACCACATAGAAATCTTTGAATATCTCAGTGTTTTCAGTGACAATACCTAGCAGAAAGCTATGTTTCCAATTGGAGCAAATAAGAAAAATGTGTTTTAAATGTAGGACTATCCATCTGGAATAGTCAAATGGTGATTGCCATCTTTTCTTTCCCTCTTCTCATTTGTGATATAGTCCTCTTACTTTCCACTATCATAATAACAGTGCACATCTTTTGTTGATGCTGAAATGGTGGAGTTAGGTGGTGGTTTGGAGTATTGTGTCTTCCGTGGTTGAGATGCAGTCCTCAGCAATAGGCTTTCGAAGTTGGCAGCAAGCATAGTGGAACAGACAACTGGGGCCGAGATCCAAACCCAGTGGAAATGGAAATTTATCTTTTTCTCTTTTTTTAAGATTTGGGAATGCCTTTACATGAATAAATATTCCTAGACCTGTCTTTCCCACAGAATAGGAACACAAAGCAATATTTTTCCAAATCATCTTTTATAAAGAGGTTTTTAATTGTATTGATTACATATTATATTTATCTATTTAATTAAAGGAGTTGGCTTTTACAATGTAAACCTCTAACAAAAAATTCTCTGAGCCCATTAAAGACATTCATTTGGTGTTTATTTTTTTCATAGTAAAAAGAAGTCAGAAAAAAATTGATATAACTTCAATGAGTGTTGAAAATGAAACAATAGGAAGAAAATAAAAATGTATTTTAAAGAATACAATAGTTTAGAGCAGGGGTCCCCAAACTTTTTACACAGGGGGCCAGTTCACTGTCCCTCAGACCACTGGAGGGCCAGACTATAAAAAAACTATGAACAAATCCCTATGCACACTGCACATATTTTATTTTAAAGTAAAAAAACCAAAATGGGAACAAATACAATATTTAAAATAAAGAACAAGTAAATTTAAATCAACAAACTGACCAGTATTTCAATGGGAACTATGTTCCTCTCACTGACCACCAATGAAAGAGGTGCCCCTTCCGGAAGTGCGGTGGGGGCCAGATAAATGGCCTCAGGGGGCCACATGTGGCCCGCGGGCCGTAGTTTGGGGACCCCTGGTTTAGAGTGACATACTTTGTTTCTAGATATGAAGGCTGAGTATGGTAAAACTGTTAATCTTCCCAGAATAAATTATAGTCATAATGTAATTTAAATCAAAATCAAAACCCAAGATAAAAAAGTAATATTAATGCTTATTTGTAAAAACAGAAAACAATTATTAAAAATAAATAACAAGAACCTGACCAGGCAGTGGCACAGTGGATAGAGTATCAACCTGGGGTGATGAGGACCCAGGTTCAAAACCCTGAGGTCACTGGCTTGAGCATGAGATCATAGACCTGACCCCGTGTTTGCTGTCTGGAGCCCAAAGGTCGCTGTCTGGAAGTTCAAAGTCGCTGGCTTGAGCAAGGGGTCACTGGCTTGACTGGAACACCTTTTTCCCAGTCAAGGCATGTATGAGAAAGCAATCAATGAATAACTAAAGTGCTGCAACTATGAGTTGATGCTTCTCATCTCTCTCCCTTCCTGTCTGCCTATCTACCTCTGTCTCTCAGTTGCTCACGCTCTCTCTGCTGCTAAAAATAAATAAATAAATAAATAAATAAATAAATAAATAAATAAATAAATACAAAAATCTAGAAAATCTTGAATAACAAGATAGCACTGGCTCTATTAAAATGTGCTATAAAGTGAAATAAAATTGACAAACAAGCTAAGAATTTACAAGGCTAAATAATGTGCCCAGGAACTTGAAACTATTCAGTGAATGAATTGAGATTTGAACTCAGGCTTATATTATGCTAAGAATGTGGTAATTTACTACACTGCCTTGTATAAAATACAAATATTTAAAATGCTGTGGTATTGGAGTGAAAAATGGCAAGGATTATATTAACAAAGTAAAAGCCTAGATATAGACCCTTGATATATAAAAATACATATCACATGATAAAAGAAAAGAAACTCTGTAAGTCAAAATGAACTATTATCTATTGGCCCTTAAATATCAAAATACATCTTTAAATAACAAAATTTTCTTTAAAATAGCTTAAATACTTTAATATATATACAAGTTGATCTGTATAGGAATTCAAAGAAAATGGATATTAATAGTCGCCAATCTCTAAAAGTAAAAGGCCATTCTATCTTAGAAGAACTCACAAGAAAAGTAAGTACTTTTAACTTAATAAACATTTAAAAATATATATAAAAAAAGAGAATTGAACAGAAACAAATATACAGAAATTACCCATTAATTCCTTCAGTATACAAAGAGCTACTTCAATTCAAAAAGAAGTAAGCTGAGAAAAGGAACGAATAAACTATGTGAACAGAGTTGAATCATACTAGTATTCAAGTAAATGTTAATTAGAATTACTATATACTACATTCCAGCTATCAGTTAACAAAGATTTTCCTTGTTGATAATATTCATTGCTGGTGAGGATGCAAATATTGACATTTTACTCCCAAGGGTATATGATTTGGGTTCCTTAGGAGGATGCAAGTAATTCTGTGATAGGAAGTCAGAAAATGTATCTAAGCATGGTAAGGTTCACTTGAGCTGGTAAACAGGTTAAAGTAAAAGCTTTCTAGGCAGGAAAGGGCACTGTAGGAGGAAAGAAAACTGCAATAGAAGGCATGATGTCATTAGGAAACAATCTGATGTTAAGGCAGCTGAGCTTAGAGTTCATAGAGAAGTTTTAGGAGACAGGCTGCAGAGATATGCAGTTTTTAAAAGAATGTTGAACATCAAGATTAGACTTTATTCTATATTCTACAGGAGATCTAGAATTTCTAATCAAGTACCTAATCTTGCTAGGCTGAAAATAAACAAGGAAACAAATGATCATTACTGGTAGGCACGGTCTGTGAAGCCCTCTTCAAGGAATCTGAGCTGGCCCTTAAATCTGGGACAGGTTTTGATTGAAAGAAGAACAAGCAGTCCTGCCATTTGGAATGCCTATGCAGAAAACAAACTAACAAACAAAACAAAACAAAAAAACAAGACCCAGAGGGGTCAAAGAAAACCCAATTTTGTCCAATAAAACAACCTAACAAAGGAAGTGAATTCATACATTTGCTTGTTGCTCTTCCCTAATCCACCACTTCATAGATTTTGTATTTGACCAGGAAATTCTTTATTTAAGAGCAAACAAGACTCTCACTGCATTGTTGGTTTTGATAGGCTTCAAAGGACCACACATCACATGCTGTTAATTTTGTTTGCCTAAAGTTTTAAGTTAGAACTTTATAAAAACGTAAAATAAGAGCTCCAGTTTCTTTGGATCTTGGATAAAATTGGCTGTTCCTTCTTGAATATATGCACGTGGGGGGTATTCAGAGTTTATGTAGGAAGTGAGAACTGAATGAGTATCAAGCTGAGCCTTGATGGCTTTGAGACGTTTCTTTTGTTGAATGTCTACCTTGTTAAAAATGTGCATTTGCTGTGACAAATCAAAATATAATATTTTCCTTAAATGGTGGATTGTAGAACGCCTAGGAGCAATAATGTGTCTATCCAAAAATGCCTGTTATTTACTTTTACTTTCCTTGAACCTCTGTTCTTTTTTATCTCTGTCAATTTTTGTTGTAGTTTAGCTTCAGTGGTAACAGAAGAGAATTTATATTTTCTAAGGAAGCTGGCGGTAGACATTGATTTACTGATGTATTTAGAAGCCAACACGACTGTTTGTGGTTCTTTCAAAAATTGCTTTGGATTTTTAAAAAAAGTATGTTTAATAAGTAGGAACCAGAATAATAAGTATTAAAAGAATGGACTTTTATTACTGTGCTTAATCCAAAAAATAAAATTATCCATTAAATAATTTTCCTTTGTATTTTACTGCATTGGCTACCTTTAGACCTTCCAGTGTTAACAGTACCAGTTGTGGAGGTGTATGAATTGTATATGAGCCTGCTGTGTTTTTCTGTTATTATGTAATCATTAGGCAAGAAGAAAGGAAGGGAGGGAGAAGGGAGAAAAGGAGTACAGTATTTTCTCACCTAGGAATGAGGATTATGATGCAGTGTGAAGAACACTGGGCTATCAGTTTTGTTGGACTTTTTTTTTCATTTTCATTTTTTTGCCTCTTACTTGCTATGTGACCTTGGGCCAGTTGGCCAGCCTGCCTGGCTTCTAGTTCCTTTACCTACAATACATTGCATTGAGGGAGTTTTTCTCCTGTCTCAGCTCATTGCTGATGTAAAACTGTCTAACACTTTCCAAAGAAATCAATTCTAGAATATGGACAATTTAATTCCACATACTGTAGGAATGATAATAGATTAATTTTGGTAAAGTTGAGAGACTCACAGGGAATGTGGTGGAGGATGTCTGCCTATAGGATTTTTATGTTTAGGTTTCTCTCTTCTATTCAGGTTCTAGTTCATTTATTAGCTGGGGTTATATAAGCCATTATGCTCATGAGGTTCTCATTTTCTGAATTGCAAGTGTGGGCTTGTTATGGTTTTGGAGTTTTTTTGTTTTTGTTTTGTATAAGACAAGTATAAGATATTGTATTTTATATTCTTTAAAATTGACCTCAATATCTGCAGAGATGGTAGTCTTCTATACCCAAAGCATGCAGCTGATTATTTTTCTTACAGAATTGTAGTCCATTTCTATTTGAATTTCATCAACAGAAGATTTGCCTATATCTTTAAGAGGAAATATTCTTACTTGCTCTGCAACTAGATTTCCGGATTTATCTAAAACAGTATTAATTTGAATACCTTTGATGTTGGTTTGAAAGCAATATTTTAAATAGCAGCAATTGTTATTCAATACTAAGTTGCCATGGTAATAAAGAACATTCCCTTGATTTAAACTTTTCAGAAAAGGAAAATTTATACTCCATATCTTTCCAGCTGGTTTTGATGTACTACATCAGGTCTGCCCTTTAATTCTTTTGCTTTTTATTTTTTGAAGTAATTTGTTTTTCTAAGATTAGTGTGCATATTTCTTTTCTTAAGGAAAATAAAACATCAAATTTTGACAAACCATTAATTTCCTTGAGTCCCTAGGAGAACAGCTCTTCTTTCCCTTTTAAAGTAATTTTGTAATTACATTCTAAATCTTTTTTCAAGTAGCTGTAATGGCATTGCTATTCTTTTGTTGTGCTGACATTTTCTTGTAATAAACAGGTCTGCCCTTGAGAATAAGTATGTGGCAAATAATAGGTACTTAACAAAAGTTTGTTGAAAGAGTGGATAAATGAAGTATGATTTAATCGATAAAATTCCCTTCTGCTTAAAATTTTAGTCTTACTAACTAATTTTAAAATCTTGGCCATTAGACATTAATATATGGAAAACAGCAAAATTATTCATAAAATTAGTCACTTCATCTATCACTATGGATCAGAAGGACTTCTTTTTTGCTTTCTTTCACTTTGGTCTTTATAAAAATTTTTAAATAAAACTTTGCTGATTCTTTTGGTTTTTATTACCAATATATCCCCACAAAGTTTTTTCTTTTGTTCTTCTGGACTCTTAGAGTATACATTTAGCACTTATTTCTTTTTAGTGTATGTATCTTTTGATAACACCTATGTGGTCTTTACTGGACCTTTAACATATTAATATTAAGAACCTAACTTGGTACCTGATACTTAGTATATTATCAATAAATATTTCCCGAAAAAATAAATTTTAGATGCACACATTTTGTTTACATTTAAATAGTATTTTCTAAATATTATTCAGAAAATGAATTTGTACCTTTTAAGCAGTGTGTATGTGTGTATATGTGCATCAGTGTTGTGTGTTTCTGAGCAGGATCAGACAGTGTTACAAAAGCTATAATGTGGAGACTATGAATAAACAGTATCCATGAAGATATTTTTGTGTTTGTGATAGCATACACATCCATCTTTTAAAATATCATTACTCTTAGATAAGCAAGATATCAATAAAATAAAAGTTAATGTCTTTTTTTCCTTTCACCTGGAATCCTTAGACATATTCACTCTTGACTCTTTCATGTATATGCTTATAGACCTCTTAGATAATTTTAGATGAAGTTATCCATCACCTTAGGGAGATTCAAATACTGGAGAGAATTTATTATGTTTATTATATTGAGAATTTATTATGTTATCAACCCCTTAGTTAAATTCTTATGTAGGATTCTTTCACTAAAGCTTTGAGAAACATATTAATGGCAGGCATTCTAGAACCCTTGAAAAGGTTCTATCGTGGCTGGTTGCAGACTGAGAATGAAGTAAAAGAGGCCATCATTGAAGCGCACTTCATGAAATCATTGGAGATGATGAGGTTTTTGGTAGGTAGGTGCCTAGAGGCAGCACTTAGTTGATATATGTAGTAAAGATGGTGTTGTTACCATAATGGGCAGCATGTCTGAGACAGTGATCAGAATGGATTGATCTGTAGAGCTCTTTGATGTTGGCTAACTGATCATGGTGCCCTTAGGACTCAAATAAACAGATGACCTACTAAATTCTAACTTGATTTGTACAAATGAAAAGAAAACTCTAGGGTTGGGATATAGAGATCTAACCTGAATTATCTCAATAGAGAATCTAGCCCTTCATCCATTTTTCTGATTTGAGTCAGTTCATAGATCTGAGCTTCTTTAGTAAAGGAATGGTCAAGTCTCTTTGAGAAAGAACACTTGTACATGTCAAAAATTAAATGTTAAAGTAGTCCTCTTACTCTACAGCAATTGGTAGAGTGGGTCTACATTGATGAAAGAAATAATTCAACTTTTGGGGTACTAAACATTGACTCTAAAGTAATACTTTCCTGAAGACTCAAAACATTATTATAGTAGTCCCATAACAGTAAGAGCTTATGGAAAATTAATGAAGTTTTGACTTAAGTCTGAGTTACCATAAGCCTAGTGGTTACCTGAATCTACCCTAGTTTTATAATTTGTAATTAAAGTGAACATATTAGCTACTGTCAGAATCCCTTTATCCATACAATGTCTGTTTTCTCCCCCTTTTTATGTTAAAATTTTTCTTAACTTACTTTTGTTATGTTGTACTTTTAGGTAGAAAGGAAATTTTTCCATGCTTTATATTAGTCTTTTAAAAATAATTATTGATGAGATCAAGTGCCAAAAACACAATGAAGAAAGCCTCTTTAATAAATGATGCTGCAAAAATTGTGAAGTCACATGCAAAAGAATAAAACTTGATTACAGTTTGTCCCCCTGCACAGAAATTAATTCAAAATGGATGAAAGACCTAAACATATGATCTGAAACAATAAATTACATAGAAGAAAACATAAATACTAAGCTCATAGACCTTGGCCATAGAGAACAATTTATGAATTTGACCCCAAAGGCAAGGGAAGTAAAGGCAAAAATAAATGAATGGGACTGTATCAAACTAAAAAACTTCTGCACAGCAAAAGAAACTGACAACAAAACAAATAGGCAACCAACTAAATGTGAGATGATATTTGCAAACAACAGCTTTAATAAGGGGCTAATATCCAAAATATATAAAGAACTCACAAAGCTCAGCAACAAGCAAACAATCTAATTTAAAAATTGGGAGAAGACCTGAACAGACACTTCTCGAAAAAGAACATACTAATGGCAAACAGATACATACAAAGAAGCTCATCTTCACTCACTATTTGAGAAATGCAAATCAAAACTACAATGAGATATTACCTCACATCTGTTAGATTGGCTATTATCAACAAGATAGGTAATAACAAATGTTGGAGAGGCTGTGGAGAAAAAGGAACCCTCATTCACTTGCAGTGAGAATGCAAATTAGTACAACCATTATGGAAGAAAGTATGGTGGTTCCTCAAAAAATTAAGAATAGAATTACTGTATGACTCAGCAATCTCTCTACTGGGTATCTACCCCCAAAACTTGAATACATTGGTACATAAAGACATGTACACCCTCATGTTCATCACAGCGTTATTCACAGTGGCCAAGACATGGAGGCAACTGAAGTGTTCCTCAATAGAGGAAGGATAAAGAAGATGTGATACCTATATACTATGGAATACTATTCAGCCATAAGAAATGAAGACATAGTGACATTTACAACATGGATGGATCTTGAGAACATTATACTGAGTGAAATAAGTAAATTAGAAAAAGCTAAGAACTGTATGATTTCACACATAGGTGGGATATAAAATGAGACTCATGGACATAGATAAAAGTGATGTAGTTACCAGGGGGAAGGGAATATGGGGGAGGGGGGCAGTAGAGAGGTTTGGGGGAAGGGTGTAAAGAGGGACAAATACAAGGTGACAGAAAATCATTTGACTTTCAGTGATGGGTATACAACATAATTAACAGTTCAAATGCTATAAAAATGTTTACCTGAAACTTATGTACTGTTATTGATCAATATCACCCTGTTAAAGTTAATTTTCTAAATAAAATTTAAAAATAAAAAGAAATTATTGAATTTATTGGGGTGACATTGGTTAATAAAACTATACAGGTTTCAGGTGCACAATTCTACAGTACATCATCTGTATATTGCATTGTGTGTTTACCATCCCAAGTCAAATCTGCCTCCATCATAATCTCTACCCCCTTTACCCTCCTCCAACTTTCCCGCCCCACTTCCTCAAAGGAAAAAAACAAAACAGGCTTTATTCTTAGTCTTGAATTGACTTTTTTATGCCATTTTTTCTTCTTTAATTCTGATTGTTATATCCCATTCTTTTGTATTTGTATAAAAATTATTAAAGCATATATGTGCAGAGACCTTATATCAAACCTGTACCTCACTTATTAGAACATGGTCTTTACCACCTTATTTTCTTCCCTGAAATTAACTTTCTTAAAGAAAAGAATGCCATTTGAAACTACTATTGGTTTTTTGTGATACGTTCAAGGATGGGTAGAAAATGACTAGGAGAAATGAGAGAGGAATTTTCAATGGAAGGAATTGGGTTTAACTGTAATAAAGAAAAGAAAAGGATGGATTGATGGATGGATGGAAGGAAGGAAGGAAGGAAGGAAGGAAGGAAGGAAGGAAGGAAGGAAGGAAGGAAGGAAGGAAGGAAGGAGGAAAGAAAGAAAAGAGGGAAATAATGAAAGAAAAAGAAAGAAACCTTCTTTTATAGGGGGAAGAAAGGAATAGGTAAGGGGTTTAGAATTTAGGAAAAATTTAATTAGATTAAAAAGTTGCAGTCCAGAGAATCTTCTAGCATTTTTTCATCTACTGACCAGTAATTCTTTATCTGTGTCCTTGTCAGTGGGTGTTCTGTCCTCAGAGCACTGGGGCTTAGATACTGTTTTGTTTGTGGATCTCCTGGGTCTGGGCACAGAGGTGGATTGCTTATAACCTCATGAAGTCATGTAGTCCCATTCCTGTGTCCAGCTCCTGGAACAAAGCTTTTTACTTCATTATAACTAAAAGCTGCTATTACTAAAGATAAATCTCAAACTCTTAAATGTTCCATCTACCAGTCCCCACTGTGAATTTTAATCAACTTATTTCTATTATATTAGTTTCCTATGCAAGTTATCATTTTTCTACTCAGCATGTATCTTAGTATTTGAAAGTCTCATAGAGGGTTATCTGTCAGTGCAGCTGGACCTGGGGTCAGCCATCTTGTTGCTTATCTGGTTTGCTGCTTGTCTGGGCCTGGAGCTGAAAGGCAAATGAGGCCTAGATGTTATCCCTAGGTTTTAATGCTTAGTCACTATTCTCTGGCCCCCTGGTTCACTTCCCTGCTAAGGTGGTCTAACCTGCATGAGGAGAGCTTACTCTGGGGACAATGTTGCCTGTTAATAGGTACTCAGGCTTTTGGCCCTGTTAGCCTTCTGTGCCTGGCCTCTTGTCCTTGCTCTGCTCATGTCTGTCTAATTGCCTACCACATTACCTGGGAAAAAACAATTATTTATAGTTGGCAAAACCTTGACAGAGTCCCTCCAGCAAACAATTTCTTAGGTTCTTGTTAAAGATACTAATTAGGTAGCTGTGATCATGTCTCTAATGTAAAGGACTTTTAGATTATAAAAGAATAGCATAATCAGCATCACCTATTATATTTTTTCTAGTCTGTCATTAATTTTTCTTTCTTCCCCTTTTTATATAGTGGTAGGGAGAAGATTCTATTTTATTATCATGCGTGAAGTATATGTGCATACCTTTTTTATTGTGTTATACAAATCCTTATCCATTTGTTACAGTTTTCATATTGAGGAGGATTATAGATTGGGCATTTTCCACAAAGGGAAAAATAAAGAACTTGTCATAGTAAATGTACAAAAAGTTATATTAGACTTGGAAAGTATTTTCTTTTTCTTGCCTTTGTTTTTAAGTAATTAAGTATATTGTCTCATAGTTGACTGTCCAGCAAACCTAAATTAATGTAATTGTGTGCAGTA
This sequence comes from Saccopteryx leptura, assembly GCF_036850995.1. Lineage (NCBI taxonomy): Eukaryota > Metazoa > Chordata > Mammalia > Chiroptera > Emballonuridae > Saccopteryx > Saccopteryx leptura. The sequence continues at coordinate 74,938,820 of NC_089503.1, read as the reverse complement.
TGTTAACTAGGTCTGGTTGCCTCAGGATCTTTTTGTTGATTGAATGGGAGAAAGGAAGAGTAGTGAAAGTCTACAAAGGATTGTGTAAATTAAGATATATCCGTTAGCCTGACCAGGCGGTGGCGCAGTGGATAGAGCATTGGACTGGGATGAGGAGGACCCAGGTTCGAGACCCCAAGGTCGCCAGCTTGAGCGTGGGCTCATCTGATTTGAGCAAAGCTCACCAGCTTGGACCCAAGGTCACTGGCTTGAGCAAGGGGTTACTCGGTCTGCTGTAGCCCCATGGTCAAGGCACATATGGGAGGGCAATCAATGTACAACTAATATGTCGCAACAAAAAACTAATGATTGATGCTTCTCATCTCTCTCTATTCCTGTCTGTCTGTCCCTATCTGTCCCTCTCTCTCTGATTCTCTCTGTCTTTGTCACAATAAATAAGTAAATAGTGAATAAAAAAAAAGATATATCCGTTACTGGTAGAAAATCATGTTCAGGCATTATCACATCATTAGTCACCTCATCAGAATTTCACTTTGTGCCCTGGCCGGTTGGCTCAGCGGTAGAGCGTCGGCCTGGTGTGCGGGGGACCCGGTTTCGATTCCCGGACAGGGCACATTGGAGAAGTGCCCATTTGCTTCTCCACCCCTCCCCCCTCCTTCCTCTCTGTCTCTCTCTTCCCCTCCCGCAGCCAAGGCTCCATTGGAGCAAAGATGGCCCGGGCGCTGGGGATGGCTCCTTGGCCTCTGCCCCAGGCGCTAGAGTGGCTCTGGTCTGGGGCAGAGCGTCGCCCCTGGTGGGCATGCCGGGTGGATCCTGATCGGGCGCATGCGGGAGTCTGTCTGACTGTCTCTCCCCGTTTCCAGCTTCAGAAAAGTACAAAAAAAAAAAAAAAAAAAAGAATTTCACTTTGTAAAAAATCCTCTTATTCTTTTCACTGGCTTTAATGAAATTCTTTTAAGAATGGACTGAGCCCTAGTATTTGGATAACTACCATTTTCTTCAGGCATAGACTTCGGGCCTACCAAGAAAGCAAATCAACTGGTATGACAGTTTGTAGCAAGAAAACAGTACTATTTTAAAATTTTTTCACTTAACAAAGGAAACATCAATTTATTTCTATCTTTTTCATAGGGTCAAATAAAGATTGGATGCTAATTAAATAGTTGCTAGGCAGAATCTGGGAAACTAAAGGATTAATGTAAGAATTATAAACAATTTTCATTTACTTATTTTTTTTAAGGATAAACAATCATTTATTTTTATTTTCAGAAAGAAAAAATAAGCAATTATATCTTCATAAGACAAAGTTAATTGTTCACATTTAAGAATTTATGAATATAATAAAAATAGAAAAATTTTAAAGAACATAATTTTCAGGTAGAAAACTTTGAAAACATTTGCAAAAATATATGCACCTCTATGTTCAATGCAGCATTATTCACAGGGGCTAAGACATGGTAACAAAGTGTCTTTATATAAATGACTGGATAAGCATGTAGTGAATGTATACAATGGAATAGTACTCAGCCATAAGAAAAGATGAAATACTGCCATTTGCAATAACATAGATGGACCTTGGGAATATTATGTGATTGAAATAAATCAGTCAAAACACAAACTAAAAACCATATGATTTTACTCATGTGGGATATAAAACTGAAACTCATAACACAGACAACAGTATGGTGGGTAACAGAGGAAAGAGGGGTAGTAAAGTGTGAGGGGGGCCACATGTATGGTGATGGAAGATGACTTGACTGTGGGAGGTGGACACACAATGCAATGTACAGATTATGTATCATTGAAATGTACACTTGAAACCTATATAATCTTATTAACCAATGTCAATGTTTTATTAAAATAATAAATAAAAGGATATAATTAAGGACATAATTTTAAGGTACGGTTTGTATTTTTGTTGTGTATATGTGAATTTTTGACAGTCATTATAGCTCCAAGATTTTCATGTTCTTTTGGTATTCCTTACATTTATGATATTCAAGTTAAAGGATTCTTCAAATGTAGGAATGTTAATTACAGATTTCATAGTTTGAGTAGCTTTATAACGGAGCTCTTATATGCTGTTTTGCTCTGTGTGTGTGTGGAGGGGGGTTGTTTAGTTTATTTGTTTATTTATCTTGTTTTATTTTAGTTCTATCAATAAAATGTCATCTTTAGAAATTTTCTTTCAGATGTATAATCAAATGTACCTTGTGATTCTATAAATAGGAAAAAAATCTATAGCTGTATTATACTATGTTTGTTTACATTAAGAATTCTATTTTATTTTCTTTGCATTTAAATCAGTTTGGAAATCACTTAGTAGTATTTTAACTCATTTATTTTTGGCTCCCAAGGATATACTATATTCAGTATAGCTGTTTTATTAAACTGTTCTTTACTTGATGTGTAAAACTCACCATGTTTGCTGTTGGGTTTTGGCCTTTATTTTTTCAAGACTCTTTTTATAAATGGGATAAATGGAGGTGAGGAAAGGAAAAGAAAATACTACAAATACCTTATTTAATGATATGCTATAAAAATTGGAAAGTAGACCAAAAAGCAAGGGTCATATCATCAGAAAATTACTAGATATTTCACTGAAATGAATTTTAAATATGTTGATTAAAAATTGCAGTACATCAGTCAATAATATAACTTAAAATTTTAAAATATGAACTCAAATTAAAGAGTAATTGTACTTAAAAGAGAAAAATAAATTGTGTTTTTATGTAGACTGTGGAATACAACCATCTTGTGTTTGGGTCTTTTTAGCTCTTCCCTGAGCATTCTATAAGAACTGTCAGAATGCTAAAAACACAAAGAGGAGTAGAAGTCAATTAAATATCTGATTCAATATGTTTTAGTAAATATGAAGATAAACATTTGCTTTCTGCTTCTCAGACATACTTTGTAGCCATAGTGCTTACAAATATTTAAGATCTAGCTATTTAGTAACTGGGAAATGGCAATTGTCATCAAGTTTAGATTTTCAGTATTTGTGCAAATTGCTTACCTTCCCTTAGTGACAAATTTACTGAATCCTAGAGTATCAGCTTTGTGCTCTGTCTCAGCTTAATGATGTGATTGTCAAATCTAAAGCACAGGTTCCTTTGCTTCTTTTTTTTTTTTTTTTTTGTATTTTTCTGAAGCTGGTAACGGGGAGAGACAGACAGACTCCCGCATGCGCCCGACCGGGATCCACCTGGCACGCCCACCAGGGGCAATGCTCTGCCCACCAGGGGGCGATGCTCTGCCCCTCCGGGGCGTCGCTCTGCGGCAACCAGAGCCACTCTAGCGCCTGGGGCAGAGGCCAAGGAGCCATCCCCAGCGCCCGGGCCATCTTTGCTCCAATGGAGCCTTGGCTGTGGGAGGGGAAGAGAGAGACAGAGAGGAAGGAAGGGGGAGGGGGGAGAAGCAAACGGGTGCTTCTCCTGTGTGCCCTGGCTGGGAATCGAACCCGGGTCCCCCGCATGCCAGGCCGACGCTCTACTACTGAGCCAACTGGCCAGGGCCTCCCTTGCTTCTTATGGCTGATAGCATTTGGGCTCTTACTCAAGGCATTATAATTATCCTTGGCAAACAGTTTTCTCTATTCATCAAACATGGAAATTGGAAATATTCTTTTAGCTAAAACTTATCTATCACCTTAATATGTGTGCATCAGATTATGTTTTATATTCTGGTAACACTATACTCATCTACTAGAATAAGTATCTACCACATAATAATAAGAATGTAGTGTGATAAATTCTGTGAGAGTGTGAACGCAGAATGATGTACTAGGAGTACAGAGTAGGGTTATCTCTTCCAGATTTGGTAGGAGGAGGGAAACAAAGCAGTGATCAGGAAAGTCTTCCATTAAGGATGACTCTTGAGATAATGAATATCTAGTCCTAGAAATATGGGGCTCGTATTAGAGTGATGGATTATGCAATGCAAATAGCTATACAGTATAACTTGATTTAAGGTAGAACTGAGAACTCTTCCTTTCTGTTTTTCTTCCTCTTTTTTCTCCCATTTTCTTTTTCTCTTCCTTTCTTTGCCCCTCTTCATCTCACTCCTTACCTCTTTTCCTACTCCCCTCCCTGCCTTTTTCTCCCTCCCTCTCATCTCTCCTTTCCTCCTTCCTAGAAAAACAAATGCATGCGGACAAAACTTTATTAAACAAATTCCTAGTTCATGGATAATATCATCATTGGAAAGTTCCTGGCCATCATTCACTCATTCATTCACTCATTTATGATGCTATAATACATGTGAAATATTCATTACTTATACCTACCTTTTTGCTTTTTCATTTAATCCCCTTATTCCTCCTAAAAGGAATTAACCTAAGGTTTGTACATCATTCATTTTTTCATTTTTTTTCATATATAACACACCTAAACAATGCATTGTTTAGTGTTTTTTTAAGTCAACAAGAAATAATATTCTTCTGTGTACAATCTGCTGGTTATTTTTCCACTCAACATCATACTAATATGATTCACTATGTTTTATTTTAACTGAATTCATTCAGTTTTATTTCAATTAATATTTTATTATGTGACTGTACTACAAATAGTCCTTTTGCCAGTTGATGGGCAGTTGAGTTGTTTACATTGTGTTGTTATGAACTGTACTGCTATGAACAGTGTTTATTTGCTGCCTGAGACATATCTGAAGGTTTCTTCAGAATAGATATTTGGGAATAGAAATACTAACTCATAGATATGCAAAAGTTAAACTTAAAAAATAATGCCAAATTGTTTTGCAAAGCTATTTCAACAACTTGCACTACAACTTGGTTTTATGAGATTAACTTCTGTCAATTATATGCCATGTAATGTGAATGCTATCTAATGGTATCTGATTTTGGTTTGCATTTCTCAAGTTGCTAATGAGATTGTATACCTTTTGGTACATTTATTGGTCATGTGTTTCCTCTAATCTTTCAATTATAAGATTTTATTAGTCTGGGCTAGTAAATATTTGATATTTTTATTTGCATTTGTGATATCTTAATCATAAAAGATATATAGTCATTAAAATGAAGATATATTTTAGTAATATAGGAAACAGCTAGTAAATTTTTAATAAAGGATGCACAATCAATAGTTAACAAATTTAAAGTAATAGGAAATAATTCTGTTTTGTAATTATTTTCATGCCTTTTTTTCGGCTTAATCTCTATTTTTCTTTTGACAGAACGATTTCGAGATTTACTACTTCCTCCGTCTAGTCAAGACTCTGAGATTCTGCCCTTCATTCAGTCTAGAAAATATCCCAAGTAAGCAATAGGAGTTCACTGGGTATTGGAAAGGGAATGGGCAAGTAACTAATGGAGATTTGGGAGGACAAAGACAAAATGTTTTCTTAAGATTTCTGAAAAAGCCAGACTAGCCTAACCTAGTTAACTTGGGCATATAATGTCCAATATAATGCCTCAGGCTCTGCACAGCTGGGTCACAGAAAAAGACTTACTTGTAAGTGTAACCAGTTGTGGCTAGGGACCATTGCTGAGTACAAAGCATAACCATCTGCCTCAGTGCCTTGTTTTTCTTTTGCTTGATGCTGTATCAACAAGGACAGATACTTTGTGGGTGATCCCTCATCTGGTTTCCTGTTTCTATTCTTTAAATGCAAGGATTTATTTATATTATAATAAGTAGTGCTCAAATAACCACATGCTAGAAATGATTTGAGCAATGTCTATATATTTCTCTTTACTATTTTATAATCATGAGAAGTGAAATCTCCTGACCCTTTCCAAATAGGGTAGACCCTTGGTCGGCAAACCACGGCTCCCAAGCCTCATGCTGCTCTTTGGCCCCTTAAGTGTTTAGCAAAGGCCAGCTCAGGAGTACCCTAATTAAGTTTATAACAATGTACCCTCCTATATAGTTTAAGTTTAAAAAATTTGGCTCTCAAAAGAAATTTCATTTGTTATACTGTTGATATTTGGCTCTGTTGACTAATGAGTTTGCCAACCACTGGTAGACCTTTATTTTTTTAGGTGCCACAAGTGTACTTTTCAGTCGAAGGACTATGCTTTCATATTCTCAGAGAATAAAGAATTACCAAGGTTTTTATTTATTTTATTTTATTTCATTTCATTTCACTTCACTTTTTTATTTTATTTTATTATTTTATTTTATTTATTTTAATTTATTTTATTTTATTTTATTTATTATTTGGCATCCTCTTCCCAAAGTCTGAGGGTTGCTGGTATCTTGATCCTTCCTTTAGAAGCTTGGAGTACCCACTACTCAATGAGTATCTGACTCTCCTTACTAGCTAGTATGCAAGAGGCTGAAAAATGAATAAACTAATATCTTAAAAAAGGAAGCTTCAGGTTAAAAAAGTAAAGCTTGATTTACTTTATTCATCAATACTAATCACAATGTTAAATGACTCACTCTTTGATTGGTTTAGCAGTTAATTCAAGGGTTCACTGAACTTCTCTTTCTAGGATAATTTTCTCCCCTTGTCACCCTTCGCTTTAGTAATATTTACTTAACTCTCAAAACAAAATAAATATAGAATACAAATAATTTGTTCATTGTTTTAGATATTAATCCAGATCTAATCCCTAGCAATAATTTTCTGATGCCCATACAACACACACAGGGACATATGTGTGTCTGGGCAGCCTGGCATGCATACATGTGTGCTTTTTAATGTGAGGATTGATGGGGAGGATGGAGAGGTGCCTGAAGAGATTGATGTATGTCTATCAGCATTTTCTCCCACAGCTGCTATTTGTAGAGGCCAGTGATACCTGTTTTTCTGTCTCTTAGGCTAATGTTTGCCTGATACCTTTGCTTAAAGTGGGTTATCCCAGTGATTTCTCAGCTGGTAATCTGTTTGCAGTTATTTCCCTGGGTTTTGTAGCTACCTGTTCTTAATCTTCATGTTTGTAGATTACTTTTCTAATAGTGATGTGATCCACTTTAATATTTAAGAGAGACAACCTGTGGCAATCTTTTGTCAATGTTTGATCCTTGGGGTAGCTATTCTTTTTGGATTAAAAGAATAAAAGCCATCCACTAATGCCACACACACCATGTTATGGTGGTTAAGAGTGCAGACTCCTAAGCAGACTGCCTCGCCAGCTGATGTGTCACCTGGGGCAACCTAACATCTTTGCCTCAATTCTACTCATGTGAAACGGAGAGATAATAATACCTACACTCAGGGGTGTTATGAAGATTAAATAAATTATACAAAAAATATTTATAACCCAGCTTAACACCCAGGAATACTCCATTCTAACCTTAGGTTTTATTATTATTCATTTAAAATTGCATATAGAATTAACTAAATTTGCCTATTTCCAGAACCTTAAGGAAATAGATTATTGATTGATCTTGGAGGATAGCTCTTATATCAGCATAACATTTGTAAACCTGACATTATTAATACTTAAGAAATTATATTGCCTGACCTGTGGTGGTGCAGTGGATAAAGCATCGACCTGGAACGCTGAGGTCACCGGTTCAAAACCCTGGGCTCGCCTGGTCAAGGCACATATGGGAGTTGATGCTTCCTGCTCCTCCCTCCCCCTTCTCTCTCTCTCTCTCTCTCTCTCTCTCTCTCTCTCTCTCTCTCCTCTCTAAACATTAATAAAAGAAAAAATTAAATATTAAAAAAAAATTAAAAAAAAAAGAAATTATATTTATTCACTATTTCTAAAGTATTGCTACATGCTAATAGGAGACACTGCTTTGGTGACCACTTAACATTTTTATGAGCTTCAGTTTTCTAAACTATCAAATGAAAGTATGCTAATGAAAGGTTTCTGGGTCCTGAACTAAATATAATTTATTTATTTAAGCTACAGAATATTAAGCATTTGTGTCATTCCATTGTCCATTTAATGTCTAGTTTGGTAGTAGAATTTAAGAGGTGTTAGTGGAATAGAGGGGGAATTATAGAATTCTATTTGTGCTGTGCCGAGGGAGTGTTGAATTGATCCAGGAAAGGGCATAGGAAGTAAAACTCTGAGCATATAAACAATGCCCATGTGAAAATTGGGGTAGGAGAAGAGAGAGTTGTGATAAAGACCATTTCATAAATACGAGTAGGCAGGGATTTCTGTATGTTTAGACCTAATTTAAACAAATTTTGGATTATTTATTATTTTAAATATTCTCCTTTATTCTCTCATTTATATTCACTTTCAAATATACAGTGTGTCCATAAAGTCATGGTGCACTTTTGACCAGTCACAGGAAAGCAACAAAAGATGATAGAAATGTGAAATCTGCACCAAATAAAAGGAAAACCCTCTCAGTTTCTGTAGGATGATGTGGCAGCATGTGCATATGCACAGATGATGATGTAACACTGTGTATACAGCAGAGCAGCCCACAGCCATGCCAGTCGAGATGTGGACGGTACAGAGGAAAGTTCATTGTGTTCTGTGGCTCGCTAAATTCAAATCTGTGACCAAAGTGCAACATGAATATCGGCACGTTTATAATGAAACGCCACCACATAGGAATAACATTACTCGGTGGGATAAGCAGTTGAAGGAATCTGGCAGTTTGGTGGAAAAACCCTGTTCTGGTAGGCCATCAGTCAGTGATGAGTCTCTAGAGGCTATACGGGATAGCTACCTAAGGAGCCCTAAAAAAATCTGTTCGTGAGCCCACATCGAACTGCGTGAATAGGTATGAAACTGGGAGAGTTTTCCTTTTATTTGGTGCAGATTTCACATTTCTATCTTTTATTGCTTTCCTGTGACCAGTCAAAAGTGTACCATGACTTTACGGACACACTGTACTTTCATTTGTTCATTATTGAAGATAACTAAAAGTCAAGGTATTTTAAATTTTGTAACACAAAAATTTCTGGAAAGCTGAAAATTTAATCAAACCATTATTATTTGTTGCTTTTATTCACAACACATTATACCTATTTACATTAAGATCTTTTCAGGTTGTTTTACTGACTCATTTAATATAGAACTTCTTAGTGAGAGATGTTTTAAGTGCTAAACCATGGGTGAAGAAGCAACTTATTTGCCTTATATTATGTAGTGTCACAGCATAATGTACCCAGCCTTTGAGTGAGACCCACACTTCGTTGGTTAATGTAGGCTGATTAATGGACTGTGGTGATTTGTATTGGGGGTGGGCTCTTTAGTCAGCATAATGTCTCTATAATCTTAACCATTTTGTTATCAAGAGACACCTATTAGATAATAACACATGGTAAAAGGTGTTATTTAAATCATCAGGTTATAAAAACCCCGAATATCCAAAGTAATCCTCAGGAAAAAGAATGAAGCTGCGGGCATTACAATACCTGACTTCAAACTATATTATAGAGCCACGATAATCAAAACAGCATGGTATTGGCAGAAAAATAAACACTCAGACCAATGGAACAGAACAGAAAGCCCAGAAATAAAACCACAAATATATGGTCAAATAGTTTTTGATAAAGGGGCCAACAACACACAATGGAGAAAAGAAAGCCTCTTCAACAAATGATGCTGGGAAAACTGGAAACTCACTCGCAAAATAATGAAACTTGACTACAGTTTGACCCCTTCTACTAAAATTAATTCAAAATTGATGAAAGACCTAAATATAAGACCTGAAACAATAAATTACATAGAAGAAAACATAGGTACTAAACTCATGGACCTTGGTTAAAAAGAGCACTTTATGAATTTGACTCCAAAGGCAAGGGAAATGAAGGCAAAGATAAATGAATGGGACTACACCAGACTAAGAAGCTTTTGCTCAGCAAGAGAAACTGACAACAAAACAAACAGACAGCCAACTAAATGGGAGATCATATTTTCAAACAACAGCACAGATAAGGGCCTAATATCCAAAATATACAATTAACTCATAAAACTCAACAACAAACAAGCAAACAATCCAGTAAAAAAATGGAAAGAGGACATGAACAGACACTTCTCCCAAGAAGAAATACAAATGGCCAACAGATATATGGAAAGATGCTCATCTTCATTAGCTATTAGAGAAATGCAAATCAAAACTGCAATGCGATACCACCTCACACCTGTTAGATGAACTATTATCAACAAAACAGGTAATAACAAGTGTTGGAGAGGCTGTGGAGAAAAAGGAACCCTCATCCGCTGTTGGTGGGAATGTAAAGTAGTACAACCACTATGGAAGAAAGTATGGTGGTTCCTCAAAAAACTAAAAATAGAACTACCATATGACCCAGCAATCCCTCTACTGGATATCTACCACAAAAACTCAAAAATATTGATACGTAAAGACACATGTAGCCCCATGTTCATTGCAGCATTGTTCACAGTGGCCAAGACATGGAAACAACCAAAAAGCTCTTCAATAGATGACTGGATAAAGAAGATGTGGTACATATGTACTAGGGAATACTACTCAGCCATAAGAAATGATGACATCGGATCATTTACAACAACACGGATGTACCTTCATAACATTATACAGAGTGAAATAAGTAAATCAGAAAAAACTAAGAACTATATGATTCCATACATAGGTGGGACATAAAAATGAGACTCAGATACATGGACAAGAGTGTGGTGGTTACGGGAGGGGGGGAAGGAGGAAAAAGGGGAGGGGAGGAGCACAAAGAAAACCAGATAGAAGGTGACGGAAGACAATTTGACTTTGGGTGAGGGGTATGCAACATAATCAAATGTCAATATAACCTGGAGATGTATTCTCTGAATCTATGTACCCTAATTAATCAATGTCACCCCACTAAAATTAATAATAAAAGAAAAAAAGGTAAACAAAAAATAAGAAAAAAAATAAAAAGGGAACAATATTCATGAAGAACAGACTAGTTCTCAAATGTGTATGCACATGCCAGTGTGTGTGTGTGCACGTGTACACATGGGAAATATATTTCCGTTACTTTCAATGGTGTTGGGAAACATTGTTCTAAGAAATAATAATGTTCATTAATCTCATTCTTATATTTGTAAGCTCGCACTTGACCCATTCCCAAAGTCAGGCATGATCATTCTAATCAGGGTATAACTAAGGATAATGTACCATGAAAATTCTCAGAGCTTGAATAGGTGTGAGTGTTCATGAGAAAGAAAGAGGCAGACGAGTGAATAGAAGAAAACAAATATATACTTAATACAAGGTAAATGTTGATTTATAAATTAGAGGCAAGAAATAGAAATAATGAAACTTAAGAAGTTCATTTGTTCATTATCTAGCTGGTGTCATCGTTATTAAGGATTTAGGGTTAAAATGTATTTAGACTAGAGGATAGATATAACTAATCCTATCTTTGTAAATGCAGCATAGAGATATAAAATGGTTTAGGACATTTGGCATAATTTTACTCACAAATGTCTTGCAACCATTTTAGTAACTGGGCCAACAAAACATGATTTAATTACTCTGGAGAGTTTAACCATAATGTGTATTAAAATATTGTGAAAATACAGAAATACAATATGGTGTATCTCTGTTTATTTCTCATGAAGATTAAGTTGTCTGTATGCTTAATATCAGAGCCTTTGGAGAGAGGAATATTATGTAAGAAAAATGCAGAGCGATTCCTGTTTGGCTTGGTTTGACACTGAAGAACAACCTTGGTTGTTTGAGCAATAAAAGCTATGTCTCAACCCAATGTCATTTCCAAGGGACTGCTTAACACGAGCTTCAAACAGCGATGCTGGGCGATAGACTTAAACTGCAAAGCCTCAGATGACCCATCCAGAATTAATCTATTCTGCAGCTTACCTTCCTTCTTCTTTTCAAAGAAAGTTTTGAGTTCCTCTTTTTTTAAACAACCATTCTTCTTCAATAATTTTTGTTCAATCTGCATGTCTACAATATATAGTGCTCACAAAAATTGGGGGATATTTTAAAATGAATATAAAGCGATAAATATCCCCTAATTTTTGTGAGTAGTATTTTTGAGCTAAGTTATTTTCATTCAGAATAAAAATAATAACACTTAATGAACACCTTTTACATGCCAGGAATTGTGTGAAGTGCTTTATATGCATTATTTTATTTAATCCTTACCATTTCCCTGTGAGTTGGGTTGTACTATTTCCCAAATTTTTAAATTTTACAGATTAGAGAAGTGAGATATGAGGGGGCTAAGTGCCTTACCCCAAACCACATGGAATAGCAGGGTTTCACACCCAGGTCTTTTTGGCCCCCAAATTATACTTAATTGTTCTATTCCGCCTTTCATTCATTCATCTGTCCATTCTTTCATTCATCTGTCCTTCAAATACTTATTGAATAATTACTATGCACCAGAAGAAATCACAATTATTGAGAATATAAAAATGATAAGGGCATAGTATATGATTTTGAGGGGCCTGAATTCAAGTGAGGGAAAAGCAGAATCAAAATTAAATGGAGAAGTTAATTACAGCAATGTGATAAGACACACACATTATAAGAAATGCACTAAACTCAATGGGAGAAGAGAATAGAAAGTGCCTTCCTGTGTAAGTTATTTCTATAAAGTTAAATTTCCCCCTTTATTAAAATCTTGACAAGTGCTATGTATGAGGCCAGTGAAGAGGCTTTTATGATGGATCAGAAAGCAGGACAGCATGAGGAGCCATGGAAGAGGATGGTTCATTGAGAGATCTCCTTCACGTGATAGGGCTGAAAAACTCTGTGTGTGTGTGTGTGTCTGTGTGTGTATGTACATGTGTATTCAAAGAGTAGAGGTCTAGGAGAAATGAGGGCAAGGACTACTTCACGGAGAACCTGGATTGCCATTTAAAGGAGCTTAGACTTTGCTGTGGAGATAATGGAGAGCCATGAAAAAATTTTAATCAAGGAAGCAAAATAATTAGATTTGCCTTTTCATAGGTTATCATGGAGGGACATGAGTCACCACATGGGCCAGCACACAGACTAGGTGACTGTGTCATATTCAGGTGGGAAGTGATAAATTATTAACACTGTGGTATCAGTCATAAGGAAGAGCAGATAAATGTCTAAGGATGTTAGGAGGAGGCGTAATCAATAATGTGAAGACTCTTTATTGAACAAGAGGGAGAGGAAGTGTGAATGGGATGAAAAGGAGAGAGGAGGAGAGAAAAAAATAGAGTTCAAGGAAAGAGTTCAGAGAAGAAGTTCAAGTTTTACCACTTGAGTTGCACCAACTTACAGACCCCATGACTGGGAACAAGTGGCAGGTCTTTCTCAGCATCATTTTTTCTATATTTCAAATGGAAGTACAAGTAGTACTATGGGAAAAACTCCCTGTTTCTCCTTTACTCCCACACACAATACTTCTGACACCAGATTTGTGGGGGTTTTCCCTCCAAAGCAACCAATTATTTGAAACAGCTGGGTATCCTGCCATTCAAGTTAATTCTGACACTAACTGGAGTTAACACAGACCCCAGCAGTTAAGAGCTCAGTCCCACAAGACTGCCCATCCCCACATCAGTGCCAGTTGCAAGGAGTAGGTCCCCAGGTGACCCACAGCTTCTGTCTGAGTTGGCCACAAGGCAGATGTTCCTACATCCCCCTCTTTGGATTCAGTCATTTTCTGGAACAGCTCACAGGACTCAAGGAAAACATTGAAGTAATGTTTACCACTTTGTTATATAGTAAAGGATATAATAAAAGATGAAGATGAACAGCCAGATAAAGAGATGACAGGGTGAAATCAGGAAGGGGCTTGAGTAGAAGGCTTCTGTCCCCGTGGAGTTGGGGTGCACCATCCCTCAGCACATAGCTATGTTCACCAATCTGGAAACTCTCTAATTATTGAGACTTTTTTTTTAGAAAATTAAATTAAATGGGTTGACGTTGGTCAATGAGTACGTAGGTTTCAGGTAAACATCTCTGTAGGCGTGCTTGTCCCTCTTTATTTCCCTCCCCTCCCCTTCCTCCACAATCCCCTCCCACTATTGAGATTTAAGATGGAGGCTTAATCACGTAGGCATTATTGATTATTAGCTTTATTTCCAATCCCATTCCCCTCTTCTGGGAATAGGGTATGCAAAACTCTAAGCTTCTAAGCATGCTTGTTCTTTCTGGTGACCAGACCCTTCCACGAGCTCACTAGGAGTTGCCTAATTAGAACAAATGACATTCCCATCACCCAGGAAATTTTAAGAGATTTCCTAAATTTCTGTGTCGGATGCTTCAATCACCAAGGAAATAACAAAGGTCTTAGGAACAGTGTGTCAGAAACCAGGGCCAAAACCTAATTACTGAAACAAAAGAGTCTCCTAGCACCCCTAATTATAAGGCTTTTGAGTGCTCTTGTGTCAGAAACCAGGGGCAGAGTTCAATACATATATTTCATATTATTTCACAAGGACCTTTGCTTTAATTTTGCTTTGGGGAATGCACACTGTCTGATGTAATTCTACTTTGTAAGGCTTTGTAATTGTTAAGTAAAATGATGTGAAGTACCTGCCCTTTTGCAAATGTGAATTCTCATCACCATCCTCATTCTCAGCTCTGTTCCATTTTTTCGCAAAGCCATGCTAACCTCAGGGCAAGGGGCGGAGTTCTACCACATGGTCTGCTTCAGTGTCTCCATTCCAGTCTGGATTCTGACAGAAAGACAGGTTGTTCTGTCAGACAGAGCTGTCTCTGGCAATGGGATCTATTTGGAGAGTAATTCATCAGAAAGAAGCTCTTTCTCTGGAGTACCTGCTTGTGTGTGGTACATGGCTATTATCCAGTTCCCATAGGTACAGCTATTCTTCACATTCCTTACAATATACATAATATTTTAGTATTGCCCTTTATCAAAAGATTACTGTCTGTCATCTTCTCACCCTTAAACTTAAGTTTTCCTTGAATGATGGGTGATATTTCAATGCCTGTCTGGCAAGAGATCTAAAAGAGTTGATATTATGACTAGAGTTGTGGGATGCAGTAATTTGATTTCCAATTTATATATATATATTTACAAATCTATTGTGGCAAGATGTCAGAATGAAGTTGGTCTGTCAGTAAGTTCTAGGTCCCAGGCCCTGGGCTGGATTCACAAATAAAAACCCCATCATCAGAATTGCAAGAGCAAGGCAAACCACAGCAAACAAAACCCTCAGAATCTACCAAACCTTTGAATTAGGAAGGCCCTGTCTGGCTCAGACATATGTAAATGAAGAAACTCTCTTTGTGCAAGACGAATGGGCATGCAGTAAAGATGCCTCGGGGCCAAGTGACAGAACTCATTTTGGACTCAGGTGAGAACTAGTTCAAGGATCAAGCCAAGATGAGCCTGTAGCGACAAGGTCAGGTAGCTGACATCTCAGAACAAACAGCGGAAGTAATCACTTTCCAGGAGACAAGTTAACACAGGTGATGCTCCATCTGGTGCCTTCGAGAACTATTTACTTTCCTAAACTGACTGTCCTGCCTTCTCAGCTGTCATATATCTTCTCAGATATCAGTTGTTTCTAGTTTCTTGTTTTTATTGTCTGTTTTGACTCTGAGATTATCTATCAGTTGAGAGAGAAAGTGGCCTAAAGTTCTCCCTTTGTTAAAAATCTGAAATCCCATGTAATGCCCTTGGATAGAAACTACCTCCATTTTGCGTAAAGTGATTTATATAGCTCCTCAACAATATTCTTAGCTCTAGAAGAGCAAGATGTTATCAGAGTAAAACCATGATTTCAGAAACAATTTATAAACTCTACAGTTTAAGTGAATATTTTAAAAGCAGTAAAAAGCCAGTCTTATATTAAATTTATCAATTTATAAGGGTTACGATAGTATAATTTTGATAATATGCTGGTTTTATAGGAATTCCTCGCCAAAGAGGTTTTCTTCCTGCAGACCCTAAATTAAATAATGGCTTCTGTTTGTAAGACCTGATTGAATAATTCAGAACTCCAAGAAACAAACATCAATTAAAGTGTTTTTTAGAACAATGTTGCTTTTATTTATGCATGAGATTGCATTAGGTAATAATCACACATTAATTACAGAGATTTTGTAGCCTGCTGCTAGAAAACTTCCTTAAGTTGTTCCTAAAGTCCAAACAATGTGGACTGCCACCCACCACCTCCCACCAAGCCTTCACTAAAATATTAAGGCCTTAAAATCACTCCCTCTACCAGCTCACTCCCTATCCTCCTTACTCTCTACCAAACACATCAGTGTCACACGGGATATTTTTAGAAATACTGATTCTCAGACTTACACTAGACTGACTCAGAAAATCTGGGGTTGGGACCCAGCACTCTGTTTTAACAAACCCTTCCAGGAAACTATGATGCATATTAACATTTGAGGATCATTAGTGAAGGATAGAAAAATGCTGAGGACTGTTGCAGATATTTGAACTCCCCCTTTCTTGTTGTGTTTATTAATATGACTATATTTTGGGAATGGAATGGTTTAAAACCGAAACGCCATCCTGTATGAGGGAACTGTTAATTATATTCATCTTTTCCTGAGATGAAAGAATTGTTGTGAAAAATGACCTTGAGCTCTCCCAGCCTGTAGAGCAGGGGTCCCCAAACTTTTTACACAGGGGGCCAGTTCACTGTCCCTCAGACCATTGGAGGGCCAGACTATAAAAAAGACTATGAACAAATTCCCTATGCACACTGCACATATCTTATTTTAAAGTAAAAAAACAAAACAGGAACAAATACAATATTTAAAGTAAAGAACAAGTAAATTTAAATCAATAAACTGACCAGTATTTCAATGGGAACTACGGGCCTGCTTTTGGCTAATGAGATGGTCAATGTCCGGTTCCATATTTGTCACTGCTAGATGTAACAAGTGATGTGACATGCTTCCAGAGCCATGAGGAGTGCATCCCACATCACTGGAAGTAGTACTGTATGTGAGCGATGCCATGCTTTGCGTCTCTCACTGACCACCAATGAAAGAGGTACCCCTTCCAGAAGTGTGGTGGGGGCCGGATAAATGGCCTCAGGGGGCCACATGTGGCCCGCAGGCCGTAGTTTGGGTACCCCTGCTGTAGAGCATGGTTTTACTGGAGTTCCTTAGCACAATGTACCCTTTTCATATTTTTTCCTTTTTTTTTTTTTTTTTTGCTGAAAGGTGTTATTTCTAACCCCAATAACATATAATTGACTATAATGATTAACATGTGATTATTAAAGACATGAGCTTTGGAGTCAGATGCACAAAAATTTAATAATAGTCTTTCCCCTTAATAGAAGACTGGCTTTGAAAAAATGTTTGAGTTTTAGTTCTCACTTCAGTAAAATGGACATTATACCTTATAGTTCTCACTTCAGTAAAATGGACATTATGTGGATTAGGAATAAAGATGTGTATAGGACATTTAGTGTAGGCTCTGGATTAAATTATATGTTCTAAAAGAGTTTCTATTGTTATTATATCTCATTTTAGGTTTTGAAGGTAAGGGCCTGAGTAGTTCTTGAATTTTTAAAAAATTAGAACTATTTTTGCCTGACCACCTGGTGGAGCAGTGGATAGATCTTCAGCTTGGGACTTTGAAGATCCAGATTTAAAACTCTGAGGTCCCTAGCTTGAGCACGGGTTCATCTGGCTTGACCGAGGGCTCACCAGCTTGTACATGGGGATGCCCACTTGAGTGTGGGATCATAGATAGGACCCTGTAGTCACTGGCTTGAGCCCAAAAGTCACTGGTTTGAAGCCCAAGGTTGCTGTTTTTAGCCCAAGGTCGGTGGCTTTAGCAAGGGATCACTGGTTCAGCTGGAGCCCCTTGGTCAAGGCACATATGAAAAGCTATCAATGAACAACTAAAGTGACACGACTACGAGTTGATGCTTCTCATCTCTCTCCCTTGCTGTCTGTCACTCTCTCACTCGCTTTCTCTCTCTGTAACTTAAAAAAAAAATAGACCTTTTTTAAAAGACTTAAAGGCAGATAAAGATAAAAGGCAAATGCTTTTTTCAAAAATGTACATTTACATCAGCATTAAATGGATGCAAATTATAATTTATGATTAATAACGATATCAAACATTTATCAAATGCTTACTGTGTCAAGGCACTATGTTAAAAGTTTATAAAGTATATTATTAACATTCAGTTACATAAAACAGAGACATGGCTAAAAGTGATGGGGGGTTATTTTTCTCATGTAACCAAAAGTACCAAGGTAAGTGGCAATGGTATTAGTAGTGTCAATATGTTACACCTGAGGTGTCTGCAAGTCTCCTCTCCTTTCCCTTTCATGATCTCAGGATGGCTCCTCCAGCTTCCCCAACATGTCCTTATTGCAGCCGGAAGGAATAAGGGCAAAAGGCAAAAAAAAAAGTCCATGTAAGCTGACTCGGCCTCCCTTTCAAGAAACTTCTCAGAACCCCAACCCAAACACCTACTTACATCTACTTAGCCTAAAATGGGTCTTATTTTGGACATTCTTTGCCTGTCTTCTATTTCAAAAACTTTTTTTTTCTGTTGTTATTTTGTGATAATTTTTTTACAATAGGTATTCTTTGTCTCCTAGTAATCCTGAAGTCGTGGATAATGTGTGATTTTATTTGCTGCTTTTGTTGATTATACAATATAGAAGATTCATATTCAGGTGTCAGACTTCATCCTCCAGTTCTTTAAATCACTGAATCACTTATTATAAAGTCTCAAAGAAGATAATATTTACAGAATACAAAAGAAAAATAGAAGGAAATCCATTTTCTTGTTGACAGTAGTGGAGTTATCTGGAACGATTCATGAGAGCACAGCCTCTCAGACTGTAGGTGCATATGACTCCCCTGGAGCTGTTAATAATACACAGGTTCTGACTCAGTAAGTTAGGCTTACAATTCTGCCTTTCTAACAAGTTCTCAGGTAAGTGCTGTTTGTTCAAGAACCACACTTTGAATAGTGATGTAACACATAATATTAGTCAAAGCCTTAGGAAGGGCTTTTTGTTTCCTTCAAGGTCAAGTTTTACCACATCTCTCACCAGGTCAGCATGCTAGGCAGAAAGCAAGAGAGTAGAATAAGTCCCTCTCCTCAGAGTCACCTTTGATTACAAAGGAAAATCTGAAAGCACACCTTTCCTTTGAACTGAAAGTTTAGTTCATTTACATTGAGTTGCATTCTACAACATGGTTTTGTACTGTTTTTGTGTTCCATTCCACTTTTCTGTTTCTTTCTCTAACCCATCTCTCTTTCTGTTTTTTTTTTTCTTTTTTCTTTTTTTTTTTATCTGTGAAGATAGGTGCATACTACTAATAAAAAGCCATGGTCTATTCCTTCATTAAGTGGAGCTCTCTAAACTAATGGAAAAGAGATGTCAAAAAGAAAATATAGTGCAAAGAAATTTGGGGTTTGAAAGTTTGTATAAGCTAAGACGAGCCAGCACTTAAGATAAGCAACTGCTCTACACCTTGCTTTTGAGGAAGATACATTGACATGTAGAAAAAGGAGAAGAGCTAAGAGAAGAATGGATTGACCCAAGAAGAAAAACTGAAATATTTGAGCCTAAAGGCATATACCAAGTCACAGAAAATAAAATGATTCATTACCATGTAAATAAACAACAGTTCAAATGCAATACAATTTATAAAATAGCACTTTTTGTTGGAAAGGCTGTAGTGCAAAAGTCTATAGATCTAAATTAAATTCTGGTTTAAAAATTTTATTTAGAAAATTACATTTAATGGGGTGACATTGTTCAATAAGGAGTACATTCAGTCTTAAAGAATATTGAACTATAACTATGCCCTCTGAAAGCTTTCAGAGATAATGTTATGTTAGTAAGGGTTGCAGCTGTGTTTGACCCTTTGAGCAGCACGAACGTTCATGCAAGTCTCTGTGCCTCCTGACCGTCCAGATAACACAAATCTTTATTTTAAAAATGTGTATGGCAACATTAAAAAAAGACAAATGTATGTTCTTCTTGTTTCCATAAGTTAGTTATCAAACATAATTTTAAGTTAATAAAAAACTGGAACTGGAACTAATTTCATTTTTTGAAGAAAAAAAAACTCACTCCCGGGGGTCAGCGAGAATGAAAAATATTACTCAAAGGGTTAAGTATATGTTGGAGTGGGGTGTGAAATTTGGCTAGTTAGATGTTATATTTAAAATTCACTAGGGGTTGTTCAGTTTATAATTCATATTTCCAGTTAACTACATAGTATTGGGACAGTTTAAAGAGTTTGGTAGCTCTTATTTTATATTATTTGAAATAGCACATATCAATGAAAGTTCCAAGTTGAATGTTAGCAGATCAATCCTCCATTACCCAGCACAAGAAACAAAATCAAAAGACAAAAAAACCTTTTTAAAAGATTTTCTATAAGAATTAAGTCCAATAGTGGAGATCGATCTACAATATGTGAATGCATTTAACAGTGAAAAATAAACATAATCTAGTATACTATGTGCTCAATAATAATCTTTCTGGTACAGAAAAAACTAAAAATATTCCTTAATATACACACAATAATAAGGTTAAAACTTTTTATTATTTAATTATAGTTGACATTTGATTTTATATTAGTTTTAAGTGTGCAGCATAGTGGTTAGACATTTGTATAACTTATCAAGTGATCCTCCCAACCACTCTAGTACACACCTGGCACTATACGTAGTCATTACAGTACTATTGACTATATGCCTTAGGCTGTACTTTACATTCCATGAATATTTTGTAACTACCAATTTGTACTTCTTAATCCCTTTACCTTTTGCAGCCAGCTCCCCACTCCCCTCCCATCTGGCAACCAACAACAACAAAAAACAAACAAACAAACAAACACATTTATAATTCTTAATGAATGTTTGAAATGTTAGGTAGGGCAGGAAGGAAATTGTTTAGGGTCATAAACCATAAGACACTTCCTATCTAGATGAGTAAGTGAAGTGAGTGTTCGAGTACATACTTGCTTTTACCCACCTATTTATTTCCCCAAATATTAAAGCTGGTTTTAGTGGGACATATGTGTGGTGGACAGTGATAAATCCTGGCTGTGAGGATAGCAGATCAGAGACCCCTGAAAATGACCTAAACCCCTTAAGTGAAACATCCCTAGATAAAGTAGAGATTGAATAGTGTGCTCTGCAGAAGGAGATAGTAGGGATAAATTGACTTAATTTGTTCTTGGCTCTGAGAAAAATGTTTTAAAAATCTCCCCTGATATTTAGTACCCACAAGCTCTGTTTGGTTGGAACAGTGAATGTATCTGTAGCCCAGTAAACCCAGATACTAAAATTTAGTTTAAAGTGATTTCAGATTTATAGGGTTCTCCTGTTGTCTGGAAAAGGAAAAGGAAAATCCTCTTTTGAGGGACATAATTTAATTCTCAAAGGATTACTATACACAAGGCACCAAGGAATATGAGCTCAAATTTTTTTAAATGAGCAAAACACCACGGGCACATGTTTGTAGAAGTCATATACTCCAAAAGTATAATACAAATGTTTAATGTGGTTAAAGAAGTAAAATAGCATTAAAATAATGATTAACACATATGGGACAATCAAATTTCTCAAGGGACTTTTGAAAAACTAATAGAATTTATAGAAATGGAAGATAAAATACCCATATTGAGAATAAATTAATTGTCAAATAGAACTGAAATAATTATTCAGAATGCATCACAGAGAGACTAAGATATGGATAAAATGAAAGAAAGGTTGAGAGATATGGTGGATGAAGTGAGAAGTTCCTGCATTTCTTTACATTAGAGATCCAAAAGGAAGGGAAAGAGAGAGAGAGAAAGTGTGGGTAGGAGATGTAATAGTTGAAATAATAGCTCTATTCAAGGTTACCAATAAATCTCAAGCAACATAGTAAAAATAAATTCACCATGGGAAATGTAATTTACTTATAGAATACTAAGAACAGAGACCAACACTTAATGTAAAAGTAATCAAAAGAAAGGGGGGAGTAAGAAACAAGATAAAATGGGACAAACAGTACAAGATAATATTTTGGTGAGCAATCCAACATAATTGAACTAAATTCTACAGTTCAAAAGAAAAGGCTATGGGATTGGAATGAGAAAATAAAATAAAGCAATACGCTGTTTTCAAGATATTCACATAAAACATAAAGAAGTAGAAAGGCTGAAAGTTAAAGAAGGTGAAGGATATGGCAGAGAGATTCTAGTTTAAGAATAATTGTTTCAGCCTGACCTGTGGTGGCGCAGTGGATAAAGCGTCGACCTGGAATTCTGAGGTTGCCGGTTCAAAACCCTGGTTTCCCTGGTCAAGGCACATATGGGAGTTGATGCTTCCTGCTCCTGCCCCCTTTCTCTCTCTCTCTCTCTCCTCTCTAAAATGAATAAATAAAATCTAAATATATATATATATATATATATATATATATATATATATATATATATATATATTCCTGTCTCTCTCTCCCTTCCTTTGTCTCTGTCTAAAATCAATACAATAAACATTTTAAAAAAAAGAATAATTGTTTCAGATAAGATTGACTTTTAAGGTAAAAATATCTGCAGGCATAAAGAGAGTTACTAATCACTGATTGAAGTTTCCATTGATTATTTCTCTGAATAAAAGAATTAGAACAAACTCCTGTTTGAGGAAGACTGTTTTGGTTTGTTTTGTTACAAAAATGGAGTTCATTTGGATGATAGATATGTCACTTACAGATGTGTGGTTTTGAGCCAAAATTTAAACTTCCAGAACCTTAGCTTCTTAATCAATAAAGTGGAATAGCACCGTTAGCTCTCATTTAGTAATTATCAATAATTCATCTAAAGCACGCAGCATTATGCCAATCACATAGCTCTGTTGTTGTAAGGATAGGCAAGGAAAAGGCTAGTAGTATCTTAACATAAACAAAAAGCTTAGGCCTATAAATTTATTTTTGTCAGAAAAAAAATCGTTGGTTGTCTAGAGTAGTTCAAAGATAGCTATTCCCGATAGAAACTTCACTGCCCTAGAGGCTTGTTATAGTGTAAAACTTCATTAATGGTAACATCTCCTTTGACATCAACCCTGGTAGAATATGTGGAAAAATACCCATTTTTTGCCTGATTTTACTAACATAGGATTGGTTTGAGATTGAATCAGAAATTTATATAGATGTGTCTTAAATATCATAAAATTGTTCAGTTGTTATTCACCTAATGGCTATTAAGAAAAAAAAAATTAGTTTCCTTTTTATACTGTCCTCTCCTAGCCTATTCTTTCATTGTATATGGCTAATAATGGCAAAATCTTTTGTCTTAGGCTAACACATCATATTTTTTTATTCTTTAAAGTATATTCATTGAGTAAAGCCTATTCTTTTATTGTATAATGTGAAATTTTAATCTCTAAGAAACATGTATTTATTAAAGTGTGTAATTAAATGATCCTTTTATGGTCACAGAGAACTTGGGGATGGAGAATTTCAGAATGGAACAGCAAAGCTGCCTCTCCATCCCCGCCCTTGCTGGGTTCTCTATAATAAAATATTTTTTTAAAAAAGTTATAAATGCATGACTATAACACCTGAACACCACGGAACAATTCCAACTTTTGACTTCATCTAGCTTTTGCTGAGAATAATAGTCTCATTTTCACTATCTCTGCAAAGACTATCATTAGCATAGTGTCTGCACAGAATACTTCCACTTTTCTCACCTGCATGACTGAGCACAGGGCTGCTCTCATGGAGTAGCTGTGCGCAGGTGTGCTCCTCCTCTCCTGCCTTCATACAGTCAGGTTGGTTAGTTCCCGGTGCTCCTTATACCACCAGTGTCAGTCCAAAGGGCATTCCATCTAGGAGGTATGGAACCTTACACTGGTCCTGGCACCACTTGTGGCATTGGGTTCCTCATTTGTTGAATGGGGATAGTAAACGTACCTCATACAGTGTCAAGATTATGGCAGATGGGAAAAGTACAGAGCACTGGTATATGCAATACAGATATTTAACACACTCAAGTTACTTCTCAAATTGTGCCCTATTTTCTGCTGTTTTGTCCTTGCCACTTTTTTTTTTCTTTTAACCCTTACTATTTTCTTAATTAAGTCACCTTTTAATTGACAAAACTTGGATAAGCTCCAGGGATATAGAGATTAGTAAAAAAAACAATTCTTTTCTCTTTGAGAAGCTAATAGTTCACGGTTTAAATATAAATTTTTGAGATGACTTAAAGTATATTATATTTTCCCTCCTTTTTATTAAATTTACTGGAGTTACATTGGTTGATAAAATTATATAAGTTTTAGGTGTACAGTTCTACAGTACACCACCTGTGAATCTCATTGTGTGTTCATCACCCTGAGTCAAATCTCTGTCACCATTTCTCCCTCCTTCACCCTGTAGCACCTCTCCCACCCTTTCCTCTGGTAACCACCAGACTGATGTCTGTGTCTATGAGTTGTCCGTTTGTCTTGTTTGTTCATTTGTTGCTTTCAGTTTTATATCCCATATGAGTAAAATCATAATCTATTTCTTGACTTTTTCTGACTTATTTTGCTTAGCATGATAGTCTCAAAATTTGTGACCACACGGATAGATCTTGAGAATATCATACGAAGCCAATTTCATCTTTATAACCTACTTGAGTACAGATATTGCTGCCGCAGGTCATAGTGGGCCTAATAGTGAACTTTCTATTGTGATATGCTGAATTAAATAAAAGCACATTAAGTCCCTCTATTTATTTAACCTTTAAAATAATGTTTGCAATGTCCATTGCAGCTAAAGTTATCCTTTGTGAAGCGTCACACAGGAGGCAGCCTATTAAAGAACAATACTTTTTTTTTCCTTGATCCCAGGTCTCCATTTCCTAAATTGTTCTCTAGCCTCTAAAATCTTAACAGACATTTTGTGGAGAAAAAAATTTGTGGTTAAAGATGTTTACAAAGTATTTGTATCCTCTGCTTGGAGATAATTAAGGCAGGTTGTCATGTTAAAAACTTGGAGATATTTTGAATTAAATATATTTTAAAACAAAGAAACAAATAAAATAAAGCAACATATTTCTCAAGTTTATTTCACCATGAAATACTTTCCCTCCCCCGTATATTACTGTTCTTTGAAATCCCTTTTGGGAAATACTGGTAAAATTAATATCCTTTTAATTAAAATGTTTTTCTTCAGTTGTCTGAATTCTGACTAGTTCTCTCCTCTCTTGTCTAAGTTCTATTTTAATCTATTATGGTATGACTGTGTTTGGGGAGACATGATAGGAAGTGTTGGGAAATGAGATTTCAAAAGTGTTGGTTGTACTTTTATCTTTTGGCATAATTGATTTGTAGCTGATTTCTCTACTGAGAAAAGATCTGTTATAACTGGTATATCAGCTGATCCGTGCTACTCGTTAAAACAATTAAATCCATTCACATTTAATGGACTGTATTTTCACAGGAAAAACGTCACTATTTCAAAAATGTTTATAAATTTCTGAACAGTCAGGAAAGATATTTTTTTCTGAGAATTCTCTTAGAGCCACAATCTTCATAAAGAAACTTTTCATTAGTCATCCACTGAACTTTTAAAAAGTATGTCAGGTTGATCTTACCTGCACTATCTTGTTGTAAGACTTTAAATTTACTTTCTGTAATCTTTTCACAGATATAATGATAGTAGTAATATAGCATACTTTTAAAGACAAGGTACTAAGTTAGGGAGAAAAATCACTGTTCATAAATTAAAGGCAGCAGATTTTGCACATTAATTGGGTCAAATATGTAAAAAGTGATTTAAGTAGTTCCTCTTTCTGACTTCCTCAAAAACCCAGGTGTGGCCAAGTAACCAATTGCCAATAATTTTATTTTTCATCTCTCCTCTCAAAAAATCAAAATTTTATTTTACTTTGTGCAAAAAACATTCCCAATAAGAAAACAGCTAATTCTCTAAGGTTTTAAAACCACATTCCCATCTACATTTTTCATCTCATACTGAACTTAGTTCCACTTCTTGTATTCAAGCTGGGCTTCTCAGATGGCCTGACCCTGGGCTGTGTAGGTGCTCACTGATGCTGTTAACAACAATAAAACCCACAGAACACATTTCTGATCATTTGGGCCCTCTACAATTCTTATCAGGCTTTTTCTGTGTTGTCATATCTGATTATTTCTTTTAGAGATGTAGGAAATCAGATTTAGAGAAGACAAGTAACATGCTGATGATCCTAACCCTAGTAAATGCCTAGAATCACAGAGAGAGGCCTTCTCTGACTCTGCCTCTAAACTGCCTCTGTAAAATTTCAAGCATATACAAAAGTAAACAGAATAGTGAATGAACTTTCATGTACTCTGTCACCTAGCTTCAGTAATTATTGTTTTACCTATTTTAAAAAGAATTGATCACTATGTGGTATATATCATATACCTTTTCATATCTTTATTTATGAGTGAGTCCCTTTCCCACCAGAAGCAAAGAACTATGAGGCCAGGGACTTTTTCTACCTTGTTCGCTTCTGTATCCCAGACACGTTGTGCAGTATGGGGCACAGAACAGAAAACCGTTTGTTGAATGGAGGAATGAAAAACTGATTAAGGGAAGATTGCATTAAGTCTAGTGCATTCCAAATAGTTGTAAAGATTTATAATAATCTTATTTTTTCAATTGGAAGTACTTATTTTTAATCCTAGTTTTGTTGCTCAATGTTTATGTTCTAAATTGGTTTATGTTCTAAATTGGATTTATGTAGTGAAAAGTGGTAGAATCAATTTATATGTGTTGTTTGTGAGCCACTGATATTTTGAGATTTCTGTCAAGAATCCAATATATTGTATCATTAACTTTTAAATATATTTTTATATTTTTTGTTGAGTAAGTAAGCTCTAAAGTGTGAGAGATATAAATGTAATAAAATTTAAGCATATTGTAACTATCTGACCTATCAGTATTTTCTGAATTTCTGCTGTTCAGAGCACTAACTTGGGCATTTAAACTTTGTTTTTTCTTGAGGTACAATAAGTAGCTTTTTAAATAGATATAGTGGTTTTTTAAAAAGCACTACTTTTGCACATTTCCAGGATTTGAGTATATATTGAACACTAGAAAGCCCGGCGGTCATACGAAATGACCGCTGTTCTAGATATTATAAATTGTAATTAAAATGATTTGTGCAAAGGTGTCTGCTAATTCAAACTGAATTACCCAGGGCAGGTGGTGAGGACGCCCCTTTGCTTAGTGCCCCACGGGGTTTCCCCCTTCTACTTGCTTAATTGCTTAAAGTAGAGTGCAACGAAGGAAACCACTGGCGGTACATTTCTTAAGAGCCACCGCTAGCTCAATAAATAAAGGTGATTTAAATAATAAAATGTTAATTCACATGTCAAAGATCTCTTTGTACACAACATTTCTTGTGTAGATCTTTCCATCATTTTTAAGCTCGCCTTGCAGAGGACCATCAATTATTTTTAATTTTACGTTCGTTCACATTTAATATTCATGTCACCAGAGGAATGCTCAAAAATTAAAGTTTCTCTGTTTGAAACTGTTTTAATCCTTTTTGCGTTTCGGTCAGCATTACTCTGTCGTTTTTTTGCATTTCTCTCCTGCCTTTGTTTAAGGGACTCATTTTGTCGAGACAGGCTTTTTTGTCTTGCATCTGAGGCAAGCCTTGTTTCTCTATGCTCATCAATCTCATTTTGCCGAGAAAGATGCATTTGCTCTGCAACTGAAGCAAGCCTTGTCTTCCTCTGCTCAGTGGTTTCTTTTTGTCGAGAAAGCTGTTTTTGTGCAGCTTTAGCTCCTTTTCTCTTCTCTTCAGTGCTGTATTTTCTAGGAGGCATTCTTAAAAGAAATTACATTAAGACTTAATTTTTATGTAAAACAGATGATTGCCATTGCAAACAAATGTTCACCTTCCCCTGACATGCTCAATTTGCGTTCAGCCATAAATTATTTCAAAAGCAGATGATTGCCAATGCAAACAAATGTTCACCTTCCCCCTGACCCGCTCAATTTGCGTTCAGCCATGGCAACTTCACCCCATTGGCTAGTACAATTATGCAAGCAACCAATAAGCTATCGGCGACAAACAGACACTTAAGCCACATAAATAAAGATGTAGTCATGAGGGTCTAAGTTCTACTGCAGTAACTAGTTAACCGTTTCATATCTCTGAAAATGTGATGAAGCTTTATTTCTTGTTCATGAAATGTCTTCTGTGGGTCTAGTCAACTCTAGGACAGCATCTTTTAAGTGTTAAGTCAAGGATTTAGTTGGCTTTGTCTTTTGATTCAACTTCGGCTTTTAGTTCCCTTGGGAAGGAAAGAGTTTTCTTTGCCTGATTCCAGTAGCAACATATACTGCTCACAAAAATTAGGGGATATTTCAAAATGAATATGAAGTGATAAAAAAATAACCATTTGGTTATTTTTTTTATTAAACAAGAACATCAGAAAAGCAAACAACAAGTCAAAGAAAGTTGTTCGATTTTGCGAATGAGATGCAAAGTAAACTTATTTCATTGGTGAAAAAGCACTATACAAAAGGCTGAAAGTAGTGCAGTATCTGCACGTGCCCTGATCTCCTAATTTTTGTGAGCAGTATATTGCTTCCACTCACAGCGCAGGGGTCTGAATTAGATGTAAGGCTTAATATAATTACAAAAAGCCCAGGAAATGTAGTCTACTGAATGCCAGGAGGAAAGATTTTGGCAATGACTAGTAATAACACAGACTACATGCCATAGACCTAAGGTCAAAAGACTGTCTATTCATTAATTCATTTAGCAAATACTTAACTGGTAAGCCCACAGATGCCTAATTTTAAATGATCTGTTGCAATCACTCCAAACAATAAAAGATACATGTATCATAAGGCTGAAACATGAATGTACTTTTTAGGACTGTTACTACTTTTTAATGATTTGTTTGTTTGATTTTTACAATAGAAAAAATATTTAAAATAGTAGTGCCTTATATATGTTTTTATTTATTTATTAGCATAAAGGTATCTGAGACTAGGTAGCTATAGATGGTATGGTAATTCTATAGTTATCAAAGATAAGTATTTAGACTGTCAAGGCAATACTGTAGGTACCAGGGAAAAGAAAAGAAAGGAGGAGGAATAAAGAGATGCAGCTTTCAACTGAGACAGCTTCTTTCAACGAGCCTTCCAGTTTTCCCAGTTGCACTTCCTTTTACTCCAAGCTAACCAGAAGTCACCGATCCAAACAAGAAATGTAGTGTTTTCTCTGGTGCTTTGTTTCCATGAATGGAATTAATGTTTTATTAAAGAAAAGAATGGGAGGTGAATTCTGAGTGAACATTGGCAAACCTTTTTACAGTTAAGAAGGATTCATTTCTTTGTCTCTCATACACACAGTTGAATGTATAATCACAAGTAATTGAAGATTCTGTTGAGATTGTTTTTAATCTGTTTCTATACTAATAAAAGCTACCCAGGGCAAGAGGAGAAATATAATATGATTCTTTTCTTTCTTTCTAATACTTTTATGTTCACATGGTAAATATTTTGATAACATTTCTGCTACTGACTTTGCCATTAAAGAAAACATCATTTATTGAATATAGACATGTTAAGGCAGTTGGTATTTTAATTTAGTCAAATATAGTAACATAATATCAACAGAGCTTTAATTTGCCAGCTATTTTTCATGGCCCTATATACATTTGTCTATATGTTTAATTAATATTTTCCTCAAGAAGTCATGTTTAGAAACAGATGTACTGTTTTAATATTGATGGCTCATAACATTTCTTGTTTTTTTAGGCTTGTCACAGTGAGAAACAATAAAGTAAGACCTGAAGCATGACAAAGCCTAGTAATTGGATTCATCATGTTTGCTACATATTATAGAAAATTAATTTAACTTATTTTTATCTTTCCCATTTTTGTCTTTCTCTCCACAGGCTATATATTGATGGTCCATTTGGAAGCCCATTTGAGGAATCATTGAACTATGAGGTCAGCCTCTGTGTGGCCGGAGGCATTGGAGTAACTCCATTTGCTTCAATACTCAACACCCTGCTGTATGTCATTTTGACCCATTTTATTAGTCCAAATAAAGTACTGTCAATATTTTAGACATCTCTCTTTTAGTATGAAGTAACTCCTTACAGAAGCCTTCTACTTGTTTCTGAATGAACTTCATTTACTGATTGATAAAGTGACCAATTCAGTGATTCTCAATATGTGATCTTTGGCTCTCAGCATGCTCTTTTGTAAAATATGTCAGTATCACAATTATGCATTCCTCTGTCTGTATTCTCCATTAAAGTTATTTCAGCAGCCTTCATTTCTCTACTTCTTCATCCTTGTTAAGTGTACTCACTACTTATCTATCAGCCAACAAATATTTTTGAGAACCTTTGTGCTAGTCTATTATATAGGTAGGTACTGGTAATACAGCATTGAATGAAACTGAGTTCCTGCCCTTAAAATGCTTATGTTCAAATGGGAGAGGTAAAAATAAACTAGTGAGAAATTAATGAACAATATTACTTTATCTTGACCAGGTGGTGGTGCAGTGGATAGAGCGTCGGACTGGGATGCAGAAGACCCAGGTTCGAGACCCTGAGGTCGCCTGCTTGAGCATGGGCTCATCTGGTTTGAGCAAAGCTCACCAGCTTGGACCCAAGGTCGCTGGCTCGAGCAAGGGGTTACTCGGTCTGCTGTAGCCCCACGATCAAGGCACATGAGAGAGCAATCAATGAACAACTAAAGTGTCACAACAAAAAGCTAATGATTGATGCTTCTCTTATCTCTCCGTTCCTGTCTGTCTGTCCCTATCTACCCCTCTCTCTAACTCTTTCTCTCTCTCTGTAAAAAAAAAAGAAAGAAAAAAAATTACCTTAGAAAATATTTGAGCTATGATGAGAAGAAGAATTCATGGGATATAGAAGTAGAGGGCCGGGGCTATTGTGAAAGTATAGTCAGGAAAAGCTTTTCCGAGGAAATGACAAAATGAGCCCCTCATTCCTTGGTATGTTACTCAGCAAATTTATAACAGATGGAAGAATAAAATTTCAGAGGTAAGACCGCTGAACCAGGAAATACTTTTTCAGGCAGTCATTTTTGTCCTAGGATTATAAGCAAAAATGACTTGACTAATATCATTAGTCATGAAAACACAAACAAAATGGCAGTGGAAACTTATTCTCTAATCTATTCCATTCACTTCTCAAGACCCAAGTTGCATTAAAAGTCTGTTTTGTGGAGTACAAAAAAAGAAATAATAAGTTGAAGTGATGTGTTTGAATGACATTTTATTTCAATTTTAAATACTTGATATAAATTTGGGCCTCTTTGGAGGTTCTTCGAAAAATAACCATATTGCATGCCAGAAATCATTTGTTTCTGAAAACATACTGTGAGTTATTTGGACACCTAAAGTTAAGAAAGGGAAAGACTATTTTCTTAACCTCAAGCCTACTTCCTAATTATAAATAGAAATCCAGACTTGGAATCAAGAGTTACTGGAATGCATTACATAGTAGGTGGTTGTGAAATCTCCTCCTTTAATGATATTAAGAAGGGGACAAACAACCAGTTTCTGGAATGTTTTTGGCTGCCTTTACCTAAAAGCCAGGGCAAGAATGATGATGACTGGAGCCCTGCCGGGTGATTGAAGTCAGGGAAAGTAGAGAACTTTTTTCTGAGATGCAGGGCTGAGATTATTCTGATCCGAGAGTTTAGTTTATTACCTTCAGCTGGAAATGGGTGATATACATATTATATTCTCAAGTATGAGCACTGAATTCATGGAGTATGGCATGTTTTTGACTTAGTATTTTCATTTTACATTCATTTGGAAGTTATAGCTAATGCTGTGTCAGTCCCTTGGATATAAATGACTGGTTTTTCTACTGGTTGTTTACTAATGAAAAACAAATTTCCAAAGATACAGGGATTCTTAACTTTTTTTTTTTTTTGCCGTCCTAATCACTATGGTGTTATTTTAATTTTTAAGGGATGACTGGAAGCCATACAAGCTTAGAAGACTGTATTTCATTTGGGTGTGCAGGGACATCCAGTCCTTCCGTTGGTTTGCAGACTTACTCTGTGTGTTGCATAATAAGGTAAAATTAGATTTGTTTTTACTTCTGCAGTTTTAAATTTAAAAACATAGTTATTTTCTTTCAAATTACTAAAGTACTAAATCCTTGCTATAGAAAATAATCCAGACCCTGGCAGGTTGTCTCAGTGGTAGAGCATTGGCCCGCCATGTGTATATCCTGAATTTGATTCCAGTTCAAGGGCACACAGGAGAAGAGACCATCTGCTTCTCTATCCCTATCCCCTCCTTCTCTCTTTCTCTCTCTGTCTCTTCCTCTCCCCCAGCCATGGCTCAAATGGCTGAAGCAAAGTTTGCCCCAGGCGCTGGCTCCAAGGCCTCACCTCCCACTCTAAAAGAGCTTGGTTGCAGAACAATGAGCAACAATGGAGCAGAGGTCCTGACCAGCAGGCCCAGAGGGGCAAGGGCTTGTCGGGTGATAGGGGCTAGTTGGGGTGTATGCAGGAGTCTGTCTTTCTGCTCTCTGCCTCTCACTTAATAAAAAAATCCAAAAAATATGCAAATAGTTAGGAGGAAAAATCCTTTAAACAGAGATAACATTTGTTAATTGGTATATATCTTTTTTAGATACTGATACCTGTGATTATGCAGTTTAACATAGAAATGCTGATTAATATGTTCTAATAGAATATTTTAACAAAGAAATACATGCATATTCTATTAATGTGTGCATATATATGTAGATGTATATGCAAATGTATGCACATTGGGTGGTGAGGGAAGGCAGATAAAGGAAAACATCAGCAGACAACTACAACCACACTTTCCATCTTTTGTTCTAATAGCTTTTACCTCTTATCTCCATCTTTAATATTCCAAATGGCCCATCACTAGACCTTTAGCACACTGCAGAGCTTCAAAAATCCCCAATTCTAAGTTTTATTTCTTACAGAGATGAAAGCAACCATTCTCCATCTATCCTACATGTCACCTTTTACTTACTTATTAATATATCTTTACTTTTTTTCAAGTTGTACAAGTAATACACATCTTTTTTTGCATCTTTGGTGCGAATTTTTCAAATAATTCAGATAAAGCAAAATCTTTCCATAGTACTTTACATACCAAATCTATATAATAAGAGGTAATTCATGACTGTTCTATAAATTCTAGCACTGTATTTGTATTGTTCTGAAAGTAGCCTTCTTAAACTTACTACTATGTCTTGAACATTTTTAGTAAGAGCACATATAGAGTTACCTCATTCTTTTCACTGCTATAGAGTATTTCATAGTATGAATGTATCTAGTTTATTCAATCATTCCCTCATGATGGACATTTACATTTTCATTATAAAGAGAACTGCAATGAATATCATACATTTTATTTTGTGCCGATATTCACTCATTCACTCAGTCATTCTATCATCAAATATTTACTAGCTTCCTACTATGAACAGAAATTGTTCTAAGACATGGAGCTATATCAGAGAACAAAATGAGAAGAAGTTTTTGATCTCGTGTGATTTAAATTCTAAGCAGGGAAGTCAGACAATAAACCAATAAATAAATAAATAGAATGTCTGATCCTAGTTACGACAAAGAAGAAAAGGAAAGTGGAGTACAGCAACAAAGAGTAAATGATAAAGAGCATATTAATGTATGTTGTGTATTTAGAAATGCCCACCGAAAAGTAGTACTTGAGTAGAGACTTGAGTAAAGTGTATGAACAGACAAGGCAGATATCTTGGAGGGGAGATAGAGAGACAGACACCTGCATGCATCCCAACTGCAATCCACCCAAGCAACCCCCATCTGGGGCCATCGCTTGAACCAATGGAGCCACTTGCTGTGAGAGGGGAAGAGAGAGAGAAGGGGGATAGGGAGGGGAAGAGAAGCAGGTGGTCACTTTTCACGTGTGGTCCGAATTGGGATTGAACTCAGGATGTCCAAATGCCTGGCTGATGCTCTATCCACTGAGCTCACTGGCCAGGACCTGTGGAGAATTTTAAGGCAGAGGGACCCAACCTGAGAAGCAAGTTCTCTGAAGCAACAACAGTATGAGATTAGAGGAAGATGAAGGAGAGTTGTGTGGGCAAAGCAGAGTAATAAGCAAGGGGGAAAAGAGTAGGAAAAGCAATCAGAGAGGTTGTGTGTATGGTTTTTTGGGGGAAAAGGGAATATTACATAAGTCCTTTGTATTTTATGCAAAAAGAGATGAGTTCTGGAAATATACACATAATAATTGGAAGCAGTGACTTGAACAGATCTTTGTGCACCAATGGTCGTAGCAGCATGTTTCACAATTGCCAAAAGATGGAAACAACTCAAATATCTATTGCTGGATGAATGGATAAAGAAAAAGCAGCATGTACATATAATGGAATATTGCACAGTCTTAAAATAAGGAAATTTTGAGAACACGGGTGAATCTTGAAAACGTTGTACTACATGAATTAATCCAGACACAAAAGGACAAATATCTGATTATACTTACATGAGCAGTCAGTTTCATAGAATGCAGGTTTCCAGGGTCTGAGAGGAAAAGTAAATGGGGAGTTATTGGTTAATGGGCACAGAGTTTTTGTTTGAGAAAATGAAAGGGTCTGCAGATGGATTGTGATGATGTTTGCCCACCAATATGATATATTTAATGCCATTGAACTGTACACTTATAAATAGTTAAATTGGTAAGTTTATGTTATGTATATTTTACCACAATAAAAAAAAACAATTAGTACAGATTTCAGGAACCCATCAGGGACCTGCTGAATCAGAAGGGAGAAAAGGGGAGAGGTGAGTAGCCATTGAAAGGATCTGAGCAAGACTGATCTGAATGTAGATCATCTTGGGAATGTGTGTGAGAATACCACGCCCCAGGATATAGCAGATTCTAGAGGAGCAAAAGGTGTGTAATGGATAACAAAGAGCCCTGGTCAGAGCGTCCAGTGAGGTAGTAGCAAAACAAAAAGTGAGTTCTGTCTTTGAGGCAAAGGGAGGAAAAATTGTCAGTAAGAGCAAAATCACCACTCTAATTTCTGAGTATGTTTTCTGGGTTGATCCCTGAGACTGGACTTCTGAGTTGGAGGTGGTAAATCAATTTAAATTGTTAAATTTTACTGATAAAACTTCCCCAGAAGAGACTAAAATTATTTAGATTTGCTTCAAAGAATGAGAGAGAAATCTATTCCAAAACATTATATTGCCAATCTTTTAAATTTCTACAAGTCTCTTACACAGTGGCATCTCATTTTGTTTTCCTCAATGCTGGTGAGATTGAGCCGTGTATCCTATAGTTATTGACCACTTGTGTTACTTCTGGGATTTTCTAATTCTTCCCTTGCCTATTTTTCTAATTTTCTTTTAATTTTTCTTGAACCGACATATAGAGACTATATGTCTTTTTTTTTTTAATTGAAAAGCTATAATCGGATCCAACATGTGGAAAGGCACATTTTGAGTAATAAATACTATATAAGCAAGTATCAGGGAAGGAGAGGAATAAAGGAAAGAGAAACATGTGAGTGGCTGGACCTTCAAAAGAGTTGAATCTTAAGATTTACATTTTCTTTCCTTTCCCAGATTTTTTATGAATATGCCTTATCCTTAGGATTCCATGGATTAAATAATAAAAAAGCTTAAAACTATCTATCATAAACAATGTGATGTTATCTTCCATATGCACCTCTGCATTCTTGTTTTGATTTTTCACATCAATAGGATACATAGTGGCCCTTCAATTGTTCCTCTGAGGATGACCTTAAAAGGAAAAGGCTTTTTTATTTTCTGTTTGCAACTGTGTTACCAATTTGTGTGTGGTGTGTGTGTGTGTGTGTGTGTGTGTGTGAGAGAGAGAGAGAAAGAGAGAGAGAGAGAGAGAGAGAGGGAGAGAGAAAGAGAGAAAGAGAGAGAGAGAGAGGAGAAAAAGAGAAAGACAGAGACCAATAGCAATAATGCATAGTGACTTTACATACAGTCTCAGTGAGGGTAAGTGAAAGTGTTTTTGAAAACCAAATGAAATATACAGTCTTCTGGCACCATATATATTACAATATTATTGACTGTATTCCCTATGCTCTCCTGTACATCCTCAGGAGCATTCTGTAACTACCAATTTGCACTTTTTAATCCCTTCAACTTTTTCACCCAGCCCCCAATCCTCCTCCCCTCTGGCAACCGTCAGTTTGTTCTCTGTGTCTGTAAATCTGTCTTTGTTTTATTTGTTTATTTTGTTCTTTAGATTTCATATATCAAAGAAATCATAGAGTATTTGTCTTTCTCTGTATGGCTTATTTCATTTAACATAATACCCTCTAGGTTCATACATGTTATTGCAAATAGTAAGATTTCATTTTTTATGGCTGAATAATAGTCCATTGAATGTATGTATCACATCTTCTTTATCTAATCATCTATATTTTTATTAAATTTTGAGGGGTTACATTGGTTCAATAAACATTCATGTGGTACAGATTTCAAGTGTACAACTCTATTAAACCTCATCTGGACACTGCATCGTGTGTCTGTTACCCCAAGCGAAGTCTCTTCCATCACCATTTTCCCCTGCCTTTGCCTACCTCCACCTACCCCACGCCACCCCTTTAGCTATCACCACACTGTTTTCTGTGTCTGTTTGTTATGTATGTACATTTTTTGGTTAATCCCTTTACTTTTCATCCAGTCTGCCATTCCCCCTCATTTCTGACATCTATCATTCATGTATCCATGCCTCTGTTTCTATTTTGTTTATCAGTTTATTTTGTTCATTAAATTCTACATATAAGTGAGAATGTGTGATATTTGTCTTTCTCTGACTGGCTTATTTCACTTAACATTATAATCTCCAGGTCCATTTGTGCTGTTGCAAAAAGTAAGATTTCTTTTTTATTACTGCCAAGTAGTATTCCATTGTGTAGATGTACCACAGCTTTCTTATCCAGTCATCTGCTGACGGGCTGTTCCCAGATCTTGGCTATTGTAAATATTGCTGCAGTGGACATAGGGGTGCATATATTCTTTCAAAATCGTGTTTTGGTATTCTTAGGATATATTCCCAGAAGTGGGGTTGTTGAGTCAAAAGGCAATTCCATTTTTAATTTTTTGAGCAAACTCCATACTGTTTTCTATAGTGGCTGCACCAGTCTGCATCCCCACCAA
The DNA here is from genome assembly GCF_036850995.1 of Saccopteryx leptura. Classification (NCBI taxonomy): domain Eukaryota; kingdom Metazoa; phylum Chordata; class Mammalia; order Chiroptera; family Emballonuridae; genus Saccopteryx; species Saccopteryx leptura. The sequence goes on along the minus strand of NC_089503.1, from coordinate 74,901,855 downwards.
CAGTGCAGGAGAGAAAACCCTTTTTCTCCACACCATTGCCAGTACTTGTTGTTTGCTGAGTTATTGATGATAGCCATTCTTATAGCTGTGAGGTGAAATCTCAGTGTAGTTCAAATTTGTATCTCTCTGATTAGTGACACTGAGCATCTTTTCATATCTCTATTAGCCATCTGTATGTCCTCTTTGGAGAAATATCTATTCAGGTCCTTTGCCCATTTTAATTGGATTATTTGTCTTCCTGGTATTAAGTCCTTTATATATTTTGGATATTAACCCCTTATCAGATGTATCATCGGCAAATATATTCTCCTATTTGATGGGTTTGCTTTTCATTTTGTTGATTGATAGTTTCTTTTGTTGTGCCAAAGCTTTTTAGCTTGATGTTTCAGTTGTCTATTGATGGGCACTTAGGTAGCTTCTGTATCCTGGCTATTGTAAATAGTATTGAAATGAACATGGGGATACATATATCTTTTTAAATTAGTGTCTAAGCACCATGCTGAAGACCTGAAACTAATACAAAATAATATTAAATATCAACTGTAATTGAAAACTAAAAAATAGTATTTTCACACTTTCTGAGATGAATTGTTAATCCAAATACCTTTAAGACATCTTGGATGGCATTCTGTAATTTGCTAATGTCCATGATTACTATATCATTTTTTAAAGATTTTATTCTTAGTTATTTGAAAGACTATTTTTAACTTAAAAATTATATTAGTTAAACTTAAAAAATAAAAAAGTGCAGTCTTTCAATCTTCTTCAAACTGTGAGTTCTTTTTTGTTTGTTTATTTTTTTTCAGAATAATTTTTATTTATTTATTGTGTTTACATAGATTCTAGTGTCTCCCCGAATGCATCCCCCCCCCTCCGTCGTATTCTTCTCAACATCTCCCTTGCCTCCCTCCCAAAAGCTCCCTCCCCCTTCCCTTTAGGTTTAATTCCATTCCTCAGTTCACATTGTTCCTTGGATTCCTCAAATGAGTGAAATCATATGGTATTTTTCTTTCTCTGCCTGGCTTATTTCACTCAACATAATAGTTTCCAGGTCCATCCATATTGTTGCAAAATGTAATATTTCCTTTTTTTTTCATGGCCTCATAGTATTCCATTATATATATGTACCACTGCTTTTTAATCTACTCGTCCACTGTCGGACACTTGGGCTGTTTCCAGATCTTCGCTGTTGTGAACAATGCTGCCATAAACATGGGGGTGCATATTTCCTTTTGCAACAGTGATATGGTGTCATTGGGGTATAATCCTAAAAGTGGGGTGGCTGGGTCAAAAGGCAGTTCCATTTTTAATTTTTTGAGGAATCTCCATACTATTTGCCACAGTGGCTGCACCAGTCTGCATTCCCACCAGCAGTGCAGGAGGGTTCCCCTTTCTCCACATCCTCGCCAGCACCTATCTTGTGTTATTTTGTTAATAAGTGCCATTCTGACTGGTGTGAGGTGGTATCTCATTGTGGTTTTAATTTGCATTTCTCTAATGATTAGTGATGTTGAACATTTTTTCATCTGTCTATTGGCCATCTATATGTCCTCTTTGGAGAAGTGTGTATTCATTTCTTTTGCCCAGTTTTTGATTGGACTGTTTATCTTCCTGGTGTTGAGATTTACAAGTTCTTTATAAATTTTGGTTATTAACCCCTTATCAGATGTATTGTCGAATATCTTCTCCCATTGTGTGGTTTGTCTTTTTATTCTGTTCGTATTGTCTTTAGCTATGCAAAAGCTTTTTAGTTTGATATAGTCCCATTTGTTTATCCTGTCATTTATTTCACTTCCCTGTGGAAATAAATCAGCAAATATATTGCTGCGATAGATGTCATTGAGCTTACTGCTTATGTTTTCTTCTAATATGCTTATGGTTTCACGACTTACATCTAAGTCCTTTATCCATTTTGAGTTTATTTTTGTAAATGGTGTAAATTGTTGGTCTAGTTTCATTTTTTTGCAGGTTGCTGTCCAATTTTCCCAACACCATTTGTTAAAGAGACTGTCTTTACTCCATTGTATGCTCTTACCTCCTTTGTCAAATATCAATTGTCCATATAGGTGTGGGTTTATTTCTGGGTTCTCTGTTCTGTTCCATTGATCTATATGTCTGTTCTTATACCAGTACCAAGTCGTTTTGAGTACAATGACTTTGTAGTATAACTTGATATCAGGAAGTGTGATACCTCCCACTTTATTCTTCTTTTTCAAGATTGCTGAGGCTATTCGTGTTCTTTTTTGGTGCCATATAAGTTTTTGGAATATGTGTTCTATATCTTTGAAGTATGTCATTGGTATTTTAATTGGTATTGCATTGACTTTATAGATTGCTTTGGGGTAATATAGACTTTTTATTTTTTATTTTTTTTTCAGGGACAGAGAGAGATAGAGAGAGGGATAGACAGGGACAGATGGACAGAAACAGAGAGAGAAGAGAAGCATCAATCACCAGTTTTTCGTTACAACACCTTATTTGTTCATTGATTGCTTTCTCATATGTGCCTTGACCGCGGGCCTTCAGCAGACCAAGTAATCCCTTGCTCAAGCCAGCAACCTTGGATCCAAGTTGGCAAGTATTTTGCTCAAACCAGATGAGCCTGAGCTCAAACTGGTGACCTCGGAGGTCTCGAACCTGGGCCCTCCACATCCCAGTCCGACACTCTATCCACTGCGCCACTGCCTGGTCAGGCAATATAGACATTTTAATGATGTTTATTCTTCCTAACCGTGAACACGGTATATGCTTCCATTTGTTTGTATCTACCTTGATTTCTTGGGTCAATGTTTTATAATTTTCCAAGTACAATTCTTTAACCTCTTTGGTTAAATTTACTCCTGGGTACTTTCCTTTTCTTGTTGCAATAGTGAAGGGGGTTGTTTCCTTAATTTCTTTTTCTGACAGTTCATTGTTGGTGTATAAAAATGCCTCTGATTTCTGTGTATCAATGTTATATTCTGCCACCTTGCTGAATTCATTTATCAGGTCCAGTAATATTTTGACTGAGACTTTAGGGTTTTTTATATACAGTATCATATCATCTGCAAATAATGATAGTTTTACTTCTTCTTTTCCATAAAATGCCTTTTATTTCTTCTTCTTTTCTGATTGCTATAGCTAGGACTTCCAGGACTATGTTGAATAAGAGTGGTGAGAGGGGGCACCCCTGCCTCGTTCCTGATCTTAAGGGGATTGCTTTTAATTTTTGCCCATTAATGATGATGTTGGCCATGGGTTTGTCATAGAAGGCCTTTATTATGTTAAGGTATGTTCCCTGTATTCCCACTTTGCTGAGAGTTTTGATCATAAATGGGTGCTGGATTTTATCAAATGCTTTTTCTGCATCTATTGAAATTATCATATGTTTTTTCTCCTTCCTTTTGTTTATGTGATGAATCACATTGATTGATTTGCGAATATTGTACCACTTGCCTCCCCAGAATAAATCCCACTTGATCATGATGTATGATTTTTTTTATGTGTTGCTGGATCTGGTTTGCTAACATTTTGTTGAGGATTTTTGCATCTAAATTCATCAGAGATGTTGGCCTATAATTTTCTTTCTTTGTATTGTCTTTGCCTGGTTTTGGAATCAAAATTATCCTTGCCTCATAAAAGGAGCTTGGAAGTCTTCCTTCCTCTTGAATTCTTTGAAATAGCTTGAGAAGGATAAGAGTTAATTCTTCTTTAAATATATGGTAGAATTCACCAGTGAATCCATCTGGCCCAGGGCTTTTGTTAGTTGGGAGTTTTTTGATAACTGTTTCGATCTCCTTTGTTGTAATCGGTCTGTTTAGGTTTTCTGATTATTCCAGATTGATTTTTGGAAGGTTATATGTTTCAAGGAATTTGTCCATTTCACCTAGGTTGTTTAATTTTTTGGCATACAGTTCTTTATAGTATTTTTTTTACAATATATTGTATTTCTTTTGTGTCAGTTGTTATTTCTCCACTCTCGTTTCTAATTTTATTTATTTGAGTCCTCTCTCTTTTTTCTTGCTGAGTCTGGTTAAAGGCTCATCAATCTTGTTTACCCTTTCAAAGAACCAGCTCTTGGTTTCACTGATCCTCTGTATTGTTTCTTTAGTCTCTATGTAATTTATTTCCACTCTGATCTTTATTGTTTCCTTCTTTCTACTACCTCTGTGCTTTACTTGCTGTTATTTTTCGAGGTCTTTTAGATGGAGGGTTAGGTTGTTTATTGTGCTTTTTCTAGCTTCTTAAAGTACTGTATGTCTGTAGTGTTATGAACTTCCCTCTCAGGACTGCTTTTGCTGTGTCCCATAAATTTTGAGTTGTTGTATGCTCATTATCATTTGTTCCTAGGAATTTTTTTTCTTCTTTGATTTTATTGTTAACTCATTTGTTATTTAATAATATGCTATTTAGTTTCCATGTTTTTGAGTATTTTTCAGTTTTTCTGTTGTGGTTGACTTCTAGTTTCATGCTATTGTGATCAAAGAAATGTTTGATATAATTTTAATCTTGTTAAATTTGTTGAGATTGCTTTTCTGCCCTAACATGTGGTTTATCCTAGAGAATGTACCATGAGCACTTGAAAAGAATGTATATTCTGCTGCTTTAGGTTGAAAAGTTCTGAAGATATCTATTAAATCCAGTTAGTTTAGTGTGTCCTTTAAGTCTGCAGTTTCTTTGTTAATTTTCTTTCTTGAAGATTTATCTAGTGATGTTAGTGGGGGATTGAAATCACCTACTATTATAGTATTTCTGTTGCTCATGCCCTTTATATCCATCAAAGTCTGCTTTATATATTTAGGTGCTCCTATATTAGGTGCAGAGATATTTATAATGGTTATATCTTCCTATTGGATTGCTCCCTTTATCATTATGTAGTGACCTTTATCTCTTACTATAGCCTTTGTTTCAAAGTCCATTTTGTCTGATTTAAGTATTGCTACCCCAGCTTTTTTTTATTTCCATTTGCATGAAATTTTTTTTTTCATCCTTTTACCTTCAGTCTATGTGTGTCTTTTGTTTTGAGGTATGTCTCTTGTAGACAGCTTATGTATGGGTCCTGTTTTCTTATCCACACAGCTACCTCACATCTTTTGATTGAATCATTTAATCCATTTACATTTAAGGTAATTATTGATATGTAGTTGTTTATTGCCATTTTATTCTTTAAAGCTGTATTCCTCTTTTGCTATATATTTTTTTCTCCTTTGATCTGTTTACAACAGGCCCCTTAACATTTCTTGCAGCATTGGTTTGGTTGTAATGAATTCCTTGAGGGTTTTTTTTTTTTGGTCTGGGAAGCTTTTTATTTCTCCTTCAGTTTTAAACAATAGCCTTGCTATAATATTTCTATTTATCTCTTAGCTTGGTATTTTAATTATGATGTGTCTTGGTGTGGATTTCTTTGGGTTTTGCTTTAATGGAGTTCTCTGTGTTTCTTGAACTTGTGTGACTTTTTCCTGCATCAGTTTAGGGAAGTTTTCAGCTAAGATTTGATTGAACAAGGTCTCTATCCCTTGTTCTTTCTCTTCTTCTTCAGGAACTCCTATTATGCAGATGTTGTTTCTCTTTAGGTTGTCACAGAGCTCTCAGAGTTTCCTCAGATTTTTTTATTCTCTTGTCTTTATGCTGCTCTGCTTTCGTGTTTTTGTTTATCTTGTCTTCTAAATCGCTAATTTGATCCTGTGCTTCATCCAGCCTGCTTTTAATTGCTTCTAGTGCAGTCTTCATTTCTGATATTGTATTTGTCATTTCTGACTGGTTCTTATTGTTTTAATGTCCCTTTTAGTATTTGTTATCCCTTTATTTATGTGCTCACTGTGACCATCCATTGTTGTTCTAAGATTTTTCAGCATTCTAATCATTATTTTAAACTCTGCATCAGTTATTTTGCTTCTTTCCATCTCACTCAATTCATTTTCTGGGGGTTTCTCTTGTTGATTCATTTGGATTGCACTTCTCTGTCTTCCCATTTTGTCTGTGTTGCCCTGGACTTCTCTGGCTGGGTCTTGGGGCAGATCAGGGGGGGGTCAGTTTCTATGACTGGTTCTTATCAACCTTTTGGGAACTACAGGTTATCCAGATCTTGTGGCTGCCTCTGCTGGGTTCAGTTGCCGTTGTAAATATCAGCTGCACTCCTAGGCTTGCTTTTCTCTACTCTTGACCTAGGAGAAGTTCCTTTAAAAGTTTAAGTTCCCCTAAAATCCACTTTCTGTTGCCTCTTATTGCTGGCTACTTGTTGGGCTTAGTACTGTAATTCAGTGATTAAGTACAGTATTAGATGTGGCCTACTCCTTAGCCTTAGGTGTCATTCTATCCAGACATTTTATTTACTTATTTTATTTTCTTTTATTTTGTTTTTTTGTTCTTTTTAAACACTCAGTAGGGTGTAGTCTCAGGGGTCCAGTGGGTGTGGCCTCTGTGCTCCTGTTGTGTGGTCTGTCTACCAGGCCACCACTACTGTTGCTGCCTGGGGCCAGCCCGCCTCCACAATCGTCACTGCCCAGCTCGGGCTTGTATGTGCCCATGTGCCCGTTTGGACCACTTCCAGGGCTGCCTCCGACTCAGATCTAAGCGGCTGCCTTGGGGGGGGGGGGGTGGCATCATGTGCACCTTGTCGGATCACCGCTGAGATCTCCTGTGGTTTTGCTGCTGCTGAGCGTTCGCCCATACCCAAGCAGTTTTGCATACCTCCCGGATCCCTGCAGCAGCTAGTGCAACTTCCACCATCACTGGCGGGCTCGTGTGTGCCTGCTCCTTCTCCCTCAGGTGACGCTGGGGGCTCTGCCCCAGCTCAGATCACTACGGAGGGCACCCCCTGCCCCAGGCATGTTTGTGCACTGCCTGGATTTCTACAGCAACTGGAGTGACTTCCATCATTGCTGGTTGGCTCAGGTGCTCCTGTGTATTTCCCCTCTGTTGACTCTCAGGCTTCCGCTCCCTCCAAGGGTGGGCCACTCAGCGGGCAGGGTTGTGTGTGAGTCCAGTTTTATTCAGCAGCAACGGTGGTTCCTGGCTCTGGCTGGCTTGCGCATCCTCGCTGGAACCTCTGAAGCCGCGCCCTGCCACCTCCAGCCTATCTGCCTCCCACAAGCACTCAGCAGTGTGGTGCATGGTGTAGCTTAGACCTCTGCACTCCCTATTTGTGTCCCTAACATGGTGCCTGGCTTTCAGCGCCTTTGTTCTAGCTAGGGTAGGGGAGCCTCTGGTGGACAGGGCACTTTCTTTCCTTTGCTCGTGATGCTGGTTCACTTTAAATTTGGGGAGTGACTCAGCCCAGGGGTTAGGGTGACCTCCTGGAGCCCCAGGAAAGTGGCTGTGAGTGAGGCTTTCCATTGCCTTTTTTTAATATGGAGCCTGGGTCTGAGAGTCCAGACTCCTTCTCTCAAACCATGTCTAGGCTTTTTCCTCAGCCAAATATAGTCTGTAAGCCCCTTCCAGGCTCCAAGGCTCTAGGCTGGGATTCCAGTTTTGGGGATAAGGACCTACAACTTGCTGGACAGCCCTCCCTGTTGCGAAAGTTCCTCCAAGGCACCCCTTGCCGCTCCCAGCTTCCCTCTCCCAGGAACAGGGCAGCCTTTTTCGCATCTCTGATTTTCCTACCAGACTCAGCGTGGGTTCTTTGTTGATCCTTGGCTGTAGAACCCTCTTAGTTTAGCCCAAAATATGTCTTTCACGATGAGTGTTCTCAAATTTAAGTTGTAATCCACCTTGGTTCTGGGAAGTGGGAGTTGGTGCATCTGCCTTCTCTGTGGTCATCTTGGAACTCTGCATACTGTGAGTTCTTTCACATCATTCTAGAATGCCTAGAACATAACTATCTAGCTTCCCTATCCACTCTGTCTTGGTGTCAGACTATCTGAAATGAATTCAAAAGTTGCACGTTAGGGGAATTTTGCTTGGCCAGATTGTCCAACCTAGTGAGTTAAGAACAGAGTGCAGGGCTAGATGTCACATGATCTTGTACCAACTCTGCAAATAACTAACTACATGACTTTCTTCAAGTCACTTCACCCCTATAAATTACATTGAGAAAATAAAAAAGAGGAACCAAGGTCATTAGGCATTTGGAGTCTCTCACTTAAAATGGAACAGTGGCTGTACCTCATAATGACTCTAAGACCTTGGATAAATCACTTAACCTTTATAAACCCTGTTTACACTTTCAGTTTATAAATGAGGGTAACAGCACATGAAGCCTGATGTGAGATTTAGCTTTAATATATCTAAAGAATCTGTCATATTGAGAGTATTTAATAAATGATTGCTATTATTTCTAATGATCTATAAAGTTTCTTTCAGGAGTTATATTCTGTTATTTTTTATTTTTGAGGAAAATAAAGAAGAGTGACTGGAAGGGGAAGTAAATTTGAAAACATAATCTTTGTGCATGATACTATAATTCTAACCTATTTGCAAGATTTTGTTGATCCATGTATTTGTTATTTTACTGTTTCCTGGACTTGAAGAAAATTATTCCTTTAGTATGTATTATTACTTGTTCTCTGTGAGAGATAAGTTTAAATGGTGACATTGAAATCATTAAGAACATTATTCAAATTTTCGTAGTTCTTTCTGGGGGCGACAGGTGTCAGACACCTCTTACCTTATTGAGGTTAGAGTCTTAGAGCAGCATCCTAGTAGACATTTAAGACAAGAATCAACACAAGCCATGTACTTTGTGATATGTTACTCATTATTGGACCTGGAAATCCCTTAGCTTTTTCACTATTAAAATTCATGAACCCTGATTCAATTTAGAAACAGCCCCAAAACGAATTCAGCATTTAAATATTACTTGAGGCAACTATTGTATGGGATATTATTAATGGTTATATTTTAAGAATATTATGGATACTGATAATTATCTTTTATTACTTTTAAGGTAAAATATATTTTTATTAGGATTTTATGATTCAGAGTTGCCATCTGTCTGAAAATGTATAATTTTAGTTCTGGAAGCAACCTGTGAAATAATGTCCTTTAACATGTCATTGTCCTGCTGAAGTAGTTGAATCCTAGGAAAGTTGAATAACTTGGTAGAAATCTCTGGGCCAGGTAGTCATGGCAACAGACAGAAGTCTCTCAGTTACTTCTCAGGTGGGTAATGAAACCCTACTTAATCACATCCTATCTGCAAAATGACTTTTTTTGCATTTCTAAAACATCTACTTTGAGTCCCAATATATCAATTTTTAAAATATTATTTCTTTCACATTATACATTTGCTTGTATATACACATTTGCTTGTCCATATTGACTGTAATTAGACAAGGTACATCTTAACAAATTCTAGAATCACATGTGTTAGAATAGGAGGAAATCTGAGTATACAGAAATGATTTTAATGTCTATTTATTTTCATGTCCTCTCAGTTTTGGCAAGAGAACAGACCTGACTATGTCAACATCCAGCTGTACCTCAGTCAAACAGATGGGATACAGGTATGTGGCTGGATGTTACTGTCAATTCAACAAGCCTGTTGAGAGTAGGAGACTTACTGTAGAGGCTGTGCAGGAAGAAAATTTCCGCAGGTGGTTTGAAGAGGTTTCCAACAAGAAGGCCTCTTGGAATGTGTCCAAGAAACTCATGGCTTGGCTTTGAAGTTGACCATATTATACCCTTATTATCTGTCCTCTTCACTAGGAATAGGCCTTTTGAGTTCATCGCTCTCGTCTTTACCATTGCCTCAAGTTCTTTATCTTAGAGGTCAGACTATAAATGAACAGTCTTGTGATGGTGTTAGTCTAAAGGAGGTTTTATGTAGAAAGAAAAAAATAAGGTTATGCACTATACAGCTAATTTCTCTTCAAAGGAAACCAATTAAAATGGTAATAGCTATCACACATTATTTAATCACTGTGGTAGACACTGCTAAGCAATCATATAATTTTAATAGATTCAGCTAACCAGGTGGTGGCGCAGTGGATAGTGCGTCAGCCTGTGAGGCTGAGGACTCAGGTTTGAGATGCTGAGGTCACTGGCCTGAGCACAGGCTCATCTGTCGTGAGTACAGGCTCACTGTCTGAGTGTGGGGTTGCTGGCTTCAGCATAGAATCATAGATATGACCCCCATGGTCACTGGCTTGGGCACAAGGTCACTGGACTGAGCAAGGGGTCACTGGCTCAGCTGGAGCCCCTGGTCAAGGCATATATGAGAAAGAAATCAATGAACAACTAAGGTGCCACAACTATGAATTGATGCTTCTCCTCTCCCTTCCTGTCTGTTTTTCTTTCTCTCTCTCAAAATAAACACATACATACATAAATAAATAATTTTAATAGATTCAAGAGGTAATTGTAACAGATTTAAGAGGTAGAGAATATTGCTATCTCCATAATGTAGAGGAAGAAACTGATGTTTGCAGACAACATTGAAGAGCTGTATAAGTGTATAAATCTGGGTATGAATGCTTTCACATCTGCTATTTTAGTATTTTCTGTTATACATTTTCTGTAATACTTTGAATGCAAAATAATGAATATTTGTCAGTTACTGCAAAACTAATGTAACCCTATTTTTTCTAGTCAGAGTTCTTCCCTACTTGGTATGTAAAAATATTTCATTTTACTACTCTCATTAAGCAAGTCAATATCATTATTCCTCACGGTATTGCTGTGATTAAAGTACAGAGCATACATTGTATGTGCTTCTCAGTTTGTCTGCCTGGAACTCAATCATTTTCTCCTCTCTTCTCACTTCCTTCTGGTCTTCAGAGCTCATATTTTGTTCATTGCCAGCACCAGTTCATTAGAGTTATTTGTTGATAGACCAAAAATTCAGAGCTCTCCTGTCTTAAGCTGTCTTGACTAAAATCATTTCCCCAAATTTATTATTACAATTTGTAGTATTTTACTCATATAATGTGCCAAATATGACAACTGCATTTGCAGTGCAAAAACAATTCAATAACGTTTATGTGCTGAGTCTCTGAGGTTTCTTTTTTGAGAGTAGGCAATTAGAATGCATTTTTAAACATTGGAGTTGTTTAAAAATGAAGGAAATCAGCCACTGGTAATAATGGCATTCAAGAAGAGAATGGATTTTAGAGGAAATGATGTTCTAACTGACTGTCCTTAATAGATTGCCATTTGGTACTTGTATTCTTTATACCACAGCAGTTAGGTGGGGAGCCACAGCACCAGCCGCAATGATGTTAGAGAAACGGGTAATTTGCCAACTCAGTGTCATATAAAATATAATGCTTTCTTTGTGACAGAAAATAATTGGAGAAAAATATCAAGCATTGAATTCAAGACTTTACATTGGGCGTCCTCGGTGGAAACTCCTGTTTGATGAAATAGCAAAATGTAACAGAGGGTAAGTACTGTTCCTCAGAAAATTTGACATGTGGCTAATGATCAAATTAAAATATTCCCAAGTCATTACATGAAGTTTTTAAAGATGAATTAGTAATGGGTTTACAAATTAGAAAGCCACTTAAACACTCAATTATCACTATCAAAGGAGGAAGGAAAGCAGGGACCACCTCATGGATGTGTTATGGCAAATAATTAAAATTTCTCTTAGAAATGCTATATACATTATTTATGAGCTAGATTCTTCTACCTACTTTTAAATTTGCATAGACTCATATTAAAATGAGTATTCATTCCCACAGCATATATCAGCTGATCCTTGGAAAAGTTTTTCAAAAATATCTTGCTAACAAGGTAACTCTACAAATAATTTTAATGTAAAAATACACTTAAAAATTAGTTTTTGTACCTATTTAAAAAATGAATACATTTAAAAAATAACTTTCAGTTGTTATTTGCAATCCCTAAGTTAAGAATATTTTTAAACGTATTTTTTTTTGGAAGCTATAATTCTAAAGAACCTTAGCATTATGGACTGTGTATCTATGATCTGAAGAGATTATTGATAAAAGAAAGCATTTATTTTAGGGTATGTAGTAGACAATCCACTTGCATTCTATAAGCTTATTATAGTGTAAGACAATAATCTACAAAAAATCTACAAGCATTTTGAATACCATATTCCCATTCACACATTTTAAAGTTGACATTTAAATAGTTTTATTATAAGGTTAAAGAGTTGCAAAGGCTGTAATTTCTATCATAGTGCAGATATTGACATTTAATAATTAATGTAACTATTTTAAACTTATCTACTGGATCTAAATATTAGTTTCTTGATACCCAACGTCATATATTATAAATACACAAACAAGCTTTCATTATTAGTTGACAATTATACACCATTTTTTTCTACTTGAACTTGTATTTTTATCCTGATTAACCTGCAAAATTTCATGAAAATCCAATATATTTTTATATTTGAACTGATTATGTTTTTATTGCTAACCTAAACATTTTTCTGCAACAAGAATGCATATAAGTTGATGATTTGACCTTTGAAATTTCCTTTGCCCCTAAAGCTCAGGTGTTAAGTTTTTTCTTCTGGATTGAGTTATCATTTTGTACTTATCAGTATAATTAGTATACAGTTGATTAATTCATAATTTCAAATATATATTTTGATAAATATAAAAAGGATATTTGTAAATGAATGAGACATATTATGAGATGGAGAGGTTTTTTTTAAGAAATACCAAGTTATGGCCCTGGCCAGTTGGGTCAGCGGTAGAGCGTTGGCCCATCTTGTGGAAGTTCCAGGTTCGATTCCCGGCCAGGGCACAAGGAGAACGGCCCATCTGCTTCTCCACCCTTCCCTGTCTCCTTTCTCTCTATTTCTTTCTTCCCCTCCCACAGCCAAGGCTCCATGGGAGTAAAGTTGGCCTGGGTGCTAAGGATGGCTCCATGGCTTCTGCCTCAGGCACTAGAATGGCTCTGGTTGCAGTGGAGCAATTCCCCAGATGGGTGGAGCATCGCCCACTGGTGGGCATGCAGGGTGGATCCTGGTTGGGCATATGCGGAAGTCTGTCTGACTGCCTACCTGTTTCCAACTTCAGAAAAATACAAAAAAAAAAACCAAGTTATGAATTCATGGATGAACATAATGTATTGAAAGAATTACTGATTCATCATGGCCCTTACCTCTATCTTCAGAGATTTTGTTTTAGGAATTACAGCATGGAGCCCCAAAAGCAAAATTTAAAAAGGAATGTATACTCATGTAATTCAGATATCAGCCATGTTTGAAATCACTTCTGTATTCTCTTCCCTTGAAGAAGTAGGTTGGGGCTGAAGAGGTTCTGTATAATATGCAGGGCCCCAGTTAAAGGTGACCAATAGAATAAAATACAAGTCAATCCAGTTTTGGTTATATTCTTTACTGTCTTTTCCCAATATTGTCCACCTTATTCGTGATCATTTTGTCATACTCACTGGAGTTTTGCTGTGCACCACAGACCACTTATTCCTTTTTAGTGACGTTTAACTGACCTCTGATAAGCATTCTTTTATTAGGTTCTAAAGTGTACTGCTTAAAAACTTGATAGTTTTGGAGCATTTTGTGTGTGTGTGTGTGTGTGTGTGTGCGCGCGCGCGCGCTTCATTCTGCAACCAAAACAGTAGAGGACAGGAAATTAGATTGGGATTGTTTCTTTGGTTATTTCTTAAGGTTTCTCATTTGTTATTTTGTTCATGATTTAGGGGTATTTTATGTGTTTATTTGGTTTTCTATTTTATTCAGACAGCATGCTAGATTAAAATGAGTAAATGTGCACCACCTACTGTTGACATTGTGTACAACACTTTCACTTTCTGTATTTGCTCTAGGCAGGCACCTAAAATGCATTATTATTTTATTTTATTTATTTATTTTTTTTACAGAGACAGGAAGTCAGAGAGAGGGATAGATAGGGACAGATAGACAGGAACAGAGAGAGATAAGAAGCATCAATCATTAGCTTTTCGTTGCGACACCTTAGTTGTTCATTGATTGCTTTCTCATATGTGCCTTGACCTTGATTGTGGGGCTACAGCAGACTGAGTAACCCCTTGCTTGAGCCAGCAACCTTGGGTCCAAGCTGGTGAGCTTTGCTCAAACCAGATGAGCCCGCGCTCAAGCTGATGACCTCGGGGTTGTGAACCTGGGTCCTCCGCATCCCAGTCCGACACTCTATTCACTGTGCCACCGCCTGGTCAGGCAAATGCATTATTTTTATTTTTTAAAAAAATTTTTTATTATTATTTTTTTAATTATTTATTTATTTATTCATTTTTAGAGAGGAGAGAGAGACAGAGAGGGAGAGAGGGGAGAGAGAGACAGAGAGAGAGAAGGGGGGAGGAGCTGGAAGCATCAACTCCCATATGTGCCTTGACCAGGCAAGCAAATGCATTATTTTTAAAGGAATTTTTATGTAGCACAGTTTGAATAAAAATTAACATCTTAAGGTTTTAATAACTAGAAAAGGGTAATATTTTAGAAAGGTTCATATTAGATGTATAATTTTGGTTAACCACATGTACATCAATTATATCAAAAATATATATAGAGAGAGAGAAATAGAGAAGAAAGATATAAATTATTTTAATACTGTTTGCTGGGCTACAATTTAGTTTTTAGAAAGTGATTATTCATTAAACCAGAAGGTATTTGTTTAATAAACAACATAAAATACAAGTTTAAATTGGATTAAGTATTCCTTGGCATACATACACACACATGTATACTTATATATACACATACTTGTAAAGTATGCATACACATATAAGTATTATACATATACATATATAAATACCTATACATTTATATAAGTACATAAGTATATGTATATACATGAATGCACATGTTTAAAATATGCATTGAAAATATAAAACTTAATATTAATAAACTTAATTATTCTATAATATCAAATTCTTCAATTTAGTCTTTTTCAGATACACTATATATTGTCCATGAATAATTTTAATGTAGTTATATCTCACCAGTATTCTAGAATGCAGATAACATGGCCATTACTATCCTGTTTATGGATATTTGGGTTGCCTCCAGCCTTTTCTGTTACAAACAGTGTTATAGTAATTATCTTTGCACATACCTTCTCATGTGCTTGTGAGAATATTGCAGTAGGTAAGGTCCTTGAAATGGAATTGCTGAATCAAAGGGTGTGCACATTTCAATACTGTCCTACCAAAGCCAAAAGGCTGAATTAATTTATACTCAATTTACTTTGCACTCCTTCCTTGAGTGGCTTCTTTAAATTCAGAAAATAAATTATATGAAAGTGTTACATGTTTAAGGAATGTGAAGGAGCTTTGAAGTCACCCTGCCTTCATCATTATTTTATAAATGAAGAAGCTACGGTCCTAAAAGATAATGATTTATCTACAGCTATGGTTAATGAGTCGGATTTCAGACATGAACCTATATCTTCCGACTGTAAAGTTCTCTGTGCTTTACTGAGAGCATCATCCTGAATAGAAAAAGTGGCAGTCTTACTGTGTCCCTCTTGGGGACAGTGAGGTGTTTCAAGAAGTCATCATGCTCATTATGTACATTGCAGAAGAATGTTAACTGTACTATGCTAAAAGTTTCAACAACTAATTTTAAAAAAACATAGATATTCCACATATTATTTTATAAACCATTCAGTATTTAACAATCTGTCAGAAAATTGTTTGTCATGCCTAATCAAAATCCAGTTTCCTACTAGTTATAATAAAAATATATATCAAAAAAGTTGAATTTATGCATTATGCAAAAGGAGAAATAAATAATTAACTTTATTTAAACTTTGGGGAAGAGAATTACTACTCTGGGATTGGGCAAAATGTCTGAGACCCTATCTATATTTTGCTATCTCATGGTATTTCAGAAATAATCACAATTAAGAAGACCTAGTTTTGATCTGTCATATTTTCTCCAGTGTTCCTGGGTCAAGTCACTCAAACCTCTGGAGTGAATACAAGGAGTGAATAATCTCTAAGGAGAATAAACTGTCATATGAAATCCCTCACTTACAAATCTGCATGGAAAAACTCATATTGGTATAAGAGAAAAATATACACAAATATACTGAACATTTATAAAACTAGTTCCATCTGCTCCCAAACATTGTCTGCTTGGCTTCTAAGTATTTCTCTACCCACTCAGCAAAGTTTTTGTAGATGACTTTTCAGATAATTGTTAGATTGCCACAACCTAATGTGAACTTAGCGCAAATGATTGAAAAAAATTCATTGTAGAACTTTAAAATTTGTAGGATTTCATTCAGTTAGTGAAAATGACATTGGGGAACTCCTCAAATTACACAAAAATCTCCTAGAGTTAAACTAGTTAACAGTTGAAAACTAAAATGTTAAAAATAAAAAAAGATGATATATGTGTGCTTTAAAAACAATGATTTTATTCAGAGGTATTTAAGAAAGTCCTCTACAAAATCTGGCAAATTTGAAAAACTCCCTCTATAGTTGTCTTGTAAAAGACAAGAAAAAATGTTATCTTGTAATAATGCAGTGTTGACAGAGAATGTTTAGTCACCATGCTGTAATCTCCAGAACTCATTCCTATTCCAACTCAAAGTTTGTGACCCTGTGTCTACCTTCCTCTTCTTCCTACTTCCCCAACCTGCTCCTGGCAACTACTATTCTGCTCTCCATTTCTGAGTTTGTGAGTTTTTTGTTTTTGTTTTTGTTTTTAGATTCCACATAAAAATAAGATCATACAGTATTTGCCTTTCTCTGTTTAATGTATTTCACTTAGATTAATGTCTTCAAGGTTCATACATGTTACAAATGGCAGGATTACTTTCTTTTCTATGGGTGAATAATATTTTAACATGTGTGTATATTTATATATAGATACATATCACATCACTTCTCATTTTTTAAAATCTGTTCATTCATCAGTGGACACTAAAGTTAATTTCTATGCTTTGGCTATTGTATTGAATAAATAGTGCTGTAGTGAACATGGTGGTGCAGATATCTCTTCAAGATAGTGATTTTATTTTTTTTGTTATATACTCATAAAAGGGATTGCTGGATAGTATTTTATTTTTAGTTCTCTGAGGAACATTCATACTGTTTTCCAATAAAGGCTGAAACAATTTGCATTTCTACCAGTAGTGTACAAGGGTTTTTTTTCACATCCCTCACTAACACTACCTTCTGTCTTTTTTATTTGCTTTTTTTTTTTAATTTCTTTTTTTTTTTTTACATTTCTTTTTTTTTTTGAGAAATAATTGACATTACTCATGGTATAGGTTTAAAGTGTACAGCTTGATGTTTTTTTTTGTTTTTGTTTTTTTTTTTCCGAAGCCAGAAACGGGGAGGTAGTCAGACTCCCACATGCTCCCGACCAGGATCCACCCGGCACGCCCACCAGGGGGCGATGCTCTGCCCATCCGGGGTGTCGCTCTGTTGCGACCAGAGCCTTTCTAGCACCTGAGGCAGAGGCCACAGAGCCATCCTCAGCGCCCGGGCCAACTTTGCTCCAATGGAGCCTTGGCTGCGGGAGGGGAAGAGAGACAAGAGAGGAAGGAGGGGGGGAGGGGTGGAGAAGCAGATGGGCGCTTCTCCTGTGTGCCCTGGCCGGGAATCAAACCCGGGACTCCTGAACGCCAGGCCGACGCTCTACCACCGAGCCAACCGGCCAGCTTGATGTTCTGATTCACATATATTGTAAAATGATACCACAAAAGGTTTAGTGAACATTCATCATCTCATACAGATACAATAAGGGAAAGAAAAAAAAAATTTTTTTTTCTTGTGATGAGAACACTTAGAATTTGGATAATAAGGTTATTCTATTTTTAATTTTTTGAGGAACCTTTATACCGTTTTCCATAGTGGCTGTATCAATTTACATTTCCATTAACAGTGCCCAAGGGTTTCCTTTTCTTTACATCCTCTCCAACACTTGTTATCTCTTTTTGATGATAGCCATTCTAACAGATATGAGGTGCTATCTTCTGATTGGGTTTTGATTGGCATTTTCTTGATAATTAGTGATGTTCAAGACTTTTTTATGTACCTGTTGGCCATTTGAATATCTCCTTGTAAAAATGTCTATTCAGGGTTCTTTGCCTTTTTTAATACATATGTTTGCAGATAAGTTGTATAATTTATATGTATATTTTGGATATTAACCCCTTATCAGATATGTAGTTTGGAAATACTGTCTCCCATTCTCCCATTTCATAGGTTGCCTTTCATTTCTTTTATTGTGTAGCCGTTGTGTAATCTGATGGAGTCCCATTGGTTTGGTTTTGCTTTGTTGTTTTGGTGTCATGAAATCATTGCTTACCAGGGGTAGTCAACCTTTTTATACATACCGCCCACTTTTGTATCTCTGTTAGTAGTAAAATTTTCTAACCACCCACCAGTTCCACAGTAATGGTGATTTATAAAGTAGGGAAGTAACTTTACTTTATAAAATTTATAAAGCAGAGTTACAGCAAGTTAAAACATATAATAATAATTACTTACCAAGTACTTTATGTCAGATTTTCACTAAGTTTGGCAGAATAGATCTTTATTAAACAACTTATTATAGTTAAATCTATCTTTTTATTTATACTTTGGTTGCTCCACTACCACCCACCATGAAAGCTGGAATGCCCACTAGTGGGTGGTAGGGACCAGGTTGACCACCACTGGCTTAGACCAATGTCAGGGAGCAATTTCTGTAAGTTTTCTCCTATGAATTTGATGGTTTCCTGTTTTAAATTTATGTCTTGAATTATTTTCAAGTTAATTTTCTGAGCTGCATAAGATAGGGATCCAGTTTCATTTTTTGCATGTAAATATTCAGTTTTCCCAACACCATTTTTTTTTTTTTTTTTTCATTTTTCTGAAGCTGGAAACGGGGAGAGACAGTCAGACAGACTCCCACATGCGCCCGACCGGGATCCACCCGGCACGCCCACCATGGGGCGACGCTCTGCCCACCAGGGGGCGATGCTCTGCCCATCCTGGGCGTCGCCATATTGCGACCAGAGCCACTCTAGCGCCTGGGGCAGAGGCCACAGAGCCATCCCCAGCGCCCGGGCCATCTTTGCTCCAATGGAGCCTTGGCTGCGGGAGGGGAAGAGAGAGACAGAGAGGAAACTGCGGCGGAGGGGTGGAGAAGCAAATGGGCGCTTCTCCTGTGTGCCCTGGCCGGGAATCGAACCCGGGTCCTCCGCACACTAGGCCGACGCTCTACCGCTGAGCCAACCGGCCAGGGCCTCCAACACCATTTTTTGACAAGACTACCTTTTCCCCACTGAGTATTTTGATTCCTTTGGTTGTGTTTAAATATTGCAATTTATTATAGTTTTCTATTTATTTCGTTCTTTTCTACTTTTTTCCTTTCCTTTACCTGTTCCCTTTTGGATTATTTTTTATGATTCCATTTTTCCCCCTGTATTGGCATATTACCCATACTTTTCTGTCTGCTTTTAGTGATTTCTGTTAAGGCATTGTTTTCCAAACTACATTCCTTGAATCAACATTGACTGGGAATTGTTAGAAAAGCAAGTTCTTAAGCCCTGTCCAAGATCTACTAAATCTGAAGCTCTAGGGAACAGGCTCAGCTATCTGTGGTCTGTGAAGTTCTCAGGTGATTCTGAGAAAGCGGAAATTGGAGAAACATTTTAGGTTTACAGTGTGCCTCATTAGCTCATCACAGTAGACTTCAGATAATGTTGTATCACTTCATTACCTCTATTACCTCTGCATCTTCTTGGCTTTTGTTCTTACTCTACTTACATTCAAATATGCTATAAACTTCATAATGTATTGTTATTGCATTTGTTTTAAACACCAGTTATATTTTAAAGAGATTCAAAATCAAGTAAACTATACTTTATATTTATTTACAGATTTCACCATTTTGGCCCTCTTACTCTTTTGGGGTATATTTAAATTTCCTTCTGATTTCATTCTTCTTCCTAAAGAATTTCCTTTAATGTATCTTATAGTGCTGGTTTGCTGACAATGAATTCTCTTACCTTTGGTTCAAAAAGTTTGTATTCCATCTTCACTTTTGAAAGTTATTTTTGTTTGCTATAGAATTTGCTTGGGCCTGACTTGTGGTGGCACAGTGGATAAAGCATCCACCTGGAACACTGAGGTCACTGGTCGGAAACCTTTGGCTTGCCTGATCAAAGCACATATGGGAGTTGATGCTTTCCTGCTCCTCCCCCTTTCTCTCTCTCTCTCTCTCTCTTTCTCTCTCTTTTCCTATCCCCTTTCTAAACAAAGAATTTTTTAAAAAAGAAAGGAATTTGCTTGGTATAGAGCTGCCAGGTCACGGCAGATGAGGACTGGGACGGCTGCGGAGGAGGCAGCAGTGGTGGATAGAGGTCGGTTCCACTCCACATTCTGATCAGCTGCTGTACCTCAAAGCCATGTACCCCCACCTTGTGGCCCATTTTGGGGCACTATGGGCTCCCCAATGGGATCAAATGAATGATGTGATGGCAAAATTAGCCAAAGAACACCCCCAAGTTTTATTTGTGGAGTTGGAAACTGAAGTTCTTCCTGAAGGATCTGAAAAATATGAAATTAGTTCCGTTTCCACCTTTCCGTTTCAGGGGTCTCAAACTCGTGGCCCGCCCACCAATTTTGTGCGGCCGCAGACTGGCCCGCAGACTAATCCACGAAGTTTGATTAGTCTGCGGGCCGCACAAAATTGGTGGGCGGGTCGCATGTGGCCCGCGGGCCGCGAGTTTGAGACCCCTGAATTAGATGGTACACATGCCCTAGAGTTGACCAAAAAAGTTCAGCAACACGCATCCATGGGCTCCTTCCCATCCAGTGGTAATGAATGCCCTGAAGAAGACCTGAGCCTTCCCCTCAAGTAACACTTGCTGCCCTCGGCCTGCTGTTAATGAAAGGGACTTGCGGGAGCACGCTGCAGTTTCAGCAAGCAGGTGGTGGAAATGCTCAGCAAACACATCATTCAGTTTAGCAGTTTTGAAATGTTCTCAGAACAAGAAGTTTGTCAGGGCCTCAAAACCTATTCCAATTGGCCTGCCCACCCCCAGCTCTACATCTCTGGTGAGCTCATAGGAGGACTTGACATGGTTAAGGAGTGGGAAGCATCTGGATAACTAGATACAATTTACCCCAAAGCTCTCCAAATAGAAGAAAGGCTCAAAGTATTGACCAATAAAGCTTCTGTGATGCTCTGTATTAAAGGAAACAAACAGGAAGCTGAATGGGACTCAACAAACAAATTCTGGAAATACTAAATAGTACTGGTGTTGAAAATAAGATATTTGATATATTGGAGGATGAAACAATTCTGCAAAAATTTAAAACATATTCCAATTTGCCTGCATACTCTCAGCTGTGTGTGAAAGGGGAGCTTGTTGGAGGGCCGGACATTGTTAAGGAACTGAAAGAAAATAGTGAATAGTTGCCTCCACCAAAAAAAGAAAAGTCATAAATGTTAAACATGGTACCTAACTGGTGTAGGAAATGATTACAGAGGAGCAGCTCATAAGTCAGTGGTCAGGCATGGAGGAGGAAGAGGAGGAGGAAAGGCTTCTCCCGCAGCCTTTCTCTGTGTACTCTACAAGGTTGTGTTAAATAAATGTATTTTTTTTTTCACTAACAGTAGAATGCAATAAACATCTTCAAATTTAATTTTTTGAAAAAAGAATTTGGTTGGTATAGAATAGATGACTTTTTCTTTTGTCGTTCAGCACTTTGAAGACATCATTTCCTTGCCTTCTGACTTGCATAGCTTGTGAGAAAAAATCCATCTTTCATCTTCTGCTAATTATTTGTAATTTGTCTTTTTCCTCCTCTGGCTGCTTTTATGTTTTTCTCTTTGTCATGTACTTTCAGAGTTTTACTTGCAGTTGCCTTATATGATTTTCTTTGTGTGTTCTTCTTGAGGGTCATTGTATTCTTGGATCTATGTGTTTGTTTTTGTTAAACTTGAAAAAATGTTGTCAATTAGTTATTTAATTTTCTTTTTCCGTTTTCTTTCTGTCGTTTGTCATTGTTGGGACTATGGTTACATTTACTGTACTTTAAACTAGCTGATTGTCCCATAGGGTGTGCTTCCATTTTGATAGATTCTAGTGCTGCCTTCATGTTTACTTTTGTTTTCTTCATCAGTGCCTGTTCTTCCATTAACCCACAGAATAGTTATCATTTTAAACATTGCATTTGATCATTAAAATTTCCATTTAGGCCTTTAAAAATATTCTATTTCTCTTCTCATCATGTTGATGCTTATCTTTGAACATATGAACCATGTTTCTCATCATTGTTTCAGTAACTATATCTGATAATTTCATCATTCCTATCATTCTAGGCCTTTTTTTATTGACTAATCTTTCTCCTTGTATTAGTTTGTTAGGGCTTATATAACACTATCCCACAGACTGAGTGGATTAAATAGTAGAAATAATTTCTCTCACAGTTCTGGAGACTGGGGCAGGGGGTGTCTAAGATCAAGATGCCAGCCTATTAATTTCCTCTGAGACCTCCTTCTTTGGCTTACAGTTGACCACCCTCTAATTGCCTCTGTGTATGTGTATCTCTTGTGTCTCTTTGTGTATTCACATTTCCTCTTCTATATAAAGATACTACAGTAAACCTCAAGTTACAAACATTTAATTTACATACAACTCGTACTTACAAACATAGCACCATAAAGCTATTGGTAATCAACTGCAGTTGGACATCAGTGAAAATGATATCGTAGAGTTACTTGACTCCCATGGCAAAGAACTAACCAATGGAGACCTTGTGGGACTAGAGCAGCAGATGATAGCATTTAGGGAAGAAAACAGGGACCTAGAAACTCCAGAACCAAAAATGTTTTCCACAGAAGAGTGAGATGATGCTTTAGTCTGATTGAAACAGGAATGACAAAGTTAGAAGAACAAGATCCTAATACAGAGAGGTTCACCAGAGCTTACTGTACAGTTACCAAAGGCCTGAGATGCCACAGGGCCATTTATGTTGAGGAAAAGAAAAGCTCTGTACAAACCTCCCTTGATGCCAACTTAATTAAACCCTGACTCTCCACACCAGTCCCATCCTCTTCAACAAGTCCATTATCTTCTGCGCCGTCCAAATTGTTTAAGATTGTATTTGAAAATGTTTAAGTATTTATATCCACATAAAGGTAAAAATAAATACTGCATTAAAACAAACATCTAAGTTGCATTTAATAGGTAAATGTACCTGTTCCAACTTACATGCAAACTCAACTTCAGAACAAACCTACAGAACCTATTTTGTTCATAACCTGGAGACTGTCTGTAGTCAGATGGAAATAGATTCCACTCTGACAGCCTTATTTTAACTTAATCACATGTTTAAAGGCCCTATCTCCAAGTACAGCTACATTCTGAAGTACTAGGGCAGCGGTTCTCAACCTGTGGGTCGCGACCTTTGTGTTTTGGTTGTTAGACCCCCGCCGGGGTCACGACCCACAGGTTGAGAACCGCTGTACTAGGGGTTAGAGATTCAGCACATGGATTGGGTGAGGGGGGTGACTCCTAGTTATAGTTCATAATTTCTTGCTCTATAGGTTCCTGGTAATTTTTGATTGGATATTGGGCATTATGAAATTTAGATGTAAAATGCCAAATTTTGATTTTTTCTTTTCAATATCGTTGGATTTATTTCTGGCATAATGTTTTGTTACCTGGGTTTAGTTTGATTTTTGTCAAGGCTTGCTTGTAATAACTGTTAGTATTGATCTAGAGCAGCCACCAACTGAAGACTGATTTTACCAATATCTACTCTACTTTTTGCAAATAAGGTGGTACCTTTCTGGAAGACTACCCATTGTCCATTGCCTATTATATACAGATCTTTCCATTGTGACTTGTGGAAATACAAGTTATTCACAACCTTGTATAAAGTCGGGATTTTGTTTTACTTACTACTCCCTGATAGTTCTTTACCAAAATTCATATGATTCTTTTCTCACACATGAGCAAATCAGTACTCAGCCCAAGCCATAAGGATACTCCTTGATAGATCTCCAGAATTTCTTTCTGTAGATATCTCTTCCCACCCATGTTCTTCTCTACAAATTCTAGCTATTTTGGCCTCCACAAATTTTATTCTTTGTCTCTTCATCTCAGTGAGGCCGCTCATCCATGCCTGACTTTCCCCCTTTTGTATGCAGACAGTAGCTTGCCTTCAGTCCATAAGCAGAGACAGTTGCTGACTCACCTTTTTTTTCTCTTTCTTAGAAATCAGTGTTCTCTTCTGCCTCTTGTCCAGTATCTGAAAATACTTGTTTCATATATCATTTTTTCTAGTTTTTTTAATGCCAAAGGGTAAAACTAGTCCCTATTACTCAATCATCACTGCAAGTGAAAGCTTTATTTTCATAGTTCTTTGATTTATTTTCATATGAATTTTATATGATTTATTTCAGATGAAAGTTTTAGTAAAATCCTTTTTCAGTGTTTGTTATAAATTTTTGGTACCCACTTAAATAGAGCCACTGTCCTTTTTATTTTTCAGCACCAGTTATTTTCAGGCAATGAAAACATACTGTATTTGTCCAAGATATATGAATTGTTAATCATTTTTGATATCCTACAGAGAATTCCAGCAAGTCAATAAATGTGGAGCGAGATTATTGTGAAATATTTGTTATTTCCTGGGATTTATTTAGTCTTTTGTTAGGGATATGTATAATGTACCTACTAAAATTTTATGTTAGCAAATAATAAAACTTGTTTGTCATTTGTTACAATTATTGTAGTGCATAAATGAAAAAGAAAATGTATCCAGATTAATATGTTTTTTAAATTTTAATATGGATATAAATTAGTCACTTAAAATTTTCTTTCAAATTGGTAATTAGATTTTCTTTCTCTTCTTATATTCATCATTGCCCATGCAAATTTATGGGATCTTTAGGAACAATGTACATAGAACAGCTATGAGAATATTGACATGATATAGTATGGGTGAACATCTATCAACTGCTCTTCTTGCTTTAGTTTCTGTCCTCAACCAATGGCATGTAATGAAAAGGCTAAGGCAGACTGCTCATTGTTGGTCTGATAATAAGCAAATATGTGCTCACAGTCACAGTCTTTGAATTATCCTAAATTCTAGAATGAAAAGCATAAGGACAATAAAATATCTTTCAGATGATAACTTACATTTGGGAATAATAGAAAAATTGATTTTAGTAGGCCAAGCAGCAAGAAATTAACTTTGTTAATACTTTATGCATGCTCATAAAGCATACTACTTGTCATGTTCTGCCAAATTTTTCACCTGATTTTTCATTTTCTCCCTCTTTCTTCCCAGGAAAACACTTGGTGTTTTTTGCTGTGGACCCAGCTCAATTTCTAAGACTCTTCATAAACTGAGTAACCAGAACAACTCGTATGGGACAAGATTTGAATACAATAAAGAATCTTTCAGCTGAAAACCTTTACAATAAACCAGGACTCTAAAGAAGGAATTAGTGCAATTTCTAAGACTTTGAAATTCAAACAGCTATGTCATGCCAAAGAGTAGCAAGGCTTTTTTATTTATGATTATTTAAAATGGAAATACAGAGAATGTGGCAACATGACGGGTCAAGTTACATGTTTAATCTGAAAACCAAAGAGGCCCTGAAGAATATTTGATGTGGTGATTCACTTTTCAATGCTCAAATGAAAACTATTAGATGTGCACTGTTGATTTTTATGGCAGATCCTAGAACTCCCTAGTGAGCAGCTAAGCTTGCTCACTGTGAGGCTGATAGCCTTGGTCCTCTTTAAATTGTTTTTGGTTGAACAAATGCAAGATTGAACAAAATTAAAAATTCATTGAAACTCAGATTACATTTTCTACATAAGTATAAGCAAAGTAGCTTCGATTTAGAAAAGCTCCAGGCAAATATATTAGATGTTTGGAGACACAGCACAAGACTCTCTATTGATACGGGTACTTTGTGTCAATATCTAATCTTCCTCACTACTGATGCTAATACCTCTACTTAATATCTGTAGAATTTATGCTGAATGAACCATCTACAGATGTTGATATAGTATCTATTTTTATATATTCTTTCTTCCTTCCCCTCTAGCTAGGGAAATCTTTCCTCCCTTGGCATGCATTAAGCACAATGATTTAATCAGCCATTTCCACCCTTGATTTATTTAATCAATTACTGTTGCATAGTAATGAGGAAATATTATTACTATAATTTTTAAAGGGCTATATCGACTTTTAAGTTTTATTTCCCTTCCTAGCATTGTGATCTCTATTATTTTTATTTACTTTTTTTCCCCAAAATAGTTTGTCTTCGTTTTTAGCCTCTTAAGTTACTTAATTTGCACTTTGAGACCAAAGGACATTGTGTCTGTCGGTGGTCACTGAGACAGAGCTCTTTTTCACACATTGGTTATGTTAAAGACATTGAAAGTGTAGTCACATCCCTACCAGGAAGTCTGTATTTTACTTCCTATGCAAGATGAAATACTTCATTAGTTATTTAAATTGAAGTTCAGAATCAAGCATATTATTGCTTCGCCATCTGGTATTCTGGGTCTCAATAGGGAATGATTGAGTTTAAAGTCATAATTGGGATCACTCTGTGTGATCCTATCAGTTCATGTTCCCTGGCCGTTATATTCTTGGCTCACAGGAAGAATCACTTTACTACCATAAGAATTAAGGCATTTTTACATTTTAGTGATTTGTTTTGTAGACATCTATCAGTTGCTATCAAATATAGCACATTGCTGACATCAGCAATATGACTTGTCTTGACTATGTTAAAGTTTTGCATGATACAAAATAAACTGATAGATGGTATTGGGTTTTTTTTGTTCTGATTCGCCAATAGCAATCAAACATGTTAAACTATCCAGCACTGAATGCCTATAAATATAGTACTTACAGATATTTCTTTCTCTCTGAAATCATTTCTTCTCCATTCTGTGGAAGGTGAGTCAGAAAAAGACATGGGAAATGTGCAATGTTCCTGCAGATTCAGTTATGAAGAATATATTTACTAAACAGTACATTTGGCAAAAGTTTCTAAATTGAAAATAATTTTCATAAAAACACAACAGAAAGAACTAGTAAAAGAAATTTAGTGCAGGCTTGATGTGCAATACTGACTCTACTAATCAGTTTATTTAAGTGATTATATTAATACACCTAATTTCAGTAAAACAAGTGGAAGATTTTTCCAAAGAAGAGTAATTTTGTGAGTAAGTAGGTCTGCTTTTGTAGATGAGGCTTTTTTTTTGCCTATTTTGAGTTACAGTTGATGTTCAAATGTGTTAACGTAGGTAATTTTTGCTTCTGTAAGATATGAATGGAAACTTCAGCTTCATCATGCATGTAGAAGAATGCTTTGTTTTGTTTTGAAGGATTCTTTCTCTCTGGCTAATTCTTGTCACACAAGTCTTAAAACAGTAGTTTAGGTGGCAATAAGAGTTAAAATTGAAGTGGGCCTGACCTGTGGTGGCGCAGTGGATAAAGCGTCGACCTGGAAATGCTGAGGTTGCCGGTTCGAAACCCTGGGCTTGCCTGGTCAAGGCACATATGGGAGTTGATGCTTCTAGCTCCTCCCCCCTTCTCTCTCTCCTTGCTCTCTCTCTCTGTCTCTCTCTCTCCTCTCTAAAAAAATGAATAAATAAATTTAAAAAATTGAAGTCGTATTCTCAAAATTGCTCTAAGTTTACTTCACCTCTGTAACAAAGAAAGCAGGCAGAGTATCTTCATCAGATAATGCAAGCTGCAGAAACACCATCTATTTGAGTGTGTACTGGTATGAGCAGCCTTAGGGATTTGTGTTCTGGGACTATCAATGTCACTGGCTAACGGTGTAGCTATGGAAAATTGCTACTTACTCTGGGATTTCTCATTTGTACTAGATCAGCAGTCAGTTAATCTTCTTTAGGTAATGTATCTCTTTGAGGACATGATTAAAAAGGAATATCATGACATACACACAGACGATACAGACAATCTTGGGGGCCCATAATCTCCAGAAACCAAGGACCCGTTTAAGAACTTCTGAACAAAATTATCATCATTAAAGAATTTTTTAAAACTCTACCTTTCTTTTCTTTAATTTTTGGAAGAAACTATCAATTTTTATAATTACTCTAAGAAATTAGGTCTGTTGACAAAGGGAAGAAAATTCTCTTTGCATTTCCAAAAACAAAGACTCCAATAGAATCTTCATGGGTTTTAATCTTCATGGGTCTTCCATTTTATGCTAGGTAAGACTGTGATTTTACATAATAATAAATAAAAATGGATTCATATACACATACACATAAATTTGGGCCTTAGTTTATGTTTGTTTGTTTGTTTTATTTCAGATTAAAAATGAAAGGATTGATAGTTTTTTCATATTGTGACTTTAAATTCCCATTGTGTGATTGTGATAGTACAGACTCTTAAAACAAAGAAATAAAAGCAATGTAGATAATGTATAGTCTGAATTGATTTACTCCACATATGTATGTATTTATAATCCCCCCATCAGTGTTTACTTGGACCATTCAGAGCAAGTAATTGATTTAAATTATAAGGCATTGTTGAAGAGGCTTGCTAGAAGCAAATGGACCAGCCATTCTCATCCATAGATAATGCTGGTGCTAAAGGATATTCACACATTAAAAAATAATCTTTTTTGAAGAGATACCAGAGTATACAACAAATATATATGACAAAAAAAATGATTTCACTTTGGCTGATGGGCACACAACATAATCAACTGTTCAAATGCTATAGAAATGTTTACCTGAAACCTATGTACTTTCATAGATCAATGTTACCCTATTAAATTTAATTTTCTATAAAAAATTATGTAAATTTTTTCAGTTAAGGATGGTTAACTCAGCTGAACAGTGATTTTTCTAAACAAACCATAAGACACATTTTCAGTTGCTACTAATAACAAACAGTTCTCTTTTCTTATGCTATCTAGAACACTTTAATATCCAGTTACAGTATAAAAACATAAAATGCTGAAGTTAGTACTGTTATTTTGCAGTTGAGGAAACTGTGGCCTGAAGGAAGATGGTAACTTGCTTCAGATCATCCACTGTGTTTGTCAGACTTGAAACTGGAGCTCAGCTTTCCGAATCTCTGCTACTGAAAGGCTCTTTCTACTTCCCCATGAAATAGATATCTAGTAAGACACAGCCATTATTGTTAGTTTGACTCCCCCTATAAACTTCATTGTGAGGTGGAAAATAAGGTAGTGAGTGTTAATTCCAGATTCATAGCAGAAAATCACTCTTCTTTCATACATATCTTCTGAGTCTAAATTTGTAAGTCACATATTTTGCCTACTAAAATCTATTTTCCGATATCAGGTTTAAAACATTATAACTACTAAAAAGATTTTGTTCTCCAGAACTCTGTATTGGAAAGTTGTAATAGAGTTTCTAGGAAATGCTAATATTGTCATTTTAAATTTAGGTTTCATAGACAAAAGTCATAACTTCACCAGCTTTCTAATGACCCAGGGAACTGCTGTTATTAATCTAATGACCCAGGGAACTATTGTTATTAAAACAAATGACTATTGTTCTCTACTCACATGACCAGAACATGCTTCTTGATCAGGAATCATCTTTTTGTAAACTAGTAAGACAGGAAATAAATGAAATCAAGCCTAACGAGATCTGCGTACTCCCCCACCACACCCAATGAATACTCACTGTATCCTTCTGTTTAAATCTCCCCTCCATTACCCCAGCTTCTTTATTCCATTCTGTAGTATTCTCACAAGACAAAGTTGCAAAAGCTAGCTAAATGCAGTTTTCCAAAGAGAAGAAGCAGCAGACTTCTGATACTTAGCAAAGAAGGGTTAATTAAGAGAGAAGACAGAAAAGGACATATGAGTGATTTGAAATCAGCTAGTTAAATAATGTTGCTTTAGAATGGAGATTAGTAAGTTTTACAGAATTTTTATATTTCCTTTGCACAAAATTTTATAGTTTTGTGTATAGAATCTAAAAATAGATTTTTATGTTAAATTGAAGCAAAATCACTAATAATCTCAATGCAGAGAGTTAAATCACAATTTAAGAATTGGTAAGGGCAAGAAATGTCTTCTAGGAGCAAAAGTAGGAGGAAAAAAGGGGGAGTCAAAGACAAAAATTATTTATTACATCAGGACATGATAATGCTTTTTTTTCATAACTTAATAGATGCTCAAATGTGTGACAAAACTGGCTATTGTTCTGTTCTGGGGAAATGTAAAACAATATGATGTTTGTTTTTAAAGAGCCCTTCAAATTTTCTTTGCCAATAGGATCATAGCAGAAGCTTTGATCAGAAGTACCATCTTCTTTGAGAATTAGAGCCGTGATGAGTTGCTGGTTGACCTGAAGACAACCCAACCGTTAAATGAGAACCAGCACAACATAAATGCTCTAATATATGTAGCGTTAAGAAGGGGAGGCTGCCATGCATTGACTTAGCAGGACTCACCACACATTAACATTCTGTCACTGCAAGGTCACAGTCTTCAGCTCTTATCCTTATACCCAGGAAATGAAACCTTAACAATGCAGACACTGAGGTACAGATACTTTCTCTGTTGTATCATAACAGGATATCTGTACACCTGTATCAGCACATTTATTTGAACCTAGTTCTCAGTTTAGGATGAATGTATATTTTATTTTAGTGGTGAGAAATCACGGTGCATCACATGAAAGCCTTGTTTGCTTGCTAAAACTTATATGACAGCGAGCACATTGAGCCCTAAAAGCGTGTTAAAATACCTTGTCACACATATGTTGGAACGTGACCTGGGTTTCACTCCCAGCTCTGTGGTTAGATGTGCTGCACAGTTTATTCTCCAGACTCCAGAGACTCTGGTTTCAAAAGATATCAGCTCTTGAGTCAACTTGGCATCTTTAACCACACAACTGGGTGCCCACCAGGTGTAATTACATGTTTTTTTTAAAGGTGACAATTATCAGCTAACCAAATGGTCATAGCAGGAAACTGCCTTTATTTTCTTCTCTGTCCCATAAAACTTGATTAGAATTCAAAGTTGGTAAAAGTAGAAATGACTTTGGAAAGTGGGAAGAATTGATGGCAGTTGGGCCAGGGTCATCATTTTATCCAGCCACCTCCAGTGGAGCAGACAAGATCCTGGATTAAGAATGAGAAGACTCGTTGCCTTTACTACCGTGAAGCATTAGACCATGCACATAAAATAGGGTCGTTATCTACCTCTGCCCAACTCACGTGGCTGTAGTGGGGCAAGAATGTGGGGGAGAGGAGAAAAAGAGCAATGAAGAAAGAAAAGATTCCTGGGTAGATCTTCTTAAGTAGGTTTTTTGAAATGATAAAAAAAATAGTTCTGAAAAAATAAAAACACAGGTGTTTGTGAGTCATTGTCCATTGTAACTGAGAGTTTGTATTTGTGTTACCTGGGCAAATAAGAAGTACCCACAAACAAATTAGCACCACTAATCTGTAATGAGATTTTTAAAAAATATTTATTTCATTGATTTTAGAGAAAGGAAGGGAAAGAACAGAAAAGAGACTGTGTGCGCTAAGATCCAGCAATCTCTGCACTTCAGGACGATGCTCCAACCAACCAAGCTGTCCAGCCAGGGCTCAAATTCTGATAAAGTTGCAAGTTGCGTTGAGTATAACTTCCTTGTGAATTCCTCGTAAACTAATTTTGGTAAGGCCCATTGTGGCTAGAGATAGCTGGACTGATCTATGACTAAGCTACGAATTGCTGGAAGGCAGTATCAATTACCCTGCTTATTTAAGGGTTGATGGAGTAAAAAGCTGTTGCATATAAGACAGTCTACTGAGCTAAAACTAAGGCCTAGTACTGGAAATAATTCTAGAAAAAACAAAAGCACTTCATCATAACTATTTTTTTCCTAGATGGAAAAAAAAGAAATTTATCTTTTTCTTACTCTTGCCAAAGATACTTTACTTTATGTAATTTCATCAAAGCTCACATTGTTTGTTTTTTTACAGAGACAGAGAGAGTCAGAGAGAGGGATAGATAGGGACAGACAGACAGGAACGGAGACAGATGAGAAGCATCAATCATCAGTTTTTTGTTGCGACACCTTAGTTGTTCATTGATTGCTTTCTCATATGTGCCTTGACCGTGGGCCTTCAGCAGACCAAGTAACCCCTTGCTCGAGCCAGTGACCTTGGGTCCAAGCTGGTGAGCTTTGCTCAAACCAGATGAGCCCACGCTCAAGCTGGCGACCTCGGGGTCTTGAACCTGGGTCCTCCACATCCCAATCTGATACTCTATCCACTGTGCCACCACCTGGTCAGGCAAAGCTCACATTGTTTTAAAGATATTTATATTAAATTATGTATGTATGTATAGAAGAAAAAGAGAGAAAGACAAAGAGAGAGAGAAAATATGTTTATGATGGATTGGTAGAAAAATTGCCTGAATGAAAAAGACATTCTACAATGATGTGTAATGACACTTCCCAGTTTTCATAGTAATTATTCAGCTGTGGCAGGTTTGCAATTGCACAAAGTGTACTCTCCATCAAAATGTGAGATGCTCAGCAATCTAGGCGTGGCATTTGATTCTTGTCCGGCACAATAGAATTGTGAGTGTATACAGTGCTGAAGCACTAACTCAGATTCAATACTTATAAAGAATTTTTAAAGTACATTTATTTTTATTTGTTTTAACAGAGACAGAGGGAAAGATAGGGATAAACAGGAAGAGATAGAGATGAGAAGCATCAATTCTTCGTTGCAGCTCCTTAATTGTTCATTGATTGCATTCTCATATGTGCCTTGACAGGGGGCTACAGCAGAGTGACCACTTGCTCAAGCCAGCAATTTTGGGCTAACGCCAGCGACCTTGGGCTTTAAGCCAGTGACCTTTGGGTTCAAGCCAGCGACCATAGGGTCATGTCTATGATCCCACACTCAAGCCTGCGACCATGGGTTCAAGCTGGTGAGCCTGTGCTCAAGCCAGATGACCTTGCACTCAAGCTGGCAACCTTGGGGTTTCGAACCTGGGTCCTCCGCATCCCAGTCCAGTGCTCTGTCCACGGCGCCACTGCCTGGTCAGGCTAAAGTACATTTATTTTTATATTTGATTTTATTGTTGTAAAATCATAGTATGTTTGCAGAAAACCTTCATTATTTTTGAAACATGGTATATGTTTAAAAGCTAAACAAAGGTTGGAAAAATACACTTAAAATTTCTTTTACTGTAAACAGATTGTGCACCTTTGGCAGTAATAACCAAGAATTTTTCTCCAGAATTTTGAGAGTAAATTAGTGTTGTTTTTATCTTTTTTTTTTAAATATTTTTATTAATGTTGATGGGATGACATTAATAATTCAGGGTACATATATTCAAAGAAAACATGTCTAGGTTATCTTGTCATTAAATTATGTTGCATACCCCTCACCCAGAGTCAGATTGTCCTCCGTCACCCTCTGTCTAGTTTTCTCCGTGCCCCTCCCCCTCCCCCTAACTCTCTCCCTCCCTCCCTCCTGCGTCCTCCCTCCCCCCACCCCTGGTAACCACCACTCTCTTGTCCATGTCTCTTAGTCTCGTTTTTATGTTCCACCAATGTATGGAATCATGTAGTTCTTGTTTTTTCTGATTTACTTATTTCACTCCGTATAATGTTATCAAGATCCCACCATTTTGCTGTAAATGATCTGATGTCATCATTTCTTATGGCTGAGTAGTATTCCATAGTGTATATGTGCCACATCTTCTTTATCCAGTCTTCTATTGAAGGGCTTTTTGGTTGTTTCCATGTCTTGGCCACTGTGAACAGTGCTGCAATGAACATGGGGCTACATGTGTCTTCACGTATCAATGTTTCTGAGGTTTTGGGGTATATACCCAGTAGAGGGATTGCTGGGTCATAAGGTAGTTCTATTTGCAGTTTTTTGAGGAACCACCATACTTTCCTCCATAATGGTTGTACTACTTTACAGTCCCACCAACAGTGAATGAGGGTTCCTTTTTCTCCACAGCCTCTCCAACATTTGCTATTACCCGTCTTGTTGATAATAGCTAATCTAACAGGGGTGAGGTGGTATCTCATTGTAGTTTTGATTTGCATTTCCCTAATAACTAATGAAGCTGAGCATCTTT
Source organism: Saccopteryx leptura (assembly GCF_036850995.1). NCBI lineage: Eukaryota > Metazoa > Chordata > Mammalia > Chiroptera > Emballonuridae > Saccopteryx > Saccopteryx leptura. The sequence continues at coordinate 74,867,921 of NC_089503.1, read as the reverse complement.
TCATATATCTGTTGGCCATTTGTATCTCTTCTTGGGAGAAGTGTCTATTCATGTCCTCTTCCCATTTTTTTATTGGATTGTTTGTTTGTTTGTTGTTGAGTTTTATGAGTTCTTTGTAAATTTTGGAAATTAGGCCCTTATCTGAGCTGTTGTTTGAAAATATCATTTCCCATTTAGTTGGCTGTCTGTTTATTTTGATATCAGTTTCTCTTGCTGAGCAAAAACTTTTTATTCTGATGTAGTCCCATTCATTTATCTTTGCCTTCACTTCTCTTGCCATTGGAGTCAAGTTCATAAAATGTTCTTTAAAACCCAGGTCCATGAGTTTAGTACCTATGTCTTCTTCTATGTACTTTATTGTTTCAGGTCTTATATTTAGGTCTTTGATCCATTTTGAATTAATTTTAGTACATGGGGACAGGCTGTAGTCGAGTTTCATTCTTTTGCATGTGGCTTTCCAGTTTTCCCAACACCATTTGTTGAAGAGGCTTTCTTTTCTCCATTGTGTGTTGTTGGCCCCTTTATCAAAGATTATTTGACCATATATATGTGGTTTTATTTCTGGGCTTTCTATTCTGTTCCATTGGTCTGAGTGTCTATTTTTCTGCCAATACCATGCTGTTTTGATTATCGTGGCCCTATAATATAGTTTAAAGTCAGGTATTGTAATGCCCCCAGCTTCATTCTTTTTCCTTAGGATTGTTTTGGCTATTCGGGGTTTTTTATAGTTCCATATAAATCTGATGATTTTTTGTTCCATTTCTTTAAAAAATCTCATAGGGATTTTGATGGGAATTGCATTAAATTTGTATATTGCTTTGGGTAATATGGCCATTTTGATTATATTTATTCTTCCTATCCAAGAACAAGGAATATTTTTCCATCTCATTGTATCTTTTTCGATTTCCCTTAACAATGCTTTGTAATTTTCATTATATAGGTCTTTTACATTCTTTGTTAGTTGTTCACGTTGTAAAAATACTCAGCAGCAGCAGCCAGGAAGGGAGGAACACAAAAGATAATTAGGGCCCTGGCCGGTTGGCTCAGTGGTAGAGTGTCGGCCTGGCGTGCAGAAGTCCTGGGTTCGATTCCCGGCCAGGGCACACAGGAGAAGCGCCCATCTGCTTCTCCACCCATCCCCCTCTCCTTCCTCTCTGTCTCTCTCTTCCCCTTCTGCAGCCAAGGCTCCATTGGAGCAAAGATGGCCCGGGCACTGGGGATGGCTCCGTGGCCTCTGCCTCAGGTGCTGGAATGGCTCTGGTCACGACAGAGCGACGCCCCGGATGGGCAGAGCATCGCCCCCTGGTGGGCGTGCCAGGTGGATCCCAGTCAGGCGCTATGGGTGTCTGTCTGACTGTCTCCCAGTTTCCAGCTTCAGAAAAGTACAAAAATATATATATATATAAAGATAATTGGGAAAAAATGTGGTTTTTTTTGGGGGGGGAGCACAAACCAAGAACACTTTGATGCAAATAGGAATCTGAAGATGAAAAGTGCCTCTGAAATGCCTCCCTTATTCATATTGATTACCCTGCTGTCAGGAACATGTTTGCCACAGCTCAGAAATATGAAAATGTGTGACAGTAAAAGTTTCTCATCAGATGTTTTATTAGGCAATGAAATCTATAAGAAATCGTTTCAAGTAGCTTGTGCTGCAGAGGAGAGGGCCTCTTTGCAGCTTGCTAATAACTGTCATCAACTGGGAGATGTAAATAAACATCCCAAACTTGGTTTTACATTTCAAATATAGGCCTGGGTACTGTGTGAAAAATACTTTTTGAGTGTTAATTGTGACAGATTTTTCAATGTCACCTTACATGCATTTGGACAGGGTCATTGCTGATATTAAATTTCAGGTTTGTTTGGACAGAAGACTGTGTTAGGAGGTTTGGATTAGTAAACAAATTCAGATTGCACGTTTTTAACATAACTGCTTTGAGTTTCTTTTATGGTGGTGGTAAGAAGTGGTTATTTTAAATCGCTAATGGGATATTGGTGACAAAATAATACATTTTGGTCTTCCAAAACATATAGAAACAATATATCTAGTAACCTTCTATTAGAGTTGTTTCCCCTCCACCTTAACTCAGATCTGTCATAACTGGAAGGGTGCTCAAAATTGGCTCAACAGGCAGCAATGAGCCACAGTCATTCTCTGCAGGCGCACTGGGATTTAAATCAACAGCTTCAACCTGTAACCTTTAAAGGACTTTCAGGCATGTGTTGTTTTTCAGTTTGCCTGTTGTTTTCTAGCCCAGCTACTATGGAAGTGAGAACCCCCAACTCCTATGCTACACTTAGCATAGCCTATTTGTTTGGGTCTTTGGATCAACCCAGGCTCTGCTTCTGTGTTTCTCATTCACCCCTGAATTAACCTATTATCCTTTGTTCTGAATTTTCCTTTGTCTCAGGGCTTCAGGGAGTCATCCAGGCACTGATCCTGCCCAGACACAGGTCACTGTAGCTGTCCATCGCACACACTGTACTACAGAACCAGGTGTGTTTATGGTAGGCTTATAGGTAGATTTTATTAACATAAGAAGTGATGCTAGCCTTAGCTAGTGGCTCAGTGAATATAGTGTTGTCCTGGTGCACTGAGATCGTAGGTTCTGCCCCCAGTCAGAGCACATATGAGAAACAGTCAGTGAGTATACAACTAAATGGAACACCCAAGTGAAACAAGTTGATGAGTTGATGATGCTTCTCTTTCTCTCCTTTTCTTCCTCCCTTCTCCCTTCTCTCTATCTCAAATCTGGGGAGGAGGGGAGAAATGATGCTGCATAAGAACTCTTGTTTTATTTTTAATTTTGGGGGTTATTTTGTTATATAAAGATGCCACACAGCGACTGAATTAATAAATACTGGGCCATTGCTCCCTGTTAGGTTCTTGTGAGCCTCTGATCACCTATTTTTTTTTTATCAAACCTCATCTGACCCATGTATTTTCTCCATAAAGCAAATCACAGCCTTCTTGCATGGAGGAGCTATTTTAAACAGTGAAATCACCAGCAAAAGGCACAAACATACAAAAACTGTGACACTATATAAACCACGACTAGGATACTTGGTTACAGTATGAAACAAGGCAGAGTGACTCTTTGTTTGACATTAGCTGGGAACACAGACCGCAAGTGATGCAAAATTTTTGTTGCTCTGTGAGTGTGTGAATGACTCTGAAAGTTCACCAAGTATTGATTTGGGGTTACAAAAATATTAGTGAGTAGGTGATTTGCAAATAAGGAATCCATGAATAACAAGACTTGACTCTGTTTATCTTGGGTATGGTGACTTGATAGGAAGACACTGAATTTTTTGTAGTTTTAGTCTTTATTCATCACTTATTACTGGTTTCAAACTAACTTGGAGTAGGCTTTATGTAGGGGAGAGAGATGCTTCTCCACCTTGGTCTGTTTCTCTTCTCATCCCTTCTTTCACCTCAAGAATACTTTAATTTGATTAATCGGTTATACTTTTTTTTGGCTCATATTTATTAATAAGTAAGTTTATTGTGTGTAAAAGACTGTACATATGGTTGTATTCAGAGAAAAAGTTACTATACCAAGCCTGAGACTGCTGTTCTTAGAAAAGGCTGCTTGCAAGGTTTGCCATTGGCATCTGGGAACTTAGACTTCAGGAGGGTTCCCACCACCCTAACTGGTAAGAGTGTCTCGGTGTGACTAAACTTTTGTGCAAACAATAAGTTTTATACTGAATACTACTTTTCTCCTGGGAGTCTGGAATTTTGACAAGTGCTAGTCAGAGGGTGCCTATGTGATCAACCCAAGTAAAAACCACGGACACTGAGTCTCTAATGAGCGTCTTTTGTAGACAACATTTCACAATGCTTGTCAGATCTTCTTGCTGGAGGAATTATGTATATCATGTATGACAGCTGAAAGAAGACTCTTGGAAGCATATGCCTGATTTCTTCTGGCCTTCATCCCACATGCCTTTTCTTTGCTGATTTTGCTTTGTATTTTTTTGCTGAAAATCTTAGCTCTGAGTACAACTACAGCTGAGATTTATGAGTCCTAGAGAATCAACAAACCGGAATCATATTGGACACCCCTGACATAACCGGCATGCCTCTTGGTACCATGTTCTCTCACTGTCTTCTAGGTGCCTTGGAGGGAAGAGGGTGCAGGACCTCATCCCACACTCTGCTCTCCCTTCCATTTTTTTATTCCGTGTTTGTGGCTGAACACTCAAATCAGGTCGCTGTCTTCTTTGTTGTGTCTCTTTTCTCTCTTTGCTTATTTTCTCCTCCATCTGACAGACCCAGGGCAATAAGTGCCCCAGATTTGCAGTCATTCTTTACTGAAAGTTAATGGTTGAATAGGTGAACAGTTGGGATTATTACTTGAATCTTATGTACCAATCTAGCTTTACCAAAGAACCCCAAATTGGGTTAAGACAATAGTTCACATACTAATGTCACCTTCTCTCCTCTTTGTATATTGTTTAATGTCTATACCTTTCATAGAGTACCTGGCCTACAAAAAGTAAAGGGTACCTGAAACAAAACAGAAGTCATTGGCAAGGCAAAATTCAAACATGATTTGATCTCTTTTGTTAAACATCATTAAAAAAACCCACCCAAACTCCTAATACTCATCTGTTTCTTTTTTTTCTACTCATTCTCTTCTTAAACTTGCCTGTTCTCATTTTTTTCTTAAGTGGATTGTGGTGAATATTGTCTGTTTGTTAGGATTAACTGTTCAAAGACATCCCTTTTTTATTTATCTTTCTTGTATTCTTCAGCCCATCTCTTTTCATCAAATCTCACAATTCCAAATGCAATCTTACAGAACTGGATATGTTCCCAAGAAAAACAATTTTTATTCCATCAGCAATTCTTTATTACACATTTGAAAGCTGTGACCAGTTTTCCCATCAATATCTGGCTTATTTCAATACAAAAGAATCAGTATACCTGAAACAGCAGATTTAGAGTCACTAAATGACACAGTGATGTGGAGTAAATTGAATATCAGATATCATATTTTTAGTATTATACTTTATCAAGAAGCCTTTGGGTTTCTTTCCGGCTGAAGGCTGATGATTTGTTTAACTGACTTCATAGATTGGTGTCTTTATGGACCTATAGAATTCCAGAATTGACCATAAAATGTAATGGTGACAGTTCCTTTGGAGACAAAGTCCTTAAATTTTAGAGTCTTACTGCTTAGGTTAAAATCCAGCCTCCACTAATGTGAACTCTGGTTTTAAAATCTTTTTTTCATCTTTAGTTTTCTTATCTATAGAACCAGGGTTACATGGATTAATAAATGTGAAGTATTTAGGGACACAAAATAAGTACTCAATGCTATTAATAACAATAATAATTTTAATAAATACAGAAAAATGAGGATCAAAGTCTGGAAGCAGTATGGTATACATAGACACAGGTTATAAATTAAAAGTCCTGGTTCTATACTTTACGAGTTTTGTACCCGTTGGACAGGTTCTTCAAGTTTCTTCTCTATTAAAGTTAAGATAAAAATGCACTTTCATGTTTTATATGAGGACTAGCAATGATATAATAATAGTACTTTGAATTATGTCTAATATAAATAGATAAAAATGTAATTATTATGTTAAAAAGTAGGCTAATCTGAAGAAATCAATTAGTAAACTATGAATAATTTGTTACTTTTTCTGTTATGATCTTATTTATGAAAGTGTTTTAAAATATTGTTCTGAGGTGATTATATTTCTAGTACAGTTTCCTAGTTATTTGTCTGCTTACCTGTCACCTTCAATAATTGTTCATTTCTTCAATTAAGTGCTGCTGTTAATAATCTTTATATTCTAATTCCTAGCAAAATATTTAATTCTTAAGAGGTCTCACTAACTGCTAAATTAAGTCTATTTCTTACTGTGTTAATATTACTAAAGTAGCATAACTAATAGGAAATATTGGATATTGTTAGGGGCAGTTACAGGCATAGAGAGAATGTTAAAACAGCTGTCTCCAAGACAGAAAAAGTATTGTAAAGAGAAACAAGAAGAAATCAGTTAATAATTTATATAAACAACAAATAATTTTTAGCATTGACACAGTAATTATTTGACTAGATAAAGGAAATGTATCAGACTTTAAAACTTAAATATTAATTTTGATTCTTCCTCTTCATCACTGATTCCAAAGTCCTCTTAATTTTTTTTTGAAGTTTCTTGCAACTGTCCACTTCTCTTCCCATGACTATCTTCCCTATTATAGATACAACCTCAACACCAGTTTGTAAATTAATTGGCCAAAATATAGAGTAGCATTTAACTCCAGATTACTCACATTAAATAATAGAAATTCTTCTTCTATAACATTCTAAAACATTTTTATTTATTCATTTATTTATTTATTTTGTATTTTTCTGAAACTGGAAACGGGGAGAGACAGTCAGACAGACTCCCGCATGCGCCCGACCGGGATCCACCCGGCACGCCCACCAGGGGCGACGCTCTGCCCACCAGGGGGCAATGCTCTGCCCATCGGGGCATCGCTCTGTTGCGACCAGAGCCACTCTAGCACCTGGGGCAGAGGCCAAGGAGCCATCCCCAGCGCCTGGGCCATCTTTGCTCCAATGGAGCCTTGGCTGCGGGAGGGGAAGAGAGAGACAGAGAGGAAGGAGAGGGGGTGGGTGGAGAAGCAAATAGGCGCTTCTCCTGTGTGCCCTGGCCGGGAATCGAACCCTGGACTTCTGCACGCCAGGCTGACGCTCTACCACTGAGCCAACTGGCCAGGGCCTTCTAAAACATTTTAAATTAAAAATCAATATCCATAGTTCTTAGCATTCTTCTTCTTCTTTTTTTTTTTTTTTTTACTTTATATCAAGGGCCACCCTCAAATTTCCTTTAGGAATAAACAAAGGATACATTTCAATGAAATATCCCAGTGACCTAAAGCTACTTGAGGATCAGGACAGCAGGATTTTCTTTTGATTTTCTAGAAAAACTCTTGTTATTATAAAAGAAAACAAACTCAAAATTCTCAAACACTTTCTTTTCTGTCTTGTCTTCAAACATTGATTGAAGAAGATATATCAGTCATCTGAATAACCAGAAATATTAGCTTAAATGTCACTTTTTCCTTGAACTTTTCTTGATGCCATCACCAGATGTGCACGCACGTGCACACACACACATGATACATAACCAGATATGTATGTCAATAAGTTACAGCAACATTGTACAGTGTATTAGAAAAGCCATGAACTATAGAGTCAGAGGTAGGTTTGGATCCCAACTCTACCCTCACAATATGACCTTGGGCATGCTACTTAACCTCTTGGCATTCTAGTTTTCTTATCTTTCAAGCAAGGATAACACTAAATTCAAATGATTTTGTGATAATGAAATGTGATCAAATGATTAGATCCTCACATGACATATAATAAAATCCTCCCTAAATATTATATCTATCAAGGCTTTCAACTTCTGTTCTCCAAAGACCCTAAACCAAATCTCATGTTTTTATCATCTGTGCAATGTAAGTATTTTTTACATTTCTCCCTGATCCCATGCATCTTAGGGGCAGGACTTTTGTCTGTTCACTTCTGTATCCCTGAAAATCAGAGCCTGGGTATGCCTAATTCCAGCTCACTAATGGACTTTCCATCATGATTATCACACTATGGAAGCTCTAACAGGGTTGATAACCATCTGCACCGAAGAACACTGTTGCTAGAGCCACTTGCAGATACATCAGATTCTTGTGCCCTCATTTCCCGCTGAGCATTTTTTGTGAGCACTTCTCTCCTCTCAGGATTACTATTTTCACCTGTCTTAGCTCTCCATTTTCTTTTATTAGGAAAGTTACCTAGTTTAATGCAAGCCACAATAGAGTGTGTGTTCTATAAATACTTGTTCCTTAAATTAATCAGACAAAGGTGAACCATTACTCTCCAATTCAAGAAATAGCTACCTTTTGTTTACAAACTGTTAGCCTATTAGTAGCCTGATTAAGACTTCTATGTCTCAAATATTTCTCTGTCCTAAAGTTATACATGCATAGTTATCATATCATTTCATTACATAGGTATATTAATATTCAAGATTATGCAAAATGACTTAGCAAAAACAAAATGTATAGTTATATTCTCATCTTTTAAAAAAATTTTATTTATTGGTTTTTATTTTTTAGAGAGATAAAAGAGAGAGAGAAAGTGGGTGGGGGAGACCAGGAGGTATCAACTCGAAGTAATAACTTTTCAAATATGCCATGACCCAGGAAACCCGGTTCTATACCAGCGACCTCAGCATTCCAGGTCAACACTTTATCCACCACGTCACCACAGGTCAGCCATTATCTTTTTCTTTCTTTTCTCTCTCTCTCTCTCTTTTTTTAACAACACAGTTAACTTATGGTAACAATCTGTCCTATGAAAATTTATTAACTCACCCTTACTAAGCACTTATTATACACTATTGTAAATGTTTTGAATTTATTCTTGAGACCATGTTGAAGAAAGTACTATTTTTATTTGCATTTAAAGATGAGAAAACTGAGGAACAGAGAGTTAAAATAGTTCATACAAAGTTAAAACAGCTAATGAGAGATTGAGCCAGGAATCAAATTCATAAAGTCTGACTTCAGATCCCACATATGTTAAAGGTTTCACATATCTTTAACATACTTCATATCACAACCTGTGCCATGTTTACCTCACATAAAGAGTAATTTATCCCATGGCCAATTTGCCTTCTTAGTTTATGACAGGCAGAATAAACTCTCCGCCTTCCCTGCCCCCAAAATGGCCCTGTCCTAATCTCTAGAACCTGGAACTATATGTCCTTACATGGCAAAAGAGCTTTTCAGATATGATTAAAGGTATGAATTTTGAGAGGGGGCCTTCAGAGTACCATGTAGGCCCAAACTAATCACATGAATGTGTAAATGCAGATAATTTCCCTGACTGCTGTCAGTCACAGAGAGATATTTCTACGAAGGAATGATCAGGGCGATGCAACATACCTGAATGCACATTCAGTCCTCACTTAACATCTCCCATAGAATGGGAGAACTGCGACTTTAACAGACATGTCGTGTTTGGAAACCAATTTAGCTCTAGTTAATTGATATAAAGAAGAGTTACGTTGCTATGGAGTATTTCTGGTCAAAATTTTTAAATAAAGACAAAAAAAATACTTCTAATATTAAACATTGAAATAAATGTAAGCTACATAAACATTTAAGAAAGTCTTATAAAAACGAGATCATTCTTTTCCAACCGCTTGTCAGTTCCGGGTCACGTGGGTGAAGGGCACTCTGCTTGCAGCTCAGGCCGCGGGGCAGGAGCCCTCCCTGGACAGGACGCCCTCCCTCCCCGGGCGCTCACCCGGCTCACCCATTCAGAGTGGGACCATGGAGGCACGCGGGTTCACTTCGTGTGCACATCTTTGGGATGTGGAAGGAAATGGGAGGACACAGAGAAAGTCCACGCAGAACTGGCTCAAACTCCACACAGATGGTGACCTGGCTGGGAGTCAATGTTTTTCCTCATTAAAGTTATAATGAAACAAGTTTGACTGAAACGATGTGATTCGGGGTCCTGCTGTATATGGCCTCTAGAAGCTGGAAAAGGTAAGGAAATTAATTCTTCCCTTGCATCTCCACAAAAAGCACAGCCTTAATGCCACCAGTGATTTTAGCTCAGTATGACCCATTTGGGCTTCTGGTTTATTGAATTACAAGATAAATCCGCCTTGTTTATGCCACTCTGTTTGTGGTAATTTACTGCTGTAGCAATGAAAAAGTAATACAATCAACAACAAAATTCTCTTTGATATTGGAGAAAGGTGAAACAATCTTAGTCTTTCTGTATTTTCTCTCTTTCTGCCCAAAAACACATGCACACTACACGGACATATCTATTCTTTACGATTACTCTGGCAAGAGTGTTTAAACAAGACATAACCTGATAAGAAAGACTGACCAAATGCCCAGGCAGAGTTAGAATTTTCTTCAAAAGCCATAAAAACAAAGTGTTCAAACTTGTCTTGGGCTTTGTTTTCAGGGCCTTGCCAGCCTTACAGACCCCTGTTACATTACCTCTGTTGTATCCCAACAGCTGAACCTGACTGCTTTGATTCAGAATGCTTTGACGCTCTCTGCTATTCTTCCAAGGGTGGATTTCTGCTTTTGCTGTTTATATTTCTGCATTGTTCTTAAGGCACACACATCTCTGCACAGCCAAGATGTACACATTTCTGAAAGTGACTTAATTTGGGACCAATTTATATTCATGTTATTTCCTATCTCTCTAAGATGGCTTCAATCTGAATTTTCTTCTATTTTAGTGAGGGAAAAGTACCCATTAAATAGATGTTATAATTTGAAAAAGATATTTTTTATGAAAAGAAGCAATATTTCATGTGCCAATTAGGGCCTTCAGCTTCTCTCAAAGAGAAGTGCAACTCTTCTTCCTTCTTCATCTTTTCAGTTTCTTCTTTATTCCTTCTGATCTTTTATTTTCAGTTTCCTCAGCATTTTTAATTCCATGCAACCCTTTTCAAAAGAGCAGCGGCAATTCATTAAATAAAAACCCATAAAATTATTTATATGCTTTGACCCAGAGATCATATCACTGGAAAATAAGAGAGTCAGGCCAAATGTCCCACGATATTCCTTATAGCACTAAACATAATTTAAAAGCGAGATAAAACCTAAATATCTAGTAGCAAGAATCTGGTAAGTTATGACACATTAACATAATTGAATAAAAACAACAATGAAATGTATAATTATGAATCATCTAGGAGGAAATGGATTCAAATCCCACTTAAATTACCTAAACTACTGAACAGACATGTAAACCTGGGTAAGGTATGTCTTCTATGGAAGCCACAGCCTCCTCATGTGAATACATAATATTCTCATATCAGTAAGATGAAGGTTAAGTAAGTTTATATATATGAAGTACTTAGTACAGTTCTTAGTTGAACTGTACAAAGTGAAACATAACTAATCACTACATTGTAACATCTTTGTTTTTTATTTTAAATACAAAATTAGAAATCTGATTTTGATTGTGAAACATGCAAGAACAGGCAGAAAAAAGAACTATTAAGAAAGAAACTCACAAACCAATTAGATAAACATGGACTATATAGCATTTTTAAAAGAATTTTATTTAAATAAGATAGTTAAGCTATTTCTATTTAAATTTTGAGTAGTTGAATGATTTGAAAATTCTTAAGGCCTCCAGTGCATGCTACAGGCAATTTTATCTTCTTGATGTGCAAACTAGCAAATTTTTTGAAAATAAGCAAAACAAAGATAAAAACAAATTAAAAAACTGCACACACAAAAGCCTCTTTTTACTTGCATTTCAGTAGCTTTCAGAGGAGTCTAATCAGAGGGGAAGTGGAACTTTGTTCTGCTGACAAGCTCTCCTAAATAGCACAGGCCCACAATAGGTGGCCCCAATGAAGCCCTATTTATGATGACAAAGAAAACTGTTCCTACAAATCAAAGCCCATATAAACAAGGAAAAGGCTATTTTAAAACATTCACAATTAATGCCAGTTGTCAGCCTGCTCAAAACGCTGGTTGAAATGACTTGTACCCATCACATATTTATTTCTACAGATGGAGAATTATATATTTGACTTGTTGGAAAGGTTAGGTACTAAAAATACACACTCTCTCTCTCTCTCTCTCTCTATATATATATATATATATATGTGTGTGTGTGTGTGTGTGTATATATATACACACACACATATATATATAACACACACAGAAAGAGGAACAAAAAATGTGGCAGCTGCTTATTTCTTTCTCTGTGACAAAATGTGACTTACAATGCAGCAGTGGAAAAGAGCAGCGCTGGAAAAGGATCAATTTAGAAAAGCCAGACTATAAAACAATGCCACAGAATATAATATTGATTAGAGTTTAATAAAACTGCCAGGTGTCTTGAAATATCAGTCATGACATGTTGGTACCTTATTGAGAAAACTGTGGAATCACTGTGGTGGTAGTTTTATCACAGATGTTGCTGCCTATGCAAGTAGTTACCTTGAGCCTCTAAAGAAACAAAATAATATACTCTGTTGAATGGCCATGATAAAAGAGAGAATGGTCTCGTGATAAAGAAAAGAATGACTTTATACACATCGCTGTCTCTGACAATGAAAATTCTTTGAGTGGATTTTATTCAAGATGCTTTGTCTATATATATATGCTTTGTTTATATATAAATATATATAAAAGTATATATATTTATATATAAGCATATATATATACTATATATGCTTTGTGTGTGTGTGTGTGTGTGTGTGTGACCATCTGGGCTAAAATTTCACCTTCAAATCAAACCTTGCCAAGTACTTGTTTTCTGAGCTCAGACTGAATGCAACACAATCAGGGCCACTGCTTCTGCAGGGTCCCCTGCAGACCGTATCCAGATTTCTTTTTCCCACTCCTTGTTCTTGGTTTCATTTTTTTTTTTTCCATTCCTAACTAAATTGAATCCACTCCTCAGATGCCATTGCTAATTTATTTTATATCTATTTTTTTTTCCTGGTTATGCACCAAGCTGAGGATCTAATTCCCAGTATTTGCCCTCTAGTCCCACAGATCCCCACGGTGTCAACAAGTATGCTGCTCCTCATCCTTGTCATACTATTCTCCGCTGGGAATCAGAAATTAGACAAGATGGCAAATGAGGAGTCTGACAATTAATGGGAGTTAGAAGAGGAATATTGCTCTATAACTGAGTTAATTTACAGTGGCATAACTTTAGCAGTATTTGTAAATTTCTGTTTATTCTAGATGATAATTAGCCAAAAGCACATCTGTATAATAGTATGATTTTTGCTTTTCTTTGAAATCCAGACTGGGACTATGTGAAATGTAACCATTTCAAATTATGTGATCTTCACTTTAGGTCAGTTTTTCCTAGATAAAGGCATTTTCAAGGGCTCATTTTTTTCCCAGACAATTTCTTTTTAAATGCATTCATAAACAATCTGAACACTAAGCTTCAGACTTTAAAGGAATTGTAGAAAATTTTAGTTAAAAAGAATACAGGTCTGCCTGACCAGGCAGTGGCTCAGTGGATAGAGCGTCGGACTGGGATGTGGAGGACCCAGGTTCGAGACCCTGAGCTTGTCAGCTTGAGCGCGGGCTCATCTGGCTTGAGCAAAAAGCTCACCAGGTTGGACCCAAGGTCGCTGGCTCGAGCAAGGGGTCACTCGGTCTGCTGAAGCCCCGTGGTCAAGGCACATATGAGAAACCAATCAATGAACAACTAAGGTGTCACAACGAGAAACTGATAATTGATGCTTCTCATCTCTCTCCGTTCCTGTCTGTCTGTCCCTGTCTATCCCTCTCTCTGACTCTCTCTCTCTGTCCCTGAAAAAAAAAAAAAAAAGAATACAGGTCTGTGTGTTTCCTCTTAAATGTTATTCCCAGAGACACAGAGGCTCAGGTGCCAGACCCAGGCTCTTTCTGGGAGCCCAGATTGGATAATGCTGTCTTTAAAGCATGGCCGTCAAGAGTGAAAAGTCATTGTTCAGAGATAAAGCCAAAAATTAAGTCAAATAGTCAAATTGAAGGGAGTAAAGAGAAAGAAAATCCTGAGCAGACAAGTACAAACCAGGTAGAGGGAGCTGAAGGGACTGAGGATGCAGAGTACATGAGTCTGAATGGGAGTGGAAGCTGGAATGTACGGAAATACCCTGAAATACTGTGACAGGAACGCAGACACTGTGTAGAGCGTGCTTGGCCTCGCTCCTAAATGGGTAGTTGTGAAGCATTGTGAGCCAATTTAATGGATGATAGAATTGTACACTTGAAACCTATATAGTTTTATTAACCAATGTAACTCTGATAAATCAAATTAAAAAAAACAAAAACAGTAAATAAGCATTACTACAGACTTAATGCTTAAATTCTCTTGATCGAATTCACGTTGACTTAGCCATCCAAACTATATGTGAGAAATTACAGTGGCAACCACTTTTTATTTTCCAAGGATATTGATTTTGTTTTTTGGAAAGCTCTAAGTATTAGATAATTTTTTCTTTTATTGGATCCCTATAACTTCTACCTATTGGTTCTAGTCTTTTATGTTATACTAGCTATAGTCCAAGTGTAATATCAATTGACTATGTTTAGAAATTTAACTGGACCCAGTTAAATTTAAATAGCAGGATTATCTAGACATCCTAATATAGGGTCTCAATAGTAAGAAAAATAGAAATGTTATTTAACTACAATTACAGAGAGGCTGATAGTCACAGAATTTTTCTCAACCTTCAAATGTTTTGTAGCATTTTAAACATCCTCTAAGAAAAGAAAATTCTTCTCAATAATAACAAAGTTCAGAATGGCAGCACAATGTTACTAGACCTCAGTTCAGCAACCTCGGTACGTACTTGAGTTCTGGCTAAGGAAGAAACTCAGAGACAAGACTCAAATACAAGTAAAGGTTTATTTAGAAAGTCACAGAGGTAGAAGAAGTAAGACATGAAAAAGCGATCCAGCTGGGTTGTGTAGACTCAGGAAACAAGTTACAGAGGCAGAAGAGGGGCCTTTGGCACATAGGAAAAAGAGTCAAGGTTAAAGGTACACACCTCGAAGAAGAAGGGGAAAGGATGTCCGCAAGCTCCAGAAACAGCAGTAGTGCTAGGCCCTCCTCCTGAGGGGTCTTATCTACTCTCCAAAGGCAGAGGTCTCAGGGGAGATCCCAGGCCTTGCTCCTTGATCCCAGGCGAGAATCTCAATGAAATATTGATCAGCTTCCCAGGCGTGTCTCAGGGTCTTGGTCTTCACTGATGGCACGATGTTCTGGTGGGGAGCCTTATGTCAGTTGATCCTGATGCCAGCCATGGTGTTGCTCCATCTGGTTTTGCTGCTTTTCTGGGTCTAAAGCTAAAATACAACTGAGGTCTGGATATTATCTGTATCTGTAGTCAACAGACTCGAGGCTTTGTTTCTAAGATTATTTGATGAAGGTCACAACCTCACTGTCCTAAAGCATTAATGTTAAGGGAATGGTCATGGAAGAGCTTGTATGGGAATCATATTAGGCTATTTTCCTGCCTCCTTTTTCCTCTTCTAAGGGGTCTACCACGTGACTAGCAGCATGCCAGGGCAGGAAAAATCAAGGGAGGATTTGAATCTTTTGACCAACGATGTGAAAGGTCAGAGGATCTAAGCTGCAATATGCCAGGGGAGGAAAGGTCACCCTGGGGGCAAGGTCCTTGTTTTCCCAGTTTTGTTCCTTGCTAGGTACCTGGGGCTTTTCACCCTGGTGACCTACAATACCTGGCCTATCCTTCCTGCTCTGCTTAGGCCTAACTGATTATTACAATGTTAACATATTTAATGAGCATATCTTGAGATGGATGCTGGTCCAGACTTGTTGTAGGGGTGGGACCCTTGTTTTCAGTGACCTTCAAAAGTATAGTCAGGATTATGGCAAGAAAAGTTGAAGGTTGTTTTACATTTGATGTTTTGAACACGTTTTGGAAAAGGAACGGAAGATGTAAGGGAAATGTGATGCTTTCTGAGGGAAATTAAAACTGTGTTTCTCAAGCTTAAAGGACTTTGTGTACATTTGTTACTATTTTATGAAAATCAAAGAAAGAAAATAAAAAAGAAACGTCATTAAACAATAAGAAAGAAAGAACGAACATGATTCTCACATTTCATAAGAACATGTTTATCCAGATACAAGCAGCAGTTACGAATTAGCAAATGGCATTCTTTCTTTGGAAATAGGGGCTTGAGGAAAACTGTCAAGGGGACAATCAAAAAACAGCAAGGCAAGCGCAGGTGTGTTTTACTTGTAGATTACAATTCCAATAATGGCCTTTACAGACAAATACCAGCATTTCTGTTGAGACATTCCCTGGGGATTGAACATCATTTGATTCAGAGTGAGGTCAGGCTTTTGGGCTTTACTCTATTGGCTCAGCCAGCAATTTTCAACCTCTTTCATCTCACATCTCACAAACTAATTACTTACATTCTGAGGCACACCCAAAACAACAACAACATATTTTTTACTGATCTGATAAAAAAAAATAAGGTATAATTTTGATTACTTTACACCAAATGGCTATTTTGGTGTTGGCTGTTGTCATCTTTTTATTTGACAGTCTAAGGGAAAAGAGGTCAGTGCCCCTGACTAGTCAGGTATTGCATGTTTTAAAAAATCCCGTGGCACACTGGTTGAAAATCACTGGCCTAAGCCTTTTATAAATGACTCTGATACATGCTGTGGTAATCCTCCTTCTCCATGAGGAGTGGCTGCCTTTCTTCAGAAAGCTGCTTTCTCTTTCGACGACGACGACATAACAGGCTGATGAGCCCACCCAGCACAGCAGTGAGGACAGACCCCACTAGTGCTGCCCCAGTGAGCCACGGCCAGATCCGCCTTGCTTGTTCTAAGTAGGGTTTAATGTAATATTGAAAGAAGTCCAGGTCTGAAATAGAAAGACATCCAAATGTTTGTACTATTGTTGTCATTATCATCATCATCCTTGCATAGTACTTTGAAGTCAGATTTGGCTTGGGTTTGAATGTCAGCTCTGCTACTTAGCAGCTGTAAGAGTTTAGGGAAGTTACACCTAATACTCCTATGTCTCAGTTTTTTTTTTATCAGAAAAATAGGAAAACAATAGGCCCTGGCTGGTTGGCTCAGTGGTAGTGCATTAGCCCAGTGTGTGGATGTCCCAGGTTTGATTCCTGTTCAGGGCACACAGGAGAAGTGACCATCTGCTTCTCCACCCCTCCTCCTTTCCTTCTCTCTCTCTATCTCTCTCTTCCTCTCCCATGGCCATGTTAAAGTTGGAGCAAGTTGGCCCGGGGTGCTGAGGATGGCTCCATAGCATTGCCTCAGATGCTAAAATAGCTCAGTTGCCAAGTAACAGAGTAACAGCTCCATATGGACAGAGCATTGCCCCATAGGGGGCTTGCTGGGTAGATCCCGGTTGGGGTGCATGCAGGAGTCTGTTTCTCTGCTTCTCTCTTAAGGAGAAAAAAAAAAAGAAAGGAAAAATAATAGCACCTTGGTGGATGTTTTAAAGTTTATAAATGATATCTAATCTATAAATTATACAATGCCTGTCCCCTAGACAGCTACTGTAAACCTTTAATTATTTATTCTGGTATTTGCCTTTGTATTTCTAAGTAACAGGCAAATATTACTCTCTCTTAATTATTAAGTTTATCTTGGAATTTCTCAAATATCAATAATGATTTTGATTCTCTTAGAACTCCCCCTTTCTTCCATCTTTCCAGTGTAATGATATCATGATTTGGGGTCAAATCAAAATCTAGGATTGTTGTTATTTTAGTATTTAGATATTATTCATAGTTGAATTAAATATTATGTTGTGATTACATTTTCTTTCATTCATTATTTTTCCTTGAAGTTAGTAATCTATTGTATCTTTTGCTTGATTTTAAAGTACCCATCTCTGTTTAAAGATACTATAACATACTCTACATGCAAAGGACAGAAAAGAGTGCATAGTAGGCTTAATCTTACAGCAAATTATGATTATGTGACTCATATCTTGAGTAAAAGTGACACACACAACCTTTGGGCAGTTACTTTACAAAGAAGCACTATGCCTTTTCCTTTTTGCTTAGCTAGAATGTGGTTAGTATCTTGGTGAGCCATCAAGAACATGGTCCAAGTTAAACCCTAGGTCTTGTGGAACTATAACCTACATAAAAGGCCCCTGAAATTATGAAGCTGACACTGGACAACATACCAAGACTATAATTTGAGTAATAAATGAACTTACTTGGATAATTGAAGCTAGATCTGCTCCCTATCCCTACCTTCCCCCTCTTGCTGATGCAGGAATTATAACCTTCCTTTATGACTTCTTTCCTTGGTGATAGTCAATTAATACATGTCAGACCATTGACTTAAGATGTGCCAATCAAAATCATTACTCAGAATTCACTGTGCTGTCATTGAGAGTCAGGTGGCTCTGGAGCTGGTGTTAGCCTTTTCAACATTTGGAAGATGGGATGAAGTCAACACACTTCCGAAAGTAGAGACAAGAGTCAGAAAAACAGGAGTCAGAGAATGAGAGAGACAGATAGTCTTTAGGGTGTGTAATTCCTTGGTTCTCACTGTTTCTCAGTATCAGCTGAATTTCTGCCTTTCCCACAGTGAATGCTCATCCTGAGGTAGGATAGTAAGAAGCTAGGAAAGTTTACTGATAAGTGGAATAATGGAAACTGAGACAAAATAATTAGACAAGGCCAAACAATTCCAGCAATTTACAACCAGCTATAATCAGGAGGTTTTATCTTTCACCAAGAAAACTTAGGAGTGAATGGTTTACACATTCCAGATCACCTTGAGGCAGACTGGCCTCAGTCCCCATCCTTCTCTGATAATGTTCTTTAAAAAATAAAACTAACCAGAAAATAATCCTGACACCTCTTTACACACATTTTAATAAATCAACATATTGAAAGACACACCTGGAAAGTTCATGAATATTCTGATAAGACACTCCTCTGAGACCTCCCCTAGGATTCCTGCTTGCTAAAGTAAGGTAAAAAAAACCCTCAAGAAGAAGAACCCAGAGGCATGCCCTCTCTAGATTATGCCCAGACCTTTCTCTCTTACTCTAAGTGTCCCCACGAGACTTGCAACCAGGGCAGCAGCAGGCAGCAGCAACTCATTCTGGGCTTACCCCCAATTCTGTCTATAAGGCCCCCTTTTTCTCTGACTTTCTAGAGAGCTAAAGCAGCCCCACCTGGGCTCTCTCCTGCAGCTCCTTCTATCATCCTAAATCATTCCTTCATTGCACTGTCCCCAGCTGTAATAAACATACTCTCAAAATCACCTGGACTCATGTTGTGAAGTCTTTCCCACACAAAGTCAAGAACCCACACGCTACCAATGGCCTGAGGCAAACCCACTCTGGGCCCAGTCCCTGTTAGGTAATAATCCTGCTTCTTGACCTTTATAAACCAATAAATTCCCTTTTTATCTAATCTCATTCTTATGGAGTTTCTTTCATTTGCATTTCAAAAGTTTTAATTATGTTTAAAAGTTAATTATATGCCTATGACATAAAAATAGAAAAGTATCTTAAGATATTCTGGAATTACAATTAGATGTAAACCTTATAAATAGTAAAAACCAAGGAGAAAAGGAATATTTGTTTAATAAATCATCTTAGAAAGAATAGGTAGCAATGTGAAGAAATGATGTCTCACTGTTAACCATAAACTGAGTAATGCTCACAACAATTAAAGCAGGGATCTTATTTTTAATCAGGAGAATTTGTTAAAAACTAATTTTATATTAAAGCTCAATATTTACTCAAAGGAGATAAAAGTGGAGCTCCTGTGGCCTCGGTGGGGCTGTCAGGGTTGACGCCCTGTCCAGTGCTCCGGCTGCCTGTTCTGTCCCTCGCCAGCTGTCTCGGAGAGCTCCGAAACAGCTTACGATTTATGAAGCATAATTTGAACAATACTGCAATTTAGTGTGTGTTTTTTTTTTAATCAGGAAAGGACAATACTTTCCAAATGATAAACATCGAATACATTATTTAAACGATTTACAACTTGGAATTAGAGTAATTTAAATCTAAACAATGAAAGAAAGCAAAGCTAAAACAGGAGAAATTTTTAAAATGTGAAAACATTTTTTTAATCAAACAAAGAAGTTATTGTTTTTAATATACTTTAAACTTATTTTGAAAATGGAACTACAAATGCCTAGCATATGTTGCTATTAGTCATTTAATATACATATATATATATATTTATTACAGAGAGGACTTTATTAAGATCTGTTTTTTATAGCATGTATGTTATTTATAGCAACAGACATTTAATGACATACATTAAAAATGTTAAAACCAAATAAATCATTGTTTATTTTTTTTAATTTTTTTTTTTTAAATTCATTTTAGAGAGGAGAGGGAGAGACAGAGAGAGAGAAAGAGGAGAGACAGAGAAAGAGAAGGGGGGAGGAGCTGGAAGCATCAACTCCCATATGTGCCTTGACCAGGCAAGCCCAGGGTTTTGAACCGGCAACCTCAGCATTTCCAGGTCGACGCTTTATCCATTGCACCACCACAGGTCAGGCTTCCAAATAAATCATTATAGTACATTTAAAGTGTCTAATAAAATGCAGAGTACATATGGGTTACATAATAAATAAAATTTCCTTTTTTAAAAGTATAACTACAAGTAAATAACAAATACCTTTAAGCCCCTAGGGTGGCTCACTGAGTCTTCCCTCCCTTTATTCCTCCAGGGGTTTTGGTCGCCTTTTATTAAGAAGTACCCATTTGGACACTAGGGAAGGGACAACGAGGTAGAACGTGTGTGCACGAGACAGGTGGGAACTAAAGAGAACCCTCTCTTCTGCAAAGTAATACGGGATTAGTTTGGGATACAATATTTGCTACTTACCAGCTTTGTCACTTAAAATTAGTCACTTCATCTTTCTGCTCTCAATTTACTTACCAATAACAGAGAACAGGATCACTACTACATTGGATTGTGAAGATTAGTAGAGATAATGTATATGCTGATGTCTTTCACATTAGTGCCTGTAGGCCTGACTCCCTTCTGAGTTTCAGGACAATTCAACTTCCCCAGAGACATATTTACCCTGCTGTCTCCTATCACTCCATTTCGCTTTAACCAGCACCACTGAGAGATTTCCCTCTGTGTCAGCCCTGTTCCTATTGTTATTGTCCCAGGGAATTACACCACCATTCCTTATTTTCACAGCCCAGGAAGCTTAAAGTCATCCCTAGCCTCTCTTTCTTTTTTACCTAGTATAAAAATCATTTTTCAAATTCTGTAAATTTTCTTTTCAAAATAACATAACAGTGAGTTCTTTCTGCCCCCATTCTTGCCACCACCACTGCAACGCAAACAGCCTCCATCTCTCTGCTGGACACTTATAATAGTGTTTACACTGGCCTCCCTAAATATGCTTTACGACATCTACAAAACTCTACATGATGCAGGAACAATAATCCTTTGAAAACTCTTATTTGAGCATGATCTGTTTAAAATTTATTAAGGTGTCCATTATTCTAACAATATGGCCAAATTACATGATCAGAGCTCTTTATCAAGTAATTCTTCCTATCATACGGATATTCTCTGAAATATCATGTCACTTCATTGACACCTAGAGATCTAGAGATGGGTGCATCTCTAAAAGAGTCATTAGGTAAGTAGTTATTTAAGGTGTTTCCCCTCCATTAGGATGTCAGCTCTCTAAAGATATAGGCTTTGTTATGTGACATTGTTTCCATAGTATTTAAGACAATGCCTTGTTCAAGGTAATCATTAAAGATATGTAGGTAGAAGGAACAAATCAATCAATAAAACTACCTAGAAGAATATCTAGTGTTATAGAAGACTTGACACATGTAAAAATATATATCTAAAAATGACTCGGGTATTAAGAGGAGTGACATTTTTCTAGCAAGCTTTATTTATATTGATTAAGAAAGACTACCCTTCATGATAAACATCACTTGTACTCAAACTAATTCATTGATTTCATTCCATACCAGAGATCAGTTGGTACTTAGACTGGAAAAGCTTGTAAGATATCAATTCTGATCTTGTAGGGCTCACAGACAAGGTGAAGAGGGGAAAGATTTATTGTTAGAAAAATAACCATGCAACTCTAATAAAGGAGTGATCAAGCATGACAACATATATGTATGAAATGATTTAATCTGAGAGTTTATAGTATCAGAATTTAGCCACAGAGAAGAGTATTCAAAAACATGACTTACTGAAAGAGCCTAGCATGTTCTGAAATGGAAATCATAAAATCCTAAGTGGTGAATCTTTGAAATGCCATTATCAGTATGTTGCTTTCATTATGTACTGTGGGTATTTACACAAGAAAGAGAAAACATGTTTCTTGAGACAGCTCCTCTTTTTGACTTACAGGAAGCCCTCTCCTTACCACATCTCCACAGTTTGCACAATCCCTTTTTCTCAGTGATCTTAAAGTTTTCAAAGAACTAATCTTCCCTTCCTTCCATTGACTATCATATTCAGATAAATCAATATAGGTCAATTAAACTCTTATCTGTTTAACTAGTTATCCCCCAAAGGGCAGGAAAAGGTTGATGAAATGCACGTTCTCTTTTTGGCCCTAAACTGTGGTTCTGCTATGCCACAAAGTAGATGACCTAGAACAAGTTGTTTATTGTATTCCTTAAGCCTCTGTTTTCTCATCTATGAAAAGGAAAAAGAAGTAACAGTATGTACTACATAGGGTAGTTATGATGATTAAAGGAAATAATTAACACAGCCCACCTAGAAGAGTGAGAACATAAAAAAGTACTTACTATGTATTAGCTATTATGAAATGATTAAATTTAACTCCCTTGTGAAATTTTCTATTGCTCATACTACTCAAATAGGAGCATTTAGCATTTGATAAATATGATGTACATTTTCCACCTCTATTTTTCTTGTTATCCTTTTAGTTTAGGATCCCTGCCCTTTTGTATCTACCTGCACATCCTTATGGCCTTGTCTTGTCTTTCTAGGTGGAATTAGAAGCCGTTGCTTTCTTCTCTGTGAAGTTTACAACTCTTACTACATGAAAACAGCCTTTTGTTTCATGCTTTCTTGCACAATTGTCTGACTTCCACACTGAATTTAGAGCACTTTATGGTCTGGCACTATGGTTTTCATTATATTATTAAAGATTAAAGTCTAGAACAATAGGTAAGAAGATGATAAATGTCATTCATTTGTTTTATTTATCTGGTTATGTGTTCACAAATGATCAGTGAATATAATTAAATGCCAATGCTTGTTGAATACTTCTTAACCAAAAACTCTATGCTGTTTTATAGATTTTAGTTGTTGACTTTCTTTGTGTTAGAGTGGAAGCATTGTGTAGTGTGAAGAGGATCTTCTTCTGTTAAAATTGGACTCCTCTGCATGCTGATGTTTGATATTGGGACTGTCACTTAAATTCTCTTAGTATCAATATCCTTACTTTTTTCCTAGGGATAATACCTCATATATGGTTGGTTAATAATGCATGCATGGAATTTGCATGTAGCAAGCTCTTGAGTAAGGGAAACATTACTATCTGTTCATTGTCAAAAAGTTGCTGATATAGTTCTACTTGGAAAAATTATTTAAAACCCAGACCTAATAACAATTTTAGAGTTTTGTATCTTGATCATAATAATAGGAATAGCAGTTATCATTATAGTAGCTGTTCTCCTTCTTCTTTGTCTTTTTCTTCTTTTTATTAGTATTATTATGTGGGCTTAAAAACAAAACATATTTCTTTGAGGTATTCTGCTGCCAGTATTTCAGGTTAAGAAACTGAGATTCAGGGAATTAAAAACTTTCAAGGTAGTCAGCAGATAGTTATATTCAAACCCATTTTCCCCCTGATTTTAACTCTAGTATCTCTCCATGGTTTTCATGTATGAAATGCATATTGAATGGAAAGGATATGAGTTAAAAGATCCTTGCTACTTGGTTCAAGTAATACTGAACTGGTGATAAGTGAATGACTGTAATGTACCTTCCCAATCTAAAAGAGTTGGTGATAGCATTGTAAAAATTTAAGGTTTGGTATCCTCTCAAAAGAAATTGGCCAATGTTTATTCATCAATTCATAGGAAAGAAATTTAACTTTACCTGAATCTTGTAGGTAGCTATAGTCATAGCCCAGGTCCCTGGATAAAATAAAGAAGTCACCAATTCTGTAGAGAGGTATAAAAGGAACCATGTAGGAGTCCCGGTTATGTCCAATGGGTGCGTTGGCTTCTGGATAGACTCCTAGAAGAGGATGGTGTTTTCGGAGCCACTGTTCAAAAATACTGTGGAGGAAAAGATTATTCAGATTCATAAACATCTTGTTTATAAAAGAAAAATTTGGATTTCTTAAAGTAAAATAACAAGACATAGCTTTGAATCCTAAGATATGGGAAGATGCCAAGTTTATTTTTCATTCTTTGAAAGTATTTTGTAAAGCACTGGTTTTTGCTGTCAGGCCTCAATAAAATTCAAAGAAATATTAGAGGATAACTTTGAAACAGGAATTTGTTAGAGAATAAATGAAACTTACATGACAAGCGTAGATCCTTCAGAATGCTGAAGAACAAGTGTGATTATTGGTTGAGTGACAAATGAGTCACAGTTATAAGTTGAACATGTTTCATGTGTCAAAGAAAGTTAGCCCAACAAAAAAAATGTACAAAATTATATTGGACTTAATTAGGAATTTGGTCTTTTTTTTTTTTTTTTTTGGTCATAGTGAAGACTTTTAATTATTTCAACCTTCTTGTTATGTTTCGTGAAGTGTATGCTTAATGAATCTTAGAGGTAGAAAGAGCTCAATTATCATGAGAGGCTAAACATACTTGGTTTCCCAACGTTTCCATTTCCTGAAGCTAGAGTATGACCAAAACTCAGCCAATCAGACAAACCTATCCAAGATTTTGAAAAAGGACATACTGACACAAAGAAGCAAAGACCACTGAACACCAGTCTAGTAGTGGGCTATGGGAGTTGAAATAACAACATTGTTTTCAGGGGAAGCAAGGCCAGAAGTACCAGGAAAAGGACTTACTGTCCAGGGGCATTCTGTGTTCTATAGCATCATCTGGGCAGATGACTTGGCTGCTGCCCTCCTCCCTTGTTCCCACCTGAAGCTACTTCTCCATGATTTCCCAACTTATTCAATATCCTCTCAGCAAATGCTTTTCCGGTCTAAATCAGCAAGAGTTAGTTTCTGTTGCATTCACTTAAAAACTCTGACTGGAACAATAGCTAAAATAATAAGGGATCAAAAAAGTCCAATAAGAATAATATAGAAACTAAAGCTATAGCAGAATTTATAGTGGGTCATTAATAATGTGATAGAGAATGACTTTGTTTTATAAGGTTATATGACGTGGAGGGAAGAACAGTGGATCAGGAGTCAGAGAGCACCCCTGGAGGGCTCGCCTTGTGGTTTAAGAGCCGTGTGACTCTAAGCAAGTCACTGAAACTCTTGGAGACAGCCTTCTATCCTTAAAATGAAAGTAAGAATATTTGACCTATCTGTTCCAAAGGGATTATTCAATGTGATAATTTATATGAAAGTGAAAAATAAGTAAGTTATTTTAATTCAGTTTAAAATTTAAATGAGGAATTAAAAGACTAGTGCATCATCAATATGGTGGAGTTTTTTTTAAAAGGTGATAATGCTTCAAACAAACAAAACTCAGAAAAAAAAAGATATTTTGAAGGACAATAAAAAAAAAGAACAAGGAAGCCAGAAGATAGGAGTGGTGATCATTTTTCTGTGATGAAAATTATTCTATTTGCTTAGACAATCAGGACTTCAAATACTAGCTCTGGTAAACATTTATTTTTAATTCTGAATTAATTGAGGTATCAGCAAGCCCCAGATAAATACTGAAAATACCAACAGCTCTCTAAATAGCTCAATTATTAACTATGTTTATTGAATACCTAGTATATGTCAAAATTTGGAGAAACATGAAACTGTAAAAACCTGAGTTCTGTTAGTTGTGACAAGGGAATTTGTAAAATTTCTTAACCTGTTTGATTTTCCCTTTCTTTATCTGAAAAATAGGAATAATATTTGTGTCATGAAAGTATTGTAAGGATTAATTAAATTACCTAAGATACAGAACTAAGTGCTTGACAAATGGTAAGCAGAAACTGTCCTCATCCCTACCCCTTCTTTTTCTCATTTCTCCTCCTCATTGTTAATGTTATACTGGGAGAGCTTTCCAACTGGTGGGAGACATGAGACACACTACAGCAGAAGTGCCACAGCCACGTATATGTGAGCTGGGTGTCCAAGATTGGCTGTTGTTTTGATAGGCGCAAGTGGGAAAGGAAGGAATTCAAGAAGATTGGTTGTTGTGCATGTGCCTCCATTTCCTGAAGTAATTAGAAACTGGCTTAACAAATAAACCCCCAAGTCCTAACATTTTTTTAATTAGTCTTTTTGTTTTAGCTTACACAGTATTCATTATTACACAATGAATAAGTATTACTTATTCATTGTACAGGGTGAGACAAAAAATAGAAGTTGTGAGTATGCAGAACACAATTTATTTCTGTATTATTATTTATTAATTACTGTATCATTTTCAATACAAACCACTGTAAATCTTCTTTTGTCCCACCCTATATACAGTTCAGTAAATATAAACAAGCAAAAAAGAGAAAAGAAAAAGAAATCACATGTAATTGCTTCATAGTTTTGTTATAACTAGTTTTTAAAATATGTATATATGTTACATATATATTTCAACAAAAGGAATTATATTATAGGTAATGTTTTATAAGATATTTGTTTGTATTAAACAATGTTTATACCAGTTTTCTTTTTATTTATTTATTTTTTGTGAGAGAGACTGATAGATAGATAGATAGGGATAGACAGATAGGAAGGGAGAGAGATGAGAAGGATCAATTTTTCATTGTGGTTCCTTAGTTGTTCATTGATTGCTTTCTTATCTTGACCAGGGAGTTACAATAGAGCGAGTGACCCCTTGCTCAAACCAGCAACCTTGGGCTCCAAGCCAGTGACCATGGGGTCATGTCTATGATCCGGCACTCAAGCTGGTAAGCCCATGCTCAAGCTAGCGACCTCAGGGTTTTGAACCTGCATCCTCTGCGTGTAAGTCCAACACTCTATCTACTGCACCACCGCCTAGTTAGGCTATACCAGTTTTCAACTGGTAAATCTATTTTTTAATGCGAAGGTGTCTCTCTGATAATTACTCTTTTCCCCATTGTTATTAAACTGACTGATTTAGGAACAACCCAGTATACAATGAGCTCCTAGACAAGAGTTTGAGGCAAAAATTGTGCCTGTTGTCAATTGAGAAAAATTACTAGTATAGTTCAATTTATAAATAATCTTGTTTCTGCCAAGAAATAAAAATTCTTTACTTAGATAAGACAAGGACATCAATTCTTAGCACCAAAGGATTTAATAGATGAAACTATTAATGTGCTCACCCACCTTATCAACCTTTTAAAATGAAGGTATTAATCTTGATTAAATTCTTCACCGGTGGTTCTCATCATCAGTTAATTTTATCAAACCATGTCTAGAATGGCTCACATTGGAATACTAATGTTTAACTTAGATAATCACACTGACATTTTGGGAAAAAAATATTCTTTCACTAATGATTCATTTAAACTGTACCTACAGTTTTCTGGAAGTCTGAGCAACAATGACAGGCACAAAACAGAATTAGGAAAAGGTCAAGGTGCCCGTTTGTTCTTGGAATCAAGAAGGGATGTGTTCTATACATAAAAGTAACAGAGATTTTAAATCTGACATGTAATGCCCCTGCTTACTCTCATCCCTACAATAAGGAAAAACGAGATAAATGGAAAATCAACACCTTTCTTAGATCCATGAGAAAACTTCCTCCTGAAAAGCTGCAGAGACAAGTGCGTCCAGAGGAACACAGCTGAGACTCAGCTACCACTCCTTACATTAATGGCTTAAGTCAGTATCTATAACCAAATATAACATCTCTGACTTTCAGTAAAAAATTACGAGGTATTCTGAAAGGCAAGAACAGATGAGTAATACAAGCAGGAATGTGGAAACTCTAAGGAAAAAAAATCAGAGAAAATGTTAGAAATAAGAAATATTGTAATAAAAATGAAAAAGTCTTTAATGGACTCAGTAGACATGACACACACAGGTGAGGAAAGAAATAGTGAGTTTAAAGATAGAAATTTTCAAAACAAATGCAAAGAGAAAAAAATTATGAAAAGAATCAAGAACTCTGGGACAATATCAAAAGGAGTAACATGCAGGTAGTTGAAAAACAGAAGAGTAAACAGCAGAAGAAATATTCTTTAATGAAAAGAACTGCCAGATCACTAAGGTTAACATAAATAATGGTACACCATGTTGACAGTATATGCCCTTGATATGATGTGAAAAGAATGGGGCTTTACTTCTGTTGTCCTCCTCCCTGTTCTAAACATGAGAAAAAACATCAAACAAATCCAATACAAAGCATTCTATAAAACATCTGAGCAGCACTCCTCAAAACTGTCAAGATCATCAAAAACAAGGAAAGTTTGGAAACTGACACAGCCAAGAGGAGCCTAAGGGACATGATGATTAAATGTAATGTGGTGTCTTGAATGTGATCCCGAAACAAAAGAAGATATTTAGTAACTGGTTAGTAATCCTAATAAAATATGAATTTTGGTTAGTAATAATGTACCAGTATTGTTTTATTAATTGTGACAAATATGTCATTAATGTAAGATGTTAATAATGGGGGAAACTAGATGTGGGGTGTTTGGGAACTCTGTTCTATCTTTGCAACATTTCTCTAAGTGGAAAACTATTCTAAAATAAAAGTTCACTTAAAAAAAAACTACAGCCTGACCATGCAGTGGTCAGGAGCATTAACCTGGGACACTGAGGAACCAGGTTCAAAACCCCGATGTTGCTGGCTTGAGTATGTGCTCACTGGCTTGTGCACGGGTTCGCTAACTTGAACATAGGATCATAGACCTGACCCCATGGTCGCTGGTTTGAGCCCAAGGTCACTGGCTTGAGCAAGGGGTCACTGGTTCAGCTAGAGCCCTCTGGTCAAGGCATATATGCAAAAGTAATCAGTGAACAACTAAGGTGCCGCAACAAGTTGATGCTTCTCATCTCCCTTGCTGTCTGTCTGTCTCTGTTTCTCACTAAAACTAAAACAAAAACAATAACAACAAAAAACTACTAATGAGGAAGCCTTAATGTAGTTAGATATTTAGAAACTGTTTTGCTTTAGTATATTCACTACCACCACCACAAGAAAGTAACATAATAAATGTATACAATAGAACACTTTTTAATTCACGTATTCAACTGTATCACAAGTAGACATGTATATACTGAGCACCTATAATAAACTGACTCTGTGCAAGGTATTGGTGAATTTTCCTGTCCATATAGTGTTAGAGTCTAGTGGTGAAAACAGATAGTAACCAGAGATTTCAGAATATATCTGTAATTACAGGTTGCTATATATTATGCAAGAAAGCAGCAATAATAACAAGATTTAATGGGAAGATTTCATTTAGTCTCTAGCCTCTGGGAAAGTCTTTGATAGTGTCTTAAACCAAGAGTTGAAGAATGAGAAATGGTAGAGGTATTATGGAGGGCTAGAATGTTATTTGCAAAGGGTTTTTAATGAGACATACAAAACAAATTCAAGTAGCTGGGAAAAAAAAGACTAATATGTCTATGGAGAACAAGAAGAGACTAATTCAGAATGGGGCCAGAGAGGTAAATGGGGCCCAAATCATGAAGGATAGAAGAGGCCATGTGAAAAATATTTGTAGTTTCTCCCAAGAGCAATAAATAGGAAGCCACTGTTTGTATCTAGGGTAGTGAGTGTGAACATGATCAGATTGTCAGTTTTAAAAGATTACACAGATTGCATGTGGCGAAGGGACTGATGGATGGTAAAAGTTGATGTGCTGGGATCAAGGAATGAGGAAATCAGTAAGAAACTGTGTCTAAGCAAAAAGGTGATGTGCAGCTATCCAGGCAGTACAACTGAAGGATGAGATGTCACAGAAGACTCCATGTTTTCTGGCTTATCCTGTGGGACAAGGTATTTTTATTCCCAAAGATATAGATCACTGGAAAAGGAGTGTAGCATGAAGAAGGGATGGTAATAGCCTAAGTTTTGATGTGCTTTGCTTGAAGATGCTTTTGAAACATTCCATTGGGGCTTTCAGGTGGGCAGCAGGATAGCTGGATCTGGATTTCAAAGCAAGATTTCCTCTGGAAATATAAATGGAGATATTATCAATTTTAGTAAATAAATGATGCTGAGAGTAGTGAGCGAGTGTTTCTGCAGTTGTGAGAATGCATGTGCTTCTACCAAGGTCTGATGTGCAGATTATATCTCTTTAAGGCACCTTGGAAGGGGCTCTGCTTGACCTTCATCTTGAAATGTGAGCTGTTTGTTCAGTAGACACCTGCATTAGTTACATGGTAATTACCTTAAGTGTTCCTTAGCTCTAAGGACTCACACATCTTACAGTTTACACTCAAGGAACAGAAATGAATACAATACAAAAAGATTAGTAGGGGATGTATATTAGCATAGCAAATACAGCAAAAGAGATAGAGTGGGATTTTTAAAAAGGCAGAAAAAGAGGAAGTAACATCTGAGTGGGTAGGGAATGGGTGCTGTATTAGTAAGGGTTTTCCAGAAAAACAGAACCAACAGTGTGTGTGTGTGTGTGTGTGTGTGTGTGTGTGTGTGTACGGATGCATCACACACAAAGAGAGCAAGACGGAGAGACACACACCACATACACACATACACACACAGAGAAACAGAATGATGTTTGACCAAATGGCTGGATACCAGGGCCCAGTCAAATTGACACTTAATATTAACTAACACAGTACTATCAGGTAAGGTACCCATCTTAGGTGACACTTGAACTGTAGTTTGGAACACTGCATAGCAAAAGTCAGGGTAAATAATATAAAGGACCTTTCCAGTCTAGGAAGAGTAAAACGTTGAGTGTGAAAAGCTTTGCTTTTGGGACCTTGCAGGTCGTTCTGAAGGGCCAGAAGGAAGGATTTATGCGAGTATATGAGGTTCAAGCAAGATAATTTAGGGCCTTTGTACACATTCTGAAAGGTAAAAAGTCTGAACGCTAGTCTGAAGTCTAAGAGGAGCCACTGAAGGATTTTAAGCAAGGAGTGAAATAATCATGTTTAATTAATGTATAATTAAATGAACCAACAGCTGAATTTGGGAGCCCAAAGAGGAGCCAGGCAATAGAAACAGAACCTATTGTACTGTGACTGCAAAAATTAAAGCCTCCCTCTGGGTTGTAAATAATAGTATCCCATTAGGTCCCTTTGTTCATGCTCCTAGCTAATGCTAGAACTCATTTAAAAAGTATTTGGAAGTTTTTAATGAAAAACAACACTTTTGAAAGAACTGCACCCTCTAAGAGCATAGATTGTCTGCTGAGTAGCTGCAAATGAAAAGCCTGTTAAGAGCTAAGCAATTCAACTGGGCCTAACCTTAGCTGAGTATAATTACAAATATAGACTTTAAAACTTCTTAGCTTAGTTGCAGAAAGAGCAAACTAGTCCTTAGGAAATGGATAAGGGAGTGAAAAATAGATTAAAATCACTTAAACTAATGATGAAACTTTTTTTTAGAAGTTATACAATTTATTTCATTGCTCTGATCTTCAACTTCCCCATGATTTAAACTTAACAAACAGCTTCATCTTTCAAAACCCACAAGAAAATCCATACTGTATTCTAAATTGCATATATAAGTCCAGTCTTTAGAATTCTTATCACTTTTTCTTTACCTGACTACTATTTTTTCCCATTTTTTAAATTGATTTTAGTTTATTGTGTTTACATAGATTCTAGTGTTGCCCCGAATGCATCCCCCTCCCCCTGGTATTCCCCCCACATCCCCCTTATCCCCCTCCCCAAAGCTCCTTCCCTTCAGGTTTATCCCATCCTATCATCCCCCTTCCCTCTGTCCTCTTTTCCTCTGGTCCATTTGATCCCTCCTCTGTCTCAATTCTGTTCCTCAGTTCATATTGTTCATTGGATTCCTCAAATGAGTGAGGTCATATGATATTTTTCTTTTTCTGCCTGGCTTATTTCACTTAACATAATAGTTTCCAGGTCCATCATGTTACCACAAAAGGTAAGATTTCCTTCTTTTTCATGGCCCCATAATATTCCATTATATATATATACCACTGCTTTTTCTTTTTCTTTTTTTTGTATTTTTCTGAAGCTAGAAATGGGGAGAGACAGTCAGACAGACTCCCGCATGCGCCCGACCGGGATCCACCCGGCACGCCCACCAGGGGTGATGCTCTGCCCACCAGGGGGCGATGCTCTGCCCCTCCGGGCCGTCACTCTGCCGTGACCAGAGCCACTCTAGCGCCTGGGGCAGAGGCCAAGGAGCCATCCCCAGCGCCCGGGCCATCTTTACTCCAATGGAGCCTTGGCTGCTGGAGGGGAAGAGAGCGACAGAGAGGAAGGGGGGGGGGTGGAGAAGCAAATGGGCACTTCTCCTATGTGCCCTGGCCAGGAATCGAACCCGGGTCCCCCGCACGCCAGGCCGACGCTCTACCGCTGAGCCAACCGGCCAGGGCCTGTACCACTGCTTTTTAATCCACTTGTCCACTGATGGACACTCGGGCTATTTCCAGATCTTTGCTATTGTGAACAATGCTGCCATAAACATGGGGATGCATTTCTTCTTTTGATATGGTGTCCTTGGGATATATTCCTAAAAGTGGGATGGCTGGGTCAAAAGGCAGTTCCATTTTTAATTTTTTGAGGAATCTCCATACTGTTTTCCACAGTGGCTGCACTGGTCTGCATTCCCACCAGCAGTGCAGGAGAGTTCCCCTTTCTCCCCATGCTCACCAGCACTTATTATATATCGTTTTGTTAATGAGCGCCATTCTGACTGGTGTGAGGTGATATCTCATTGTGGTTTTAATTTGCATTTCTCTAATGATTAGTGATGTTGAACATTTTTTCATCTTTCTATTGGCCATCTGTATGTCCTCTTTGGAGAAGTGTCTATTCAATTTTTTTGCCCATTTTTTGATTGGATTGTTTATCTTCCTGATGTTAAATTAATGATGAAACTTGAGGGAATTTAGAGTAGGAACCAAAATATCAGTGATAATGAACCAAAAAGAACCCAAAAGCTAGAAATCTAAGAAAGAAAGGCCATCTTAGAGGGTGTTTTCCATTTTCCATAAACACTTATGGGTGCCATTAAGTGGCCAGGCACCCTGCTATGGCCTGTTTTGAGAGCAGATTGAAATCAAGCTGCAGTGCTCCCCATGTGACTATAATGAGCACCCTTGATTGAGAGCCACTGCATTAGGCAGAAATTGTGCTCAAATCAAATGAGCCAGGCTGCACTCACAAGACCGTAGCTAGTCAGAATGAATCGGGGAAAAGGTATCATAAAGGGCCATTCCTCCCAGATGAAGTTGAGTGTAAGCAGGGAATAGACTATTCATTTAGCTCTCAGTAGTTATTACTGATGGACCTTCAAGTTCTCAGTGTTCTTACCTATGAAGTGGTGATAATAGAGCTTACCTTGCCCTGTTCACTAAATTGTCCATTTATTGTATTTGTTCACTATATATTCTGTCTTGTACTCACTACATATTAAGCTCCAAGAATGGATAAGAATGGATCCTAGTCCTCATGGATGTCACTCCATGATGTGATAAAGAGATACAGAAATATCAAAGGAATGTAAACGATGTCTTGGAGGCATGCATATAAAACCTACAGGATTACAGCAGGAGCAGCTAATGGTTAGAGACAAGGAAAGCTTCTCAGCGGGGATGTATTTTACTGGACCAGTAGATAGATTATGGGGAAGGCATTACATTCCAAACATGAACCCACAGGGAGCCTGGGCACTGATGCAACTGAAAAATAAAAGTGGTTTGGTGGGTTGGAATGAATCAGTAGTAGGTGATACCAAAAAGGTAAGAGTCAGATTGTGAGAAAGCTTCTATATACTGGCCCTGGATGGTTGGCTCAGCGTCAGCCTTGCGTGTGGATGTCCTGGGTTCAATTCCCGGTCAGGGCACACAGGTGAAGTGATCATCTGCTTCTCCACCCTCCCCACTCTCTCTCTTCCTCTCCTGCAGCCAAGGCTCCACTGGAGCAAGTTGGCCCCAGGTGCTGAGAATGGCTCCATGGCCTCGCCTCAGGCACTAAAGTGGCCCTAGTTGCAACAGAGCAATGCCCCTGATGGGTAGAGCATCACCCCCTAGTGGGCTTGCTGGGTGGATTCCAATTGGGTGCATGTGGGAGTCTATCTGTCTGCCTCCCCACTTCTCACTTAAGAAAAAAAAAAGCTTTCTATATACCAACTGGGGGAGGTAGTGAACTTGATCTTGAGAGTTAATTTGCCATCGATGTACTTTAGATATAGAGTGATCATGATTCAATTTGAATTTTAAAATATAATTATAGTGGATAATGTATATTATATCTTACAATAAATAATAAATCAAAGTGTGTTCCATCTATTGAAGATCTACATTAAATAATAATAGATAAAAGTGTATTACTTCCATCCATTGGAGATCACAGTGTATCAGTGGACCAGGAGTAAATAAGGCAACTTCTATGTAAGCAGACAACTATTACTTTTCTTAAGGAGGTGCTGTGCCTGCTCCCTTCTAAAATTTCTTTTCACTTAATATAAACATTTTCATTAGTTTCTATTTTTCATTAGAGTAATGCTTCTGAGGCTCATGAAATAATAAAAACAAGCTAACCAATTCAGTAGCTATTCCCATGTAGTAGGTAGGCATGTGTCTGGTGCTCTGCTGGGGATTTTGACATTCGTCACCATAATACTCCAGCAATACCGTGAGGGGTACTAGCAGCAGTTGTGAGAGTTAGGATACCAACTGTATGCCAGGTGCTATTCTAAGTGCTTCTCAAACAGGAGCTCATTTCATCAAAAACAATCCTTTGATATCTTGTTTTATTCTTGTTACCCGTATTTTACAGATGAGAAAACTAAAGAAAAAGGATAAGAAACCTGCCCAGTTAGGAAGTGGCAAGTAGCAGAACCAGGATGCAAAACTAGGCAGTTTACCTGCAATACATGTTCTTGGCATTAGTGAAGTATCACCTCACAACGGTATTCATATTAAGACACACAAAAACAAGCAAGGAAATAAAAAGCGGGAGTTTAAATAACTTCCTTCAGTTCATTTAGTTAATAAATGGAGCAGCGGGAATCACACGCAGGTTTGTTGCTCTTGACACTTTCCATGACACCAGTGTTTCTGATGTGTGTTTTGAAGACACATACATGCTCACACACAGAGTGAATGTGTGTGATTTGCACCATTTCTTATTTAATCGGGAAAAGAAAAGGAATATCAAAAAAAATCTTAATGGAGAAACCTATGGCATTTTGTATTAGAAATGAAGGTTTAATCTGTTTACTGCTGTACCCATCAAACTTAGACTAGTGACTGTACACAGTTGGCACTCAATAAATATTTAATAAATAATTTATCCAGAGGGGTTTTAGGATCTGTCCCCTGAGAATGAGGAGAATATATTATACATTTCTCAAAAACATATACTCAGAAAATAGTTATTGAGTATTTTATCTCTGTAGGAAGTATGGACAGAGTATATGGTCAAGTGGGAGATAAAATGTTTCAAAATGTATAATTCATTTCTTAATCTACTTTAGGGAGAAAAGCCACTTATTGTATTTATACATTTTTTTGGTGTGTATTTTTACTTTAGCCAAGGCTGGAGGACTATATCTAATGTGGAAATATGTCTTTAGGTACTACAGAGCAAAAATCATCATCATTCATGGTAATAGCAGTAATGTGAGTTCAAGGTGGGCACCAGTAGTAAAGACACAATTTCACTGATCCAACATTCCTGTCTTGAATACCCGACATAGTCTATGGTTTCTGACATCCTCTATGAATGATGCTTTTAGTGCCATATCCCTAGGCCCTAAGCATCAACTTTCAATGTTAGCAGCCTTACTGCTTTTCCCCAATTGTGGTGGATTTTACTCACTTCTGAGGATTCCAGTGGAGGGTTCACTATGCATCTATGTCTATACAGATGGAGAACTCCTTATTTAGAATGATAACTCTCCTCCAGACAAAAGGATATTACTACTATTTTGGTATATGGCCCTTCAGATATGTACTCTAATACTTTCAGCCTCACAAGGAATTGGTATGATTCTTAATATTTATTGATTTTAGAGAGAGAAAGAAAAGGAGAGAGAGAGAAGCATTGATTTGTTATTCTACTTATTTATACTCCCAGTGGTTGATGCTTATATGTGCCCTGACTGGGATCGAGCTACAACCATGGCATATTGGCGATGACACTCTAACCCACTGAGCTACAGGCCAGGGAATTGATATGGTTTGATAGAAATTCAGAGAAGTGATAGAATTATTCTTTACTTAACAGTCTAGATCACAACCTAAACATCCCTGAATTTACAGCTGCATGAAGGCTGTAATTCCATTAATCAATTTTCTCCAAGCCTCAGCTGTAATTAGAATATATTTTATTTCCATTATAGGCCCTTTGAGTCCCTGGTAATAAAAATCACTAGAATCTCATTCAGTGTCTTTTGTTTTGTTTTAATTGAGAGAGACAGAGACAGACAGGAAGGGAAAGAGATGAGAAGCATCAACTCATAGTTGCATCATTTTTGTTGTTCATTCATTGCTTTCTCATACGTGCCTTGACTGGGGGCTCCAGCTGAGCCAGTGACCTTGGGCTCAAACCAGCAACCTTGAGCTTCAAGCCATTGACCTTTGGGCTCAAGCCAGTGACCATAGAGTCATGTCTGTGACCCCACACTCAAGCCGACAATCCTGTGCTCAAGTTGGTGAGCCTATGCTCAAGGCAGGTGAGCCTGTGTTCAAGCTGGTGACCCTAGGGTTTTGAACCTGGGTCCTTTGTATCCCAGGCTGATACTCTATCTAATGGGCTACCACCTGGTCAGGCACATTTTACATCTTGAATCACTAATAATTTGCCAACTTATCAATACCTGTACCTGGCCTGTATATCTTCTGGATTTCATCTCTTCTCTAGAACATATAATGACAAAAATGAATAGGTTAGTTTGGTGTATATGAGTAAAAAGTTTAAAATAACCTTTCCTCAGTTCACTTAGTTAATAAATGGCAAACAGGAACAAAATATAGCAAAAATATACGGGTAACATCCTGTCATTTGAAATGATCCCATATGTAATGAGAGTCACTGTTGCCATTGGAGAAGGTGAATGACGTGGAAAAAAAGTGCACAGAAAGATTCACATGGAAGTGTTGTTCAGGGTGGATTTTGTATTGGAGAGCTTGGAGGCAAGGGGCCAACACTTGGGAGTAGCTACGTACATTGAGTCTAGACTAAAAATGTAAACAAAACCAAAGATAATGTCTGTAAATAAAACAAACAAGCAAAGAAGGTCACAAATGTTTGAACACTAGGGATGCCATCTGGCAGGAGGAAAGTTCAGTGTGAGCTCAAATGCTTCTTTTTAATGAACAGCAAACATCCATGATAGCATTATTTATGATGTATAATTCAAGAAACACATGGAATGCAAGTACATAAGTAATTCATGGAGTTATAATACTAGTATTATTATTGGAAATTTAGATGAGAAAAAAACATAATGTGTTCAAGTGTAGCCTAAAACAAAGAAGATAATATAAAACAACTTTCAGAAAGCAAGCTTATCTGGAGCTGCCAACCCGACATCTTAATCACAACAAATGATTCTGACTACCAGAATAAAGAATCCCATGAAAATATAGATCAAAGCCTGTAAAAGAGGATTTCTGTGCATTTTTCTCTAAAACAGTAGTTATATACCCACCTATGTACCTTTTTTTTTCCTATAGCCTATGTCTTCTACCAATATTTCCAAGTCTCTTTTCTATTCCTCTAGGCTTCATAATCCAGTTGTAAAAAATTGGCAGATGTTTTTAAATGTATTTCTTACAAAGGTCAGTGATCTGAGTGTTACCCAGTTTGTAGTAAAAAATATAAATTGCCATGTTAGGCAAATTAGAACTTTATTTTTCAGTTTGTACTGTGTCTCCACAGTATAGTATGGGAAAGGAGCTAACTTAAAGGAAAGAGGCCCATCTTCCATGCTAAGCAATCATGTATAGAAAGGTGAGGAATTAGCAAAGCCCATAAAAACAACAAATAACAGAGTGTAGATGATCAAAGGAGCAAGCACCAACCATCTCGGGAACAGTTATGAATATAAGCTGAAGGTTCTATGACAGTGAGAACTTTGAAATCTCTATAAATGTCCCAAGTTGTTACCATTTATTTCCTATTCCCCCAGTATTATCAGTAAAAGACATGAAATGAGAAGCATATCAAGAGAAACAGGAACTATGGAGATGCATTGCACTCCACTGCCAAGTGGCAGAGAAAGGAATTCTGAGCGATGGAATGGATGTGGCCGTACTTGAAAACTTTTCCTTGCATCTAGCAGCTGACAGTATGGAACCTGGCCGTCCCTTGCAAAGAATAGAAACCTTACACTGGGCACGCTCTCCATCTGAAATCGGGGGTCAGTGTTTGTTAACTCCCCAACTCAAAATCCCCACACAAAATTCAGCAAATATTTCTGAGTGGCTATTATGATTCTTGCACATAAAGATCTCAGAAATATTGTCCTTGAACTTATAAGCACCCACAGTCTGGAAGGGAAGAACGCATACATGAACATAAGTAAAAGATATTTTTTAAAAATGATATGGTCAGCTCTGACTGACAGGAAGAAAAAAGAAGTAATGTTTGAATTGAAGTTTGAAGGGTTTTTGGAAGCTCAGTTGGTGGATGGAGAAGGAGGGACAACCTGGTAGAGAATTTCAAGGAATAGAGAACAGTTTGCACAATGATCCCTTGCAGTGGGCACATTCCCAATGATACCAGTTAGATTGTCTTCATTTTCCCTAGCTGGGGGGATGGCTGAGTGTACATTGCATTTAACTTTCAGTGCCTTCAGTTAGGGGATCTGCTTTTCATTCTCTCTTCAAAGCATGTTCACTGTCCTCTGCATTTAGAGATCTGTATGCAAATAAGGAATCTCATGATTAGTCATAACATACTAAAATATTTGTGGT
Source organism: Saccopteryx leptura (assembly GCF_036850995.1). Lineage (NCBI taxonomy): Eukaryota > Metazoa > Chordata > Mammalia > Chiroptera > Emballonuridae > Saccopteryx > Saccopteryx leptura. The sequence goes on along the minus strand of NC_089503.1, from coordinate 74,829,199 downwards.
CTGTCAGTCTGTGAGGGAGTGAAAGAAACTTTGAAAAATATTTTAGTTGCATTTCTCCATAGAAAGAATTCTCAAGGGAGGAATATCTGGGGGATTTTATATTTGGAGGAAAATACATGCTATAGAATAATAAAAGTTTTTATTTAGAATACATCGTAGCTATGAAGCTATTATCCTACAGATCCAAATGCATCCTTCCCTATTAATAATAAGGTGGACCAGTTGCTATATTCTGTTGATATCACCCAGCTTCTTTCTAAAGTTGCAACAGTATTTTCTCAATAAACCCATGTAAAAAGTAACCATAGTGACAGAGATGGAGGCTAGGCATGGGTTCAACTGCATAGGCTGACCTAGCTGCTATTATGAAGTACCAAATATGCTAGTACAAGAGACTAACTTTCAGGTTTTGATAAAACACCATTCCTTTGGAGCAGGGAGTAATGCACTCACCTGGTATGTTGACGGTATTGGACTCATGTCATCAGAAAGCATACAGCAATTGCTTTCACCAGAATAGATTAATATCTGTAGATGTATTTGTTTTTTTTTGTGGATAATGCTTCTGCCAGCACCACCATGGACCATACCCATGGAATGTTTCTTTTTTTTTAATGTTTCTTTATTATCACATTATTTTAGTCAACTTTGCCTCTGACTACAGAACTCATCTCACAGCAAAAGCATTGCAATACTGTGCTATTTCCTATGGAATTCTCTAGCTTTACCGTGAAGTTAATTCCATAGAAGCAGGGATTTTCAACTGGTGTGCCACAAGAATTTTTAGAACATGCAATATTTGACTATTTAGTCATGGTTACTGACCTCTTTTCCCTTAGCTTGTCAAGTAAAAAAATGAGAACTGCTAACACAACAATGACCATCTGGTGTTAATGCTCTGTTTAGAACTATAAATATATTGATCATTTAATTGAGATGTATGTAATTGGTCATGTTGCATAATAAGATTGCATCTGATTGGTTAATTTTTGGTAACATGTATCCTTATATACAACCATAGACACATGATATTCAATAAATACATATCTATTAACAATTGAATTTAAAATACAAATTAAATAGACAAGCAGAACAAAGACAGACTCAGATACAGAACACATTTTGATGGTTGCCAGATGGGAGGGGGGTTGGAGGAATTGGTGAAAAGGTGAAGTAATTAAGAATTACAAATTGGTTGTTACTGAATAGTCATTGGGATGTAAAGTATAGCATAGAAAAAATAGTTAATAATATTCTAACAACTATGTATGGTGTCAGATGGTTACAAGACTTAATAGGATAATCATTTAGTAAGTTACATGATGTCTGATCAGTGGGTTGTACACATAAAACTAAAATAATGTATGTCAACTGTAATTGAAAAATAAAAAAATGCCTGACCTGTGGTGACAGATTGGATAAAGTGTTGATCTAGAACACTGAGGTCACTGGTTCGAAACCCTGGGCTTGCCTGATCAAGGCACATATGGGAGTTGATGCTTACTGCTTCCCCCCCTTCTCTCTCTCTCTCTCTCTTTCCTCTCTAAAATAAGTAAATAAAATCTTTTAAAAAAAAGAAAAAATATTTTAAAAGTAACTTTTGGAGCAAAAAGTATAGGTAATTGCTATTTTTTTTTGTATATCAGTCAAAATTATATTTATTTTTTGTCAGATGGGCAAATAATATATTTTTTGGTGAGCCACAGAATTTTAGTAATTAGTGTATGTGTGCCATGAGTTGAAAAGGTTGAAAATCACTGCCTAAAAGCAACTGGCCTAATAAAAGAATGGATTCACCATTCAAGATTCAGTTGGGGTACCAGTTGGGAGAAACATTCTAAAGAAGTGAGGCTATGTCTTACAAAGGTAGCATGTGCTTTGATTCTTGGCCACTATTTCTCCCATGTGCATTCTTTTTTTTTTTTTTTCCTATGTGCATTCTTTATAGGTGTTAGAAACAAGAGTGGGAATGGGAATGGTTCCTTTCACAATTATATCTTACAACCCACTTACATCGTTTCCCCCATCACTAAAAATTTGAAACCGTCTGCTTTTTAGGTATAGTTTATTCAAGTAGGACTGCTTCTACAAGGGCCCATAGTGATATTATATTGAATTGGAAGTTTAATTAAAGGATATTTTGGGTGCTTAATGCCATTAAGCATACGTATAAGAAAGAGGGATTCTATACTGGTTGAGGTGAATGATCCTGATTATCAAGGTATATTTGGGATCTTGCTACACAGTAGTGTAAGAAAGTCTATGTGTGAAATTCAGGCCATTGTCTGGGGAATTTTAACATTTTTGTGTGAAGTAGTAAAATTTAATGGAAGACTATAAAAACCAAAGAAAGGCAAAATCACTTAGAAATAAGATTCTCTAGGAATAAAAGTTTAGGTCATTCACAAGGTCAAGAGCCTTAGCTAGCAGAGATACTGACTGAGGGCAAACAGATCGTGTGATGGCTAATGGAAAAATTATCAATAAAAGCTGTGGCATTATAATCTGTTTTGTAAATGAGGTCTGCAGCAGCCATGCTCATTTTCTTCCCTGTCTATTCTAAGTATAATTTTATATACTAGCTACTATGTGTCAGTGTATATATATACACATAGTTTGATAAGTTAACTTCTGTTTTAATGTCTCCTTTCTTGTTATTTCATATAAAACCATTAATAATTTTTAATTTTACAACTTAGTTTTTAGTACAGAATATGCAATATGACTGTGACAGCATTTGAGAATTGTATAACATCTCTCAGAGTCATACTGCGACTATTAATCAGAAATGAATATAATGGCTTTTGGGGCTTTAGTTATCTCTTTTTGGTGATAGAATATGAGAATCTTTGTAAAGAGGGGGAAAAAGCATCAGTGTGTGTTGGGTAAATGAGTTTGTAAAATTTGTATTTTTTGAGTTTGCTCATTTTTATTGTTAAAAAATGGCACTGGGCAGTCATGTGTGTGCTTGCCCTCAGACCAGGGTAGTTGGTTGCAAATTGTGGATTACCTTCCTGCTTTGGAGGGGCCATTGTTTTGCTAATATTTGCTGGAGGAGGGGTCTTTGTGGGCCAAGCCAGTTTTGCAGGGAGAGTGGGGAGAATGCAGAATGCTGAAGAAGAAGGCAGTTTGTGCAGGGAGAATAGAAGGTGTACAGATGGGGAATCAGAGCTGAGGGGCTTTTGCAAGCTCTGCTGAGATTGGTGGGGCCTTTGATTCTAGGAGGAACCAGAGAAGATTCTCCTTGTTGTGTAACTAGAGAATGCATCAGGGCTTTAGGAACCTAAATGAATGAAATGAAAGGGAAGTGATTTTTCTGTGTGTTTGCTTGTAAGTCAGTGTGAGACTTTAATAAAGAAATGGCTGGCCCTGGCCGGTTGGCTCAGCGGTAGAGCGTCAGCCTGGCGCGCAGAAGTCCTGGGTTCGATTCCTGGCCAGGGCACACAGGAGAGGCGCCTATTTGCTTCTCCATCCCTCCCCTTCTCCTTCCTCTCTGTCTCTCTCTTCCCCTCCCGCAGCGAGGCTCCATTGAAACAAAGATGGCCCAGGCGCTAGGGATGGCTCTGTGGCCTCTGCCTCAGGTGCTAGAGTGGCTCTGGATGCAACAGAGCGACGCCCCAGAGGGGCAGAGCATCGCCCCCTGGTGGGCAGAGCGTCACCCGCTGGTGGGCATGCCGGGTGGATCCTGGTCGGGAGCATGCGGGAGTCTGTCTGACTGTCTCTCCGTTTACAGCTTCGGAAAAATGGAAGAAAAAAAAAAAAAAGAAATGGCTCACCATTTTTTGTCTCCACTGTTTCTTTACTTTCTCCCCGAATCCAACGTGAATCTGCATGGCCACGACGGCAGAGGCCACTGGCCATACAGTGTGGCATTAGTTTAATATGACATTTAACCAAGTATAGAGGATGTGTGTCTGTTGATTCTAAATGGCCAAAGGGTAAGTCTGGCTAGTTATTAGCCAGTGGTTTTCAACCCCAAAGATGTGGTACTATACTTCACTGTGTGGGAATGGGGCTGACATTGAACACTGAATGTGTTCTTTGCTCGCTGGATCCTTGACAGATGCTAGCAATAGACTAGAAGAACAAGAGACTGTTTCCTTTTGTCTATTTCAGCAGCTGTTCTTTACCCTAAGAAGAGCAGTAGAGTCCAGCCTCCAGCTTTTATCAGCACTCCCAAAATAAGCAGCATCATTCTCTTTAAGAAATTTCAACATGAATTGGGCTATAATCCTCCCCCTCAGAAGTCTGAGATCTCTAGTTTTGCAAAAAACTGCTAAATTCCTGAGATATCAATAACAGCTGACTAGAACCCCCTACTCAGAGGTTTGAATTTATATTCATTTTAGAGAGGAGGGAGAGAGAGAGAGATAAAGAGAGAGAGAGAAAAATGGGGAGGGACAGGAAGCATCAACTCCCATATGTGCCTTAACCAGGCAAGCCAAAATTTTTAACTAGCGACCTCAGTGTTCCAGGTGGATACTTTATCCACTGTGCCTCCACAAGCCAGGTGAGCCCCCTCTTTTAATACCAAGTAGTGCCATGAGATACCAATAGTAACTGAACAATGCAGAAGTCTAAGTCCAGTCCAGTAAAGGCCCTCCAAAAGCCACTAGATTCTAGTACCTCTACCAAGGGTCAGGAACCTTTTTGGATGAGAGAGCCATAAACACCACATATTTTAAAATATAATTCCATGAGAGCCATACAATGACCCATGTACATTACGCATTATCTGATAAAAATTTGGTGTTGTCCGGGAGGACAGCTGTGATTGGCTCCAGCCACCTGCAATCATGAACATGAGTGGAAGGAAATGAATGAATTGTAATACATAAGAATGTTTTATATTTTTAACATTATTACTTTTTTTATTAAAGATTTGTCTGTGAGCCAGATGCAGCCATCAAAAGAGCCACATCTGGCTCATGAGCCATAGGTTCCCAGCCCCTGCTCCAACCATTGCCTGTCTTTCTGCAGCCCTAGGGGCAGCAGTGCTTTCTCCAGTTCCTATCCCTGTGTGCTTTCAGTTTCCCTCTTCACTTTTTAAGTTTCTAAGTTTGGAGAAAATGGCTGTGTTAGGCTTGCTCACAGGTTTATGGGCTGCTAGCTCTTTGCGCAGTTAGTGCAGGAGCACGTGACAGCACTATTGTAAGGATATAAGTGCTCCCCCTCAAGGGCGATGAGATCAGATTGCGCTCCCTCCACCAGAAAGTGCGGTTGTTGCCTGATCCCTTGCCCTACACTGTTAAAAGCAGGTTTTCCTTTTTTTTTACTTTCTTCTTTTGGCTTCCCTCTTTGCGAACCTCCAATAAATTGGTATGGCTCACTGTTTTCCTACTCCATAGTACCTTTATCGTCTTCCCGAATTCAATGCAAATCTGCATGGCCACCACACCCAGCCTTACACTACTCTATTTACCCTATCATTTGTATGAAACTCTCTGTTAAAATAATTAGCATTGCTTCTATTTTCTCTCATTGGATCCTGACTAATAGAACACACACACACAAACACAGAACCTTATTTTTTATAATAAACTATAAAAAATAAAAGTTTTCTTGGCTAATTTGTCATGGGTTAAGTTTTTTATAAAGTTAAGAAAAATTTTACATACAAAGTTAAGGAAAAAATAACCTAGCCAGTAATTATATACTTTGAAGATATAAGTAAATATGTATTATCAGAAATAATGTTATTTGGATTTCACACATTTTACCATGAAAAATATAGTCACATACTTAAAATTTTCTAAACATACCTATAGGTTTTCCAATAATAAAAACATACATCTGTTTTTAAATTTAAATGAAAAATTACATATATCCTATCAGATACCCAAATTTAAAAAATATATATATATGCACATCTCTATTTATATCTATCTATATCTATATCATCTATATCTATATCTATATCTATATCTTTTTTTTTTTTTTTTTTTTTTTTAAATAAATTTTTATTAATGGTAATGGGATGACATTAATAAATCAGGGTACATATATTCAAAGAAAACATGTCTAGGTTATTTTGTCATTAAATTATGTTGCATACCCCTCGCCCAAAGTCAGATTGTCCTTCGCCACCCTCTATCTAGTTCTCTGTGCCCCTCCCCCTCCCCCTACCTCTCCCCCTGTCCTCCCTCCCCCCACCCCTGGTAACCACCACACTCTTGTCCATGTCTCTTAGTCTCATTTTTATGTTCCACCAATGTATGGAATCATGTAGTTCTTGTTTTTTTCTGATTTACTTATTTCACTCCTTATAATGTTATCAAGATCCCACCATTTTGCTGTAAATGATCTGATGTCATCGTTTCTTATGGCTGAGTAGTATTCCATAGTGTATATGTGCCACATCTTCTTTATCCAGTCTTCTATTGAAGGGCTTTTTGGTTGTTTCCATGTCTTGGCCACTGTGAACAGTGCTGCAATGAACATGGGGCTACATGTGTCTTCACGTATCAATGTTTCTGAGGTTTTGGGGTATATACCCAGTAGAGGGATTGCTGGGTCATAAGGTAGTTCTATTTGCAGTTTTTTGAGGAACCACCATACTTTCCTCCATAATGGTTGTACTACTTTACAGTCCCACCAACAGTGAATGAGGGTTCCTTTTTCTCCACAGCCTCTCCAACATTTGCTATTACCCGTCTTGTTGATCATAGCTAATCTAACAGGGGTGAGGTGGTATCTCATTGTAGTTTTGATTTGCATTTCCCTAATAACTAATGAAGCTGAGCATTTTTTCATATATCTGTTGGCCATTTGTATCTCTTCCTGGGAGAAGTGTCTATTCATGTCTTCTTCCCATTTTTTTATTGGATTGTTTGTTTGTTTGTTGTTGAGTCTTATGAGTTCTTTGTAAATTTTGGAAATTAGGCCCTTATCTGAGCTGTTGTTTGAAAATATCATTTCCCATTTAGTTGGCTGTCTGTTTATTTTTATATCAGTTTCTCTTGCTGAGCAAAAACTTTTTATTCTGATGTAGTCCCATTCATTTATCTTTGCCTTCACTTCTCTTGCCATTGGAGTCAAGTTCATAAAATGTTCTTTAAAACCCAGGTCCATGAGTTTAGTACCTATGTCTTCTTCTATGCACTTTATTGTTTCAGGTCTTATATTTAGGTCTTTGATCCATTTTGAATTAATTTTAGTACACGGGGACAGGCTGTAGTCGAGTTTCATTCTTTTGCATGTGGCTTTCCAGTTTTCCCAACACCATTTGTTGAAGAGGCTTTCTTTTCTCCATTGTGTGTTGTTGGCCCCTTTATCAAAGATTATTTGACCATATATATGTGGTTTTATTTCTGGGCTTTCTATTCTGTTCCATTGGTCTGAGTGTCTATTTTTCTGCCAATACCATGCTGTTTTGATTATTGTGGCCCTATAATATAGTTTAAAGTCAGGTATTGTAATGCCCCCAGCTTCATTCTTTTTCCTTAGGATTGTTTTGGCTATTCGGGGTTTTTTATAGTTCCATATAAATCTGATGATTTTTTGTTCCATTTCTTTAAAAAATCCCATAGGGATTTTGATGGGAATTGCATTAAATTTGTATATTGCTTTGGGTAATATGGCCATTTTGATTATATTTATTCTTCCTATCCAAGAACAAGGAATATTTTTCCATCTCATTGTATCTTTTTCGATTTCTCTTAACAATGCTTTGTAATTTTCATTATATAGGTCCTTTACATTCTTTGTTATGTTTATTCCTAGGTATTTTATTTTTTTTGTTGCAATCGTGAAGGGGATTATTTTTTTGAGTTCGTTTTCTAATATTTCATTGTTGGCATAGAGAAAGGCTATGGACTTCTGTATGTTAATTTTGTATCCTGCGACCTTACTGTATTGGTTTATTGTTTCTAATAATCTTTTTGTGGAGTCCTTCGGGTTTTCGATGTATAGGATCATATCATCAGCAAAAAGTGATACCTTTACTTCTTCTTTTCCAATATGGATGCCTTTTATTTCTTTGTCTTGTCTGATTGCTCTGGCCAGGACTTCTAGCACCACATTAAATAAGAGTGGAGAGAGTGGACAACCCTGTCTTGTTCCTGATTTAAGGTAGAAAGTCCTCAGTTTTATGCCGTTTAAAATGATGTTGGCTGATGGTTTATCATATATGGCCTTTATCATGTTGAGATATTTTCCTTCTATACCCATTTTGTTGAGAGTCTTAAACATAAAATTGTGTTGTATTTTATCAAAAGCCTTTTCTGCATCTATTGATAAGATCATATGGTTTTTGTTCTTTGTTTTGTTGATATGGTGTATTACGTTAACCGTTTTGCGTATGTTGAACCATCCTTGAGATTCTGGGATGAATCCCACTTGATCATGATGTATTATTTTTTTAATATGTTGTTGTATTCGGTTTGCCAGTATTTTGTTTAGAATTTTAGCATCTGTATTCATTAGAGATATTGGTCTGTAGTTTTCTTTCTTTGTGCCATCCTTGCCAGGTTTTGGTATGAGGGTTATGTTGGCCTCATAAAATGTGTTTGGAAGTATTGCTTCTTCTTCAATTTTTTGGAAGACTTTGAGTAGAATAGGAACCAAGTCTTCTTTGAATGTTTGATAGAATTCACTAGTATAACCGTCTGGGCCTGGACTTTTATTTTTGGGGAGGTTTTTAATAGTTTTTTCTATTTCCTCCCTGCTGATTGGTCTGTTTAGGCTTTCTGCTTCTTCATGACTCAGTCTAGGAAGGTTGTATTGTTCTAGGAATTTATCCATTTCTTCTAGATTGTTGTATTTGGTGGCATATAATTTTTCATAGTATTCTACAATAATTCTTTGTATATCTATGATGTCTGTGGTGATCTCTCCTCTTTCATTTTGGATTTTATTTATTTGAGTCCTGTGCCTTTTTTCCTTGGTGAGTCTTGCCAAGGGTTTGTCAATTTTGTTGATCTTTTCAAAGAACCAGCTCCTTGTTTTATTGATTTTTTCTATAGTTTTTCTGTTCTCTATTTCATTTATTTCTGCTCTGATTTTTATTATCTCCTTTCTTCGGCTGGTTTTGGGTTGTCTTTGTTCTTCTTTTTCTAGTTCCTTAAGGTGTGAAGTTAAGTGGTTTACTTCGGCTCTCTCTTGTTTGTTCATATAGGCCTGAAGTGATATGAACTTTCCTCTTATTACTGCTTTTGCAGCATCCCAGAGATTCTGATATGTCGTATTTTCATTTTCATTTGTCTGTATGTATCTTTTGATCTCTGTACTTATTTCTTCTTTGACCCATTCATTTTTTAGAAGTATGTTGTTTAGTTTCCACATTTTTGTGGTTTTTTCCCCCTCTTTTTTGCAGTTGAATTCTAGTTTCAAGGCTTTATTATATCTATATCTTTATCTATCTATATCATCTATATCTATATCATCTTCAACATGAGGAGCATATAAAAATATGTTGTGGTACATAAAATTCCTAATTATACTGAGAAATTTGGAAGTGGAATTTAAATAAAGTAAATCTTTATAAATGAGTAATAAATATAAAAAGGCATATGTTAAAATAAAATGATTGGAATTACCTGAAAGAAAAATATAAATTTTAAATTAAAAAAAAAGCTACGTTCCTAATTTAATGGCACTAGCCAAATTTTGAGTGCTCAGGTATGCACAGGTTGCAGACCTTGATCATTGGCTTTCCCACTCATCTTGCATCCTGATGCTACAACAACCTATGAATATTAGTTTTGAATCATATGTGGCAGTTGAAGATGTCAAAGATCAGAATACAAATAAAATGTCACTTTCAATAGTATTTCCATTTTTCTTCTTTGTTCTGCCTCCACATGGCCCATAAGACTGCCTGAGGAGGGAAGCACAGCTCTTCCATGTGGATCCCACAGTAGTAATAATGCACCACAAGAATTACTCTGGATGGAAAATGGGACTATGGAAGCCCGTGAGTCTTTGATTATCTTATTTCTGTGCTCTACTACTTACATACTCATGAAACTTTACTCTTTTGTGTGTGTGTGTATGTGTGTGTTTGTTAATTAATTAATTTTTTTATTTTTCTGAAGTGAGAAGCAGGGAGGCAGAGAGACAGACTTCTGCATGTGCTCAACCAGGATCCACCTGGCATGCCCACTAGGGGGCGATGCTCTGCCCATCTGGGGCATTGTTCCATTGCAACCAAACCATTCTAGTGCCTGATGCGGAGGCCATGGAGCCATCCTCAGTGCCCAGGCCATCTATGCTCCATTGGAGCCTTGGCTGCGGAGGGGAAGAGAGAGACAGAGAGAAAGGAGAGGGGGAAGGGTAGAGAAGCAGATGGGCACTTTTCCTGTGTGTCCTGACCAGGAATCAAACCCGGGACTTCCACACGCCAGGCCAAAGCTCTACCGCTGAGCCAACCGACTAGGTCCATCATGAACTTCACTCTTAAGTTAACACCACTCCTATTGAGCAGTTCCTCTGATAACAGCTCTGTATCAGAATCTGAACACACTTTACTGCTTTCTCAGGATTTATTCCTCATTCCCTCTTCTTTGCCCCACGGTTTTCACTTGATTACTTCCATCTTGACATTCACCACAGACACTAGAATGCCTTCACTTTGTGACTGAGAGGAGAAAATTAATACTTGTTAGCAATCAGTTCTGCTTCTGCTTAAGAGGTAAAAACATTGCAAGGGAATGTCATTCCCAATTTAACAGTAAAAAAAGAATTGCAATTTAAAAATCACAGGGAAACCAGCAAACTGTTTTTAACCGGTGGCAAGACATGCTAAGAAGAGCCGGGATATGCGAACTCTTTCAACTTTGGCAGAATATGAGAGGAAAGAGTAAAAGCAGTAAAACTGGATAAGAGGGAAACAAATTAACTAAGCTACATGTGGCCTATAGAACTGTTTAGAATTCCTGGGACTAGAAGACAGAGGGAGAATACACAACCACTTACCAGCTCCTTTCCATCAGCCTTTCTTGGATGCCCATGGGAAAGAATGGGAGGCAGAAGTGAAGACTTGTTAGGCCTGCCCAGGTCCAAGGGTGAAGAACATTTGTGCTCTGGGCTGCATGAGCACAGGCTGTTAATTGGCTGCTAGTGAGGGACAGGCAGAGAACTGCTTAGATCAAAGTTCTTTTTTTTTTTTTTTTTTAATTTAATGAAGAGAAGACATCAGCTGCTGAGAAATGGGAGAAAATGTTTGTACCCACTCCTCAGTTCTTGCCTTGTTCTCAGGCAAAGGTTAGCTGTCTCTAGGAGGGAGTTAAGAGTTCTGCCCCCAAACTCCAAGCTGTACTGACTGACATTAGGCAAAACCTGTAATATGAATCTTAAGCTTGTTCTGCTTGTTGTATTCTCCCTGAGATAAAAGGGCTTTTGATGCTTCCTTTCTTGAGGGAAAAGCACATTTTTTAAAAAACCAGTTTTTCTTTTCAGAAATATATATGCATCTTTCTCCTAATAGATTGCTTTATATGAAGACAGGGCTATAGAAAACCCCTTTTATTACTGCCATTTTGACATTTTGAGTTTAATATGTGTTTCCTGAGTTTTCAACAGCTTCATCCTCTTATTATTTCTAGATTATTGTGACATTTTGTACTTGACAACACTTATCTTGGACCATCTTGACCCCACAATAGAAATAACATTTGTATTCTACATTCTTGGTTTTCTCTCCTCTCTACTCTGCCAATTCTACATGCAGAAATTTTGTTTTGATATTTCCAGAAATCTTTATATTACCTAAATTATCTTAATAAGAATCCATATAATAAAAAGACATAATATAAATAATTTGACAAATGAGGCTCTTAGTATATAGCATTTTCTAGGATCATATATATCATAATTCTCTGATTAGTTTTCCTTTGGAAAATAAAGGATTATTTACTCTCCAGAATTATCTTTTAGAATCGAAATCATACATATATTTTTTCATAGCTTACTTTTTAAAGCATTTCAATGTGCTTCACATTTAATGGTTTTTTTCCCCTCTCTTTTCTTTAGCAAATTTCCCTTAAATTATAAATTCAGTCATGAACTGGCCAGGGCCTAGCCAATGATTCTTAATCGGCTTCTCTGACTCATTTGTATCCCCTCATTCTCTTAATGATGGTGTGCCAGACTATTTGTAGCTTTTTTCTGTATTTATACTTAGGCCCTGGGTGTTCTCGTCTACTCACATGGAGTTATATAATGCCTATAGGCTAAGAATTACAAATATATGTCTTTAACTCTGTTCTTTCTTTCAAGTTCTATACTTCAAGAGCAAACCAACTGCTTGTCAGCCTCTCTTGAATATTAATGACCATATCTGAATATTTGAAAAGGAAAACTGTTGATTCAGTTTCCTTTAATAAATTTATTACTTGCCTAGTCTTTTCTATTTCAGTAAACAGCCCTGTTTTCTTCCTTAATGCTTCTGAACCTGGGAGTCATCCTTGATTTCATTTTTTTTTACCTGTTTAGCATTAGCTATATTTATATCACTGCCTAGTCTATTGACAAGTCCTATTGGTTTTACCTCTAAAAGACACATAACCTCAGTTTGATTCCCAACAGCTCCATTGTCGCCCATCTTGTTGAAATTGAAGAGGGAGCAAGCCTCCCTTCTCCCTTGAGAGGGGAGAAACCAGAAGAATACAAGAGAAAGGAGCCAGCAGGGGTAACTGAGTCAACCAGTTATAAATTAACTACATCCCATAGTTCTCTAAATGGTTGCTTAAAGCTGTTTGCAACACAAAGCAAGAAAAGCAGGATCTATGTAGCTACAACTGGTGATCTGGAAACCCCTCCCCCCTTGCTGACCTCACCAAGACTCCTCCTCCCCTCTCCTTGAGTTCTGGGAAACCTTAAACAAAGGAATCATGCACCCATTGCTTGGATACAGTAAAGGTATGTAACCTGTAAGAAAATCTCATTTGGTGAGCTTGTGCTTTGGTGCTACTAGCCCCATGGGCTCTGCCAGCTACTAATAAATTCTCCTTCCTTCATTAATTAAGTTGTCTGTGTATCCTATCCTCCATTGGCTGTCACTTCCTGCAACAAAATTACTATCATCTCTCACTTGGACCATTGCAATAGACTAATTTACATCCCCACTAAAGTTCTCACCCCAATAATCCATTGGTACAGCAGTCAGGAGAACTTTTAAAAATGTCGGTCTTAAAACTGTCTCAGTACTCTGATAAAATGATTTAAAGTCTTTCCACTGTACTTAGGCCTCTGCTGATTTCTGCTGATCTCTTCAACCTCATCTTACACCAGGTCCCCTTTATTTAACATCTTTAACTTTTCTGGTCTCCGTAAGACAAACTAAGATCTTTATTACCTTGAACCCTTTGCATTTGTTCTTCTCACTTTCTGAAACACTATCCGAAAAAATTTTGTATGGCTGATTCCTTTTCATGAACCGCGTGTCAAGTTGCAGCTCATTGCCCTAGCTCATTTGCTCAGTGGTTTGCCCAGCATGTGGATGTTCTGGGTTTGATTTCCTGTTGGGGTGCACAGGAGAAGTGCCTATTTGCTTCTCCATCCCTCCCCTTCTTGTTTCTCTCTCTCTCTCTCTCTCTCTTTCTCCTCTCCTCCCCACCCCCCCCCCCCCACCTGCAGCAATGACTCTATTGGAGCGAGTTGGCCCTGGGCACTGAGGATGGTTCCATGGCCTCGGCCTCAGGTGCTAAGAAGAGCTTGGTTGCTGAGCAACAGAACAACGCCCCAGATAGGTAGAGCATCACTCCCTAGTGGGCTTGCCAGGTGGATTCTGGTCAGGGCACATGCAGGAGTCTGTCTTTGGCTCCCCTTCTCTCACTGAACTAAAAAAAAGTCACAGATCACTTTCTCAGTGAGCTCACCTATGACTAACCTTCCAACTTGAAAGCTGTCCAAGTAATTCTTTATAAAATATAGACTTTCTATCACATAATAGTGGTTTATTGAAATTTGTGCTTTTTTTTTTTTACTTGCATTTTTCTCTTACCTAGAATATAAGAATTTTTTTTTTTTTTTTTTTCATTTTTCTGAAGCTGGAAACAGGGAGAGACAGTCAGACAGACTCCCGCATGCGCCCGACCGGGATCCACCCGGCACGCCCACCAGGGGGCGACACTCTGCCCACCAGGGGGCGATGCTCTGCCCATCCTGGGCGTCGCCATGTTGCGACCAGAGCCACTCTAGCGCCTGAGGCAGAGGCCACAGAGCCATCCCCAGCGCCCGGGCCATCTTTGCTCCAATGGAGCCTTGGCTGCGGGAGGGGAAGAGAGAGACAGAGAGGAAAGCGCGGTGGAGGGGTGGAGAAGCAAATGGGCGCTTCTCCTGTGTGCCCTGGCCGGGAATCGAACCCGGGTCCTCCGCACGCTAGGCCGACGCTCTACCGCTGAGCCAACCGGCCAGGGCCGAATATAAGAATTTTAATGACAAGGACTTTGACTATCTTAAAATTGTGTAAGAACTTTTGTATGTGTTTATAAAACTGTATTCATTATCAAACCTACAACTACATCTATCTGTATTCAGATAGCTACTAATATTAGCAGAATTTTATGGCTGAGATAAGGAAAGTTTAGGGGATAGCAAGCAGCTTGCCAGAGATCATGTAGCTAGATAGAACAGCCTTGGGATTCAAAATAAGGCATGTCTGATGCTAATATCTGTGATTTTAATTACATGATTTATTGATTCCCAGTCTCCTGATTTCTAGCTTTTTTAAAATTTATTTTAGAGCCTGTTCATACCTTGGACCTGATATTTGCTGCTATTTCAACAGTTCTAACCTTTGGCTCTCTAAATAATTACGGTGAGGACCTTACTATAGTCATTCTGCTTCTGTCTTCCTTGGTTAAAAATCCCCATATCACGTTAAAAATTTCATTCTGTCTCTGGGACCTCTGACCTTGTACCACAAGACCTCAAAACAGTCTTCCATCTACTGCAGAACACTGTGTCTTTGGACAGCTCACCCTCTCTGGGCCCCAATTCCCTTATGTGTAAATAAGGGATTTTGATTGATTGTAATATTCTTTTTCATATTTAAAAGTTCAGCAAACATTGATAACAGCACGTTTCTTTATCCTCTTTCATTGGATTTTTTAAGTTATCAGTAAGTTAATTTAAGCAATTTAATTCCCCTAATACTAAAACACATTAATCTTGCAAAGAGTTGGGAGGTTTTCCACATTGTACAAGAAACATTCTTTAGGTTAGTACATGAATTCTTTATCAGCTAATAGAGAACAATTCAGTTCCCTTAGATTAATGTTTTGCTCTACAACAAAATAAGGCTACCTGCCTTCAAATTATCAATTATACCCCACTTTGGTCTAATAAATATTTAATGAATGTCTCCTGTGTCCCAGGGTCTGTGTCAGGTACTTCAGTCTGTGCTAAATGCAAGAGATGATCAATACATAGACCCTTTCACAGAGCTCAAGATTTAGTGGGAGAAATAGTCAAACCTACAAATAAGTCCAAACAAAGCAGATTGATATAAGAGCTCAATTCAACAATAGCAGCAAGAAAAAAACAGTGTGGGAATGTGGATAAGGATGACTATAATGACATTATCTGCTACTTGCTCTAGAGAATTAATTCTCCTGCTTTAGAAAATAAACAGAGAGCATTTTTAAAGTTGGTCACAATCCAACAGTATGAAAAGAAACCATGAAACAGACAGATTGTCCTCTGCCATCTGTCCGATTCCTAGAGCAGACTTTGAGACATTTCTCTGGTTTCTGAGCTCGGCTCCTTCCATAATGCTGGGATTTCTGCCTTTCTGAGCAAGCTTCAGCCTTGCAATCACCAGCAGGTCGGCAATCTGCTGTTCATTCCCGAAGCTCCAGGGACCTGCCTTCTGCCGGGATTATTTCTGGGTTGCCAAATTGGCAGGCACTTGGCTTGTGGGCATGTGGTTCAGGGCAGCCTTCTTAGCAGGATGGCGGGGTTGCTTGGAGAGCAGAGTGGATGGGAAGCCTCAGTGGCATAAACAGCCAAGAAGTCACTCCAAAAAATGTAATTAATCTGTAGCTGAGGAGTGAGGCACGCTTGCTGTCCCAGGAATGTTTTGCTTCAGGCACACTTGTGCCTGGCTGGGATTCCCGAGCACTTGAGTGACAAGCTACGGGAGAACCAATGAGGTGTTTTCAATTCTGTGGAGCACTGAGAAAACAGTGAGTGAAGAACAAAAGCATTGTGTGTACTTTTAAATAAAGTCCCTTACATTCTACTCCCTTTATAAGAACTAGTTAAAAAAATAACATGAACAAGTTTATATATATAAACATTTCTCCTATTAAGGCTCTCTAAGTCCTTTATGAAGGAGTACATAGAACGGGTCAGAACATGGGTTCATACCCTGGCATGTCACTGAACCTCTCTATGCTTCAGTCAGTTTGTCCATAAGATAGAGATGATACTGACACTTCACTGGTAGGATTGCCACCAGTATGAATGACTCAGTCCACACAGTGCACTTAGCATCTGGTATATAATAAGCACTCAAGTGTCAGAGTGTTTTAGTATTTTAGTAGTGTTTTAACTGTTACCTGTTTTCTGAAGTTTATTTTAACCTCACACTTCTGTGCCTTTCTTGTTTTTGTTTCCTATGAATTGAATATTTTTATTACCAAACTTCACAGGTCAAATCCATTTTTTTAAAGCCATCAGTCATAAGAGCATTTCAAAGAATCGAATCTCACAACTGAACATCCCCTGAACATCCACTCAGTGCCTGGTGAGAGATGCTACAGATGCTACAGATGCAGGGCTTGAAAAACACTGCTGCTGTGGTCCTTATTTCCCTGGCGCTCTTTTCTTTGCTCCCACATACTCGAGCCTATTAAACCACCATCACTGCAGAAGTGATATTTTGTTATTTACACATCTAGGCTGGGCAGCATTAGGTAGTAGAGAGGAATGGTGTTAGTGAATGCTGTATCCTCATGGTCTAATATAGCACACAACACATAGAGGACACTTAATGCTTGTTGAATTAGCAGATGAATGACCACAAGCATGCAGAAGTGTGCTTGCTGTTGTCCAGCTGGGCCCTCCTAGCGTGATTAGGTGTCAAGGAAATGGGAGTCTTTCCAAAGCCCCCCTTCTGTTGCTCTGACAGTTATCCACAGGGCACCATCCAGCACTAATGCTCCTCTTTTTTCCTGAGGAAGCTAAGGCATCAAAGCTTCCGATTCCTTTGTGAAAACACCAGCTTTGCTTGATGGTTGTTGTAGTGTTAGGTTGGTTTAATATTTCAATTTTTCTGTCTTTTGCATGCCCCAAACCTGATCTTCTTATGGGAAGAAGAATAAACAGAACTCCAACCTATTCTTCTTGTTACAGCAGTTACTTCTCAACCCTCTCTCCTTGCCTGAAAGGCTTTTTTTTTTAACAAGCTTGAGAAGAGTGTTGAGCCCATTTTCAGACCTTAATATGAATAGTAGAGAAAAAGTAACTTAAACTATGAATGGACTACTTATTTGTCAGTTACCTATTAATCATAACTAAAAGCATGATTAAGCTGTCATTAAAAAATTTGCTAATGCCCTGTAATTGTGCTAATGCATCCTACTGTTATGTTTTCAAAAACAAAACAAAACAAAACATTATTTAGAGTATTGTAAAGTCCAGAAAGGACTTTGGAGCTTTATAAAAATTCAATCTTTTTACAGCTAAAAATAAAAAAAGTTAGGTTTCTGAAGCCATGAACAAAATATTGAATACAAAGAACCATATAAAACTAACTTCTGAATAGCTAGAAGCATATCACTAAAACTTTAAAAGATAATTACAAACTGCAAAAATTATTTGTAATGTTTATGACAAATGTCGCCAATTGAAAAAAAAAAGTATGACTTGCCTATACAGTTCAGTAATAAAAAGACAAATACACCTAAGATATTTTAGAAAAAATATCTATTCTATAACATACATAGGAAATAAAGAAATTCAAATAAATATTTTTCTATTTTTCAGAGTAGCAAAGATTAATAAGGTTCATAACACCTAACACAGGATGACAGATATACTTTCATTCTCTCTTTGTGGGACTGTAGCTGGAACATTTTTTGGGAAGCAGTTTGGAAATATCTAACAATTTTAAATATAATAACTTGTAATAAATACCTCTCAATTTGAGTTGAAAATGTGTTCTTTAGCTATATTAACAAATCAAAATTGTATATTTATATAGGGTGGCGCAAAAGTAGGTTTACAGTTACTAGTATGGGCAATGATACAATAATTAATAAATAATAATATAGGAATAAACTCCGTAGTTTTTGAAACTGTAATTATCTTAAAGTTAGGCTTAATAAGTAAAAAGGTATAGAATCTAACATGGTATCTGGATATAGTAAAGATTTAAAATGTTTGATGAATGCATTTATCCTTAATTCAAGAGCAGTTAGAAGAACACTTATATTGCAACTCCCCAAGGAATTGTCCATAGTGGTTAAGAACATGGCTCTATAGTAAGACCGTGCTGTTTAACTCTCAACTTTGTCCTTTACTAGCTATATAATTATTGAATTTTTTATATCTCTTTTTAACCTATTAAGTATGAATAATACTAGAGCTTACATTATAAACTTCTTATAGATTACATAAACCAAAACTTGTAAAGAGTTTAGAATAGGGCCTAGAATATAGTAAAAATTAAATGTATAGTATCGATTAAAATTATTATGTTAGATTCATGCTCTGATTTTTAAAAAAAGGGGTAAAGAGAATTGAAATTAGTTTATGTAGTTTTTGTCTGTTGTTTTTAGACACTTTTAGCTTATGTCTTTATTTACCCAACATGGATACCTTTTGATGACAATTTGTTCACTGAAATGTTATCACGTTTTCTGCAAATGAGCCTTGAGGCTTATTTCCATGTTTGTTTTCTTCTTCAGTTCATACTTCCCCTTTGTGATTGGTTTCGATGAGATATAAATTGTGCTTCCAATTCTTGAATACCCATCCTTGTTTTCTTTTATCCGTAGCTTTCTAATAATATCTTCCAGGATGGTACACGAATCATAATGTGCTAGGGTTGTTTTCTTGTTTACATTTCTCATTAGACTATGCTTTTTCAAACCAGTGATTCTATCTCATTATTGCTTCCTCAGTTCCTAGAGCCACATCTAAAGGTCTAAGCATAGTATAATCTTAAAACATGTTCATAGCGTTAAATGATTATTACACTTTGCTTTACAAGACTTGCAAAAATAATTTCTTCAGTTAAAATAGCTTCTCTATAGTTTCTTTTATAGCTATAGTAAGTGTAATTTGCTAAGGGTTTTAAAAGTCATTTATTGATAAAAATTAATTATACATCTACTAATTATATGCTAGACAAATACTGAGAAAAATTAATACAGTGTGTCCGTAAAGTCATGGTGCACTTTTGACTGGTCACAGGAAAGCAACAAACGATAATAGAAATGTGAAATCTGCACCAAATAAAAGGAAAACCCTCCCAGTTTCTGTAGGATGATGTGGCAGCATGTGTGCATGCACAGATGATGATGTAACACCATGTATACAGTGGAGCAGCCCATGGCCATGCCAGTCGAGATGTGGATGGTACAGAGGAAAATTCAGTGTGTTCTGTGGCTCGCTAAATTCGAATCCATGATCAAAGTGCAACATGAATATCGGTGCATTTATAACAAAGCGCCACCACACAGGAATAACATTACTAGGTGGGATAAGCAGTTGAAGGAAACCAGCAGTTTGGTGGAGAAACCCCGTTCTGGTAGGCCATCAGTCAGTGACGAGTCTGTAGAGGCTATACAGGATAGCTACCTAAGGAGCCCTAAAAAATCTGTGCGTGAGCCCACATCGAACTGCACTGAATAGGTATGAAACTGGGAGAGTTTTCCTTTTATTTGGTGCAGATTTCACATTTCTATCATCTTTTGTTGCTTTCCTGTGACCTGTCAAAAGTGCACCATGAATTTACAGACACACTGTATAATACAAGACATGGGCCCTGCCATTAATTAGGTCACATATTAGTGGGAGAGACAAAGCACAAATGAGTTACATAATCAACAAGAACAATATGAATGAAGTATACAAAATAAAGGGTAGAGAGAGAATATTATGTGAGTTAAAAGATGGAAGCAGTGGTGTGTTGGCCATTATTTTAACAAGCACCTCTGAGAACAAAAGCCATGATTTGTAGCATTTGCCAATTTCATGTAAATACTCCTATCATAACTGATTTTAAACTATGCTTGAGGTAACCGAAGCAACATTGGAAAAAAATGTAAATATTATATCTTGCTAGCCATTGTGGGCTGGGTTTAACACACCCTAGGTGGGAGAGATGGTTATAGACAGGCATGGTCTGGACGTACTTAAGGTGAAATTGAAACTAGTCTTGAAGATAGTATAGGAATTAGATAACTCTAGGAAAGTATGTTCTAGGTTTGCAAAATAGTATAAGCATTGTATAGAGGCAGGAAGGAATGTAAAATGTTCAGGCAAATATACTCAGCATGTAGTAGGTGCTCAATGAATGTATTTGACTAACTGAATGGAAGTAAATAAATCATCTGATTAAAGAAATGAGTTTCTATAATTGGAGACTTGAGAAGCACAATCAGATGCCACAGTATTCCAAGGTAATCCACAGGTCTCTGTCCTTTTTATAATATTGCTTCTTTCTCCCTCTCCATCCCCAGAAACTTCATCAGCTTGGCTGTGTGGACTCAGTGAAAGACTTTTTTGACATTTGCTGATTTTGAGTTATTTTAATATTCACACAGATATCTAATATTAAGATAGGTTTAGTTGAATATTTTGGGAGAGCAGAAATTTTAAATTTTCAAAAGGGGCAGAGTGGCCTCTAAAAGCCATCTGCATAATGGTTTAATCTCTGTTAAACAAACATGCTTCCAGATACTGAATCCAATTATAGCATTTTCTATAAATACACATTTGGTGGGCTAGCTGAAGGTCAATTTTTTTCTCTTATCTTATATATAAATATGGGATTTGGTGGATTTGTAGCAGTCAACAAACTTTTTCTATAAGGCAACAACAACTAAATATTTTTCACTTTGTGGGCCATTTGGTCTTGGTCACAGATATTCAGCTCTGCCACCGTAGCATGAAAGCATCCATAGCTAATATGTAAATAAATGATGTGGCTCTATTCCAAAAATACTTTTATTTACAAAGAAGGTAGAATATAGATTTGACCAATAAGTCATAGTTAGTGATTCCTTGCCTAGGGCAACAAGGTGTCTAGGAAATCTAGAATTCTTTAAAGTTCATAAGGTAACACTGAAGATAAAAAGAAAATGCCAGCCCTGGCCACTTGGCTCAGTGGTAGAGCGTCGGCCTGGCGTGCAGGAGTCTCGGGTTCGATTCATGGCCAGGGCACACAGGAGAAGCATCCATCTGCTTCTCCATCCCTCCTCCTCTCCTTCCTCTCTGTCTCTCTCTTCCCCTCTCACAGCCAAGGCTCCATTGGAGCAAAGTTGGCCCGGGTGCTGAGGATGGCTCTATGGCCTCTGTGTCAGGTGCTAGAATGGCTCTGGTTGCAACAGAGCAACGCCCCAGATGGGCAGAGCATCGCCCCCTGGTAGGCATGCCGGGTGGATCCCGGTCAGGCGCATGCGGGAGTCTGTCTGACTGCCTCCCCATTTCCAACTTCAGAAAAATACACACACAAAAAAAAAAAAAAGAAAAAAAAAGAAAAAAGAAAATGCCAAACACTCACAAGGACAATATAATATAAAAATGACTCAGTAAAAAAATGTTTACTGTATCTTTTCTGGTAAGATGCTTATCCAAACCTCTTCCTTCCTTCTTTACATATGGGTATACATGGTTATAATGTTACATTGCTATCATAACTTTGATGTTTATACACTTACTATTATATACTTTTTTCTATAATATTAGAATTGTCACAAAAGTAATAAAAGTTTCTAATAATATTTCAGATTAATTAATGGTCACTTTCTTATTTGATAATATATTCATGTTTCTGGGAACATGAATGAGATGGAAATGATGATGACTAAAACATTTAGTTTTCAGTTTCAGTTTTTTTTTATATTTATAACAAGAAAAATAGAACCTGTTATATTTAACAAAGAGAATTAGGTATAAACCTGTGCTCTTTATTCATTAGCTGTTGTGAAAAAAATTACCTTGTTAGAGACAAAACAACAACAACAAAAAAGAGCCCCACATTTGTCTGTCATGATTGATACTTCATTATCCTCTCTCTTCTTGAATTCTAGACACAGACAACTGACCATCCTCCATATACTTTCTTCTCCACTATCATGGACAAGGGTTGTTGATAAGGGGGAAAAGCTCCAAGGGAATTAAATCACTTTAAATGGGATATTGAGCCATAGCGCATCCTGTCTGGAGACTTGCTCAGACCACTGATTGAGGTCAAAGACTGTCTCTGCTTATATTTGAGGATCGGGGGTTGGAGAGAAAGGAAATAATACATTGACAAAAAGAGAGAAAAAAATGTGATATAGCAGGTCAGTACCCTGTCCGGATGGTGTTAGAAAGCCTTGCACCAGCTTTATGTGACCACCTCCCTGATTATACATGCTTTATCCTAACCACTACCCCTGCAACCTTCAGAAGACGCTCCTCAGACCCTGCAGCCTATACCCTGTCTGGAATTGGCTAGCACCTGGAAGCTTTACAGCGCCTACCTTGGGATAACTTGTATCCAAGGCTATTTAATATGGGAGTCCAAAACTCAGTTACTTTGTCTTAAGGCAAGGTAGACTAGGGTGAACTTTATATTCTGTTGAGATCTGACTGAGTCTGGAACTGCAATTGAAATTGTACTCTTATTTGGCTTCTTTCTCCTTCTTACCTGCTTTACTCACTCATTCTCTTACTGCTTTCTCTGTAATAGAACACTAATAAAACATTCACATTCAAATCCTTAGTTTCTGTTGTTTCTGGGAGAACCTGATGTGAGACAACAGACCACCCAAACTCCTCAGCTTTTATGCTTTACCTAAAGTCACACTGCATTTAATACCAATATGCACATAATTTTATAAAGAAGTGTCTACCAACCTGTCCACAAATGTATGGTGAAGAAGGAAAATGGGATCGTTGGCAGATCCCTGTACCTGAGACATCGTTCCATTCATGTAGATGTGCAAGGCATTATGCATAGTGCTTTGAGAGGAATTTGATATCCCAGTAAGTGGACTAGCAAATCCTGTTGATAAAGAGAAAATTGAAGAAAGATTAGTTTGTGTTAATGATGGAAAATCTAAGTGATTGTTTCATTTGCTTTACAATTACAAGTGAAAGCCTAATTCAAAGTCATAAAATGAATAATAAAATCCATTCTGTATTGGGATTTTTTATATCCTGAATACCCAGTATTTAATAAATCTTTCTGGAATTGAATGATATTAATCTGGGTGCAATGAACTTGATTAATCAGGTTGAGCTAATTTGTACTTCTGCCTATTATTCCTCCTTTAGATACTGAAAACTAGTAACACCATTTTAATGATAGTTAGCATAGTTAATCTCATTTCAGTCTGTAACAACACTTAGAGCAGATATTTCTAGTTATGTGTCGTTTTGCTTTCCAGTTTTGGTGGTTATTTTTAATTTTGGTTTTTGGTTCCAGAGAAGAAAGCACAATATTTGTGACCATCCATATCACTATTGATGCATCATCAATAGTCGGGAACATCAGGTCAGAATGTGATTGACTTTGCAAAATATTCATTTTGAAGTTCATCAGAACTCCATTAAATTGTTTCATTCATTGCATCAGGAATACTAATAGTGGGAATGATAATTTTAATAAAAACTATTAGTTTTTGAATGTTAATTGAGCTAAATTCTTTTCTGTGATACATGTCCTCCAATGTACAGCAACTCTGTCAATTAGAAGTTATTTTCCCCACCGTAAATAAGAGAAAACTGAGGCTCAAAGAGATTCTGAGTTTCCCAAGGTTTCAGAGGTAACAGTAGAGTTGGGATTTTAACTCATTTAGGTTCAGCTTCAAGATCTGAGCTCTGGATAGTTTACATTCTCTCTCACACACTCCCTGGGAAGAGGTAGAGTAAGATATTATTTGAGTCCATTCAGATAAAACATAAGCAGAACTCAAGATGCAGAACCAGACAAAGAAGTCAGAGTAACAAAGTTAAGTTGTAAGCTGGAACCAAGTTGGGGGCATATGGCCAAGGGCATATTATTGAATTTCAGAATTTAGAAATATCAAGCAAGCAGAAATTGTAAAAAGATGATGGTGGTGGTAATGATGATGATTTTGTAGGACAGACACAGTAAAAACACTGTGATGTACACAGGAGAGGTCTAGCTATGTTTTATGCAAATAGGATTATTTTGTGGTTCATGTCTTCATTTTTAGATTTTTTTTATTTATTCATTTTTATTAGAGAGAGGGGAGAGAGAGAGAGAGAGGGAGAGATAGAGAACAGGGGGAGGAGCAGGAAGAATCAACTCTCATATGTGCCTTGACCAGGCAAGCCCAGGGTTTGGAACCGGTGACCTCAGCATTCCAGGTCGACGCTTTATCCACTGCGCCACCACAGATCAGGCTCATGTCTTCATTTTTAAAGATGTAGTTCTTGACTTTTGCATTTGACGCTTTGTGATTCTCAGTAGTTCTGCCCCCTCAGCTGGTGATTTATTTCCTGCTTTTGAGCTTTTTGAATTTATTCAGAGACCATACCAAGCCCTGGTCTCTCTGGGAATTTAGCTTAAGAACAGTCACTTCCCTCCCATCAGAACTCTCTTATCTGTGAGAACTTTTATGATTGACATTCACTATGTACAGGAATTTTTCTCAAAGTTTCAGGATTAATTTCACATAACCTTCATAATTATTCTACAAATTAAGTATCATCATCATCTCCACTATACAGACTTGGAAAAAGAGGCTTAACGAGGTCAAGTAACTTCTGTAAGATTGAGAAACAAGTAAGAGGAGTTAAGGTGTTTTATTCTTGAGCTGGAGCTCTTAAATACATGACTTACTGCCCTTCCTGTACAGCAGTAAATTACATCTCATGCAGGGCCATATTCTGTGGAGCAATGGTTTTTAAGCTTTTATTCTTGAGTAGCACCAAATGAAACACTTTAAATCATGTTTTATGTATGTTTTTACATATTTTAGGTAGATTCTAAGTTGTTTTAATCGTAATTATAAATAGTTTCAGAGGACATAACTTCAGGGATATTACAAATAGTATAAATTTAAAATTAAGAATTTACTATCACTTTTAGGAAATGTATCTTATTTACCACCATTCACATAAAAAAATACCTAAACATATTTTATTATATTCTGAATTTTCTGTGGTTTCCTTTTCTCATTTAATCATGTTTTTATTCTATTTTCCCACAGAATTATGCCTAAATGTTATATGTTATACTTGAAAGATTTAAAAATAACTGTTATATCAGCCTGTCTTATTTTTCTGCAAAAAAAAGTAGGTATAAATATTTAAGCTTTTAAAACACTTTATATGACAATTAATTTAATCTTCTGGATTAGTTATCATTAAATAATTTAGTCACAATTTATTTTAAAATTGTTTATATTTTAAAATTACTATTGACAGACAATATTATTTAGTTTCCGGTGTACAACATAGTGATTAGACATTTATATAACTTACTAAATGATCACCCTAATAAGTCTTATACCCATATGACACTATACATAATTATTACAATGTTATTGATTATATTCCCTATACTGTACTTTACGTCCCTGTGACTATTTTTATAACTGGCATTTTGTACATCTAAAATAATTATTAAATATGAAAAGAAAAATTTTATTAAAAGTTAATTTCTTAATAAGATTGATGAATGTAGAGGGGGATAAATGGTGATGGAGGGAGACTTGACTTGGGGTGGTGGACACACAATGAAATATACAGATGATGTGTTATACAATTATACACTTGAAACCTGTATAATTTTATTAACCAATGTCACCCCAACAAATTCAATAAGATTTTTTTAAATAAATTCAGAGATCCATGGGTGAATATGATTCATTGCTAGAAAGAATAAAGTTCAACATAAATTCTATTCTACATTCTAAAATAGAAATTTATATCCTGAGAAAACTGTTCTTGTAAATAAATAACTAGGTAGGATTAAAAATATTTTTATCTTAATTTTACGATAACGTTTGAACTCATTTTATGTGATATATGCCAAAAATAATGTATAAATCCAGGATCTAAATAATCTGATCCATCAGGTGACAACTCAATCAAGAATTCTTCAATGAAAACAATCTTATAAATGATACATTTATTTACAAACCACTTGACTGGCAGTACTTTTGCTACTTCATCACTACAGTCATTCCCTCCAGCAACACTGGCACTAATATTTTGAACCCTTTGCTTGTCTGGCACCGTGTAGGTTTTATCCTTTCTGGGAAAGCGCCGTGGTGAGAATGGACTCAATGCAGGATGAAAGGTGCATGTGCCTTTCTGCTGGCAAGTCAGAGAAGGGAGGCTGTGAAAGTGGAGGTGGTGAAGGAGAAGCTTCAGAAGCCTCTCTCAGATTCAGTTCAGGAAACTATACCATACCTTGGAAGAGGACCTGGAAATACAGTTTCTTAAAGCTCTCTGAGCCATGTACCCTTAAGAGAATTTTAGTAACCCTGCAGTATAGTATGTCTAACCCAGTTTGAAGATACTGCTATAGAGAAAAAACTTTCATTGTTAACTAGAACAGTTTAATTTCTATGTTACCATATTTCCCCATGTACAGGACGCTCCCATGTGTAAGATGCACCTTAATTTTGGGGTCCGAAATTTGAAAAAAAAATGTATTACATAAAGTTATTGAACTCAAGTTTTATTCATCATAAAATTCATACAACTCCTCATCCACGCGAAAAAATGGGAAATGCAAGTAAAAAAAACCTACAACCACTGTATAAGACGCACCCAGTTTTTAGACCGCAAAATTTTGAAAAAAAGTGTAATGTATACATGGAGAAATATGGACTTACAAAATATATGACCTTTGTCAAGTTAATTATCTTATCTGAGCCTCCATTTCTTTATTGGTAGAAAAGAGAATAATTAATGCCCATGTCTATGATTTTCATAGAGTATTCATTTTGATAGCATTAATGAAGCACCTGCTATATAAAATTTGGTGCAGAAGCTATCATTTCTATAAGCTCATTGAATCTGACACATGGGTGCTTATCATAAGAGCTACTAACCAAGACTAGCAGAAAAGTCTGTTTTGCCACATCTCACCATTAGAACCCATTCCAGCACCAAACACCTCTTCCCTTTCTGAACTTCATTGCTCCACAGAAACCTACTTGCTGCTTGCCCTCATTCAACAATACGTGCTCTTGGGTGATCCTAGGAAGTGGGATTGCCATTCTAAGAGTGTTTTCAGCAAGGTTAGTGTTTGTTTACTTCTTTTGCTAACATGGCAGATGTTGCATCTAGGAGGATTCCAATGTTATTAAGAAAGCACATATAAACAAGATGCCCATGGGTTTTTCTAGAATACATTGTGGTATATGCTTAGAAATAGTTCAGAGATACAGGTGGAACAAACACCCAGCCTCTTTGAGATAGAATATCAGATTGTTAATATAAACACCTGATTATATTAACAATTTCAAATGCACTGTGTGTGTCTTGTCCCTTCAAACAAATTGGAAATACCTCAGAAGTAGGAACCAAATTCTTTGCTTTGATTTCCCACATTAAAAAACAGACTTATACATCTTTGTATTTAAAAGAAAAGCAAACATAAAATACTTATCAATCCTGCACTTACACAGTCCTATAAAGATTGAAAATAGTAAAGATACATTTATCTCCATAAAAATCTATAAGGGGGCTTCAGAGAGCTCTGCTCTGATATTTAGGTGATAAAATAGAAAAATGTCATGAATGTGAATAATATAAAAATATAAATAAATAATTTTCTACTTTACTTCTTTACACTATTTTTTGGATGGACCACATCAATAGCTTCTCTTGCTGAGATTTTATTCTCTTTTATAAGAACAAGTCAAAGAAGAAATTCTAAGCAACAAGTATGTAATAATAATTTATCCAACAAGCTTTTCTTTAATGTACTTGATCTCGTTTGAATTTCAGGAGTGCTTGTGATGTAACTATTATCATTGTTCCGATTTTTCAAATAAGAAAATTTAAGTTTACAGAAGTTAAATAACACATCTAGATTCAAGTCAGTAATTGAGGGAATCAGGGAATTGAATATAGCATTGATTGATTTCAAAATCTGTGCTTTTTTCCCCTGTCACTAGAGTTGGATTGTGTCTGTACTGATTTCCTGACACACCTTAGAGACCTCATTTTTCTGTGTACTATGAAATTAATTTATTGAGTTGCTATTTTCATCCATTAACAGCAAGGTGTGGAATGTGTTATTGACTCACTCTTGTCCAAATATCTCCCCATGGACAGAAAAATGAGCCAGCAGGGACCCTGTTAGCAGTTACAGATGTCAAAATGGCTCAAAGTTCTTTGTGAAGGGCAGTGACAGTTGCCCAAATTACTCTGTGTTATGCCTTCAAATCTGCATGCTGCATTTCTATGGGAAAATAATAAACACAGTTTCAGACTGATGATAACAATAGGAAACCTCAACTTGTCAGCCCATCTCTTTCTTTCTTTCTTTTCTAATAATACTATGAGAGTGTTTGTTTTTTAATATTGATGTGCCTCTCTGATCCCTGAAGATTTAGATTTAATTGGTATAGAATGGGGCTCAGGCACCTGGAGTTTTAAATATACCCAAGTTTATTTTAATGTGTAACCAGGGTTAAAATTCACCAATTTAGGCTAAATTGCTTTCCCTCTGAACTTGAACTCACACTTTAAAAACTTTATTGAATATATTGTTTATCGAATATATTATTTCTTTTGCTTAAAAATTTTCTCCCTTTATATTCTGACAGTGCAAAAGTGCTTCTGCCTTTAAAGATAAACATCATGCACTTCTGCCTTGAAATAATTTCATTCTGGTAACTGTTCCAATGTGGACCTTTGAAAATGATGTTTGAGCCAGTACTAAGGAGCAGGCACTGGGTGGACATTTTTATTTATTTATTTATTTTTAGCTTTTATTGATTCATTTTAGAGAGAGAAGGGAGGGAGGAGCAGAAAGCATCAACTCCCATATGTGCCTTGACCAGGGAAGCCCGGGGTTTCAAACCGGCGACCTCAGTGTTCCAGGTCGATGCTTTTACCCATTGCGCCACCGCAGGTCAAGCACTGGGTGGACATTTTCACATATCATCTTATTTAATTCAGGATGCTCTCTTCTAGGAAGCTGGGTTATAGATGTTGCACTTTATCTTGCGTGTTGGATTTTGAAATGTGAAAAACGACATAGTTAAATCTTCAAAACACAATATGTTAATTTATTTGATTTAATTTAAGTGTATATCCAACCAAGTTTTATATCTCATAGTGTTTCAGATATTTGATTAGAAAAAAAGAGAAGATAGAAAAATGTACATCAGGGCATCTGAAGATTAAAGAGAAGTGACTGTTAAACACACTGTCTATATTCCCCCTAATTTACTCTCCTAATGTGCAACATAATTCAGAAACTATGAAGTTCAGAGGCTTATAAATTTACATATAATAATTTTAGAAAGTTGTATTTGATTGATGAGTACTTTAAAAAGGTTTTATATTTATGCTATTTGCAGCAGAAGCATAATATTGTAGATCAAAAAGATTTTGGATCTAGGCAAGTCCTTAGATATAATGGAAGCATTAACTTTCAGTCCAATTCAAGTTTTCTCAAATAAAGTACTAGCTCTACAGCCATAAAGGTAATTAATTAGCATTTATGTTTATTAAGAAATGCTCTAAATTTGACTCAGAAACATTTTTCAAATATAGAAACAGAACAACGAGGTAAATGTAGAGGCATGTTAGTCTTACTATATAATTATGTATTAAATGATGGTTAAAGTCAGAAATCCTCCACAGCCTTGGCTAGTTGGTGGTAGAGCATTGTCCTGGTGTGTGGAAGCCCTGGGTTTGATTCCCAGTCAAAACACACAGGAGAAGTGCCCATCTGCTTCTCTACTCTTCCCCCTCTCCTTTTTCTCTATCTCTCTTCCTCTCCTGCAGCCAAGGCTCCACTGGAGCAAAGTTGGCCCAGGTGCTGAGGATGGCTCCATGGCCTCTGCCTCAGGCACTAGAATGGCTCCTGTTGTAAGGGAGCAATGCCCCAGATGGGCAGAGCATCACCCCCTAGTGGACATGCCAGGTGGATCCTGGGCTGGTGCATGGGGGAGTCTATCTCTCTGCCTCCTTGCTTCTCACTTCAGAAAAAAAAATCCTCCACAAATTCTGTGGTCCTCAAAAGTATGATCCTAGAGCCATCAGCATCATCAATAAACTAGTTAGTAATGCAAATACTCAAACCCAGCGGTTCTCAACCTGTGGGTCGCGACCCCAACGGGATCGCCTAAAGTCATCAGAAAATACATAATGCATATCAGGTATTTACATTCCGAATCATAACTGTAGTAAAATTACAGTTATGAAGTAGCCACCAAAATTATTTTTTGGTTTGGGGTCACTGCAACATGAGGAACTGTATTGCGGGGTCACGGCATTAGAAAGGTTGAGAACCACTGCTCTAACCCCACTTGAGAACTACTGAATCAGAAAGTCAGTGGAATTTGCCACTTGTGTTAACATGTTTTCCAAGTGATTCTATTACTAAGTCTGAGAACTACTGCTCTAATTGTTTTCATAAAACGTCAAATTCAGTCATAATTAGTCATGATCATCTCCACAAACTCGATAAAAGAGAGCAAAAGAACCAGAACCATTTTATGTATTCTCACTTTAAATTATTATTTTAATCATCAGACTAGTTTCTCCTCTTTGTAACCTCAATATTTGTATGTTTTTTGTGTGCATGCACATGTCTAATCTTTTTTTACTTACATTTTATAAATGCACAGTATGTATATAATTACATCATCCCGTGATTTTTTCAATCTTTTATAGATCTTAGTTACAGTTTATAAACACATCTACAGAATGATCTTACATATTAAGAATAAGGGTCCACTTCTTCATGTAAAATATGTCTGAAACTTGCTTTAAGCTAAAATTTTAAATGTCTTTCTATAGTCTAAGGTTAGTGTGTTTGGGAAGACTTGGGAACACTGAACCACACAGCAGAGTCCTGTAGTTCACAAAGTTGCACAGACTGAAACAAGGAGAGATCTTCATAGACAAAAGTATCATTTAAGCTGTGTTCTTCTCTTCCTGCTCTTTACTTATGACTGAATTGATACTACTTGGTATTTTTTTTTTCTGGTGTATTTTCCTGTATGTGCTAAAACATTAATTATGTATTAATGCTAACTATATTTTAAGCAAAAGTTGGGTAGCTAACTATCCTAGTCTCTGATACCCCCAGACTGTTCTGGTTTTAGCCCTAAAATTTCTATGTCCTAGATAGACCAGCTTCATAAGCATGCAACTGAGTGTTCCCTACTCAGAACTGCCTATACTTGGTTCAATGCTTTGTTGTTGATATCTTAAAATTTCTTAATAATTTTCTTTTCTTTTTCCCTTTAATTTAATTAATTGGAGCGACTCTGGTTAACAAAATTATACAAGTTTTAAATGTACAGTTCTGCAACACGTCATCTGTCCACTGTATTGTGTGTTCACCACCCCAAGTCAAGTCTACTTCTATCACCATTTATGCCCCATATACTCTCTCCCCACCCCCTACAGTCACCACACTGTTGTGTCTCTGAGTTTTTTTCTTTCTTGTTCAATCCCTTCACTCCCCCAGCCCTATGCTCGACAGCTGTCAGCCTGCTCTGTATTTATGAGTCTGTCTCTATTTTGCTTGTTAGTTCATTTTTTTCTTTAGATTCCACATATGAGTGAAATCATACAGCATTTGTTCTTCTTTGGCTTATTTCACTGAGCATAATGTTCTCCAGGTCCACCCACGCTATTACAAAGGGTAAGATTTTCTTCTTTTCTGTGGCCATGTAGTATTCCATTGTGTTAATGTACCACAGCTTCTAATCCACTCATTTACTGATGGACACTTGGGCTGCTTTCATGGTATACAATGTTTTAATTTTGCACTAAGCTCTACAAATATTGTAACTTGTCCTGGTTTGCAGAAAGCCCATATTAGCCCCAAGCATACAGATGGTTAGTTACCTTGTAAAGGTTCTATGTACCAACCTTCATTGGCTTGATTTGATAGGCCATTTGTATAATATATATATACAAGTCGATTAAATCATTTAAGTGTGTCCTACTATCTCATTTATATCTTTTATTTTTAATTAGTCAAGATCATTTAATGATGTTTTAATATGCAAGTCACAGATTCATATCTATAATTCCCCACAATTAATATTATAACATTTGCATTACATGTTATAGTTCAAAAAACACTTTCAGGTAGATTTTCTCATTAGATATTCCCAGTCATATACTAGCAAAAAATTAGTAATGAAATCTTAGAGGAAAATGAGGGATGTATGGAGAACATCTTGATTTGTAACATCTGTCAGTTTTCATGGTATAAATATTCCATTACTGCTAATTTCAAAATACCAACCTAATGTCATTGAGTAAAGAGTTGGGAAAAGATGCTATCAGTTCTCACAGGAGATGTATCAGCCCCAGCCCACCATTGGATATTCCTCATAGAAGGGAGACATAGTAGGTATGAACATGCTTATACTGCAGATGAAGATAATGAGCTTGGGGAATCTGGATGACATGTTAAAGGTCACATATCTTCTGAATTGCTAATGCCAAAGCTATATCCTCAGTCTTCTCATTTCAAATTCTTTGTTCTTCCCCTTATACCATTTCATTTTTATCTTTCATA
Source organism: Saccopteryx leptura (assembly GCF_036850995.1). Taxonomy (NCBI): domain Eukaryota; kingdom Metazoa; phylum Chordata; class Mammalia; order Chiroptera; family Emballonuridae; genus Saccopteryx; species Saccopteryx leptura. The sequence continues at coordinate 74,796,333 of NC_089503.1, read as the reverse complement.
TCTATAAATTTGTATACAGGGATTATTGCTATTAATATATAATATTAGCATATATATGCCACGGATATAAAATTAACATTAAGTAAGGTTAGTTGTAGGAAAACATAATTAATAAAGATTCTACTTATATTAAATTAAGGGTAATTATTTTTAAGATACGTTCATTAAAATCACTTAAAAATATCTTTGAATTTTTCACAAATGTGTCTTGCATCGATCAGTCTTCGATTTCAAAGTGCCTTATGCTTACATGTCACAAAGCCTCATTGTCACAATTTAATTATAAATGAAATATGATTCATACATTTTTTTGTTTCTCTTTGTTACTACTTATCACTTGGCAACAAACTACTGCTATTACTATGCTTTTAAATCTTGGGTGGTAGGCATCAGGCTGTGTTTCCTTATGTTCTTATGAAACTTAATCCTCAGAGTAACTCTATAAAGAAGATGACAATATTTTTTTCTGGTTTATTTTTCTAGTTCCAACAGTATCCCGTTTCCCTTAATTATTTCCATAAAAATTATTTTAAAACCCAAACAAATAAACAACAAAAAGAAACTGAGGCATCTGATCCAGACCATTTTTCCATAACATATTTGATCAGGGTAGAGAACGCCCTCTCCTGGTGGTTCCCACTCCCGCTCTTCCTGTGGATGAGTACATTAGAGACTTCCTACCACAGGACTTCAGAGGGCAATCAGATTCCTGTCACAAAGCTCAGAGAAGGAAGGCTGCAATTCTTGGGTAGAACCAGCAACATTTAAGGCCAGATATTCACCTTCTTAAGACTAATGGGTTTTTTTTTCTGTAAAATTTAATTCCATTACTGAATTTCAAAAATTTGCAGAAGGATATAATTGCATCTGAGTTTGCTTTTCAAAAGTAATTCTAAGTAGGAAGTACTATCATTTTGTTACACTTCGGATATCAGTTCAATTCAGGACTAATACTTTTCTGAAGTAATTTTTGTCCACTGGAGGTCTCAAATACTAATCTACTTCATTGTTTAAAATTTGGTTTCTAAATGGAGCTAGAAAATTAGGCAGTGCATCAGCAGGCAAGAACGACTTTATTATTTAATGAAAATTTCCTACTCCAGAGATTGTTCTAAGTAATTTACAAGTGTAAACTCTTGTAGTCTCTATAACAACACATGAGGTAGGTATTATTATCTTCACTTTGTAAAGGAAGGACTTCAAGTAAAGACAGGTTAAACGTACCAAAACTCATCTGGCTAGTTAGAGGTAGTATCAGAATTTTAAGCTAGGTAGTCTGATCCTTAATCATTACTCTCTACTTCCTCTAAAATTAGATTACTCTATTTGGAAGTCTTGGAAACATGACCTCACCTGTTGATGATCCAGTTTTGCTACTTATTAGCTGTATGATATTGTAAGTTTTTAAAATTCTCTAAATCTGTTTCTCATCTATGAGATGAATGTAATAATAAATATAAGATTTTTGAAAGGAGTAATTAAAATAATACATGTGAAATGTTTCAGGAATATAACTGTTGATGTCAGCAGTTAATATTAATAACAGGCACTGTCTGGGAATTTGTAGGACCATTTCGTTAGGATATTGAAAGGAGCTTGTAACTTTTCCGCCATTTCTTCTTTGCACTTTACCTGACCTGCCTCAGCTCATCCTTGAGGATATCAGATCCTCAGAGTTTCTCTGACAGTAACACTCGGTTAGGTCCCTCTATTAATAACATCAGTACTTCCCTCTTTCTGATCATTTATTTCCTTTAGATTATAATTACTTATTCATGGGTCAGTTCTTCATTAGACTGTTAAGTTCCAAAAAAGAAGGATCTGCATCATATGTAAGGTTATTCCTAGTGTTTTACAAATTGCCTGCACACAATAGATGCTTTATAAATGGTTGTTGAGTAAATAAATGTGATATTTATTTGTTTTTCTAAAACAGGTAACTTTAGTTGCTAATGTAATTTTAAAAATCAGTGAAGGTAAATTTTTTTGGACCATGCCTATAACATTCCAAGGTTATGGATCATGGCTCTGAATACAGTTCTTATGTTTTAATATAATAGGCCTATCCTCTCAATATTCTCCTGATGGAATACTTAACTGTATATAGAGAAAGGGCAAAGCAGCTTGTATGAAAAATACCTATGGCGTTGCTCAGCATGGCGAAGATGATAGTAGATGTTAGAGAAAAAAAGATAAGTGATTCTTCATTCAAGCAAAGCATGACAGCAAAAATAATTATTCACTCACAAATTATGAAATACACTTTGATAGATGCCACTTAGAATGAAGAATATATAATGGCTAATAAAAAAGAATTTTGTGCCTTTTTTTCTACTTGGTAAAAAACAATAGGTAAGTGGAAAAATACTGTAGAAAAGAAGGAAAATAAAGCAAGGTCAAGAAAATAATGTCAAGTGAGAGAAAAATTAATTATCTTTTTTAATTTTTTAATTTTATTTAAAGAATTAACTTTAACAGGGTGACATTGATCAATAAGAGTACATATGTTTCAGGTGAACATTTCTATAGCATTTGAACTGTTAATTATATTGTATGCCCATCACCCAAAGTCAAATCATTTTCCATCACCTTATATTTGTCCTTCTTTAAATCCTTCCTCCCACCCACTCTCTGCTTCCCCTGTCCCCCTCCTCTGTATCCCCTTACCCCTGGTAACCACTCACTTCTATCTATGTCTATGAGTCTCAGTTTTAAATACCACATATGTGTGAAATCGTATAATTCTTAGCTTTTTCTGATTTGCTTATTTCACTCAGTATAATGTTCTCAAGGTCCATACATGTCATAAATGTCACTATGTCATTGTTTCTTATGACTCAGTAGTATTTTATTGTATAGTTGTACTATACCTTCTTTATTCAATTCTCTATCAAAGGACACTTTGTTTCCATGTCTTGGTCACTGTGAATAATGCTGCGATGAACATGGGGGTGCATGTGTCTTTATGTACCAATGTTTTTGAGTTTTGGGGGTAGATACCCAGTAGAGGGATTGCTGGGTCATATGCTAGTTCTATTTTTAATTTTTTGAGGAACCACCATACTTTCTTCCATATTGCATTCCCACCAGCAATGAATGAGGGTTCCTTTTTCTCCACAGCCTCTCCAACACTTGTTATTACCTGTCTTATTGATAATAGCCAGTTTAACAGGTGTGAGGTGGTATCACATTGTAGTTTTGATTTGCATTTCTTGAATAGCTAGTGAAGATAAGCATCTTTTCATATATCTGTTGGCCACTTATATGTTCTCCTGGGAGAAGTGTCTGTTCAGGTCCTCTTCCCATTTTTTAAATTGGATTGTTTGCTTGCTTGTTGCTGAGCATTTTAAATTCTTTATATATTTTGGATATTAACCCTTTATCAAAGCTACTGTTTGCAAATATCATCTCCCATTCAGTTGGCTGCCTATTTGTTTTGTTGTGAGTTTCTTTTGCTGTGCAGAAGCTTTTTAGTTTGATATAGTTCCATTTACTTATTTTTGTCTTTACTTCCCTCGCCTTTGGGGTCAAATTAGTAAATTGTTCTCTACGACCAAGGTCCATGAGCTTAGTACCTATGTTTTCTTCAAAGTAATTTATCATTTCAGTTTTTTTTTTTTTACAGAGACAGAGAGAATCAGAGAGAGGGATAGATAGGGACAGACAGATGGACAGACAGAAAGAGGGAGATGAGAAGCATCAATTCTTCATTGTGGCACCTTAGTTGTTTACTGATTGCTTTCTCATATGTGCCTTGACCAGGGGGCTACAGCAGGCCGAGTAACCCTTGCTCAAGCCAGAGACCTTGGGCCCAAGCAAACCAGATGAACCCATGATCAAGCTGGCGGCCTTGGGGTCTTGAACCTGGGTCCTCTGCATTCCAGTCCGATGCTCTATCTACTGCGCCACTGCCTGGTCAGGCTATTTCAGATCTTATGTTTAGGTCTTTGGTCTATTTTGAATTGATTCTTGTGCAGGGGGCAAACTGTAGTCAAGTTTCACTCTTTTGCATGTGGCTTTCCAATTTTCCCAGCGCTATTTATTGAAGAGGCGTTCTTTTCTCTATTGTGTGTTTTTGGATCCTTTGTTGAAGATGATTTGTCCAAGTATATGCGGTTTTTTATCTGGGCTCTCGATTCTGTTCCATTGGTCTGTATGTCTGTTTTTCTGCCCATGCTATACTGTTTTGATTATTGTGGCTCTATAGTATACTTTGAAGTCAGGTAGTGTGATACCTCTGGCTTCAACCTTTTTCCTCAGGATTGCTTTGGCTATCTGGGTTTTTTAATGGTACCATACAAACCTGGTAATTTTTTGTTCTATTTCTTTAAAAAATATCATTGGGATATTGATAGGAATTGTATTAAATTTGTATATTGCTTTGGGTAATATGGCCATTTTTACTATGTTAGATCTTCCAAAACATGAACATCGGATATTTTTTTCATTTCATTGTGTCTTTTTCAATTTCTTTCAATAATGTTTTGTAGTTTTCAGTATATAGATCCTTCACATCCTTTGTTAAGTTTATTCCTAGGTTTTTTGTTTTTTGGGTTTTTTTTTTTGCAATTGTAAAGAGAAGTGTTTTTATTTATTTAGTTAGTTAGTTCATTTTCCGATGTTTCATTGTTGGCATATTGGAAAGCAGTGGACTTCTGTATATTGATTTGTATCCTGTGATTCTACTGTATTGGTTTATTATTTCTAATAGTTTTTTGGTGGAGTCTTTGGGGTTTTCTATATACAGAATCATGTCATCTGCAAAAAGTGATGATTTTACTTCTTCTTTCCTGATATGAATGCCTTTTATTTCTTTCTCTTGCCTGATTGCTCTAGCTCTAACTTCCAGAACTATGTTGAATAAGAATGAAGAGAGAGGGTAGCCTTGTCTTGTTCCTGATTTTAGAGAAAAAGGCTTAATTTTTTTCACCATTTAGTATGATAGTAGCTGTTGGTTTATCAGTTAATATTATTATGTTGAGGTACTTTTCTTCTATTCTGATTTTATTGAGTGTTTTAAACATAAAGGGATGTTGTATCTTATTGAATGCCTTTTCTGCATCTATTAATAGGATCATATGATTTTTGTTCTTTATTTTGTCCATGCGGTGTATTCTGTTGATCAATTTCCACATACTGAACCATCCTTGGGCTCCTGGAATAAATCCCACTTGATTGTGGTGTATTTTTTTTAATGTGTTGTTTTATTTGATTTGCTAGTATTTTGTTTAGGATTTTTGCATCTATATTCATTAGAGATATTGGTCGCTAATTTTCTTTTTTTGAGTTGTTGCTTTCCAGGTTTTGGTATGAGGGTTATGTGGGCCTCATAAAATGTGTTGGGTAGTATTGCTTCTTCTATTTTTTGGAAGACTTATTTTGGAAGGATAGGTATCAAATCTTCTTTGAATGTTTAGTAGAATTCACCAGTGTAGCCATTTGGTCCTGGACTTTTGCTTTTGGAGAGGTTTTTGATAGTTATTTCTATTTCCTTCCTGCTTATAGGTCTATTTAGGTTTTCCAATTCTTCGTGACTCTGTCTAAGAAGATTGTATAGTTCTAGGAATATATTCATTTCCTCTAGGTGGTTGAATTTTGTGTCATATAATCTTTTATAATATTCTACTATGATCCTTTGTATATCTATGATGTCTGTGGTAATTTCTCCTCTTTCATTACTGATTTTGTTTACATGATCCTTTCTCTTTTTTCCTTAGTGAATCTAGCCAGTAGTTTGTCGATTTTATTGATCTTTTCCAAGTACCATCTCTTGTATTAATTTTTTCTATATTTATTTGTTCTCTATTTCATTTACTTCTCTTCTAATTTTTACTATTCCCTTTCTTCTGCTGACTTTGGGTTGCCTTTGTTCTTCTCTCTAGTTCCTTAAGGTGTGATGTTAGGTTGTTTACTTGAGATCTCTCTTGTTTCTTGATATAAACCTGTAATGCTATAAACTTCCCTACTCTTACTGCTTTTGCCACATCCCAGAAATTTTGATATGTTGTGTTGTCATGTTCATTTATCTCTGCTTTTATTTTCTTTGACCCAGTCATTTTTTTAGAATTATGTTGTTTAATTTCCACATTTTTGTGGGTTTCTTTGCTTCCTTTTTACAGCTGAATTCTAATTTCAAAGCCATATAATCAGAAAATATGCTTGTTAAAATTTCAATCTTCCTGGATTTGATGTTAGTTTAGTGGCCCAACATATGCTCTATCCTTGAGAATGTTCCATGCACACTGGAGAAGAATGTTATCATCTGACGTTTTGGGATGAAATATTCTGTAAATGCCCATTATGTCTATTTGGTCCAGAGTGTCATTTAAAGCTAATATTTTTTACTGACTTTCTGTCTGAATGATCTGTCTAAAGCTATCAATGGTGTGTTAAAATCAATTATGATCCTGTTTAGTCTGCTTCTATTTTGAGATCAGTTAGTAGATGTCTTATGTATTTTGGTGCTCCCTAGTTTGGTGTGTATATATTTAGAAGTGTTATGTCTTCTTGATACAATGTCTCCTTTATCATTATGAAATGTCTATTTTTGTTTTTGGTTACTTTTATTGTATTGAAGTCAGCATTGTCAGACATGAGTATGGCTATTCCTGCTTTTCTTTGGATATTAGTTACTTAGAGAATTGTTTTCCAACCTTTCACTTTGAACCTACTTTTGTCCTTGCAGCTTAGATGTGTCTCTTGAAGACATCATATGGTTGGGTTTTGCTTTTTGATCCAGTCTGTTACTCTGTGCCTCTTTATTGGTGAGTTCAGTCCATTTACAGTTAGGGTAATTATTGACACGAGGCTTTCCTATAGCCATTTTATGTTTTCTTTTCTGGTAGCTCTGTATCTTGTTTGGTTCTTCTCTCCTTTTTTTTTTTTTCTGTTTCTGTCAGTTGTTTTTGTTTGATAGTATTCCATACTTCTTTCCCTTGTTTCTTCTTTTCTTAAGCTGTGTATTTCACTGGTGGCTTTTTTGTGGGTGGTTACTGTTAGACTATTAAGAGAAAAATGTTCATATATACAAGAATCCTTTGTCTTATGAGTGCTTCTGTACTCTATCCTCCTTTGATACTGCAGATAATTATCCTTTCCCCCTTTATGTTATTGTTGGTCACAGATTATCCTTATTTTTATTGTGACCTTGTTAGAGCTTTTACTTGTAGTTTTGATTTGTTTTGTTCTTTGTACCTGGTTGAATAACCCCCGTGAGTATTTTATATACTGGGATTTTTCTGGTGACAAATTCCCTCAGCTTCTGCATGTCTGTAAAAGTTTTTATTTCTCCTTCATATTTGAAGGATAACTTTGATGGATATAGTATTGTTGGCTGGTCATTCCTTTCTTTTAGTATTATGAATGTTTGGGTCTACTCTCTTCTGGCTTGTAAAGTTTCTGCTAAAATGTCTGATGATAACCTAATGGGCTTTCCTTTATGCTATGTTCTACTTTTCCCTTGCTGGCTTGAGGATTCTTTCTTTGTCATTGATTTTTGACAGTTTTATTATGATAGACCTTGGAGTGGGTCTCTTTGGGTTGCAGGAACTTGGTGTTCTGTTTGCTTCTTGGATTCAAGGCTCTAACTCTTTTCATAGGCTTGGGAAATTCTCAATTATTTGTTTGAATAGGCTCTCCATTCCCTTCTCCCTCTTTTTTTCTTCTGATATACCCATTATTCTTATATTGCTCTTTCTGATGGAATCAGACAATTCTTGTAGAGCTCTCTCAGTTTTTTTAAATTCATGAGTCTCTCTCCTCTTCTCTCTGTAGCATTTCTGGTTGCCTATCTTCAATGTCACTGACTTTTTTTCTCTCTTAGGCTTGCTCTATTAGCTAACTTGCTACCTCAAAGTCTTCAATTTATGTATTGAAGTTTTCATCTCTATTTTTAAAGTTTCAATCTTCTTGGTGAGGTATCCATTTTGTTCATTAATTTGTTTTCTGAGCTCATTAATTTTCCTATTGGTGTCTTCTTGCATCTTGTTGAGTATTTTCAGAACTTCGATTTTGAATTTTCTATCATTTAACTCCAGAGTTTCCATGTGATTGAGGTTTTTTTTTTTTTTTTTCTGGAAAAAATTTTATTTTCTTTCTGAACTACATCTTTGTCATGTGTAGCCAGGGTATTTTATTTCTTCTTCTTTGATGGCATTTGAAAGCAATATTGTTAAGAACCCTAACCAAAACAACGTTAGTCCAGTACACAGATCTTTCAGGTGCACCTGTGAGCCCAGCTGGGGTTCCTTTGCTGTGTTATAGTCATTCGATCTGCTGAAATTTCAAGGGGAGAGATCAGGAGTATCTCTCACACCATTACTCTGGTGTCATCAATTATCTTTTCTAAACCAAGAATTGAGGCTAGAATGAAATTGAGGTATTCCAGCCCCAAACTAAGATCCCTTGCAGTTATTGGATCTTGAGGAAAAAAAGTCTGAAAAGTCTCAAACAGAAAGACCCAATATATTCATTCAATGTCTTCATAAAACCCATTTTCTCAAACTCCTAGATGCATATCCAACTTCATAGTTAGGTGTGACCTTGTGAATGTATTGTGGCCAGTGAAGTGTGGGCAGAAGGTAGGTAGGCCACTTGCAGGTTTGGCCTATATATTCCTTCTGTAGGACCCTCAAATCACCCTGTTTTTTTTTTTTGTTGTTGTTGTTGTGTTTTGTTTTTATTTTCTCTCAAGAAGTACAAAATCCATCAGAAAGCTGGGAGATATTAGAGTCACTGAAGTGTCCATGTGAAAGGCCACTCCCCAACTATTAATAACTAAACTGCATGTTGTATGAGCAAGAAATTGAGCAATTTTTATTAGGTAGACCAGTGGTAGTCAACCTGGTCCCTACCGCTCACTAGTGGGCATTCCAGCTTTCATGGTGGGTGGTAGTGGAGCAACCAAAATATAAATAAAAAGATATATTTAACTATTATAAGTTGTTTTATAAAGATATATTCTGTCAAACTTAGCGAAAATCCAACATAAAATACTTGGTAAGTAATTATTATTATATGCTTTAACTTGCTATAACTCTGCTTTATAAATTTTATAACATAAAGTTAATTCCCTACTTTATAAATCACCATTACTGTGGAACCGGTGGGCAGTTAGAAAATTTTACTACTAACAGAAATACAAAAGTGGGTGGTAGGTATAAAAAGGTTGACTACCCCTGGGTTAGACAATTAAGATTTGATGGTTTGGTTTTTTTTTTGTTTGTTTGTTTTTTACAGGGACAGAGAGAGAATCAGAGAGAGGGATAGATAGGGACAGACAGGAATGGAGAGAGATGAGAAGCATCAATCATCAGTTTTTTGTTGCGACATCTTAGTTGTTCATTGATTGCTTTCTCATCTGTGCCTTGACTGCGGGCCTTCAGCAGACCCAGTAACCCCTTGTTCAAATCAGCAACCTTGGGTCCAAGCTGGTGAACTTTTTGCTCAAGCCAGATGAGCCCATGCTCAAGCTGGCGACCTCGGGGTCTCGAACCTGGGTCTTCTGCATCCCAGTCTGACTCTCTATCCACTGTGCCACTGCCTGGTCAGTGATGGTTTGTTTATTAAAGCTCCTATGTCTTAGTCAGTTTAGGCTTCTATAATAAAGTACCATAGACTAGGTAAATTTATTGATTAAAAGATTTGGGGGCCAGTATGATCAAGTTCTGGTGATGGCCCTTTTCTAGCTGGCAAACTGCTGACTTCTGGTTCATCATGATTTCTTACATGGTGGACAGCAGAGATGAGAAGCAAACTGTTATACTCCTATAATGGCATTAATTCTATTATGACTTCATTTATCCTAATTAAATCCCAAAGTCCCGCCTTTCAATACTATCACATTGGTGGATACGATTTCAACATATGAATTTGAGGGGGACACAAACATTCAGTTGATAACATTCTATCAAGTTACTCTAATGCATTCCAGTTACCTAAGTTATAGAATAAATATTCACAAGTTCAATAACTTGGAATATCTAGAGTAAGAAAATATTATGATGCTTCATTTACCAATACAGAATTAATGTTTTTTATATGAAACTTTGTAGACAGACCACTGTAGTAAGAGTTCTTCATTTTAATTTTACATATTTCAAACACTAGGAAAAGGGATTGTGTTAGAAACTGCCTTTTTCACTAATACTAATTCTTCTCTTTTTCCTAATAATGAATATCCTAAATGTAGTAGGGCACATGGCTAGCTGGAGATTACACTTCCCAGTTTCCCTTTGGAATTAAGTGTGGCCATGCCTATTTGTGCATAGGAATAAAACAGACTTGATGATAGACATGTCTCACTTATGCCTTTAAATAGAAATGGGCATGTACTCCTGCCCCACTTTGTACTCTTCTTGCTAATTAAGATGAAGATACTAGAATGAAGATATAGAGATAGCTTGGAGTTGAGGATGATAAATTGTACTACCAGTCCTGGATTGTTTAACTGTATTGTTTCGTGAGAGCAAAATGAAAATCTATTTTTTGAAGTCACATTACTTGGGTTTTCTTTTTTACACTATTTTAAAATGAGCCTCAATTAATAGAAGTGGACTAATGAAGCAGTATCCTATGAAACTAACAGCCTGTAGAATCTTGGAAGAAATACACAGAACTACAATGGAGTTTAGTGTTTATATAAGTGATGCTTCTTATCTTGATTAATTACCATATTTCAAGCATTTCTGCCTATGAAACTGATCCTTTTTATTAATACATTCTCTCCTATTCATTTAAGCACTAAAGTTATAAATCCAAGATCACAATCTTTTAAAACTTTTCTCGGAAAGTCACCTACTACGAGGTCACTGTCACAAGCTTCTGAATTTACTACAGGAGAAAAAAAATCAATATATTTTGAGTTAAAATTATTGATAAAAGATAATAAAATTCTAGTACCTTTAATAAATCTTAGAAAAGATTTTCTTCATTGTAATATAACAGAGGATCTCCACATTTAACAAGTATATTATTTGATGCTTATATAAACACTCAGACACAGGTAGTAGAGAAATATTATCTTCATTTCATAAATAATGTGCTATGTGAAGTTACCCAAGATATCATGTCTTGAATTCAAGTGATCTCTCTTCAATGATGGTAGCATACTTATCACATTTCTAAATTTCAGATTCCAGCTCTGGAATGTATGATCTATGTTGCTATAAGCAAATGACTTTGACTTTTTGACATTTTTAAAAAATTCTATAAATGGGGATAATAGTATATATAGAACTTACCACTTAGAATGTGTTTTATAAAAGGTAGGTAAATTGTTTACTAAAATACCTGACAGTAAATTCTCAATAAATGTCAGCTATTTGTTTTTTTAGGTTTTCATTTTTATGGGAATAGCTTTATAGTACAGTAAAAATGAAAATCCTTAGGGAGTACCATTTACATTATATTTTATGATTATTTTATTCTCTACAGAAAAATGTGGTAAAATTTGGATGGTATCCCTAGAGTTGTAAAATGCAGTAACCTTAATGAATTTTAAGAACTAGATAAATTTTTATCTTGAAACAAGTGTCATGTCTCCAAATACTTAGCATTAGAAACAAACTTCTTTCTCACATTTTTCCTTGGATCTAACTATTGCTTTACTATAAATTTCTACTAAAGTCTATATCTAAATAAATGAATAATCACTTTTTTTTTTTTGTATTTTTCTGAAGCTGGAAACGGGGAGAGACAGTCAGACAGACTCCCACATGCACCCGAACGGGATCCACCCAGCACGCCCACCAGGGAGCGACGCTCTGCCCACCAGGGGGCGATGCTCTGCCCCTCCAGGGGGTCGCTCTGTTGTGACCAGAGCCACTCTAGCGCCTGGGGCAGAGGCCAAGGAGCCATCCCCAGCGCCGGGCCATCTTTGCTCCAATGGAGTCTCGCTGCAGGAGGGGAAGAGAGAGACAGAGAGGAAGGAGAGGGGGAGGGGTGGAGAAGCAAATGGGCGCTTCCCCTGTGTGCCCTGGCCGGGAATCGAACCCGGGTCCCCCGCACGCCAGGCCGACGCTCTACCACTGAGCCAACCGGCCAGGGCCATGAATAATCACTTGGATCAGCCCAAACATAACTATAGTAAAGAAAAGAATAACTAGTCATAGTTTCTGGCATAAAATCAATTTGGTCTAAATAGATGGAGCTAATTCCTGGCATTTGTAGATGCAGAATTTTAATTTTAGACTAGACTGTCCCAAATAAGTTTCTAGAAATTGGTATACCCAAAGATTTTAAAATTGTATTTGGGGAAATAAATGACACAAGGTGATGATAGTTTTGCGTCGGGTTTATAGTCAAATTAGTTGGAAATATTTTGGGTTAAACCAAAAGAAACCTCTATATTGTAGAACTTTTTAGATCCTTTAGTCTAAGATGTGTTTTGAAGCTCTAAAAAGGTATGTACCATCTATTATTTCCCAAATACTTTAATGTAATGATTAATTTTTTCTATTGATCTTATTCTATACAGATATCTTTAAAGAAAAAAAAATTGCTTCCTTCAATGGATTAAAACTATTTATATCAGATTCCCAAAGCCAATGACATGTAACCATTTATATATGGGTTTTTTTTTCCAAACCAGAAATTTGACTCAACTGTAAGATTTAAAAATGGAAGCAAGACTCTTTCTTAACCAGTAAGCTAGCCTATTCAACCACTTGGCCATTGCCTCATTAAAAGGTTAATATTTCGTATTTTTCTGTAAATAAATCATAGACATTATGAATTGATATGGAAATTTATTTCATCATAAAATATGACCATACAATAAAAAGCAACTGCTAATTCTGTCTACATAAATGAAAACAAAGTAAGGATATCTAAAAAGAATGGTTTTAAAGTTAATATATATATTTTAGACATATTCACAAAATTAACAAGTTCTTGGTTTACTAGAACTATTATATGATTATATATTTAAGAAAATTCTCAGGAAACAATATGTAGGTTTAGGTGAATTGAACATAAGTAATTGAGAAATTATTTATTCGCTGGGCAATAATTCTTCCATTAATCTTAAACTTTCAGAAAGGAAAGTGATAATAACTATTTGTGAAATGCAACATTGAAAACAATGTATATTATGTTTTTTAAGCCTACTTTTCCACACATCAATATTTGTAATATTACTGTAGTGCTACAAATCGCATCTCTTCATATTTATGAGTTAGTAAATACAATGCACAAAAAATATTGCCAATTCTTAACCAAAAAAAGGTTCATAATTTTGTAGCTTTTTATTTTATTATTTGAAAGTAAATTTTAAATATTTCCCTAAAAGTTTTATTTGTATTTTTGTTTAGTAATTTCTTTCAGTTCACATACAATTATAAGAAGTAATAAAGATCTCATTACTCTTTGTTTAATTGTCCTCAATGGTAATGCCTTGAAAAACTATAACACTACATGACAGCCAGAATACTCTCATTGAAAGAGTAAATATATGACACTTACATATAAACTAACTGAATTTTTGTAATAAACTTAACTTTGTTTATAACATAGAATTCTTTTTATATAGTGCTAAATTCTATTTGTTAATATTTTGTTAAAGATTTTTATATCTACTTGCATGAGGAATATTAGCCTGATTTTTTTTAAATTTTCTATTTTTTAAATGATATTTTCTTGTTATCTTGATATTATTGATTTCTAATTTGATTATATTTTGGTAGGGAAACACAATCTGTATAATTTCAGTACTTTTTTTTTTTTTTTACAGAGACAGAGAGTCAGAGAGAGGGATAGATAGGGACAGACAGACAGGAATGGAGAGAGATGAAAAGCATCAATCATCAGTTTTTCGTTGTGACAACTTAGTTGTATATTGATTGCTTTCTCATATGTGCCTTGACCACAGTGACCTTGGGTCCAAGCTGGTGAGCTTTTTGCTCAGACCAGATGAACCCACGCTCAAGCTGGGGACCTTGGGGTCTCAAACCTGGGTCCTCTGCATCCCAGTCTGACACGCTATCCACTGTGCCACTGCCTGGTCAGGCTCAGTACTTTTTTTTTGATTGATGTTTGTTTTATGGTATAGAATACAGTCTATCTTAATATGTATTTTGAAGACATTGAAAAAGAATGTTTATTTCTTTGTTGTTGGGTGAAATGTTCTATAAGTTTCAATTAAATACTTTTGGTTCATGAGTTCTTCTACATCCACATAGATTTTCTGTCAAGTCCTACTAATTGTAGAGAAAGGGGTATTAAGGTCTCCATTTATAATTGTGGATGTGTTTACTTTTCCTTTCGGTTCTTTTAGTTTTGCTTTGTATATTTTGGAGCTCCTTTGTTTGGCACATACATATTTAGGATTGCAGTGTCCTCTTGGTGAAACGATTTATTTATCATTATGTAATGTCCCACTCTGTCATCTCAGGATTACTGTCTATTGATTGCTCTTTTTTTTCACTAAAGTATGAGATTTTCTTGCTCCTTATTCCAATTTTATATCTACGTGAGTTTGGATTTTCTTCAAGTTCTTGAACCAAACACCATTTCATAATACATTAAATATAGAAGCAGACATAGAATCCAGATCTCTTTTTTAAAATAAATAAAGCAGTGTTATGCCACTTAATATTTTTTAAAATATATTTTAATTATGTTATTTTTACTAACATGTAATGATTCATTTTCTTCCCCCTACCTTCCTCTTCTCCCACCCCCAGGCATGTATCTCCTAAACTTTAAGGATCCCCTTGAGACTTAACCAGGGGAACAGTGGGCAATGGCAGCTCGTCCCTGCCTAAATCTCTGAACCTGCCTCCAAGGCCCCCTTTTTTTCTGACTTCCCAGTGAGCCAAAGCACCTCAGCCTGAGCCTATTTCTTCCCTATAACATTTTCAGAGAAAGAAAGCAGCCTTGCTTAGACTCTCCTATTTTTTCTTATATTCTAAACCCTTCCTCGGTTTATTGTCCCCAACTTTAATAAATATACTTGCAAAATCAAATAAATAAATAAATACTTTCAAATTTCTCAATTTACGTTTTAAAAATGATAAGTAGCTATAAGTAGAACCCACATAAACAAAGATTTGTTGGAATTTTCCATGTATTTTAAGAGTTGTAAATAGATACTGAAACCAAACTGTTTTAGATCAGTCACTGTGGAAAATTACAAAGCACTTCTATAGATACATGGGATATAGTTAATTTACCTTTGGTTTCATGAAGTCTCTCATATGTGCTAAATGAATAAATGCATAGAAATACAATTCTGTTTTTTTCTTTGTAGTGTTTGCCGCTAATGAGTGGTGGCATCTTTTTCTGAGATTTGTCTCAAAGAAGTAAAATCTCTATATGTACAATTGGCCTGACTCTCTACTTAGAAGAGCTGCATTATCATTTTACTCCTTAAAAATGTTCTAGGGTTTTAAGTTGAATTATTAGAAAAATGAGACTGTTCTTTAGCAAACAACCATTTTCCACAACAGTGACTTCAAATGATGAAAAATTAAATGAACACTATCTATTATGAATAAATACGTATGATAGAGACTAATAACTTGTGCTAAATTATAAGGAAAGTTGGGAAGACTTGAAGATTACAGAGGACACAGGAGTACGGGAAAAGGGAGATATTTCTTGTGTATGCAGTAGGAGCTAGGTTTGTATACATCTTCACAATAACCTAAACATGATTATTAAATACATTTTTTATATGAGGGAGGAAGTGCTCATAATATTAGATTGATGCTTAAACACAGAACTATATAACTTCATCACTGTTTCAATGCATTTAAAGGACCCTTCCAAAATCTGGAGAGTTCTCTGTCTTTTTCTCTCTAATGTGGCTCTATTTTTTCTCCTAAAGTGGTGTTTGTCAGTACATAATACCAGCACTGGCCTGACCTGTGGTGGCGCAGTGGATAAAACCTCAACCTGGAAATGCTGAGGTTGCCGGTTCAAACCCCTCGGCTTGCCTGGTCAAGGCACATATGGGAGTTGATGCTTTCTGCTCCTCTCCTTTCTCTCTCTCTCTCTCTCTCTTTCTCTTCTCTCTATAATGAATAAAATCTTTAAAAAAAAAACAGAAAAAAAATACCAGCATCATCTTTTATTTATTTAATTTTATCTGTTTTTACCTTTTGAATTTTTATTCAAGTAATACATGTATATTATAAAGATGTATAGTTATAATGAAAACAGTGGTTTCTTATCCAAAGTTTTAGACCTCTGAAGTTCTAGATGATGTCTTTTCCTTTTTTGTCTTTTTAAAAATTAATTTATTGGGGTGACATTCATTAATAAATTTACATAAGCTTCAAGTATAAAATTATATAATACACTTGTATTATTGTATAATTTATTGTGTGCTCCCTACCAGGACCTTTAAATTCATAGCAAAGAGATACAAACTTTAAATAACTTACTTTGCTTTCTCAATATTCACATTTGGCAAGAACACTATTAATGCTAGTACAAACAGCAGAACATAGAGGAAAGAGAGGAGTCATTTAAAAATATATAAATATATGGGGATTGACCATCCTTTATATTTTTTAGGGAGATTGCTCAGATGATATCATATCACACATGCTGATAAAATTTTACTGAGTATCAAGCAATAATATCCCCAAACTTTAAAGTATTTTCTTTTTAATTTGATTTTCTTTCTTTCTGGAAGCAATATAAAACTGTGAGTTTCTGCAACCTAGAGATCAGAACATTGTCTTTTGGTCTAAAGAAATTTGTCTCTGCAAAAATGAATATGTCCGTTAGTGTTCGAACAGTCAGTTTCTAACAGGCTATCACTGCATCCTGACCAGAGAGTTCCTAACAAACAGATAAAATGAATATATTCTGGTCTTGCCACCATTCTGCTTTGGTAAACAAATCACTGATTAGAATTTAACAGGCATTTGTATATAGAGAACTTATTATTCACATATTTTTTTTATAAATCTAGAACATAAATATTAACTCTTCTCTGAGAGTAGCTTCTGCCCTAGATATCTTAATACATTTATATATGTGAACAAGGTCTTCTCCATAGTATGGCAGTCCCTATTTATTTCAGTCTTTTTAAAGAGTTAACAGAATCTACTAATTAAGAAATCACATTCAGAGTAAACCTACTTGGAAAGTACAATAATACACAGGGCACTTGTTTGAATTCCCTACATGTTATAGGATAGGCCTTATTTGCCCAGAGTAAAGACAGTAAAGAGAAAAAAGGTTATCCTTTGAGTCAAATGAGTAGAATCAGCTCATTCAACTGGAAATAGACAAGTTGTCACCTAAACGCATTGTAATATCTACTTCACTGAATATGGTGCTTCAGTTTAATCAATGAACATTAAATAGCATAAGACTGTTGTACGGATTAAGTAGATTGAGTAATATAATATGGAAAAATTAGAATGTCTGGTGCCTGAAGATGTTACTGTTGTTATTATCATAACGATTATTTCCTGATCAGAATATCAACAAGACTGGCAAATCTAAGGATTTAAGTAGCCCAGGCTTAGGAAGGTCTTCCAGGTGTGGATAAATTCTTTGTCGAAACTCCTACCTCTGTTCTGAATCAGTATACACGTATCTACACCAAAGTTACTCAGCTTTCTGATTCCCTCACAATTGCTACAGATATATAAG
Organism: Saccopteryx leptura; assembly: GCF_036850995.1. NCBI lineage: Eukaryota > Metazoa > Chordata > Mammalia > Chiroptera > Emballonuridae > Saccopteryx > Saccopteryx leptura. The sequence goes on along the minus strand of NC_089503.1, from coordinate 74,778,723 downwards.
AAAGGACTTGAGCATTCCCATCACTAGAATATCTCTTCCTGCTTAAGCAATCTCCCTGGCATTCTGGTTTGTATGATCAGTCTTAATTGAATTTATTTTTGAGCCATTTTGATCATTTCTAGATATCCAAAAAACATCCATTTATCAGGCAGGGAGACTGAAAAGTAGGTCATCCTTTGAGACTACTTTGTGCTTTGCCACTGGCCTTTCTCTTCAAAATGCACATTGTTGTCTTAAAACTACTCAAAATTTCAAAACTTCCATAATCTTTCATTAAAGCTCATAGCTAATTTGCTACTTTCTGGACTGTTCCTCAAGAAATCCTAGCAAATGAAGAGGTAGGGTAATTCCATGTGGGATAGTTGACAGTCACAATAAATTAGAAAGAATTGAAGGGCTACAGAAAAAAAGGTTGTAGAGAATCTTAACAGCAGATTTTTAGAAGTTCTATGATAAAATATTTGATTTTTTATGGGATATAGCTTAAGAGGAGAAAACAAGGACAAATTATTAGAAATCATTCTCAATGTGGTACTCACTTTTCTACCTCATAAACAGTCACCAAGAGTTTCTGGTACTCTGTACTCTAGAGCCGTGTTTTTCAACCATTGGTAGGAGAACCAGTCTGCCATCAATTTTGTGCCAAAAGAATTAACCACCCTGATGTTGTATGAAGCTCATGGACCCAATAATCTTGGTCAAATTCACTTGAGCTCAGGGTGATTTCTGCCTTAGCAGTTTCCTAAATGATTCTCCTTTTTTCCACTGGTTCCCAAGTATAAAAAGGTTCAATACTCTAGAGTCCCCAAGTATAAAATGTTTGTATACTCTAGAGTATACAAGTTTCTCTGCCCTAACCAATTCAACTCAACTCATCTCATCTCATCTCATCTCATCTCGTCTCATCTCATCTCATTTTCCCTATCTTAAGGCCTTACCACCTGTCATCTGCCCATTAGCTCATTGAGTCATCTTTCTCCATTTTGCTAAGGCTTTATATATTTCTGAAATACAGATAGAATATCAATTTACTGCTTAAAAGCCTCTTACAACTCCAACTATCTATAGCAGTGTTTCACATAACAAGGTATGAAGACATCTTGAAATTATGAACATTATATTATGATTTTTAAGCATTGGGTTTTCAAATATATCTCTTTTACAAGGATGATGTAAAAGACATTTATATAAAACAAACTGTAGTCTCTTAATTCTGTAGGATCTGTGGATGTATTCTTAAGGGCCTATACATTTTTTTCCTCCAGAGAAAATTGGGAAATGCTGGTAGGTATGGTATATTCTGAACTTTATCCCTCTTATTATTTCCACTACAAACTTAATAATTTAGCCATATTCAACTTCTCATTTTTTGTAACTAACCTCACACTTTCAAACCTCTGTTCCACTGTAGATGTTGTTTCCTCTGCTGGAAATGCCTTTCTTCTTGATACTTCAAGATTCTGTTAAATTTTCACATTCCTGGGAAATTTTTCTGATTTATCTCTCATTCTTAAAGCTTTTTTTTTTTTTTTACTGACCATCATATTTTGTTTTCCTTATGTGTTCATGTGGCATTTCTTCATTAGGTAGTGAGCTCCTTGAGGTCAGAAATTGAGTAATAGTTATCTTGTATATATTTATGCTTCCATAATTTTCCACAATACCAGAATTAAGGAAGAACTCTTTAAATGAAATGAAATTAGGTTTCTGGTCTACCTAAAGAACTTCCTCTTCTCCCTTGTGAGTAGATTGATCACAGTCCTTGAATGCCACATAGGGATATACCATAATGGGCATCTCAGCATTTTATGGGATGTTGTACTAAATACGATGAAAATGTCTTCCAATTACAAGTTTCCATAATCCTAAATTGCACTGTTCTTAGGGTTGGAAACATTCCATTAAGTAAAGGTTGTTCCTTGTCCTGCACTTTCTTTTTTTGTGTGTATAACAGAAGCTGCCTTTCTCTTGTTGTCTCCTTATTTGGGGGAATTCCTCTCTCTCAAAGCTATTTATCTCCAATAAAGTTATCTATCCCTGTGTTAATCTCAATAATTTTTTTTAATCTTCTCCCTTCCCTAATCTTTTACTACATCTAGCCTATCATGATCTAATTTCTCAGGACCAAGTATTTACTTAGTTTCTAAGCTAAGTGTCATAAAATTAATGACTGTCAATAACTGATTTTAGTTTAACATGATAATAGCTGCCATATATTGAAGAAATGTTGTTAATTCCTTATATATGTTATTTGATTCTTGCACAAACTCCACAAATTATTCTTATCCACATTTTAGAGATGATGAAACTAAGGCTCAGAAATAAATAACTTACGTAAGGTAACCAATTCAAGAATTGATGGAATTTGATTCAAATTGTAGTTGGTTTGATTGCTTTTAACCACCTCATTAACTGCTGGTCCTCCCCTACTCTACAACACACACAGTTTTGCTAATGTTGTGTTAGCACTATTATAAACTAGGAAGCCCAAGACACCATGGGTAGATCTGCACATGAGAAGATTCTTTTAATCTAATAATCCATATTATATGACAATCAATTATATAGCCTAACCAACTATGTAGTCTAATCAAAAGACTATCTTGTATAATGCGTACTTATTTTTTTTTTTGGTTTACCTAAAAACATGTCTTTTTTGCATAATTTATAAATTGCATATATTCAATATTTCTTTCAGTAGTAAACCTAAGAAACCCAATCAATGATACATAAGTAATTTCAGTAGATGAAAACACAACAGCTCCTCCACCCCAGGACTGGCTGTAAGTATTTTTTCAATGGGACATACATTAGCACTCATGAAGCCTACAATAAGAAAGGGCAGCAATAACAGTGAGGTTTGATTCCACCTGCATTTACTGAGACAGAAGAGTACAAGGGTGCCTTTGGTCCCGCTTCTCCAGCACTTCTCTCTTTATGGCTACACGCACTTGAGCACTCCTTTTAGGACAAGACATCTCACAACGCACTCTGTCTGGGTTTTGGGATCAAATGTGTCTCTTTAACAAGCAAAATGTACCTCCATATCTTTGTCTCTAATATCCTTACTCAGGGAAGGGAATCAGTATTTCTTGGATACTGGCTGATTCCAGGCCTGGGGCAGTGTAAGTACAAGATGACTCTAAAATGTTTTGTTATTACCAAAAATAAGTGCTAAAAAATGATGGGGATATGAAACAGAGACACAAGAACCAGCTTTACAGGTGTGTTCACAGGTGAAATTTGGGACCATCTGAGAAACAAGGTAATCAATCATGTACCTTAAGGAATTATATCCCTTTGAAAAAAATTGAAAGTCTTTAGTGTATACAATAGAAAAGAAGGAGGGAAAGAAGGAAGGAAGGAAGGAAGGAAGGAAGGAAGGAAGGAAGGAAGGAAGGAAGGAAGGAAAGAAGGAAGGAAGGAAGGAAGGAAAGAGGAAGGAAGGGAAAGGAGAGATAGAGAAAAAAGTAAAAAGAAAGAAAGAAAGAAGAAAGAAAGAAGAAAGAAAGAAAGAAAGAAAGAAAGAAAGAAAAGAAAGAAAGAAAGAAAGAAATGAAGATGGAAGGAAGGAAGGAATGAAGAATGAAGAAATGGAAGGAAGGAATGAAGGAAGGAAGGAAGGAAGGGAAGGAAAGAGGGAGGAAGAGAGAGGGAGAGAAAGAAAGAAAGAAAGAAAGAAAGAAAGAAAGAAAGAAAGAAAGAAAGAAAGAAAGAAAGAAAGAAAAAGAAAGAAAGGAAGAAAGAAAGAGAAAAGAAGAAAGAAAGGGAGGGAGGAGGGAGGGAGGGAGGGAGGGAGGGAAGGAAGGAAAGGAAGGAAGGAAGGAAGGAAGGAAGGAAGGAAGGAAGGAAGGAAGGAAGGAAGGAGGGAAGGAAGGAAGGAAGGAAGAAAAAGAAAGGGTTTTGCTAACAGTAGCATCCTAAAGTGCTGACTAATAAATGTACAGGGGTTGCTAAACTTTGAAAGGCATCGCTTTGTGAACATCAGTTAATGATAACTGCAGAAGATAATAATGCGAGCAGGATGGATATTTGCAAAGTCTTGAAAAATCTCCATGTAGTCAACTTATTAATTGGAAAGGGAGAAAAGTAATTTATACAATGGGGAAATTGGACCACACCTGGAGCAAGTGATCAACTTACAATAATATCACCAATGTGAGATATTTGGTAATCATGTGCCTCTAGATGTGACACCCTCTGAGAAAGACACAAAATCACCTATGTAGAATTCTGACTAAGAAATTGGATCAAATCACTTAGATCCAATCATTAGGAACTATCAGACAAACTCAGACTGAGGAAGAGTCTATTTTAAAATGGGGGAAAGGACTATACTCCCTAAATGTCAATATCATTTAAAAAAAAAAAGGTTGTAGAAATATTTCAGATTAAAGAAGGGTGATGAGACATGACAATAAATGCTACCTGACCCTAGACAAGATCCTGTTACAGAGAGAAAAAATGCTATAAAGGATATTATTAGATCTACTGAAAAAAAATTAGAATATAAATATTAGATTAAATAAAGCATTATATCAATATAGAATTTACTGAAGTTGATAATCTCTGGTTATGTAAGGGAATATTCCTGTTCTAAGGAAAAACACTGAAATGTGCAGGGGTAAAGGATGCTGATCTGTGTAACTTAACTCAAATGGTTCAGATTGGGACACAGGAAGAAAGCAAACAAGATAAAATGTGAACAGTAAGTAAATCTGGTGTATTTTTCTTTTCTTTTTTTTTGTGACAGAGTGAGAGACAGAGAGAGGGACAGATAAATACAGACAAACAGGAAAGGAGAGAGATGAGAAGCATCAATTCTTTGTAGCAGCTCCTTAGTCTCCTTAGTTGTTCATTGATTGCTTTCTCATATGTGCCTTGACTGGGGGGCTACAGTAGAACAAGTGACCCCTTGCTTAAGCCAGCAACCTTGTGCTCAAGTCAGCAACCTTGGGCTTCAAGCCAGTGAGCGACTTTTGGGATCAAGCCAGTGACCATGGGGTCATGTCTATGATCCCACGCTCAAGCCAGCGACCCTGTGCTCAAGCCGGATGAGCACACACTCAAGCTGGCGACCTCCGAGTTTTAAACCTGGGTCCTCAGCTTCCCAGTCCGACTCTCTATCCACTGTGTCACCACCTGGTCAGGCTATGTGTATTTTTTATAGTGTCTTTATTGTTACAATTTTTTTAAATTTTATTTAGAAAATTTAACAAGGTGACATTGATTAATAAGAGTACCTAGATTTCAGGTAAACATTTAACATTTGAATTGTTGATTATGTTGTGTACCAATCACCCAAAGTCAAATCATTTTCCTATTGTTGCAATTCTTCTGTAAGCTTAAAATTATTTCTGAATCAATGCTTAAAGAAAATAGTAAAAAATGTGTCCCTGGTCAGGAAAAACCCTTTTTAGGTCAGATTAATGTTTTCTAACATTTTTCTACCAGTACATTAGCTCCATATAACAAATATAGATAAGCTAAACAGTGGGTTAGGTACAATTTGAAGTACCTTATATTTTATTTATGTATTCAGTTATCAATACTTATTGAACTTGTATTATGTAACAGATAATGTGCTATGATATACTTTTTCTCTTTTCTAGAAAGCATGCTAGATATGTGTGAATGAGAGTAAATCATTGGAGAATAAATAAAGAATTCACAAACAATTTATAAATGATAGAAAATTATATATTCACAATAAACTTGATGTTCTTTAATATCTCTGTGCATTAGAAACTCATTTGTAAGCCACCGGCTAGGATGACACAGCTCAAGCCACTTTTATTTTTTGAATTGAGGCCCAGAGAAGTGAGGCTCCCCTACCTTATTTCTGTGACCAGCCCATGTTCCTTAATAACAAAGTTTATGCTTTCTCATTGCTAGATAATCTACCTGAAAAACCTGTAAAGTACTCCAGTCCTTTAGGTATGTAATTCCTCTTTGCAATATTATTAAGTCAGAATTTGGAACCCTGTTAAACCCTGCACAGTCGACGGGATACCTAATCCTCCCATATAGTGACGGTCAATTAGTGTGTGTGCCTCTGTCTCAGCTTGTAGTGTCTGAGGCTCCTGGGCATGATGCATTGCCTTCATGTATGATGTTATTGAAGGATCAGCTTTATATTTTCCACCTTCAAGAAACTCAGTTCACTCTGGGTTGTCAGAACACAATAGAAAAGACTCTTGGATTTGGGCATTGAAAAATCTAGGAATAGATTTAGCTTTGCCACTTAACAAGTGAGTGATGGTAGCCAAATTACTTAGTATCTCTGATCTTGTATCCTCCCTTTAAACTGGAAATGATGATGCCATCTTTCTCAGAGAGTGACCGTAAGGATTAAGAAAGATAGTACCACACAAACGTTTGGCACAGTGCCTTGCACATGGTGATTACTTGGAAAAGGTTTATCACTCATATTACTTTAGGAAAATAATCATGCTTTTTATTTTAACAGTTGACACCAGGATTCCTTTTCAGGGTGATATTCTCCTTGCTTAAATTACTTCTGAGGGAATACAAGGTCCAGAGATATAGACAGGAAGGATACAGGGAAATGAAAGAGACAGGGAAGCTACCTACAAAGTTGAGCAACAGAAGTTAAAGGATAAACCAACAACCACAGGACAAAAGAAAACAAAAAGTTAAGAAATAAGAAATAAGGGGGAAAAAAGCAAGCTTTGTCTATGGGGGAGAGTGCCAGAGTTTTAGGAGGTGGACTGTGTAGTGTTCTGAGTTGGTCTTGCCATGGAGGTCATGTCTTTCCAAACCTCCAGTTAAATCTGTGACTTGAGTTAATATTCTTGGGGTTTTTTTGTAGGTTTGTTTTCATAATGTGATTTGGGGTGAAGGGGATAGATTTCATGACCGGGACAGCCTTGAGCAAAGAAGAATGAGCAGGTGCTGAAAGGGAGGTAGTAGCACGATTGAGAGATTTGCAGAACAAATAAGAAGGACCTAAAAAGAAAGGGATTCCCTGGGGTTTTATCCCTATTATAGTTAAAAGAACGGACTTGCCTCAAAGAGCCTAGTTTCCAGAATATTTTAAACTAGATAAAATACTAAAACTTTAAAAAAGTATAATAGCTCTACAGTCCTATATTTATAACTACAAAATATAAAATGTCCTGAAAGTGAATTATTTAATTTGGCACCAATTACAGGGGATCCTCAGGTTAGGACAGTCTCGATATCAGATGTTTCAAGTTTATGATGCTCACTCCCATAAAAACTTAAAAAATTGAGACATGAGTGTTTTGGCTTATGTTGTTAGCATCATACTTAGTGGATTGCATGGGCAAACTAGTTTAGTTGCGTGAGGCAGAAGAGTATGCAGTAACGCAGCAGATGAGTGAGGGAGTTGGCATCCCCCAGTAAGCTTACTTACACCATTTTGGATGGTTAAAAGTGCAAGTGTTCATTTGTGTTGCTTTGTTTGATGAATTTCTTGCTCTTGTCATGGCTCCTAAATGAAAGTCAGAGTCTTCAGATAGTAGCGCTTCAAAGAGGAGGAAAGCTATGATGATGGATGTCACAGAGCTACTGACATCACACAGAGAGGAGCTGTCTGCTGAGGACTTCATACAGCTGGAGAGGCAGCTAACTGAAGAGGAAAAGATAGAAACCCCAGAACCCAAGAGACTTACTACCAAGGTTTTGGCAGAAGGTTTTTCTATGGTAGAGGATGGGTTGGCAAAATTTCAGGCTGATGACTCCAGAGCTGACAGATTCTATAAGGTCTACAGAGCTCTTATGGATGCCTTGCAGTGTTACATGCAGACTTTGGGAGAGAAGAAGTCATTAACCTTTCAAACTAGCCTAGAACAATTCTTTAAGGAGAGAGGTCTGCAACAGATCATGTGCCCTCTACATCAGCTGCTTCTTAAGATGAAACACTTGTGTCTCCCACATGTTCCTTAGGTGATCCTGATTCATCTGACCCAGTATGTCCAGCACCTTCTGCAGGTTCTCCTGCCTCTTCAGCTTCCTCTCCCAAGAGGTCATTCTCTCCCACCTTGCAATGCCCCTTCCAGTGTGCAAGCCAACCACAGGAATTTTTTTTTACATTCATTTTTTTGTCATTTTTTTCTGTTACCACAGTACTGTATATTTATATTTTTTTCCTTTTTCTGAGGCTTAGTTGTGTTTTTATGTTCTAGATTATGATTTTAAAACTGTGTTAGGATAGGTAAGTGACTTAGGCTAGGGTGTGTTTCGACTTACAACAAAATTCGAGTTATGTCACTGTTGCAGGAATGGAACTGTGTCGTAACCCAAAGACACCCTGTACTCAGAAAATTCTGAATTCTCAACTCTGTTGCACTTAGGGTGTTGGATAAGAGATTGTAAACATAAATTCAGAAAAAAAAATTTAAATGAGTGAGAAAAGGGGGGATTACCTTCCAGTGTATTTCTAAAGCTGTAGTTGGCAGTTTTATCCATGGGACCCGATTCATACTGGGTCAAACTGAGGCAAAATTCCACATCAGCTGAGGAGGGGAGCCTCTGGGTCCTGTCTGTGTCCTGGTTCCCAGGGTTGCGCTGTAAGGGTCCCTCGGGAGTGCCATCGCACAAAACCTGACGTTGGTTGTACTCCTCCAATCGGCTACAGACGATCTGCGCAGAACACCTTGATGTTAAAAAATGTTGTTGCCACCTCTAAGACAAGGGCGAAAGGGGAGGTAGGGAGGTGGAAACTCCTGTTTACCGTATTTTGATTTATAATCATCAGGAGATTAGCAGTCTAAAGTGAACTGTTGAAGAAAGCAGTTTTCTGAGGTTTGCAGAATAATACACGAAAGTTAAAATCTAGAAAATGATTGTAGTCTTATATCGACCACTTAAGAAAATGTGTTACATTTCCTAAGCCTCATCTATCAAATGGGAATAATAATAACTACTTCAAATAATTGTTGTCAACTATTTATTTGATGAAAAAAATTATTTGACAAACATTTTTAAATGATCTGTTGTGTGACCACTGATTTTATGACCACAGAACGAGGCCCGGCACAGAGGTTAGGTCTGTACCCTCTTCTTCTATCTCTTTCTACCTCTTCTCTGGTGATACCAACCAGTTTCATGGCTTACATGCCAAGTACATGATAAGAACTCCCTAATTCCTGACTCTAATCCAAAAGCATTACTCTGAACTCTAAACCTGTATATTCATCTCTGACTTCATTTTTCAATGTCATCTCACAACCATCTCAAATGTTACATTAAAAACCCGAAATCTGTTCTACCCCCATTTCCTATCTCAACAACCATCCTGCAGCTTAAACCAGAAGCCGATGAATTATCATGTTTAAACCAGAAACTGGTAATTTACTGTTTGTATTTTATTCTCTTATGTCTTTCACATTGAAACCATCAACCAATAATGTCAGTGTTAACTCTAGAGAATATCTTGAGTTTAACAACTCTTTTTCATTTGCTTATAAATGATGTTATCTGACTGCTAAATTCTGATGAGCTCCTCTTCTCTGGGCATCACATATAACTCTACATCCCATGCCCTCGTTTGTGTCCAAGAACACACATTCCTTGTCATGTGTCTGATATTCTACCTAATATTGATGGCCAAGGAAATATTTTGGAAAAAAATAAATGTTGTAGACTCTGACCTAAAAAGTAATTCAAAAAGGTCTGACTCTAAATATGAAGAAACTATAGGAATCTTTCATGGAATTATTTTGTTTATAGTTTCCTTTGCATGTGTGCAGAACAGTAAACTATGATAAAAATAGTTGACTAAGTAAGGCAAAAGTAGATCTTTCAATAAGTCTAAAATAAAAAATCTAAGGGGTTAATGATAGCACATTATAATTTAATTGGCAGATTTATTTTTTAGTGGTATATAAATGAACTTTTCATCTTGATGAAGGCTTCAATGAAAGAAAGTAATTAGATAGCAAGAGGTCAATCCTAAACTAAACCATAAGTTCAGGAGAAGCTGCCCCACCCTTTCTGACTCTTCACAACAGGTACAACCTTCCATAGGAGACTTGTGCCCACTGAGTAGATACTATTCTTTGCCAAACTAAAACTTTATTCACCGTAGTCTCCCTTGATAAAAATTCAGTATTACTCCCCCCTTCTTAAAAAATTTAATCTCAATAAGGCTAACTTTTTAAAAAATTATTATTATTATTGATTCTCAGAATCTAGAATAGAGAGAGGTTCAGTACATATTTGATGAATGAATAAAAAATCAAGGGATAAACCAACATATCTTCAACTATTAACATGTGCTAAACATACTTTTTTCCTAGTCCTGTTATTAGTACCAACTTTTGCCTTAGAAGATATTTACAGAAATATATTATTTTTAGTAAATATGTATTGAGGTCCTACTGTGTCCCAGACAAGAGGAAGGCATCACACTTTTAAAAATTCACACTTTGTTGGTTTATATAATTTTATCCCTATTTGAGTGATGAGAAAACTGAGGCTTAGTATGGAAGGATAAAAAAGGCTGTAGGATTCTTCTGTTATGATTAATACATTTGTAACAGAACAAATGAATGAGCTTTATTGTTTCTTTAACATTTTTTATGGAAGTACAATAACGTATACACTCAAAAGGGCACATTTTCTAAATGTACGATTAGATAAGTTTTTACCATCTTGATTACACTCACAAAACCAAGACCCAGATCAAGAAACAGAAAAACACTGTGACCTCAGAAGTTTCCCTCATGTCTCTCTTGACTATTACCATCCCCCCAATATAATCATCATCCTAATATCTAGCAGCACACATTAATATTGCTGATTTTACACACACACTCACAATTTTTACAGACAACAAAGAAGGCACAGACATTCTGGTCAGCTGTTTGCACCACAGTTAAAGATAATCAAAACAATCCTACCAGCCTCCTGCTCAGTGAGTTTACAATCTATACAAATGTAAATGCAAATTAAATCCCCATCAGCTAGATGGCCGCTACTGTGTTAAATGAGAAACACTTAGAGAAGCTTTTAATTTTGGGTCAGTAAGTTATCATTTATGGGCAGAAGCATTGTGTTGTGGAAAAGAATTAGGCTATAAAATTGAGATGGATTTGGGCTTCAGTTCTTGCTCAATTACTTACTAGCAGTATGTCAGTGAGCATGTTACTTAGACTTGCCAAGTCTCAATTTTCTCAACTGTAATATAAAATATTGAATAAATATAACATCATATAGTGTATAAATATGTGATTAATGTAATATATTGATAATATAATAACGTGAAATAACAAGATTTTTGCTCAACAAATGTCAGTTTCTAGTTTTCTTCATAGTTTGATACATTCCTTAATCCTTTTATCCATTCATAATTAAGAGAACAGTTAGGTAACTTTTCTAAGATCATAGGATGTTTAGAGCCAGAGCTAGAAAATTGATGTACATTCTTTTAATTCCAAAGCTATATTCATTACATTTATTACTACTTGTAAATGACTTAGGAATGTCTGAATAAAGTTGATGTAACTTGTATTGAATGTAATATATTGGATTCCTTTTTAGTTATGATTAACTAGACATCCTGGCAGGTAGATAGAGATCATTTTCATTTCTGTTCGAATAATGAAACATCTCAGGATATTTTCAAAAGATTATACTGCCTTAAAAACTCCTACAGCAGACTTGGTTAAGTTAGGGAGGTTTTAAATGGAACTATTTTTGCTGAAATGCCAACTGTCAAGTGACTAAATGTTAAGATGACTGAATATATTAGTAACCAGGAGGAAATCTACCTTGGTTCAAGAAATAACTTGAAAAACTTAATCCCAAATCATTGTCTTATATTCGATACAGAGGGGAGATAGGGTAGGAGAAATTGTTAGCACTAATATTATGATCACATAGATCAAGTCAGAAAGACATGGTTCCCAATATTGACTCTTAATTAGCTACATGACCTTGGGCAAAATACTTAAGCTCTCTGAGTATCAAAGTTTTTAATTTATAAATGGAGATTATAACAATTTTTATAAAGTATTAAATAATCTAACATGTATAAAGCACTTAGTATATAGTGCCAGGTATAGAGGGTTTAATAATAACAACTTTTATAATTATTATAATTATTATTGAATACAAGACCATTAGACAGGCCACCAAATTGTTTTTAACTCTGGCTCTATAATAGTGGTTGAATATTCATTATTATAATAACTAACATTGCTATATCATATAAAGATATATTGTAATAGTAATTTCCACACATAGAACTCAAAGACTATGTCAGACACTAAGCTAGTCATTTTACATTAACAGATTTAATCAAATTTTTTCACAATTATGCTTTAATTTTAGAGAAAAAGGTCTCAGAATCAATAACTTGTCCAGGATCATGTAGCTAAGTAATTTACAATAGTCTACCAAAACTCAAGTTTATATAAACCAAAAGATTTTATATCCTTTCCGCTATATTATTTTTTTTTCTATTCCATTCAGTATTTCCATTGACATAGAAAACAAGCATAGATGATAATTGTACCCAAGTTATTTTGTTGTTAGTAAAACCAAAGGTCAAAGATTCTAAATACCTTGTCCAATATTATCTGGTAAGTGGCAGCAGTCTTTGGACAAAGATTTTTTCTTTTTCTAGTTCAACATAGATGATTTATAATATATTATGGGGGAAAGATCAAGTGGCCCAAGTCAAATAAAAAAGGGTGATAAAAGAAGTATACATTAATGGAGAAGGTCAACCTAGACAGTGCGCTCTTAAATTTAAATAAATAGAAATAAACTACCAGTTATTAAAAGCTTTCAGGAGCAAAGATTATTATGGCCTTAGAGGTTTTATCTGAAAAAAAAAAAAGTAAAACATATGACATTCCACAGAATCTTTTTTTATAAAGAAAAAAGAGAAGCAGTTATTTCATTGAGCTGTTGCCATGGTTACCTAAAACCCATGACTCTCTGCTGAAATGTGACTTTTTTTTTCCTCCCACTGTTTGCTTCCATGTAATGTGCTTTTCACCTGATGAGTGAATTCCCTGGCCACATTTCTCTCATATCTATCATCTAGGAAATGTTTTTCTTTTTCCTTTATTTTAAGCCATCATGATGGCTACTCCTGGTCTACCTTTTTTTTTTATGGCTAGCTTTTCTGCTGCTTGCATAGCATTGCATCTAATTGTGTTGAGAATAGATATTTGTAGTTTAATATGTTTAAGAATCCCCAGCCATCTCCAAAAATAATAAACTGTTTTAATTGACAACAAACATGCTTTTACTTGAAAGATTTTTGACACTAAACAAACAAATGTACAAAAATGATGTGAATTCTGAATATAAGCTTTCTAAGAAAACTATTCTTAATATATTGTTTTATTTAATAAAAAAACCCTATCATCAAGTATTATTAATCACTGTAAATAACACTCAGATATGTGATAACTAGCTTGATCTTCTTTACTGTATGGTTTCTCTCTTTTTTGTTTTTTCATGGACACACACACACACACACACACACATGCACATACATATTAAAGTCCAGAGAGAGCAATACAAAATGTCTTCTTCAAGATTCTGTGTAAGTTGCTGTTTATAATGGCATTGTTGGATCCTTAGCCTTGGCTGTTTCTAATGCTATAAAAAAGTACAGTATAAGGTGCTAGAATTCCAGCCACATAGAGTGTCATTCATTTTTAATGTTTGTTAGCATTGGAGTTAACGTTTCTGAGTTTTAATTTTGTTTCATTCAACACACATTTTGTAAAGCCCATTCTATGTATACAGGATGATACTGGGCTCTGTGGATATAAAAATAAATGGGAAATAGTCTCTACCTTGAAGAAGCTGACAATCCAGTGGACAAAGATAGGTTTAAAAACAATTACATGGACTGAAGAATTATAGGTGCTGTGCTGTAGATCTGTACAAAGTGTAATAATGATAGAACAAAGGAGTTAGAGTTAATTCTACCTGGGTAACAGATAAGGAATATTTTTATTATCATAAGAATGAAAAGGACTGTATCAGTATATCTGCCCCAGTTGTCTGTGCAGTTGAATTTTAAGGGAGTCAAAGTGACTCCAAGTCAAATTTTACATCTATAAATTAGTGGCTTGAGTCTAACTGGCTCCTTATAAATAGGGAACAACATAGTTGACTTGAAATAGTATTAGAGACAGTCAGTGGAGTTCAGTTCTTAACTGTGTGACCTTGGACAAATCATCCTACCTTCTGGGGATGTCTTCCTTTTTAAAATGTGGGCACTTTACTAGATACTGTTGGAGGGCCTCTTAGTCTCAGATTTCTTAAATGCTATGAATCTCTAAACTCTCTATTTTGTGTCAAGTAAAAAATAACTGAAATCAAGGGAAGAAATGGAAGCTTTGTAACAAAGGAGCTATTAATCTAGCTGATTTGGAAGCTGATGAGAATGAAAGCTTTGTGAGTTTATCTCACACAAAATAGTCTAGTTCTTGATTTGAGTGTTCAATTTGGGCAAAAGCATGGGCGTGTTTATTGCAGAACCTCAGTTGATAAAGTGGAAGAGATCAAAATAATCTATTAATTACATCAGTGAAGCTCAGTGCTGGCTACACATCAGAATCACATAAGAAGGTTTTAAAAGGCAAATACCTAGATTTCACAGTGGAATGACTGAATATCATTTTCTAGTAGAAGTTAGATGGTCTGTTTTGTTTTGTTTTGTTTTGTTTTTTGCTTTGTTATTTTTAAAGCCCCTTAAACCATTTCAATGGTAAGAACTGCTAAATTAAATCAATATAAATAGCCCTGGCCAGATAGCTTGATTTGTTAGAACTTTGTCCCAAAGCGCAGAGGTTATCAGTGTGATCTTTGTCAGGGCACATATAGGAACAGATGTTCCTGTCTCTCTCCTGCTCTCTCCCTCCCTCTCTCCAAAATTAAGAAAATAAACATTCAAAAAGTCAATATAAACAACTTGACATAATTTTAAAGGATAGTAACCAGAGAGGTTATGCGAACATCTGGGAGCAGGCAACCAGAACTGGTTTTCGTGGTCACTTCAAACAGTGACACCGCTCACAGTGGAATCCCAGTGCTTATTCATCTCACCTTCCTCATTTAAACTATTGTTTGCTTGGTTTTCTTCAGTGGATTTTGTCTCCTCTCTTCCTAATTGCATTTTTAACACTAGTTATCACACAGCAGTTTAAATACAGAACTATATGGAACCCAATGTTATGACAATTTAGTCCTCGACTTATGTATTAGACCCAATAATTTTTATATAGAAATAAAATTGGCCACAATCATAAAGGAAAGAAAAAGAAAGTAAATTATATTTACATCTTATATAATTAAATATCAATTAGTGCCTATCTTTTAAGCTTCAATGTGGATATTATAACTTTTTGGTTAATTTAGGTAATCCTTCAGACTTGCTGGGTCAAGTGAAGCTGTATAGTTTTAAGGGAAGCATTACAACTGACTAAAAATCCCACATCCAAGCTTAACAATATTTTAAGCAGTAACAGAGGTTGTGAGAGCAAACAAGAGTTTTGCACTCTATAGATTAAGGCAGGAGGTCCGAAGTCTTATTGAAATAGATTTCCCCCCCCCAAGAACCTTTTGTCCAGCCTTTCCTGTACAAATACACTCATCAATCTTTGTAAATAGCTGATATTAGTGACACCAGATATTATACAGTGACCATTTTTCAAAGATCTTCAATAGACTCCATTTGGAAAGTATGTGAACTTAGAGTATGGTGTTTTAAGGTGGGAGGCACAGATGGAAAACCCACACATTTCAACACTGCATAGTGCAGAGTGCAAATATAGATTCTTCCCATCTTATTTAAATAGTGGGCAGAGTTCCATAAAGCACTGCTAGTCAAAACTGCTACAATGGAAATGTTTGGAATATAAGCAGAAAGGCATTTCTTCTATCTTATGGTTTAAAATGATAAATAATTAAAACCCTATTACTTTGGTTAACTTTTGCCCCTAATTCAGAGTGAAAAATTCATAACAGGAGAGATAGAAATTAAATTTCAAAATAGCAATTCCTTATCTTGCAACTCTAAAGTATGCATATTTGGGGGGGGGGAGGATAGGGTAAAAGAAGCTACCTTCCACAGTCTAATGAAAAAAAGTGAGATAGAATGGGCCACACCACACAGCTAAAGACATCATAGTAGTCATGTCCTTGGAAATAGTATACCTTGGTCATGAAACCAAGTCATCCAAAAATAAATCATGTCTCTGCTACTAACTCTGTCATTTTATACAAGTTACCTAATATTTTTATACATGAGAATTTTAATCTTTAAGAAGGGAGAAAGTTAGTAGAATTATTAAATTAGTTAATGTACAAAAATGCTTGGAACAAGGTTTTGCACATTTTTTTTTTCTGTATTTTTCCGAAGCTGGAAACGGGGATAGACAGTCAGACAGACTCCCGCATGCGCCCGACCGGGATCCACCCGGCACGCCCACCAGGGGTCGAAGCTCTGCCCACCAGGGGGCGATGCTCTGCTCCTCTGGGCGTCGCTCTGTTGCGACCAGAGCCACTCTAGCACCTGGGGCAGAGGCCGAGGAGCCATCCCCAGCGCCCGGGCCATCTTTGCTCCAGTGGAGCCTCGGCTGTGGGAGGGAAAGAGAGAGACAGAGAGGAAGGAGAGGGGGAGGAGAGGGGGAGGGGTGGAGAAGCAGATGGGCACCTCTCCTGTGTGCCCTGGCCGGGAATCGAACCCGGGACTTCTGCACACCAGGCCAACGCTCTACCACTGAGCAACCGGCCAGGGCCGGTTTTGCACATTTTAAATGCTTTAAAATATTAGCTATTTTCCTTGTTTACATATTTGGGCCTCAGGGTTCTCATATATTAAAAAAAAAAAAGATTTAATCAAGGGAATATTCCCTAAATCTTCCTGATAATAGTAATCACCAGAGACATTAGTAAACAAGCTCCCTCAAGACACTGCACGAAAACTCCACTGAAGATTCTAATCAATGGGTCTGGGATAAAGCTAGGGATTTGTATTTTAAATATGTGCTTTGTATGAATTTCATTGTGAAGAAAGTTTCCCACCGACGTAGGTCATTTGCTTATTTAATTATCTAAATATTCATTCATCCATTCTTTCAACAAATACTTAGCAAGCCCTTCTCATTTGCCAGTCGCCACCCTAGGTGATGGGGGATACAGTGATTAACCAAGTACTCTGTTTACCGAATCTTAGGAACCTCATAGAAGATCTGATAAATAAGCACATAAGTATCTATGTAACTACAATTGCAAAGTGTGCTCTCCAGAAAAAATACAAGGTGTATTGAAAATTCTTAATGAGGGACATTTTCTACCCTGGGCAGGAGAGGTGGGAGGGAGGTTTGCACAGACCTGTGAATAAGTGATTACTAAGTTTCCTTTATGCTCTGATACTGGATGTCCAGCATACCTTACCTGCCAAGACGAGAAGAAGGATGCAGGGCTGAGTAGGTTAGGGTTTGCTGGGTTGCGCCCTCCCATGTATCCATCTGTACAAACTTCACAGCTTTTAGCATCTCTCCAGTCCCAGTATGGAATGGTGAAGTTCTCGTCCCCTGTCAGCTCTTGGATTTCTTTTTCCCACAGCAACAAGAAGAATCTGTGCCAAGGCAGGAAACCCGGTGCTTCGTGAGCAAAATCAATGTCTTTCCAGATTTCAGTCCCACCAAGCAGTGTGTCCATTGACACATAATAGTGAATCCAGACAAAGAGGTCGTAAGTGCTGATGTCATTAAACATGGGTGTTGACCCATTATTCATCTGGCCGTAGGTGCCCGTGGGGATGACATAGTGAGGGCTGATAGTATGCTTTGATAAAGAGAGGTAGGCAAGAAATTTGTCCTTCTCTGGAACACTCAAATCAAAGATACTTCTTCTCACCAAAAAGTGCCTCTCTGTGCACTTTGGTCCCCGAAAGCCAAACTTACAATTTCCACAGTCGAATCCCATGAAGTTTCCAGAACACTGGCAGGTCCTGTTATAAAAGACAGAGGGCCAAGACTCCCGGTCATCCACCCCTGTAAAGGGGAACTGAGGCCCAACTGGTGCATTGGACAAAACAATGTCCTGACAGGAGCCCCTGCCGGAAAGCTGGCCACAGGGACTCCCGTCACCCTTCCATGGTGGGCAGCATTCCTTCTCCATCAGGTTCTTGGAGGACACACAGGCTCGAGGGAATTGACCCTCAGAGGTCTGAAAACTCCCCAGCAGGCAGTACAACACAGCCAGTAGCATTCTTCCCCGAGTCCTCATGAGGTCTGTGTGAACTGGGTAATTGAGCCCCACACTTCTCTTCCAGCTACCCGTACAGTGACTGTCACATGTTTTGGCTAAGTCCTATATAATACCACTCCCACCTCCAGCATCAAACACTCTCAGTCTTTATCTTAAGCTTTCATCTTCTGAGAACCACATGACTAACTTTTCTTTGGCGTTGGCATGCATCCTGCAAGTGGGATAGGTCTATGTTAAAGTGAGAAACACTAGTCACCATTAATAGTTTCCTATGGTTAAAATAATAATAAATGATATCATTAATATTAATAATGCCTGATCTATGTAAACCCAGTTAACGAGCTATGAAATTAATTTTGATTTGAATTTGAAAATAAGAAGTAGTATCAGTTACAGAGCTTCTCTTATTAAGAAAGCTCAGGAAGTGCTAGACATTATAGGCGTAAGGTAAATGTTTCTCAGAGACCATAAATAGGGTACAGCATTTGCAGAAGTAAGCTTTGCA
The DNA here is from genome assembly GCF_036850995.1 of Saccopteryx leptura. Taxonomy (NCBI): domain Eukaryota; kingdom Metazoa; phylum Chordata; class Mammalia; order Chiroptera; family Emballonuridae; genus Saccopteryx; species Saccopteryx leptura. Next base: position 74,759,984 of record NC_089503.1, on the reverse strand, counting down.
ACAAAAGGACTCTTTTCAGAGGCTAAAAATAATTTCCTATATCTAATGAAATTATAATTTATTTTTTATAAAGTATCAGAGGAAAAAAATCATCTTTATGCTACTTATCCCTCATTATCTGGATGCATATGGCTGCTTGTTAACTCTCTAAGCACTCATTTTCTTTTTTTTTTTTCCTGTTTATATTTTTTATTTTTTTTAATTCATTTTAGAGAGGAGAGGGAAAGACAGAGAAAGAGAGAGAGAGGAGAGACAGCGAGAGAGAAGGGGGGAGGAGCTGGAAGCATCAACTCCCATATGTGCCTTGACCAGGCAAGCCCAGGGTTTCTAACCGGCGACCTCAGCATTTCCAGGTCGACACTTTATCCACTGCGCCACCACAGGTCAGGCAGCACTCATTTTCTGATGATTTCCTAGGAAGAGTTCACTTTCATAGGTAGATGATCAGCCTTATTTTGGGGACTTTTACTAGTTAATATTTCAATGGAAACTCTTTGTTTTTAATGAAGTAACCATTGCAAAGTTTTTAGTTTAGTGAGTGAATGAATAAGGAATATTATTATCCTTACTTAACAAATATTTATTGATTATATAAATTCTTTTAGATTTCTTTCTCTATGTTTACAGTGAGATGGATAAATTTAAATATATGAATAGAAACATAATTTTACCACTTACACTAGTTTTCAAATAAGTAGGATAGATAATAAATATCATACAATACATGAGTCTTTTAATGGAGGGGCATCTTGTGAATTGAGGATCCTTAAAAAAATTGCATTGCTTTTTTTATTGATATAATATTATTCAAATTTTATTGAATAAAACCTTAAGTGGTGGGGATAAGTTCAAAAGATAAATGGGAATGGAGACACTACTTTGGGCAGCAGAATCTATAGAGGAGGGAGCTGTGTTTCATTGGCTGAGGTGGAGCATTGGATTCAGATAAGCTCCCCACACTATCGAAAATTAAACCTGGGACTAACCCATGGAAGGGCTTAAAAACTAAATAATTTGAACCAAAGTGAGTTGAAGAACTAGAAGATGAGAGTAGTCAAATCAAAGTTGCCTCTCTGAGACTTCCTTCCTTATGGAATCTGGGAGTTCCCAGGAACGTCAAGAACAAGTGAGAAAGTGACAGCTCAGAGGAAAGCAGGGGTGTCTTGGCTCTGGGCTGCAGGTTCTGGGGAAGGTCACCACTGTCCTGGTGACCTTGGAATGTCAGCCCTGTCTTCTCTCTTCTCTTTCTCCTGGAGTTTATCTCATGAAAAAAATGTCAAGGCTATTCCATACAACTCTCTTGAGACTCAAAGCAGCCTTTCTATGGGGAAAAAGCAGTGTGTGAGTGACGAGGAAGAGAAGTTTCCATGGAAATGCTGCCTCTGGCTGGGATCAGGAAGTCATCACATGATCTTCACAAGGAGGCTTAATCTTTTTTCTTCCTCCTTTCAGAGCCACAAAAGATTAAAACAGGGCTTCTTGTCCCTGGGAAGTCTTGATTCTGTATTACTTTTAACCACATGGGGCCTTTTGTAATTGTGTTCCATCTACTTGCAGACAGAATTCAACTTCTCACGTTCAATTTAATTAAGAATTTTGCTTTCCACTTGCCCCCCATCAAGCTTCACAGTGAATACTTAGAAAGCCTCCATCATACCACTGGGTTTCTGTGTCTGTTTTCCCAAATCTGTTTTCTTAATCTTCATTCTGTGCTCAGAGGAATGGCTAAAATATAGTTTGTTCTCTTTAATTTCTGTCACAAGGTTGATTTCTTTAAATGAACAGATCTTGTATTACTCTTAAATATAGGACACTAACTCCTTTAGCCCATATGTACATCAGTATGATTGTCAATACAAACTTCTAACCATCAAACCACATTTAGACGGGCTCTTCTCTGAATTCCAGACGTGCATTCTCTAGGTGCCTGTAGTTTATAGAATTTGAATGTCCTATCCTTTCCTGGGAGATTATTGTATGAGTCAATATAGCAATTAATGGAATATTCTATTGATCAGAATTAGGGGCTTAGTAGATATTCTGCAATATGTATGAGCATCAGTTATCCGGCATGTGCTGAGTGGTGAGAATGACATGGAAGCATAACAGAGAGGTTCCTACCCTAATGAATCATGTTAATGTCTATTACAATAATACTTTAAGTGTATACATTTTGAATAATACTTATAACTATGTACATAGGTTTGAAATAGTTTTTTTTTTCCTGATTAAATGACTTTTTAAGTTTCTATAAAAGACAAACAGAGCTATTTGGGAAGATGGCAGGAGGATCTATCTCAGGGGTAGTCAACCTTTTTATACCTACCGCCCACTTTTGTAACTCTGTTAGTAGTAAAATTTTCTAACCACCCACCAGTTCCACAGTAGGAACTGGTAGGGAAGTGACTCTACTTTATAAAATTTATAAAGCAGAGTTACAGCAAGTTAAAGCATATAATAATTACTTACCAAGTACTTTATGTCAGATTTTCACTGTTTGGCAAAATAAATCTTTATAAAACAACTTACTATAGTTAAATCTATCTTTTTATTTATACTTTGGTTGCTCTGTTACCACCCACCATGAAAGCTGGGACACCCACTAGCGGGCGGTAAGGACCAGGTTGACTACCACTGATCTACCTAGTCTCATGAGATATAGTCAAGGAAGGTTTTTTGGGATTAGTTACATTTTAAGCGACCTCTAAAATATTAGTAAAAGTCTGTTTAGTGAGGAGCATAGTGGGTAAGAGAGCATTCTAGAGAAAAGGGGAACCATATGCAAAGGCTCCAAAGTGGAAAGAGCATGGCATGTTCAAGGAACCTAACAACATATAAGAGGCCATAACACAGAAAGCTATGATACAAATATGGTGGTATATATGTGGATGGAGTCACAGTCCTTGAAGAGGTTAAAGCAAGGTTTTGAAATCACGTATTAGTTAAAATAGTCCATTTAAGCTGCTGAGATGACAACAGATGTGGGGGTGGGAGCAAGCATAAGTGTGGAAATAATTGTTAGAGATTATTAGAATAACCCAGACAAGAAATTGGGTGTCTTTAAACAGGGTGATGATCCCTGAAATAGAAGTGAATGGACTTGAGAGACATATAGGTGATGAATTCAAAAGGAGTGACAGGTGAAGGGGAAAGAGATTTGGGGTTGACATGTAGGCCGCTGGCTTGTGCCATTAACTAAAATAAGGAACAAGCAGGGTAAAATGTTTGTGGGAGTTGAATATGGGTTTATTTTAGACATGTTGAATTGGAGAGTTTGAACTCTAATCTACCACAAACAATTATCCTGTATTTTCTGGTGTTTGCATCGCTCATTCACACACTGACTGGTTTTCACCTAGTCAACCTTGCTTGTTCCCCTCACTCTGACCATTTGTCTTTGCGCATGTATTTGATGATAGTTTAAACATTCTTCTCTGTCTTTGTTTTTTAGTTCTTCTCTCAACATTAATAGTATAGCTACAATATACTGAGTGTAAGTAACATTATCAGCTCAATTTGAATACCATTTAAAAAATAAATCTTACTATGAAATAGTTAAATACACTCAACCTAGAAAAAAATAATTTAATGAATTAGTATGTACCCAGCATCAAGATTCAATAACTATTGTCTTTCTGTAGGCATTGTTTTCTTTTGTCTCACCAAAATGAAAAAACAAACAAAAAAATTTCTTTAGTATTTTAAAACAATCCTTATATTTTTCTCTATAATATCTTGGTACACATAGTTAACAATTATGAACTTAAAAATATAACCACAATACCAGCACAACATGTCAGACAAAAAGAGAAAACAATAATTCCTTAACACTATCTGCTTTTAAGTTTGTGCTTAATTTACTTTCTTAAAAACTGTTTTTTATTTCAAGCTCCAAACAAGGTCTATACATTGCTTTTGCTTAGTATATTTAAGTTTTTAAATATCTATTTCTTTTCTTCTTTTTTTTACTCTTTTTTTTTTTTTTTTTGTATTTTTCTGAAGCTAGAAACGGGGAGAGACAGTCAGACAGACTCCCACATGCGCCCAACCAGGATCCACCCTGCACGCCCACCAGGGGGTGATGCTCTGTCCACCAAGGGGCGACGCTCTGCCCCTCCGGGGTGTCGCTCTGCTGTGACCAGAGCCACTCTAGCGCCTGGGGCAGAGGCCAAGGAGCCATCCCCAGCGCCCGGGCCATCTTTGCTCCAATGGAGCCTCGGCTGCGGGAGGGGAAGAGAGAGACAGAGAGGAAGGAGAGGGGGAGGAGAGGGGGAGGGGTGGAGAAGCAAATGGGTGCTTCTCCTGTGTGCCCTGGCCGGGAATCGAACCAGGGACTTCTGCACGCCAGGCCAACGCTCTACCACTGAGCCAACCGGCCAGGGCTTTTCTTCTTCTTTTTTTAATACAACTTATTTACAGAAGAAACTGGATTTTGTCTGTACAATTTCCTCACTTTTCAGGGTTTCTTAATTTTATCCTTGTGGTATAACATAACAAGTTTCTTTATCCTATATTTTTTATCATCTCATGGATTTTTTAATAACAATCTTTTGCATTTTCTATAATTAGGGAATTAGATCTAGAGAATTTATTGGCTTCAGGGTCAATTTTGCTACTTTTGTTAAGAATTACTTCACAGGTCTCTCTGTGTACTACTTACCCAAAGGCAGCAGAGTAAGATATTGTATAGTTTTTACAGTAGTAATAGTATTTTAAATTGATCAGTAGTATGAGGTGATGTCAAACTATCTTCTCTATTATATGGTTCTATGAAAAATTTTTACCTCATGGTTTTATTATTCACTGATAATTGTTTCCTACATCAATTGTTTTATTAAAAAATGCATGAATAATAAACTTTTAATCTTATGTGCATTTATTAATTGTGAGTCTTTTGTAAAGAATAAGTTTTCCTCATCAACTATTTGGTTCTTCTGACATACATTCTGTGTAAAAAAGGGACAGTAAATTTTTGTTCTTGTCCTTCATAATTCTCAGAATAATGATTTGGTGACTTAATAACTTCTAAACATAACCAATATGTTTGTTTTAACTATCATGATGACCTCTAGATTTTTATGTATTTGGTGTGTTCCCCTTGAAGGTAAAAACTAATACATCTTTGCCCAATATTCAACTAATTAGTATGTTGGGTAATTATTATGATTGAGTTTGTGTGTGTATATGTGTAGAGGTGAACGGAAAATATGTAGGTATCAACTCTCTACAGTTTAAGTTTAGATTCATTCATTGATTCAATAAATATTGAGCATCTACTATGCCCAAGATCCTATATTAGATACCTGGGATGTGCAAAATTGTATAAGTCACAAGCCTCAGCTGCCTCTAGATTTGATGCTCTGATGTCAGATCCTGAATTTCTATCCAAAGTCTGCCAGTTATTCATTCTCAGGCCCCAGGGGAATAAAAAGGGGGAAGGAAAATAAATAGGTATTTATGATTTGTTTAATAATTTCATTTTTAGCATATACTTAAGATTTTTTCACCATAATTTAACCTATTAATGCCTGAGTATTCTCAGCCTTACCATGTTGGGCTCTTTGGAGTTTTAAATGTTATAATACATGTTAAATACTCCATATGAGTTTTGACATGTATTGAGTACTCAATAAATGTTAACTGTTATTAAAAACCACATAATGGGTGCTTGTGCTGTTAATTACTGCAAGGTTCTCATTACTTCTACACCTTCTCAGTATTAAGAGCTAGAAAATAACTATTTTATTAGATATAACTAGATATAATTATTATAAATTGACCCCTTCTTCTCTACCTGGCATTCACACTTTTCCTTCTCATCCAATTAAAACCTTATTCTCTAAGATACTGAACTTCTACCTTTATACCAAGATGTCAGGCTTCCTTAGGATTCTGAACTTAGCACATGCTCTTTTCTCTAATAAAAATGCCTCCCTCTTTTATTCACTTGCATAATCCAGACACACTGTAGAGATTCAGCTCAGGCGTCATAGCCTCAAGAATGCCTTTCTTTCTACAGACTCCTCCAAGGAAGGATGGGGGACTTTTTCTATTCTTTCATTTTAATCTGAGTTCACATTCGTCATTGCAGTTATCACAACATATTGTAGTAATCTATTAATTTGTCTGAGGTTTCCTTCAGACCAATCCTTTGAGGGCAAAACATGATTTAAGTTCAAGTACCTGGTATAGTGCTGGCACTATAAATATGTCTTCATTAGATTGAAAATGGATGGATTGATGAGTGGATAGTTCTTTATTTTCCTTATTTTATGAATTGTATTTTAAAGTTCTAAAATTTTAAACACATAGAAAAAGATAAATAATAAAACAAGTACCCATAAATCCACTCTACTGATTTAATAAATTATAACATTTTGGAATAAAGATGATTTGTTTTTATTTTTTGTAGGGTTTTTTTGTTTGTTTGTTTGATTTTTATGTGAAGGAGGGGAGATAGTGAGACAAACTCCTGCATACACCCCAACCAGAATCCACCTGGAAACCCCATCTTGGGCCTATGCTTGAGTACCGAGCTCTATTTAACACCTGAGGCTGACATGGTTGGACCAACCAAGCTATCCTCAGTGCCCGGGGCCATGATCAAACCAACTGATTTACTGGCTATGGGAGGGGAAGAGGGAGAGAAGGAGTAGAGAGAAGAGGCGAGAAGCAGATGGTCACTTCTCCTGTGTGCCCTGACCAGTAATCAAACCTAGAGTGTCCATATGCTGGGCCAATGCTCTATCCACTGTGCCACCAGTTAAGGCCAGATGATTTATTTTTAAGATTAGACAGTACTATTTGGTGACAGGAGAGACAGATTTGGAGGATGGGAAAAATTATGAATGAGACTAGCCCTCATTTTTAACATAGTGTCTGACACTAACACAGGAAATGAAAACCTAGCAATAAACTCAGCATACACTGGCAAAAGTGAGAAGGCCACTGTGAAAAGAGACTGATGGAAGAAAGGGGCATATTGCACCAGTATGGTGACATATGTTTAGCTAGGCAAAGGGAGGGGACTAGTGTTTACTTAGGATTTATTTAACAATCATGTCAGGCAAAATTATTTATCAGATGTCTACTTTGGGCTAGGCATTATTCAAATAATTTTTAAAATTTTAATTCTTTAAGCCTGCATGGCACATATTATAACCCCTGAAAACTGATGTTAATGAGTAAGTTCAAACTATCATTAAATAGCAGAGGTCAGATCTGTCTGTATAATAATTCCAAATCTCACAAGTAGTCTATTTTACCGTTATCCTCTATGTCAGGGGTCTCAAACTCGCGGCCCGCCGAACAATTTTGTGCGGCCCGCAGACTAATCCACGAAGTTCAAAATATTTTGGATAAAATTAAGTAATCCTAGGGGCCTACTTGTATTTTTCATTTCTCTAGCATCCTAGCTAGATATTAGCTTAGTTAACAGCAGTTGTGATGCGAACTACAGTTTCTGGTTGTTTTGTGACACTGAGTAAACTGCATGTACGATTGTGCTTGTTGTACTGATTTTTTTTTGTTTTCAACTGCAGTGAGAAAAGTGTTGCGTAACAGTTGCCTTTTGTAGACCTAGTGCGGCCCGCCGAAAGGCTGTGATCTTGCTCTGCGGCCCACATGCTGAGTTGAGTTTGAGATCCCTGCTCTGTGTTAATGCAATTTTATTTGCTGATTGAACTTTATTGTACTGATCATGCTTTTATCTAATCTTAACCTCATAACTATTTTTTTTTATTTTAGAGAGAGAGGAAGGGAGATATATATAAAGAGAGAGTGGAAGAGCAATCTGTTCCTATGTGTGCCCTGATTGGGGATTGAACTGGCAACCTCTGTGCTTCAGGTTGATGCTCTAACCAACCAAGCTATCTGTCCAGGGTTAAGCTCATAACTATTGTGAAAGTGAGCTTTGGGTACTTGGCCATATCTTTGATAAGGTTCTAGATGTATAGATGAGTCTTAGCTATCCACTGTTCCGGTTTGAATGTGGTCTTTTGTAATAGATTACCTCAATCGTACACTATATTTTCCTTTAATATTGGTTCTCATAGACTGTTGGCTGTGAAGCAAATCACACTTATCACAATGCTGAATGACTTGTATTTTCGTTGCTTCAGTTGAACTGTCCATAAATTACCCTGAAGACAGAGGGTATTAATCTTCAATTGTCCAATTCCTGATTGTGCACTATTTACTACATGCAGAGATAGTTTTGCTATTACTCAATCCATGTCCTACTTGTAATTAAATCTTTATTAGAAATTATCTAAATAGCATTAACAAAGAACAAAATCAGCATTACAAGAACAGTGAGTGTAATTTAAGACACATTATAAAGAATACGAATTAGTAGAGAGACACAACAGTAGGGGCTGGCTGTGAGAGAACACAGCCTTTTATGGAATTAAAACAAACATAGCTAATGTACCCAAATGTGGAACTGAAATGCACAGCTTTTGCAAAAAAAAAAACAAAAACAAAAGAAAACAACAGTGACAATCACAACAAAACCTACTTTTTTAAATATCAGTAAATGGTGCAAGTCCTCCAAGGGAAAGTATATGTATTTCAGTATTTATTTACTATATATAAATATTATTTATTTTTCCTTTTTTTAAAATTTTTTTTTCCTTTTTTTTAGAGACAGAGAGAGAGTCAGAGAGAGGGACAGACAGGGACAAACAGACAGGAATGGAGAGATGAGAAGCATCAATCATCAGTTTTTCATCGCGACACCTTAGCTGTTCATTGATTGCTTTCTCATATGTGCCTTGACCGCGGGCCTTCAGCAGACGGAGTAACCCCTTGCTCAAACCAGTGACCTTAGGTCCAAGCTGATGAGCTTTTGCTCTAACCAGATGAGTCTGCACTCAAGCTGGCTACCGTGGGGTCTCGAACCTGGGTCCTCGGCATCCCAGTCCAATGCTCCATCCACTGCGCCACCACCTGGTCAGGCTATTTTTCCTTTTTATATATTAAAATTTATATTTTCTTTTTCATAGTGTATATATGCATTTGTAAAATATTAAGACTAGATCTAGGCCCCTGGCCAGTTGGCTCAGTAATAAAGTATCAGTCCGGTGTGTAGATGTCCCAGGTCAATTCCTAATCAGGGCACACAAGAGAAGCCACCATCTGCTTCTCTATCCCTCCCCCTCACCTTCTCTCTCTCTTCCCCTCCTGCAGCCATGGCTTAATTGACTTGAGCACATCAGTCCTGGGTGCTGAGAATGGCTCTGTGGAGCCTTGCCTCGGGTGAAATAGCTCAGTTGAAAGTATGGCTTCAGATGGGCAGAGCATCAGTCCCAGACAGGGGTTGCCAGGTGAATCACAGGTAGGGGCACATGCAGGGGTCTGTCTCTCTATCTCCCCTCCTCTTACTTGGAAAAGAAGAAGAAAATAAAAGAATAAATTGTCAAGTCAGAGTAATTACTCAGTGTGCTCATAACCCCAGGTTATTTTTGAACATTCGAGATCCCCATACATTAACTAGTTTCCCTAAGGTCTCTGCAGATAATGGTTGGAAATCACTGATGTAGGCAATGCTATCCAACAATTTGGATGTGCTTTCAAGACCAAAAGTGGTTCCAGGAGAACACTGAAATTTAAACCAAAATGAGGGTTCACATGAGTAATCCCCAAGTGTTTCATCAATATAAATAATCTCTTATTATCAAAAAGCATCTCATAAAAGTATCAAAAACCACATAAATATATTTATTATAATGGAAAATACACACAGAGAACTCTTAGAAAGAAGAAAGGTCTGGAAAAACTGGTCAGCACTGGATTAAAAGTGGCATCCTGTGAAGGTGGAAAATGCTGGGTCATACATTAATTCAGATTAGTTCTGGTGCTGCCATGTTTTGTGTGACTTTGTGCATAGCCCGAACGTCTCTGATTTTAACCACCCACAGTCATAAAATGGAAGTGATAATGCCTGCCAGGTCTACTTCCAATGGTTCCTAAAATAATACCACTTTTTCATAGCTTTAGACAACAAAATACATTTGCGAACTCAATCTCCTTGTCTCTTAAAGTTTAAACTATTGCATTCCAAATCTGGGCTCCCATCACAACCTACAGTTTCTGATTGGCCATTTGAAACCAACTGTCTTTTTCTGAGCAGCTGATGTTGTTCTTGGGTACCCAGTGAGCCCTGTGATAAATAGAATAAGGAGTGTAACTCCTAATATTATTCACACTGCCACTAAATTAACACAATTTACATATCATTATGATAAAGAGAAAAAAATTAACCTTGTGGTTATGCTTCAAGTGCTATCTTTTCAAATGGGTGCACCAGAAGAATGTTCTGTACAATACAGTGATTGAAAACATGTTTGCCTGAACAATCTATACAATGCTTTTTCTCAATTCACTATTCTCCAAGTATATAGTTACATAGATTACTGAACTAAATGTGGGCTTTTAACATTTTTACATAATTCTAATTTTTGTGCCCTATCTAAAGTTCAGACAGACTGGCCTATCCTTTTAAGCTAATTGTATATAGCACTTAACCAGATGGCCTGTTGACTGTTCCCAAGATTAACGTGCCCTGAAATATTCCTTTTAATCATCTTTATACTCTTACTTCTAGAAAAATTCACATTAATTACAGCAAACATTTATTTATACAGAGAGGGGCCAAAGTAGGTTTGCAGTTGTTCAAATAGAAAATAATACAATAATTACTAAAAAAGAATACAACAATAAACTGTGTTTTATGTACTCACAACTGTATTACTCAGTGTGAATTTCTATACTCAGAAATAAAGGGCAGTGTTTACCTTTAATGAGTCAGAATAATATACATTTCTTCCTTTCTTCATTTCATCAATCAACTAACATTTATTGAGTGTTTTTATTTTGCCAAGCAATGTATGTGACAACAGAGAATAACAGTGACAAATGAGCTACGGTCCCTGCTCTGAAGTAGTTCACAGTCTGGCAATGGATTTAAAAAAATCAAGAGACAATTACAGGACAGTTTGTCAAATGCATATTGTTAATAACATTGAATGTGGTATCAGTCAGGGCCTTGGCAGGAAGCAGCTGACACACTCAAGCTGACTGTTTGAGGGTTGGTTTCATAAAGGAACTATTTACAATTCTGGGAGCAGGGTTAAAGAAAATGAACAAGGGATAATGTAGTTTCCTAGGCATAAAGGGCAAGGGGAGGAAAGAATTACTAGAACACAGAGGTCACTGTATTGACAGGGCCAGCTGGCAGGAGCTGAATCCCTGTAGAAGGATGCAGTCAACCTCTGGCTAACCGGCAAAGAGGGATTTGGGGACGAAATACACTGACCCTGACTTCTTTGTCTTTCTGGTCTCTGATCTTTCTGTCTCTGCTTCTGTGGATGAAGCCAAGCTCAAGCCAAAAGAGCATGGAGTCCATTAATGAGGTTCTCATCAGTCAGCCTCCTGGAGCCCAGGACAGGGTAGAGAAGGCCAAGAATGGGCCTAGGAGGCCAGAGAAATGGTATCTAACACAAATGCTGACTCTATTTTTCACATAGTATTGTTTATCTTTGCACCTAACCTGTGTAAAATAGTATTCTAATCATGCAGATAAAATGAGGTTCAGAAAACTTAAATGACCTACCCAAGGGCATGCAACTAACAATGGATCCAGTGTAGTAATACTATCTATGTTTTTACCAGGTCTGTGTGTTGGAATTTATGTGTAGCAGTTCAGAGAAACACAGTGAAGACATATAACTCAGATCATCTGTGGAGAGGCATGGTGAGACTAGATTGTCAGGAAGTTTCCTGAGGAGAGATGATGCCTGAACTGAAGTCTGAAGTGAGAATGGTATAAGGAAACAGAGGGAGAGGAAAGAGGGAGAGCCCAGGTACAGGGAGCAGCAAAATACAGAGATGACAACTTGCATTTAAGTGTTCAAGTAATTGATTATGATTGAAACAGGGCAGAAGAAATGAGGAAACATGACTTCTCTACTAGCAGTGCAAAAAATTGATATGATTTAGGGACTTTTAGGTGAGTTAAAGGCTATAAGCTATTACCTCATAGTGTATAGATATTAAAGCTTAGGTGAAGAAATGAGTAGGATTAATTTAGGAGATACGAGAAAAGCACATATATAGAAAGACCATTACCAACAAAGAAGCAACATGCTTCTTCATTACTGAAACCCAACTTTTTCACCATTGGTTTAATTCATCACCCTCAAGGACTAGACTAACATTTTCTAGAAGTTTTATCTTTATTAAATTTAAAATTCTTATTACTGTGCATAGCTTTATAATAATTTTGTGTTATTAAAGTGGCTCATAGTCCTAAATCCATTATTAATATTGCATATATGAGAAAAAATATCAATCAATAGTGCCAAGTTTAGCCTTACCAGGCGGTGGCACAGTGGATAGAGTGTCAGACTGTGATGCAGAGGACCCAGTTTCAAAACCTGAGGTCACCGGCTTGAGTGCTGGCTCACCAGCTTGAGCATGGGGTCCCTGGCTTGAACATAGGATTATAGACATGACTCTATGGTTGCTGGCTTAAGCCCAAAGGTTGCTGGCTTAAGTTCAAGGTTGCTGGCTTGAGCAAGGGGTCACTTGCTCTGCTGTAGCTCCTTAGGTCAAATAATGATATGTTTTCAGAAAAGAGATGTACAGAATACAAAGTGAAAATGGTTTGGAACTTTTGAGGGACTGAGGTCTAGAAGTCTCCTATTTTAAAGACAACTGTCAGTTTATTTTTATAGTAATCCTACAAGCTGATTTCATTATCCCTATTTTACAAAAAAGAAAGAAAGTCAAGCATCAACTCATAGTTGTGTCTCCTTAGTTGTTCATTGATTGCTCTCTCATATGTGCCTTGACTTAGGAGGCACATATGAGAAAGCAATCAATGAACAACTAAGGAGACACAACTATGAGTTGATGCTTCTCATCTCATCTCTCTCTCCCTTCCTGTCTCTCTGTCCTTATCTGTCTCTCTCTCTGTCTCTCTCTCTGTGTCTGTCACACACACACACACACACACACACACAGTGCCAAGTTTATAAGGGGTTTAGTAAGACTTCCAGCCTGAAAGATTTGTAATAGTATATTTGATATAGCTTCCCTATACCATTCAGATATAAACTCCATTATTTTGTCAAACATCTCCCTTTTTTCTAATGACCAGTAGTATAGCCTTCATCTAGAGTCCATTGTGATCCAAATGAAATCAAACAAATAAGAAAAAAAAAAAAAGCTTTTGCTCAAGACTAAGTTTTATCTTACATTAGCCATTGACCTCATACTGAGCCTCAGTTTTTCTTTCTTTCTTTCTTTTTTGTAAAATAGGGATAATGAAATCAGCTTGTAGGATTACTATGAAAATAAACTTACAGTTGTCTTTAAAATAGGAGACTTCTAGACCTCAGTCCCTCAAAAGTTCCAAACCATTTTCACTTTGTATTCTGTACATCTCTTTTCTGAAGACATGTCATTATTTGACCTAAAAAGGATATGTAAATTTTTTAAATGTAGAATTCATACATATATTAAGCAATATTTTTAAATTGTTAGATGATAAATATGAAAGAATTATATAAAATTTTGGATTATCAACTTCTCTTTCATCTCACATTATCTCAGTTTACTCATAATTGAGGTTAGTAATAAAGATATCTTTGTACCACTAAGATTCTCCCTCATATGATATTATTTCTGTTTTATATGTTAGAGAATCAGACAGTCTAAGGAATTAAAACTCTTCCCTGATCCTCTGAGTATTTCATAGCTGTAACTAAATTCTCATAGAATTCCCCATTCTTTGTGATCACTTGGCTCTTAAAGGATCCGATATTTGTAAAGCCCTTTGATACCATCAGATGAAAATTGCTACTGTACACAAGGGTGTATTTATATCGCATGATCAGAGGAACTGAAACATGGAGAAAGCATATCCTTTATGCCACAGGAAAGCAGTTGGGATGCAGCCTGAACTTTTTGACATTAAATCCGTAAAGAAGAATCTGAGGTGAGGCAAATGCCCCACATCAATGTATTTTATGAAGCAGCCCTGGGGAAAGAGAAACGGTGGAAAAATCTGTTGGTTTTCTACAGAAGCAGGAACTTCCACCCACACCACGTTATACACGTCAATTCAATTGTGTCTTCCCAGCCTGTTTCCCTTCTCCAGCCCTGTCAAGAAAAGATAGTTTATTACAAACAAAGAATACACCGAGCACTGACAGCTTTCAGATATACTTTTATTCTAACTACATGATTCAGTTTCACCTCCATGAATTATAATGATTAAATGCAAGTCCAAAAGAAGGCCATGCTGTTAAAGGGTGAGCCAAGGACATCCAGTCTGCAACAGAGTGACAAAAGAAAGAGGAGCTTTCTTTGATTTGACAGCTGAGGCCCCGCACAGAGTCAGACTACCTTGTCTATGCCTCTCTGTAGTAGCTTAGACTCTTTCCAGCCAAGATCAGGGTTAGCAAACTTATTTTTGTAATAAAAAAAAGTCACATTATTCTCTTTTAGCATTTTATTTATTTATTTTTATTGGAGAGAGAGAGAGAGAGAGAGAGAGAGAGAGAAAAGAGAGAGAGAGAGAACAGGAGAGGAGCAGGAGGCATCAATTCTCATATGTGCCTTGACCAGGCAAGCCCGGGGTTTCGAACCGGCAACCTCAGCATTCCAGGTCGATGCTTTATCCACTGTGCCACCACAGGTCAGGCACATTATTCTCTTTTAGTGTCTAAATTAAGAAGAAATAAAAATATATTAAATATAAGCTTTTTGTTATGAAAGTCCTAGAAATACATGTGATTATTTTCCTTTTTCTTTCCAGATTATAAATATAATATATATTTATAAAAGCACAAAGTAAAAAAACTGATTCAGATGCTCAGCATACTTTCAAATAAGGTTAAATTATGAAAAAAAAATTAAATACAGTAATTTATAAATCAAAAAGAAAGAAGAGAAAGATGCAAGGAAGGAAGGAAAGGAGAGAGGTAGGGAGAGGTTCTACAATGAATAGGGAATTAAAACCAGTATAGCAGTATAGTAATCTATCAATCTGATATACAGAGTACACATGAGGATAAAAATTCTATGTTCCCCATGTAAGGAGATTTTAACATCCATGTAGGACAGATTTCAAATGGGAAACTGTACAAAGTTGGCAATGGGTAAAGGTTGCTTCTCCAGGAGAGGCTGAGTAGCATAAACACACCCATCAGCACAGGGAAGTCACAGATATGACTAATGATTACAAATGCCTGAAACTTTTACAAATTATAGAACATTATTGCTTAATTTAAAAAGTATATTGAGCTGCATGCAGAATAACATAGACTTCCAAAAATATAGTAAAGTAAAAGAAAAACACAGTAAAACGCAAATCTAAAAAAGAACCTCATAGAAAAGACAAAGTTTAAGAAGTAGTTTGACAATAGTAAATAACAGGAAACAATAAAAAGACACATGAAATGTACTAAGAAAAAATAGTCCCAAACATATAATTTTATAGTTTACTATATATTATGATATAAGAATAAAGTTAAGACATTTTGGAGGAAAAGCTGAGAATATTTACCATTCATGACTTTTCAAAAGAAGAATGACTAAATATATGTCATTGTGGAGGAAAAAAACCAGAAAGATACAGTAGTGGGCAAATATAACTGGGTAAAAGAGGTGGGAAATTATAAATATAAGGACCATAAAATCAATAACAATATTGAATAACTTGAGTGGTTTAAAAATTAGGTAGATCTATAATATTATATAATAAACAATAGTAATAAACAATATGGACTTGAAGATAAAAGCCTTATTAAGGATAAAAAATTATCATTTAACCATAGAAGAACCAAATTATTTACCAAAAAGCTAATTTTTTTCTAAATTTCTGTATACCTATTCATTGCCCCAACCAAGGTCCTGAATGTAAAGATAACATAAAGTTGAAATAAAGAGTCAGAGAAAAAAACCAGTTATTTACCAAAATAAATCTGTTGTAGCTTTATTATTTGATAAAATGGACTTTAAGCCAAAATAATTTATTAACATAAAGATGCTATCATTGACAATAAGGAAATAATTTTCTACCATATAAATTCATTTAGTAGCATCTTATTTGTATAGTATAAATTTTTAATTATACTGTTTTTGTTTAATTATATTTTATCATTTTGCATCAGCAACATGCAAATTCTCTGTTCTTTTACACTTCCCCAAATTTATAAAACAAGCATTAACAAAATTGAACATCGATATTTAAATGTTCAAAGCTGGGAAGAGGGATCTTTCAGGAACTGGTAAATGAAGTTAATTTTTTAAGTAAAATATGAACCATTTTAATCATTGATCATCAAGTAGGTTAAAAATTAACCTCAAGCAACACTGAGTAAACAAAATTATATAGGTATCACATCTGACCATACTGTAATTAAAGGGTTAGTTCCAAAAAGACAAACCACACACCATATTGTATAAATATTAAATTATATAGAAATAAAAACAGACATTACAATATTTTAGAACTGAATGTACAAGCTTTATGTAACAACATTTGAAAAGTGCAGAAAAAATGCATTATTATAATAGTAATTTAAGCATTCAGTTCAAGAAGTTAGTGAAAAAGGAGGAAGCCAAAAAAGCATAAAACAAAAGAAAGAAGGCCCTGGCCAGTTGCCTGAGTGGTAGAGTGTTCATCTGGCATGTGATGTCCTGGGTACAACTCCCGGCCAGCGCACATAGAAGAAGCAACTGTCTGCTTCTCTACCCCTCCTTCTCCTCCCTCTCTCTTCCCCTCCTGCAGCCATGGCTCAATTGGTTCGAGCTCATTGGTTCCAAGCGCTGAGGATGGCTCCCTGGAACCTCTGCCTCAGATGCTAAAAATTGCTACGTTGCGAGCATGGCCCCAGATAGGCAGAGCATCAGTCCAAGACAGGGGTTGCCAGGTTTATCCTGATCGGGGTGGATTCTGGGCGAGGAGCATGTGGGAGTCTGTCTCACTATATCCCCTCTTCTCACTTGGAATCAATAATTTTTTTTTAAATTTTTAAAATTTATTGATTTATTGATTTTTAAAAGTGAGAAAGAAACATTGATTTTTTGTTTCATTTCTTTATGTATTCATTGGTTAATTCTTGAATGTACCCTGACTAGGGATCAAACCCACAAACTTGGTATACTGGGACAATGCTCTAACCCAGTGGTCCCCAACCCCCAGGCCGCAGACCGGTACCGGTTCGTGGGCCATTTGGTACCAGTCCGCAGAGAAAGAATAAATAACTTACATTATTTCCATTTTATTTATATTTAAGTCTGAACAATGCTTTATTTTTTAAAAATGACCAGATTCCCTCTGTTAACATCTGTCTAAGACTCACTCTTGATGCTTGTCTAGTAAGTTTGACAATTATATTTAAAAATACCACAGTTTTTACACCAGTCGCATAATTTTATTTTGTGCATTTATCCGTCCCACCCTAAAAGCTGGTTCGTGAAAATATTTTCTGACATTAAACCGGTCCGTGGCCCAAAAAAGGTTGGGGACCACTGCTCTAACCAACAGAGCTACCCAGCCAGGATGATAAAATAGTGATTTTAAAGATAATGATACAGTAAAGAGGAAATTTTTTTTGAGAACTAATAAAATAGTTAAGTTTCTGAGAATATTGATAAGAAACTTAAGTTAAAGCACAAAATAACTATGAAATTTTAAAGGTAGCATAACTGTAGATGCAGAGGGCATTAAACAAAATCATAGAAGAATTCTACAAAAAATTATGACTAAAAATCTAAAGGCTTAGATGCTTTCTCCTTTTGGGTATAATACAATAAATAAAACAGACTTTATACAAAGTAGAAAATCTGAATAAACTCTAAAGCAAAGTAATTAATTAGTAGTAAAATATTCATGTCTTTGGAAAAGGCAACATTGCCAGGTGGTTTTACCATTTCGTTTTGTCAAAACATCCAGGAACACATATCCTCTGTATTAATCCCTTACAGATAATAAAAATGATCCAGTTCACTTTATTTTAAAACCACACCAAGACAATATTAGAAAGAAAAACCACAAGGAAATATCACTTATGGACATAATGCAAAAATCTCAATAAAATTTTAGCAAACAAAGTTAGAACATTAATTTAAAAATAACACATTATGATAAACTAGAATTCATCTTTGTACTTAGAAGATAATTTATAACTATAAATTCATTAATAAAATTGGGTAAAGCATACTTCATTTCACTTCCTGATAAATTTGAACACAAATAAATTATAAAGGGAAATCTTAAATGGATATTTTTACAAGGACATGAGTAAAAGAAAAGACAGTAACACATCTGGGAAAATGGGATTCAGAGGACAAATGGTAAAGGTTAAAGGTCCTCACCAAGCTGAATCCCAAACTGGAAGAAAGGAAATCAACAAAGATACGCAATGTGTACTGTAGAAATCCTGAAAGACTCAGGAATTGACAACACGATGTAACTCTGAAAGTAGGTGTAGAAGGAAAACTGAAAACAGTATGATTATTTGAAAGCCTTTTGAAGATGCAGCTTAATTCTAAGATCTCTAAACCCAGTTCTGATAGTCCCCTCTCCACCACCATGCCAGCAGGAGTCACAATGAATCTCTGACAATTGTCTAAGGCATCAAATGCCCAGCTGTAGGTGGGAGTACTGTACTGAAAACAGGATCTGGGAAGGAGTCCATCTACATATTCAAAGGAGGTCCCCAGATGTCAACACTGGTCTTCCACTTAGACTTTAGACTTCTGACAGCTGCTTTTTTTTTTTTTTTCTTCCTCTTTTAGGGAAGAGATAGGAAGGTTTCTCTGAGAAACCTGACCAGCCCTAGAAAACAACCCGGGGTTTCCAAAGGAAACTGCTTTTTCAGAGACCTCCCTTAAACCTACAGTCTACACCTGCTCCCAACATGCTCAATAATCTTTTTAGCAATTTAAGTTGAAATGAGGGCCAAGATCACACAATACCTGAAGAAATCTCTAATATGAAATAAACAAACACAAAGAGGTAACAGCTACTGTGAACCATAACTGATACAAACAATATTTTGTCTTCTAGAGACTCCTAGCATGGGAAGCTTTCTCTATCAAAATATAAAGATATCTCTCCATTGATTTCAGACATTTTGGTTTTGTGGAGAAGTGGGAGGCCACCTTTATTTTTATTTCTTTCCAGATAACTTATTCCATCTGAATTCTTAGAAGATTGTTTTTGTCTTCATAGGAAAAATTAGAATTTTGTAAAATTTTGTAGGAGAGAGAAAAATCATCTTGAGCATTTGGTGGAAGTTCTTTCAAGGAAATTTTGGTGAAGATTATTATGATTTTTTTAATGTAATTCTTCTTTATCTGCATCTTTAAAATACTTAAATAAATATATGTAATTTTTTCAAAAGTTTGACATCAATATTTAGTTTGTTTTGCTGGAATATCATGTTTCTAAGACTCTCAACAAAGTGACCCAGTTATACTGGGCTAACAGATGCAAGTAAATGCCGGCATTCCCCTAATGTATCTTTGGAATGGCTATATCTTTATGTCTATTTTTCATATTTGGAAATGTGGGGTATGGAATGGTAATCTGGCATATCAGACATAACCTCCATGATGAAATGGCCTGCTTATGAAAAGGTGGCCCATTTTCTTGTTTAACCGAATCCTGGATCTGTCAGGTGGAAATTCTAAATCAGTAAGAGATAAATGACCTCTTTAACTTCTTTTATATAGATGGGACTCTTCTACTTCAAGAAGTGATTTATAAACAGGGAACTTACTAATGTTTGTTTGTTTATGTATTGGATTATTTTAACCAACTCTATCAGTATTATAATTAGTGGAAATTCTTAGCTCTTTGTTTTTTGTTTTGTGGCAGAGACAGAGAAAGTCAGAGAGCGGGACATATAGGGACAGACAGACAGGAAAGGAAAGAGATGAGAAACATCAATTCTTTGTTGTGGCTCCTTAGTTGTTCATTGATTGATTTCTTATATGTGCTTTGACGGGGGGAGCTACAGCAGACTGAGTGATCCCTTGCTCGAGCCAGCAACCTTGGGCTCAAGTTGGTGAGCCTTGCTCAAACCAGATGAGCCCGTGCTCAAGCTGGCGACCTCGGGGTCTCGACCCTGGGTCCTCCACATTCCAATCCAACGCTCTATCCACCGCACTACCGCCTGGTCAGACGAAACCCTTAGCTCTTAAATTATCAGTGTCCCTTTAAATAATGGTGTAAATTTTATTTTTACTTATGTCTTTACTAGTTAGTACTTTAGTGATCAGTTTAAGAGGCCGTGTTTGGAGCTGCTAATCAAGTGCCACTTTAAATGAGAATTCCAAGCTGTTGTTTAATAGAATTGGCATTTGTAAATTAAATATTTTTGTGTGTTTCTTTGGTAAAACTTTATAACTCTCCAGAATATTCAGCACATATAATATATTTATTTTTTATCTATTATGTTCCAGACTCTGTGTTTAGCCCTAGGGAAATAACTATTAATATATTACTTTACCCTTCAAAGGAGTGATAATTTAATGTGAAGACAGCCTAGTAACAGATAAATTCAAATCCAATTCAAGTTGAAGGAGCTATAATAATGGTAAATACAAAGCAGCCTCATTTAGGGCAGCCTAGGGAGTCATGGGGGTTTCCTGGAAGGAATAACCAGCATCAAGCATGGATGGACGGTTTTGAGTAGAACAAAAGACTCCTCTCCCCACCCCATCCTTCTTCTTCATCTCCTTCTTCTTCCTCCTTTCCTCCTCTTCTTTTTCTTATTCTTTTTCTTGTTCTTTTGGTTTCTTCTTTTAAAGTTTGATGATAATGTTTCCCATTAATTTTGAACAATTTTGTTGAGATACAATTCACATCTCATACATTTCACCTAAAGTGAATTTAATTATCGGTTTTTAATATATTTACAGATATATCAAACCATCATTATAGTCAATTTTAAAACATTTTCTTCACTTCAAAAAGATACCTTTTTGACTATCATTACCCTGTTCTCTCTATTATACTCTCAGTTTTAAACAACCATTAATACACTTTCTGTTTATAGATTTCCCTATTTTGTACTTTCTAATGAGTTAGATCATGTAATATGTGATATCTTGTTACTGGCTACTTTGACTTAACCCAATGTTTTTATTAAATGTAGAATTACTTAGACCAGGCAATTTTATTCCTAGGTATATACCTAAGAGAAATGAAAATATGTCCATATAGAAAAAGTATTTCAAGCTTTTTAAGATTTACATTACACTATCTTTCTTAGTGCCACAGTAGATTGTCATTATTATGACACTGTTGGTATTTTACCTTTGTATTATATTTGTTGTAATATCCAAAGTTGAATTATGTCTCTCTGTCCCAGTTTCTTGGAGAAATGTTTATGCCTATTGAGGTTAAGAGAATTTCTGAAGATTTTGGTATTAATATTCCACTTAGCAACACATTTTTTATCTACCCAAATCTCATTTTCACGTACCTTAGATTATTTTTTGGAACAGTGAAAAAAACAAATATACTTCCATTTTATCCATTCATTTTATAGAACAGGAAAGTAAGTAACAAAAGAAGTATAATAAAATAGCTAAGATTATAGTCAGATAGCAGCAGAGCAAGTATCAAAATCCAGTCTTCTTGACTCTTGTTTAAAGCTGTCTAATTGAACTCTTCATCCTCCATCTATTGTGATAAACTTGAAAGACTTCAAGATACGATGGCTTTGAAAACTGCCTGTCATTCTTATCTATAAACTGAGAGAAACTTCATGGGTTTTCTTCTGAAGCACTCCACAGCCAATTTCATTGTGAGATTTCTCTCCCATCCCCATTTGTTCTTCTCTCTAAACCATTAATGATTATTAACTTAGTGTGACTTCAATCCATGCAGAGACCTCTCTGCTCACTACCAGATGTTGGTCTGACAACAATTTGATTCTGTCTGCAGTGGCTATTGCATTGCCATTCTCAACAAGTCTGTGAGCCTCTATATTTCAGGTCAGAGTATAATTTAGAGTGATCAAATAAACTCATGCCTTTATAGTCAATTAATATTTGACAAAGGAGACAAGAACTTACAATGGATAAAGACAGGCTATTCAATAATGGTGTAGCCAAAGTTGGACTGATACATGCAAAAAAAAAAAAAAAAAAAAAAAGAGAGAGAAACTGGACCACCTTCTTACACCACACACAAACATAAACTCAAAATGGATTAAAGACTTAAATGTTAGACATGAAACCATAAAAATTCTGAAAAGAAACATAGGCAGTAAAATCTCTAACACTTTTCATAGCAACATTTTTCTGATATATCACCTTGGACAAGGGAAGTGAATAAAAAATACACAAATGGGAAAATATCAAACTAAAAGTTTTTTGCACAGCAAAGGAAACAACAAATTAAAAAGACAATACACTGAATGGAAGAACATATTTGCTAATAATACATCTGATAAGGACTTAATATTCAACATTTATAAGGAACTGACAAAACTCAACACCCAAAAAGACAAACAATTCAATTGGGAAGTAAGCAGAGGACTTGAATAGATACTTCTTCAGAGAAGACATACAAATGGCCAATAGACACTTGAAAAGATGCTCAACATTACTAATCATCAGAGAAATTTAAATTAAAATTACAATGAGATATCCCCTCACACCTGTCAAAATAGCTATTATCAATAAATCAACAGACAAGTGTTGGAAAGGGTGTGGAGAAAAAAGAACCCTGGTGCACTGTTGGTGGGAATGCAGATTTGTGCAGCCACTGTGCAAAGTAGTATGGAGTTACCTCAGAAAATTAAAAATAGAACTGCCTTATGATCCAGCAATTCCACTTCTGAGAATATATCCAAATAGAACTGAAATACTAATTCAAAAGAATATATGCTTTCTTATGTTCATTGCATCATTATTTAAAATAGGCAAGATTTTGGAACAGCCCAAACATTCATCAGTAGATGAGTGGATAAAAAAAACAACAACAGTGGTACATTTACACAATGGAATACTACAAAGCCATAAAAAGAGGGAAATCTTACCTTTTGTGACAGCATGGGTGAATCTGGAAATTATTTTGTTAAGTGAAATAAGCCAGTCAGAGAAAGACAATTACCATATAATTTCACTTATACATGGAACCTAATGAACAAAATAAACTAACAGACAAAGTAGAAACAGATTCATTGATATGAAGAACAGACTGATAGCTGACAGAGGGGATGGGGACTGGGAGCTGGGTAAAAAGGGTGAAGGGATTAAGCATAACAAAAAAATTTATAGACACAGAAAACAGTGTGGGATTGCAGGAGGGAAATGGGGGTGAGGGAGGTGGAGGATGATAGAAGGGGATAGATGGTGATGGATGGAGACTTGTCTTAGGGTAGTGAACACACAATGCAATAGAAAGATGATGTATTATAAAATTGTACAACTGAAACCTGTAAAATTATATTAAACAATGTCACGTCTCACTCAATGCTCCCTGGAACTTTAGCACAAGGGAATGCCCTTTTTTTTTGTATTTTTCTGAAGGTGAAAATGGGGAGGCAGTCAGACAGACTCCCACATGCGCCCAACCGGGATCCACCCGGCACGCCTACCAGGGGGTGATGCTCTGCCCATCTGGGGTGTTGCTTTGTTGCAACCAGAGTCATTCTAGTGCCTGAGGCAGAGGCCACAGAGCCATCCTCAGCACCTGGGCCAACTTTGCTCCAATGGAGCCTTGGCTGCAGGAGGGGAAGAGAGAGAAAGAGAGGAGGAGAGGAGGAGGGGTGGAGAAGCAGATGGGCACTTCTCCTGTGTGCCCTGGCTGGGAATCAAACCCAGGACTCCTGCATGCCAGGCTGACACTCTACCACTGAGCCAACTGGCCAGGGCCTAGGAATGCCCTTGTTGATCAAGCTACCCAATAGAAAATTATTTGGAGCAACCATGACAGATTGAGCAATTCAGTCTCATACTATTCATCACCAGAACGCTGCAACCCTGTGTAAACAGTTTCAACTTTCTCAGGAAGCAGCGTGGCAGATTGGGAAATCCTGTCCAAGGGGTCCTATACTACAATCTGCCTCTTCATTTGGAGTTAACCATCAAGGACCCCTACCAGGAAAACTTTGGCAAATGGATGTTACTCATATACCTTCATTTGGCAAACAGTCCTATGTCCATGTTACAGTGGATACATATTCTGGATTTATAGTAACCTCTGTCAGAACAGGAGAGGCTGCTAAGCATGTTATAGCTCATTGTCTATATGCATTGTTCTATTATTGGATTTCCTAAATTGGTTAAACTGAAAATGCTCCTGCATATGGAGCAAAAATATTTACTGTATTTTGTCATTCTTACAATCTTTAAAGTCAAGGTATTATTAAAGTGTACCCAGCAAATATTTTAAGGTCAATTAAAAAAAATTTAAAAGGGGGGAGTCATATCCTAGAACTCCTATGGGTCTACCATATCATGCTTTTTACTTAAAAAAATTTTTAAATTTCTTTTGAATGCTGATGAACTGGAGACGCCAAATCTTTTTCTCCTGCAAACTACTACCTTCTTTATTTGATCCAGCTAATAACACTGTTTTATCGTTTTCCAAATAGCTCCAGATATATGGAAAAGATTTATATAGGCGGATGGGGATCCTCAAACACCTCAGCAAGATCTTCTGAGCATAGCTTCTAAGATACCTAGAGGTAGAAAAAGCCCAATAGAGATCAGGGGAACTACCACCTTTTAGGATATGCCCTTAAAGGCTCCAATGCCCCAAAGGGGTCTCATAGGATGCCATCTGGGTCCTGCTTCAATAGTGGAAAGGAAGGTCATTGAGCTAAAGCCTGCCAGACTTACATGCCTCTGCTGTGAGGAAACAGGGACACTGGAAGGTAGGCTTCCTCCTCGCTCCTCTAAGGGAGGGTTCAGTCTCTTCCAGCCCTGCTCCAGCCACCTATGACCTAACCTTGCCCAGAATGCTGGGGTTTGCCACTGAAAGCTGAAGGTGCCCAGGGCCGTTGGCCCCATCTACAACACTGTGGATGAGCCTAGGATATTTCTTCCAAGAAGCAGGTAAACTGATCTCATTTGCACAAGAGCCACTTAACTATGTCTTGCCTGAATAGTCAGGTTTTTTATTCTTCCCTCGAAGATCTCTGTTGGGGGTGTTGATAGTCCTATTTTCTGCTGATTTGTTTAATATATAGTGTTTCCTTTATTCCTCCCACCTCAAGGCCCCACTCATATTTCAGGCTGGGACCTACTCCTAATTTAGAGCTCTCTTTCCCCCTTTTGCCAACTTCTATTATGAATCTACCTTTGCCACCCAGCTGAGTGTATCCCAAGGTTCTCTTTACCAAGCCACAGTCGCAGAGCTCCAGGGTAAAGCAACCTGGTCTCATCTCTCCAGGCAGAGGAGAACAGAAGCTCCATCTCCACACATGCTGCAGATGGCTTTTCCAGTCTACCTGAATCATTACCAGCTAGAATCAGTAGTCATTGGGACTTGGACATGAGCTGCAAAGTATAGAATTATGACAACAATTCCAGTGCCATGCAGACTTTTCCTGGATGTGGACTTTTCCTGGACTTCTCCTTGTGACAGCTCCTAACAGACTGAACTGGGGTTAGGTTGCATTTCTCAGGGATTTGGCATGGAGTTGGGGCCAACTTGGACTGGGTGAACATGTTAAGGACACTACTCTTTTATGGATTCTTGCTGTATTTGCCAAGAGTTTGCTTAAAGGCTTTAATCACTGTAAAAAAAAAAAAAAAAAAAAAAAGAAGATTGGATAAAGAAGATGTGGCACATATACACCATGGTATACTATTCAGCCATAACAAATGATGACATCGGATCACTTACAACAAAATGGTGGGATCTTGATAACATTATACAGAGTGAAATAAGTAAATCAGAAAAAAACAAGAACTGCAGGATTCCATACATTGGTGGGACATAAAAATGAGACTAAGAGACATGGACAAGAGTGTGGTGGTTACGGGGGTGGGGGGAGGGAAGGAGGGAGAAGGGGAGGGCACAAAGAAAACTAGATAGAAGGGGACAGAGGACAATCTGACTTTGGGTGATGGGTATGCAACAGAATTGAATGACAAGATAAACTGGACATGTTTTCTTTGAATATATGTACCCTGATTTATTGATGTCACCCCATTAAAATAAAAATTTATTTATAAAAAAACAACAACAATGTCATGCCTATAAATTTAATTAAAAGTTAAAAAAATAGAGCAGTATTGAATACCAGGACCCTACAAATACCTCCTTACTTCTTCTTATTACCTACACTTTCACTAGTGCTTAATGTGAAAGCATTCCATTCAAGTCAACATTTATATATTGAATAAAAGCACCTTCTAAAAACTTTGAGGAATAAGAAACAAATTTAAGAGGTGCTTGATGAGAAGAGAGAGGATGTAAAATTCTCTTTTTAAACTACTAAAAAATAACCATACTTTAGTTCAATGTTGTACAATGCAGCAATGACAGCAGGACAATCATCTGAAAAGCATGATAAAATACAGAATCCCAGGCTCCAGTTCCAAAGTTTCTCATTCAGGAGATCCAGGGAGAAGTCACAAAAGTTTATATGTAGATAAATGGTGATGGAGTGAGACTTGACTAGGGTTGGTGCACAAACAATACAGTATAGAGATTATGTATTATAGAATTGTACACCTGAAACCTATATAATTTTATTAATAAATATCACCTCAATAAATTCAATTTAAAAAATAAATTATGGTAAGTAAAAATTAAAAAAAAAGTTGGAAGTTTCCTCTATTTCAGTTATTTAAAAGAGTTTCTGTGGGTTTTTGGGGTCATGAATGAATATCGAATGTTGTCAATATTTATTTTTACATTGTTGATATGACCATATGATTTTTATTTTAATCAATGTATATGGTAAATAATAAAGTTTGATTTTTAAAATTTGATTAAATCTTATATTCCTCAGATAAACTTTACCTGTTCATGATGCATTTTATGTTTTATAAGTGAATGTGTTTGATATGTTTATATTTTTCTAGGAAATTTTGCAACCCCATTGTCTAAATATGATAGTAGGCCCTGGCCGGTTGGCTCAGCGGTAGAGCGTCGGCCTAGCGTGTGGAGGACCCGGGTTCGATTCCCGGCCAGGGCACATAGGAGAAGCGCCCATTTGCTTCTCCACCCCTCCGCCGCGCTTTCCTCTCTGTCTCTCTCTTCCCCTCCCGCAGCCAAGGCTCCATTGGAGCAAAGATGGCCCGGGCGCTGGGCATGGCTCTGTGGCCTCTGCCTCAGGCGCTAGAGTGGCTCTGGTCGCAATATGGCGACGCCCAGGATGGGCAGAGCATCACCCCCTGGGGGGCAGAGCACCGCCCCTGGTGGGCGTGCCGGGTGGATCCCGGTCGGGCGCATGCGGGAGTCTGTCTGACTGTCTATCCCCGTTTCCAGCTTCAGAAAAATGAAAAAATAAAAAAAATAAAAAAAAAAATAAATATGATAGTAGGGTTCATAAATGTTTTGGAATAAGAAAAAGATTGACTTCTGGGTTAAATTATGACCCAGAGCATGAGGTATAATTTACTCTAAGCCATTGTTGTTCATTTTAACAATGTTAATAAAAACCCCTTGCATTTATTATAAATTTACACTTTAAAATTATTTTGTGTGTGTTTGTGACAATGACAGAGAGAGAGAGACAGAAAGAGGGCTAAATAGAAACAGACAGACAGGAAAGGAGAGAGATAAGAAACATCAATTCTTCATTGCAGTACCTTAGTTCATTGATTGCTTTCTCGTATGTGCCTTGATCTGGAGGCTACAACAGGGCAAATGATCCCTTGCTCAAGCAAGTGACCTTGGGCTTAAGCCAGCAACCTTGGTCTTCAAGCCCATGACATTTGGGCTCAAGCCAATGACCATGGGGTCATATCTATGATTCCACACTCAAGCCAGCTACCCCACACTCAAGCTGGTGAGCTAGCATTCAAGCCGACAACCTCAGGGTTTTGAACCTGGGTCCTCTGCATCCCAGTCCGATGCTCTATTCATTGTGCTACCACCTGGTTAGGCTTTAAAATTGCTTTTATAAGCATGAGTTAATGATTGTTACAATAACTCTGTGGAGCAATATTATTTTTTTCACTTTTTACATAAAGACACTAATTTGAGAAGCTAAAGTGACTTGCTCAAATTCTCACAGTTTAGGGAACTTGTATTTTTTTTAAGAGAGAGGGACAGACAGACAGGAAGGGAGAAAACTGAGAAGTATCAACTCATAGTGGCTGTACCTTAGTTGTTCATTGATTGCTTTCTCATATATTCCTTGACCGGAGGGGCTTCAGCCAGACCAGTGACCCCTTGCTCCAGCCAGTGACCTTGGACTTCAAGTCAGTAACCATAGCATCAGATCTATGATCCCACACTCAAGCCAGTGACTCCGTGCTCAAGTTGGTGAGCCCATGCTCAAGCTGGCAACCTAGCAGTTTCAAACCTGTGTCCTTAGTATCCCAGACTGATGCTCTATCCACTGCACTACTGCCTGGTTAGGTAGGGGACTGTATTTTAAAGTAGCTATTATTTTGGAATATAGCATTTTTAGCTTCAATTCAGTGTTCTTAAAAATTTCCCCTACCTTTCTACTTCTTATATGTTTAGCCAGATGTTTTTTGTATAAATGGTTTATTTTTATACTTCTGATCATTCTACTCTGTACCCTTCTCTTTTTCTCAGCCCACATTAAGTCCTGAAACCTTGGATATGTAGGGTTTGCAGAATCTAGTCACCAAATCCTCACACACAGTATGACATCTCAAACATCACAATTGTCTTAGACTTTTCATTCACAGCATCTTCATGAGCTATGTTTCATTGAATCTAAGACACTACAGGTTATCTGATGCCTTATCAGTAGCAGCATTAATTTATGTACTAATATAAGAAAAATTTATTACTGCAAATATAATGATGTCTTCTCATTGCATTCCTTATCATCTCAATAATAGAAATGTTAACATGTAAAAGAGGCCAATTCAGTTATCTATTGCTGTGTAATGATTCACGTACAAATTTAGGGATTTAACATAAAGAATCAGTAGTAGGTTTTTTGGTTCTGTCGGTTGACCGGGCTCAACTGAGCTAACTTATCTTGAGTTTTCTTAAGCAACTGCATTCAAATGAGAGATGTGACTGTAGCAATTCAAGGACATCACTGGGATGGATGTCCCAGATGGATCATTCACATGAATGGCAGTTGATGCTGAATGTTGGATATGAGCTTAGCTGGAGCTGTTGAATAGACTGCCTACACATAACTTTGCCACATGGCATGCACTTCTCATAGTTTAGGAACTGGATTCAAAGAGGGAGAACTCTAAAGTGTGTCCCCAAAACAGACAATAGAAGCTGCTGATGCGATTAAGGGTTGGTCCTATAACTGGAATAACATTACATTACTTATAATTTATTGGCAAAATAACTCAGAGCCTCCCTCATTCAAGTGAATAAAGAAATAGACAATCTTGAAGGAAGATTGACAAACGAAAATATACTACAAGTGTAAATATAACTCTGTGAGTTTAAGTATAATTTGAGGATAAACATCAAGCTTCTTAATTGTGATTGCCATTGGTTATTGAAAATTGGGAAGAGTGACTTTAACTTCCTTATAAAACTGAAACTTAAATCTTATATATTTTTTTGTGTTTTCCCCTTGTTGTCAAAATACATTTTAAAGACGATTAAAGAAGCCCTGGCTGGTTTTCTCAGTGGGTAGAGCGCCAGCCTGGTGTGCAGATATCCCAGGTTCCATCCCTGGTCAGGGCACACATGAGAAATGACTGTCTGCTTTTCTTCCTCTCCTTCTCCCCTTCTCTCCTTCTCCCTCTTTCACAGCCAGTGGCTTGATTGGTTCACCTATTGGCCCCAGACACTGAGGATAGCTCAGCTGGTCTGAGCATTGGCCCCAAACGGGGTTGCTGGGTAGATCCTGATTGGGGTACATGCAGGACTCTGTCTCACTATCTCCCTTCCTCTCACTTAAAAAAAAAAAAACAATATTAAAGAAACGTATTCAGAATCCATATTCACTAACTGCCGTCCTCCAAATTGTCTATGATACCTCTGGGGATAGAGTGATTACTACTATTGGAACTATAGTTGTTTTTTTTTGTTGTTGTTGTTGTTTTTTTGTATTTTTCTGAAGCTGGAAACAGGGAGAGACAGTCAGACAGACTCCCGCATACGCCCGACCGGGATCCACCCGGCACGCCCACCAGGGGCGACACTCTGCCCACCAGGGGGCGATGCTCTGCCCCTCCGGGGTGTCACTCTGCCGAGACCAGAGCCACTCTAGCGCCTGGGGCAGAGGCCGAGGAGCCATCCCCAGCACCCGGGCCTTCTTTGCTCCAATGGAGCCTTGGCTGCAGGAGGGGAAGAGAGAGACAGAGAGGAAGGAGGGGGGGGTGGAGAAGCAAATGGGCGCTTCTCCTATGTGCCCTGGCCGGGAATCAAACCCAGATCCCCCGCACGCCAGGCCGATGCTCTACCGCTGAGCCAACCGGCCAGGGCCTGGAACTATAGTTTATCTGAATATCTTTTATTCTTTGTTTTTCTAACAATTGCTTTAAAATACCACTATTATATTTTTATCATTCACCCTTGTACAGGAATCAACCCTGTAGAAATAAAATTTAGTAACTTTATTCTTTAAAGCCTAGAGCCCAAATTTTTGGTAATGGAGTAAGACCTGGAAAGATAAGGGGGAGGGATTCTGGGAAAATTAGGATTAGAAATATTTTCTCTTAAATCTTTGTACTATATGAATTGCCATAATAATGGGAGGATGAAGGAACTGGGAGGATTCTGGTGGTATTATTTAGCTATTTCAACATAGTAACCCTGTGTAAAGTCTTCTCTTTCTAATATAGGCTTTATCTATGTAAGGCTATCTGTCAAGAAAAGTTTCTAAGATCTGCCAAGCGAATAGCTTCTATTGCTTTCTATAGCTGACCCTTAAACAACGTGGTAGTTAAGGGACTGACTGGTTGCACAGTCAAAACCCCCCATATAACTTTGATTCTCTCAGAACTTTACTGTTTGACTGTTGTTGAGCAGAAGTCTGGCTGCTAACCAAAACTGTTGACTACCACGTTTTATGTATATATTGTATACTATATCCTTATTGTTGATGAAAGAACATCTAGCCTAAGGAAGAGTTTTCCGAGAGTTTATTCGAGCCAAATATCTCAATAGAAATAAAACTGCCCTGGAGAAGGGCAGTTTTACAGCTTAATTTATACATTAAAATCAAAGGAAAAGATATTAAGGAGGGTTACATGAAATCTGACAGTGACAGAGTAGGGCGTGGAAAGCAAAGCAGGGAAATCTCTAGGATTAGTTAAAAAGTAAAATGGAGAGATACATATTCTTCAATATTGGTGTGTACAGGATAGGTAAGAGTGAACATTTACAGCAGACAGAGATGGCATGCAGGCAGCGAGGTAGCAGTGAGGAGCTCTGTGGTCTCATGCTCTGGTACCACACGTTGTGCCTCTGAGAGGTCTGCAAGAGAAAATTGCTCTGACATTTCAAAGGTATGTTTTCCTAGATGCACAAAAATAACAGATAGGGCTCACTCAAGGGAAAGATTAAGGTTTATCAAGAAAAGAACAGGCCTAGGATATGACGACTCACCATAACCTGCTTAGTCAGGGATTTTTATGTTCAGACCATCCTGTGTGGTTACTTCTAGTCAACACATTTGGAAACCTTGCCATGCATCCCCCACCCCCAACCCCAGCTGAGCTTGTCATTAGTATATGGACCCTTTCTCATTAATGTTACAATACAATAAGCTAGAGAAGAAAAAAAATGTTATTAAGAAAATCAAGGAAAAGAAAATGCATTTACAGTATTGTTTGAAAAAAAATTCTGATTTAAGTGGACCTGCACAGTTCAAACCCTGCTCAGTTCAAAGGGCCATCTGTATACTGTTTCTTCGGGATGTCCCTCTTTCCTCAAAAAGGCCACATCTACTAAAAAGGGGAGAGGGGGAGTACTTGTAACAGAACACAATTGATTTCCAGTTAGTGGAAAAAATAACTGATGGTTATTTCTGTAATTACTATAGGGACACTATAGGCATTAATAATTATTGTTAAATCAATGTTAATTCTTCATCTTATTTTTAGTAAGCCTTCATGAGGTAAAAGAACTGCAAATTGGAGTGAGGCTTCTGAAGGAATGAAAATAAAGTCTCTGAGAGTTTAAAGATTGATAAGCTCCAAATCTGTCATAGAGGACTTTGCAATTACCCTGTATATGGGTTTTTTTGTTTTGTTTTGTTTTTACTGTAATGCTCTCTCCAGGGGCCCCACTACTTTCTGAACATCTACTCAAGCATGCTATCACAGTAGATACTGGAGTAATGAGAAACGATTTTATGATATTTATAGTTCATCTCCCCTTTCCTGATTTTCTTCCTCCCTGTCCATAAAACTTCAAAAGCACCACTTATCTTTCTACAGATCAGATTGACACTAACGAAGGTATATCCAGAGTTTGAGCCTGAATTTGTTATGACAGGTAATAAATCAGCTGAACATTCTTTTTGTATTTGAAGAGGTGTCAAAATCTCTCTTCTAGCAAGCTGATGACAGATTGTTTTTTCCCCTCAGATGGCAAGAGCTTTCACATAGATACCAATGTTAGAGTGGCTACTGAACTAATGACCCTGTTCTAATCAAGTGCTTGTATTTCTTGTCATCTGTTCTGCTGTTGTGAAGGGGATGAAGGCTGAAAGTACTAATACTGGGATTTTAAAAGATATCTTTAATACACAGTCAGAGAAAACACTTTTATTAATCTCCTAAGCACTTCCTATCTTCTTGCTTAAAATAAGCAGGAGGTCCAGTGAGATTTATTAATATTTTCTCCTAGATTCCATTCCCAGAATGATACCACTAAGGGGAAAAATTATAGGCCTGTTACCCTCTGGTCAAATATAAGTTAAATTTGTTGAACTTCAATAGGACTTTTAATATTCCTGTTCATCTTTACTACAAAGGATACCCCAAACCTATTTTTTACACACTTGCTTCCTCTTAGCAGGCGACCCAATCTTTTATTTTAGCTAGAAAATTTCTCCTTTTTCACAGGTAAAGGACTGTCTACCCTCCTTCCTATTCTTTGATTTCTCTCACAACTTGTTCTTTTGTATCTGCCCTCCGCCCCTTTATCCAACCTTCCACCAGTCTTTGCATTCTGTCCTCACGCTCATCAAGCTGTCCCTTCCTGGAGAAATCATCTCTTGAGTCTTCCAGGATTGTTTGTTTTGTTCATTTCATAATTGAAACTCACTTTTTTTTTTCACGCTGTACTCAGACTACAGTTTTCTTCATGGTAAGAAACACACCTCGGACAGGTCAGCAGGGGATTCCCTAGTGGCTACAAGAATGAGTTGTTCGTAGTTACCATCTTTGACGTTTCCCAGCAGACTGATTTTGTTATCTTCCTCCTCTGTCTTAAAGAGCTCCCGCTTTGTTTTTCTGTGGTTTCCTGCTTCTTTGATAATTCCACCTATGCCTTCTCCTATTATTTCCCCCCTCCAAGCATCACTTGGGTGGGGGTTTCTCTACATTCTGTTCTCAGCCCTTTTATATATTTATTTTCTCTCCCTGAGAGGATATCTAAGCTTTCATAGTTTTGAAAACAAGGGTCCTCATAATTCTGATTTGATTTTAACTTTAGTTTTAAAACGATCATTTTTCTTCTTCTCCTTTCTCAGCATACTTCACCGATCTGACCTTAATCTCACACCTTAATGATAATGGACCCCTGTGGCAGCAGAAGACAACAGCCAAGTTCTGACTAAAGGCCACAAGGTTTAAGCCCCTGGTAGGCTAAAGATAACAACCTAATTGCAGTTATGTTTTAGCACCTGAGCTCTAAGGCAGGACCACCCCATTGGCTGTCTTTCTTTGAAACAGTTCTGGACATCTGAGCTGACCTCAGAGTTGTCCTCAAGACCTGAAGAAATGATTAATTACCTTTATCTTACCTCTGATCAGTCAGCTCCTAATATGACCCCAAACCCCTACTCTTCAGTGTGTTATAATTTTGCCCTATATAATCTGTAACCCACACTCCATCAGGGAGTTGGGTCTTTCAGAGCACAGGCTCACCCATGTCCAGATTGGCCAATTCTAAACTAATGTCTTTCTTTACCGCAAGTCCCTGCCTGTGCATTTATTGGCCAGAGTGTTGCATGCAAACAAACTTAATAATTAGGGTAAGGTTACAGTTTAAGTACCCATTCTTTTTATTTTATTTTTTTGTTTTGTTTGTATTTTTCTGAAGTGAGAAGCAGGGAGGCAGAGAGACAGACTCCCAAATGTGCCCAACCGGGATCCACCCGGCACGCTTACTAGGGGGCGATGCTCTGCCCATCTGGGCCGTTGCTCTGTTGCAACCTGACCCATTTTAGTGCCTGAGGTGGAGACCACGGGGCCATTCTCAGTGCCCTGGCCAACTTTGCTCCAGTGGAGCCTTGGCTGAAGGAGGGAAAGAGAGAGACAGAGAGAAAGAAGAGGGGGAAGGCTCTTCTTCTTTGTGCCCTGACCAGGAATTGAACCTGTGACTTCCACACGCTTGGCCAACACTCTACCACTGAGCCAACCAGCCAGGGCCTAAGTATACATTCTTAAACTAAATTTTCAAAATCTGTATTTTCTAAATTGGTTCTCTTTCTGTATTTTAACTCCTCAAACAAAAATCTGAGGTGCTATTTGTAAAAATCTCTACTCTTATTCTCCCCATTTAGACCAATAAATATTGAATGGAAAGTAGAATTTACCACCTGAAAATATGATACTTTGGCATAAAATTATTTTTAGTTGATTATTTTTAAAGAACAGCAGACACAAGAATAAGTCTAAAAACTGAGTAGAAATTATACTTTTGTGAAGGATGATTTACATTTTTTAAGAGAAATCTTTATTTAAAAGGATGCATCCCACTCTGTTAAAGAAAATGATTACCATCTCTACAAATTCTTATCAGTGTAGAAGGCAGGCCTTAAATTTACATAACAACTATTCCCTTATTTACTGGGATTTTTCTGGTAACTTCCATAATGGGACCCCAACTCCTTAACCTTTTCTTTTATGTTTAGTTGAAGATTATATGTAAGGTGGTGACTTGGACCATTATGGAGAGTTACTCAGTTTTCTTGGGTCTCTCCCTTGTATACAGGAGGTATGCATGTTATTAAACTTCTGTTTATTTTTCTCCTGTTAACCTTTTTATTACAAGAAGGTCCCATTCAGGAACCTAAAAGAATAGAAGGAAAACTATTTTTCTCCTCTACAACATCTAAGAAACAGTAACTAAAACCTACTTCTACTTGAGTCATTTTCTTCCTCAAGAGTGCACTGCTTCATTTCTCTTTAAAGCCTCATAATCTCTTGTCCAAGCATGAAGCAGTCCCCTTACTATTCCGTACAACTTCAGTTCCTTTTCTCTGCATCTGTTTCTCTGACTTACTAGAGTATTCTATCTAAATAGATGCCTAAACACATCACTTTTCAGAGATTTTTGCAAAGGCTCTTCAAAGTGTGCCCCACTCAACATAAGATCTGTTTCACTTTCAAATTATCATGTGATAAATCAATGCCTGATTATATTGTCATTTTGCAAATTGAAAAAATGACACTCTGAACACATACGCCTGAGGTGGCTCTGAGATCTAAAAATATTATATTCCTGATTTCAATTTTTTTGTTTGCTTATTATGTGGGTTAGTTATACTTATTCCAACTTGAACAGCTTCAAAATCTGTAAATAAACAATAAAATAAATAAATGTCATTGATATCTGTCATGATATGTGGGTACCCATTCAATAAAAGACATTAAGAATTTAAAGTAAGGGTTGTCAACTTGGCTGAATATTAAAATTACCTAGGAAGTTTATTTTTAAAAATGTTGATGAGTAACCTTTATCAGAATCTCAGGAAATGGAGCTGTGACATTTATATATATATATCTTTCTTTATATACATATAATAATTTTAAATATATATATATATTTTTTTTTTTTTCTGAAGTTAGAAGTGAGGAAGCAGTCAGACAAGACTTCCGCATGCACCCGACTGGGATCCACCTGGAATGCCCACCAGGGGGCGAGCACGGCTCATCTGGGGCATTGCCCTGCTACAGCTGGAGCCTATCTAGTGCCTGAGGCAGAGGCCATGATGCCATCCTCAGCGCCAGGGCCAACTTTGTTCCCATGGAGCCTTGGCTGTGGGAAGGGAAGAGAGAGAGAGATAAAGGAGAGGGGAAGGGGTGGAGAAGAAGATAGGTGCTTCTCCTGTGTGCCCTGGCCAGGAATCAAACCCAGGACTTCCACATGCTGGGCCGATGCTCTACTGCTAAGCCAACTGGCCAGGGCCTATATATAATTTTTAAAAAGATTTTTAGCTGATTAAAATCACAAGCAGGATTGAGAACTAAGTCTTCCTTGCTCCTCACTGTGTATGGGAGGGAAAGAAATTTCCTTCCACCCTCAAGCTTGTCTCTGCCGGTGTAATAATTAAATCTACATGAGACAGAATAACAAGAGGAAATACCCAAACTTAATTACATATATATATACACATGAGAACTCCATATACATGAGAGAGCCAGAGACCCCACATTCATGAGAGGTTCAGAGATATAAAGGGAAAATAAGATATTTGTGACATTCTGAGCCAAGGATGAGATGAGGCATCTTGGGGCTTCAGTAGAGGTCACTGAAGGCCAATAAGAAGAGCAGAAGTTCAGTAATTACAAGTTTGCATTGACATATAGACAGGCCCAAAGAGAGATCTCTAGTGAGAACCCTCACTATGGGGAGGGTCCCTAATTTAAATGCTTTAAGGGAGAAGTGAAAGTTTTTCATGAGCCTGCAGGGTCTTGATTGACTTCAGCTCAAAATAATTTATTTGCCAAGGTAGCACATTTGGGGGAGGCCTATTCTGAACTTCCACTGTGTCATCCTCTTGATGTATATATAGAAGTCTGAGGGTCCAGGGACGTGAAGGTTCATGATCTGTAGGCTCTTGGCTTTATGCAGGAAAGAATTCAAATAAAAACCAGTATAGCCGTTAAAGTGGAAGCATGTTTATTGCATAGTAAAGCAGTGAGAAAGCAAATTACTCCACAGACAGAGCTGCCCCTCTTTAGCAAATTTGCTTCCTTTGATGACGTTCATTTAATCGAGGGTAGAGTATTCAATAAGGGAGAGGAATATTCAGGATCTTCCTGGGAAAGGGGTGAATATTTCTCAGAGGAACTGTCTATTATTTTGTGTCTTTATATGGGCTTTCCATTCCAACCATTGCCCCTGGGGGTGTGTCAATTAACATGCTACTGTATCACAATGTGCATAGAATGAGGCTAAGGGTTACCATTAGGTAAAATGAGTCATCATGTTGGACTGAGCTGGTCTGTGCCAGTTTCAAGTCATAAATATGGTGGGGATGATCTTATTTCCTGTTGACAGTTTTTAGATTGCAGCTGTTTCACTACATACCCTATCTCACTCTGACTGCTAATAGCAGTATTATTCTCAGAGCTAATTAGAAATGCAAAGCCTGGGATATGACTTATGATTCTGTTTCTAAGGCAATTACTAAAAATGGTCTATGGGATGTTATAGAAAGATATATTTAAGAAATATTGAATTGCACAATATCAATTAAGACTATTTAGTATTTTTAATATTCAAATATATTAAATGTCTCTCTAAAAAGATATGGTATTCAGAGTTGAACAAATGCACTTATCACAGTATACGGTTACATTATTTTATGGGTTGTTGTATTTGTTTTTCATAGTATTTCCTAGGACTGAAATATTCAACAGAAGACACTTTAGAAAATAATTGGTATACATGTTTCTCACAGGAGAACAATTAGCATTTGAGGTGGCATATTTATAATGGTAGTTATTATTAAGAGTCTGTTCAACACATTTCAGGAAGTTTTGCATCCATGAGCTCTGTTCACTAAAAGTTGGCATCACTGTCTAGTGAAAAATATCACCATAAATTACCTAAAACTGTTATGGGCGTTACTACTCCAGGCTGAGAACGATCTTCTAACTGGTCATTAGACACAAAGAATAAGGGAGATGAAGTTCAGCAACTGGAAATGGTTTTCACTACAAATTTCTGAGCCTTGTTAACATTGGTCTACATCTTTCTTGTTGTGCTTGTTTTAACCATTATGTAAAACATTGATCCCTGCTACTGCCATATCTAGATTTGTCAAGCCCTCATTCAGAGCATTGCCTAGAGCTAAAGAGGCCCAAAGTTGTGATAAGGGTTCTGCTCTGTATAAAGATTACAGAATTCCATACTTGATGGAGAGCACTGCTCCAGTGATGAGGACTGAATTGCCTGGGCCACTGAGATCACATTAATCTTAACTTCCTGTCCTCATCCACGTGTCCACTAGAATTATTTTTTCCAAAATTACGGATAATATTATGTCATTCCTCCACTGAAAAATTCTTTATTAGCTTCCCATTGCTAAAGATTAAAATCTAGACCCATAGTGTGATGTTTACAAGTAATCATAATATGTGAACAAATTGCTTTTCACACATACCTGCACACATATACACATGCTATGTTCCTATTTCTCTCTGTGTCAATTTCAGTATGAGCCTTTTCTGACTGAATTTTCACTGTTTGCGAAACAAGCTGTATACTTTATATCTCCAAGTTTTTTTTTTATTACTTGGAATGCCCTTTTCAACTAGACTGCCTAATAAAAATCCTATTTAATTTTCAAATCAGCTTATAAATGTCACCTCTATGCAAAAAATTCTCCAACATATCTATTTCTTTCTGCTCATAGCTTTAGACTCAGACCATCTATGGCAGTGATCTTCCTGGAATTATAGGGAGTGATAGGTATGGTGGAAGACAGAGTTTTCCCTTTCCCACAATCCCATTTGGGTTCATAGAGGTGAGCACTTTTTGTGGACCTCGTGTCCTCTGGATTCAGGCTAAGAAGGCAGCTTTCATCTTTTATAACTCTCTTCACTTGCTAATGCTTATAAGAGAATGAGTAGTTAATTTACTCTGTGAGATTTTGACATGCATTGTTCAACTAGCTGTTAAGAGTTAATTTGCTTAAATATTAGAAAAAAAAATCTACTCTTTTCTTTGTCTTGCCTAGTGAGTAAGAAGATTAGTGGGCTTTCCTATATTTCTTATCTTTGGTCAGGGTCCTAACACTGCCTCCTAAAGACAGTAACTGCAATCTCTCTGTGTCTCTGTCTCTCTTTCTGT
The DNA here is from genome assembly GCF_036850995.1 of Saccopteryx leptura. Taxonomy (NCBI): domain Eukaryota; kingdom Metazoa; phylum Chordata; class Mammalia; order Chiroptera; family Emballonuridae; genus Saccopteryx; species Saccopteryx leptura. The sequence continues at coordinate 74,720,614 of NC_089503.1, read as the reverse complement.
CTGCCTCACCAACCCCATTTGTTTGTGTGTGTATTTCTTTGTCTCCTCTTTCACCTTACTTCTCTGTGTGTGTGTGTGTGTGTGTGGTGTGTATTTTCTGTTGCTCTCTGTCTCTCTTTCTCTTTCCTTTCTCTATGAATAACTGATACACATGAAAGGCCTGAATTATTGGTAGCTGATGAATTTAGCTCTTTTCCAGAGGTAAATGTGGGTGGATTAAAACAAAGCTATGTTTGACTTATATCTAAGCCATATTCTTTAGTCTGCTTTTACCTTGAGAGACTTGTGCTTTGAGGTTATTGGGCACTTGCTTGGCAGATTGAAGATTTTCTTCATTCTAGTCTTTCTAATAAACAGAACCTTTAGAAAATTCTCCCACCTGATCTCTAGCATGTTGGTATACTGGAGAGTTGTGGTTGCAGGGAGTGCTAGGAAAAAAGATGGCAGCAGGTCTAGAGTGGTTATATTGATTATGATTCTTTGGAAATGCAGAATAAATAAGAAAGCTTGGGTTTACAGAGTCAGTTCTTATAAAGGAAACCAGATTCATTTAAGTAATACCCTCTTGGGATTAGACCAGGAAAATAAGATATTAATGTTGGAAGTCATTTGGAATTGATGTAGAAAGATACTATGGAAAAGAATATGGCCCCAGTAAGACCTAGTGTCAAGATGTGACACTACACCAAATTTTTAAGTTTTGAAAGAATACATGAATATTTGAGATTCTTCACATGATTTTTATCTTTAATTCTGATCTACCCCAATACCATTTAGATGTCTTTGCTATAGTGTTCCGTATAAAGATCTAAAATGTAGGAAGTTCTACTTGCTGGAGACAAAATTTGCTTAGCATAATTTTTGAAAATATTCTATTGTTTTTGTATTTTTAGAGAGAAAAAGCATGTGTCATTGTAGAGCTGATTATGTAATGTTTTTCAGAGTCTTGTTGACTTTTTGGACTCTTTATAAAGGTGAGACTTAGAGTCTTAAAATAAGATCCTTATAACTCTGAAGATGCTTGAGAAGTTAGAGTTATGCAAAGAAACCTAGATATTATTTGAGAGAAACATTTTGGGTTGATACTGAGCGTATTAGGATATTAAGTAGTGAAAATTTCTTATTTGAATTTGTTTATATGATAAAGAGTGGGTGTTTCAATTTTTAGACTTAAATTTTCTTACTGAGATGATGGAATTAATATTAGTTAAACACGGATTCTTTTTTACGTTGCAAAAGGTGTATTATTTGGAATACTGTTATGCTACCTCACAGCACTCACTGTCCTCTATGCCTTGGTAACAACACTAGACTACATGACAAGCAATTTAGGATGAGAAATTAAGTTGAAATAAAATGTAATTAACAGCTTTTATCAATTTTTAGATTCATTCATCTGAATATAAACACTGAGCTACCTACATCTTGTCCTGGGAGGAGAGGAAGGATCAGAGTCAGTAGAGATAAAGGAGCAAAATGAAGTCAGTGCAGTGCGAGCATGATTTGTTGCTAGTTTTTTTCCTGATGGGCTAATAAATATCCCTGGTTGAAAAAAGTTATTGCTGTGGCTTTGAGATAAAATTAAAAAAAACCCAACAACTCTGAAGACTATCAAAGGAAACCTTTATGTACGTATGTATGTATATGTGTATGTATGTGTATGTGTCTGTCAATCTGTATGTATGTATATATGTATATTCTCATTTTAATTCCACTGAAGATTTTGTAAGGGAATTCCTGTCTTACTACCTTAATTTTTCCCCCAACTCATACTTCCATGTAGCATTAAGAGCAAGTAATGGGACTGGTGAAAATTTGTCATTCAATAGGCCATATTTTCCTACAGTTGGTATTCTGTATTCAGAATCACAGTTCATATATGACATGGTCTCTTTTGGGTGCTACATTTGCTCTAAAGCACCATGGGGGCACTCACATTCTCTTGCCTTCTCAGTATGTTTTGATTTCATGTACTACATACACAATCAGAGAGGGGCAGATCCATCTCCCCACTACATTACCTCTTCCTTAGAATTGGCCTGTTATTCTTGGCCTTTCCAATCTGCAGGCAAGGCTTGTGCTACAGATCCCGCATTAATATGTCCCAAGGTTTATATGTTCAAGGAGAGAGATGGCTCACTATAACACCAACTTAAATCTATACTCTCAAACCCGTATTTCAGAAATTCTAGTTTTAGGGATATTTTAGAGTTAACTTGTTTGTTAAAAAATTTATTCTTTGATCTCTATTTAGACTACTTTTTAAAATATTATTTCTATTATTTGGGACCTGGATGAGAGGAAGGCTTAAGACAGTCTCTGGTTTTTTGTTGTTTTTTTTTTTAATTTTTTGACTGATATTCTTGTGTCCTAGTTACTTGGTTTACTCTTTTTTTAATTCTGTTATCTGTTCTAATATTTATTTTTCAGAATATCTTCATCTCACAATCCTAAATTCATAAATTTGTCTCTATTTTCTCTCACACCATTTATTAACTACTTGACATTATAGTTTAAATTTATTTGCCTGTTCTCCTTTCTAGACTATAAATTCCAGGAATTCAAGATCTTGTTTTTATAGCTTTATCTACAGTGCCTGAAACATAGCATAAAAGCATGAAACGCAGAAAATACCTCCTATATTTTTGTCAATTAAATGACAAAAATATTAAATTTTTGATAATGTATTCATTTAATACATCTATATTCACTGAATATGTTAAATTGAAATGCAAAACTGTAAAGCTTTCATCCATTTCAGTGACTCTGCAACTAAGAAGCATTTAAAAAATAGTCTTTGTGAGCCTCACCCACGATCAATACCATGTTTCATTGCTGATTTACCTGCTGTCTGTTATCAGGCTTTCTGATTCCTATTTTCAAATTTTGCTTCTGGTTCTGACTTCTGCTTAGTTCTTTTAGGATCCCCTCTCTGTGTCAGCTGTCTTGCCTGAGCCATTGCCTGCCTGACATTCATCTCTGTTTATCCCTTGATTTTGATATCATTTGTAGTTCCAGTCAACCACACTCACCTTGTCTTCTGGCCAGTCCTTTCCCATCCCTTTTCCTGGCCTGCTCTGTCAAAGGGTGGATTAGGCACCCATTGTCACGTTTAATTACTCACAAAAATGTTAAATTGGAGTATCTGCCCAGTACTGCCACAAGTGGAGTTATGATTAACAAGAAAAACACTTTTTTTTTTTCAACTTCTCTAAGATTAATTTCTAGGAATTATACATAGGCCATGTTTGAAACTGGGAATAAATAAACTGGGAGCCCTGATTGAAAATTCATGTTGCTTAATCTTAGAAAATTAAGAGTAATTGACCTTCTAGACAGACAGTATAGCTAGCCCACCAGGGTTCCATTGAGGAACCTTAAGGAAAAGAGCTCCCTCTCAAAGCAGAGAGGCAATCTGACAAACTAAGGTCATGAGCAATGAAGAGAATAGTTTTGAGAATGTGAGCTGCTTAGATACTCTCTAAGGCAACACAAATAACATAAAATGAAATATGGATAGACAAAATAAAATATTAAAAAGTATGCTTTCAAAAGTAATTGGCCATTATAACTTATAACTTGGTCTTTGGCTTTCCCTCCTGTCTTTCCTCCTTTTATTCTCTGTTCTCATATTCTTCTTCAGTTCTAATACAAGGCAACTTAACTGTCTTTTTTTTGTCACCCTGTCTTTCATTGTCTGTTAAGGTCTACAGTGTCTCAACTTCCAGGCCAGGTGACTTTTCAAAATGTTTTGCTAAAGTATAATTCACTCCTTAAGAGGAAATATGCTGTGAGTTAAGATGATAATGATTTTTACCCTGAGGAACAACTGTCCAAGATTTTATCCTGTGCGTTCTCTACAATACCAGATAGCTGACAGACACTGCAGAGGCCTCATCAGTGTCACCAGGCTGGCGTGGGCTGGTAGAATGGATTACACAAGTACGTTATGGTTAGCATTGATGGCAGCCTATTTGTTCTAAATGAAAGGATGTGAATGTTAAATGCTATTTAAGATCATTGTTAGATGTACGTAATTGGCTTATTATAGTTGTTCATAGAAACATGAGTTACAATTCAGTAATTCACTTTAATGTCTGAATGTTTCTAGTCTTGATTAATTAGTCAGTTTTGTATACTCATGCTGTGGCATTTTCCTTATTTTTTGTTTCATACTTAACTGAATAAAAGCATTATATAAATACATGTAATGTTTGATATATGTGTATATACATAAATTATTTAATATGTATAATTTATATATACATAATTAAATAATATATTATACCAAAAATAAATTGTAATATATATATATATATATACACACACATACATATACACACACATATAAACACAAACATGCTCATGTGCATTTAGTCAATTAGGTTGTAGCTGCAAACTATATACAAAGATTGTAAAGAGATTAAGTCTTAGGTATGAATTGTATTGTAAGTAATTACTGATGGCAGTATCTCTAACTTGCAGGAGATTATATATATATCACATTGTTTTGGAAATAATTTACAATACAAGTCATACCCTGTTTAAGGTATTCATGCATAGTTCTCAACTCAAACCTAAGTGATTAAATGTGTTTGTGTGTGTGTGTGTTTGTATGTATATATATCAAAGTTTCCTTTTTAGGTATTTTATATATATATATAATGTAGTAAATTTCTTATTATATGATAGTTTATTATGAAACACATATAATTTACAATAACCCTTATATAAGTAAATCTTCACCATAAGGGCACACTTTTTTTTAGAAGTAATGCTAAATTTTTAAAGGTTTTGTTATTCTCATCAAGTTTTGCTTTTAACATATCATATCAGGCTAAGTTTTAGGCTGGAGTCCTTTCAGTTGGCTTGGTTTTAATCTTTAGTTTTATGAAAGAATTATAGAATTTTTGAGCTGGAGGGCCTTGCTGAACATCAAAGGACTAGAGCTGCTTATCTTCGAAGCTGTCAGATATTCCCTTTCTTGGCTACGCTCTGTTCACCCAGCCTGTCTGACCTAATCATGGGGAAGGTTTTAATTCACTTTCTGCCCCAATACCCTCAGAAGTCTGTTACTTTCTCTATATTCTGCTGTAAAAAATAACAACAACAACAAAAAACAAAAAAGAAAAAGATAGAATGCAAACTCCTATATGTCTAAGCTGTGTTGCCAAACATTCATATTTTTTCTACCTAATTGCCTTTGCTTTGATGAATTTGAGCAGGTCATTCCTAGCCACAGCTCAGAATTCCTTCACAGCTTGGTCTTTGGAGCAGCAATAGGATGGAAAGACTGGCCAAGGTGATCTAAAATCGGTATGTCCATAGAATGCACACTGTTTTTATTTACATGAGATAAGTAAATAAGAATAGTAATCACTTTTTAAAAATGACCTCTTTTGGTTTTACATAAAGTTGAAAACATATCTTTTGATTTTATAACTTAGTATTTGGTGGTGTGGCTTGGGTGTTTTTGGAGAATGTGTAGTGATGGGTGCTAAAGCCCTCCACAAACTATTTCTTGGCACAACTACTAAATAAGAATTTGACTTATTTATTTGAAAACAGTTTAAGTTTTACACACAAGAAAGTTATACATATATATTTATATTAATATATATGAATGTTTTAAAATAACCTATCAACTATCAAGATGGAAATCTAAGAGTAGTCAGGATTAATTTTCTTTTAAAGAAACATTTTGCTAATAGAAAAGTCATCATTATACTAATGAGTCTTAACCTGACGTTCAAGTGCAGATTCAGCTTATCCAGAACCAGCCTAAAAGTTAAGCAAAATTCATATAGATATGGACTTTTCTTTAGGTCGGATTATAATTTTATAGAACCACACTCTATTATACCTGTTCATAGAATATATATACAGCTCTATTGAGAGAAACCCCAAAATTTTACATCTTAACACAGTAGAAACTTACTTCTTCCTCACTTCAATTCCAGGCTGCTATAGTCAGTGACTTTATGTTCTGAAATAGTCATAGATCCAAGATCCACTGATCTTTTTTTTCATCATTTTATATGTTATTTATAGATGGCTCATAAATAGATCAGCATTTCAGCCAACATAAAGACCCTTTCCCTCTAAAGGCAGAACTGAAAATTGTACCATGTGTTCATTGAAGTTTGTTTTAATTAGAACTTAGATATAAAATCCTCATTCTGGATTTCCATGTGTATAGCCAAAAATCAAGCACTGTATTACCTTAAAAGAAATAAGAACATAGCTATTAGGGAAAATCAACAGTTTGCCACAAACATACATTATAAAGTATGAACCATGTCTGGTACCTAATAAGGACACATTAAATATTAGCTATTTAAACTATGGATTCATTTAAAGAGCACTATCATATAAAGGCTGGAAAGAGATAGTAGCAGAGGAGTCAAGACAATATGATTTATAAGTTAGTTACTTTATGTAGCATTGTCTTCTTTGTTATATATATAATTTGTTTGAATTCTGTGTTGATAAGAATTAATTAATCTAATTCAGGGTTTATAGGTGTTTCTCCCACAGTATGCAATGAATGACTTGCTAGTTGACAAAACTTCAGAGTTCTAACTTTAGTTTGTGATATTAAAAGGCATACTGTTTGCTGTGAAACTTCAGCCTTAGATATTATTTTTCCTTTAGTACATGAATATAGATTTTTTTAGAATTGGACTAAAGGAACAACTGTTCTACAGTGATTATCTTATGCCACCCACATTGTTTTATGTAATATTAGAAGCCTGAGGGTTCTTAATATATTTTTTTTACTTACTTAAATCAAACAAATATATCTTTGTATATGTCAAAGCAGAGGTTTGGAATATATGTCAATATTTCTAAACTGTCATAAGACATTAATATTATACAGGTATTATTATTATCATTATTATTGATAATATTTTTACATGAGCAGTTTGTTAGTTAACCATCTAGTCAAGAATCTTTGATGATTCTGAACTTTTTTTGCCCCCTAAGAAAACATATCCAATACTTTATAGATACACCACATGATTAGCATCAAATATCATTCCTTTTTCCTTTATTCAGCACACTTGTAATTAAATAACATTTGTTATTTTCATCACTATGAAGAACAATGTGTTATAGAAAATATAAAACTTATTAATTTGATATTTGTTAGAGATATTATCAAGAGTATTTAAGTGTTAGATTGAGAATTAGGAGTGTTGGGTTTTATTACTTTTATGAGCTCCAAAAGCTCATTAACTTGTTATTTTATCAATTATAAGCACTAGGCTCTAATTTTTATTCCACTTCTAACAGTGTGATAAGGGATGAATCATCTAATTTTCAATTCTGTAAGCCTAAATGATCTACCTCTAAAAATCTGGACTTCATTAGGAGTATCAATCCAAAGAAAAAATTTTTTTAAATGTATTAGTTAAAACACTGAAATTTCAGTGTGAGTGACAGAAACACAATTTTAAATAAATTAATATAATAGGTAGAGGGAGGACTTTCTTGGATAGCAATAGAGGCATTTATCTTTGAGCATGTTTCATGACCAGGTGAATCATAATGGGTAGGTTCAGAGGATAATATGATTGGCCAGTCTTGGGCCTATGGCCATGTTAGTGCCCAGAGTAGAGTCTTGGTCTATAACCAGAGAAGCAGGAAGAAAGTTACCAATAACGATACTAAAATTAGGACACTGTGTGGTTTTGATTAATATCTACATTATTGGTGTGACTCTGTCCACAGAAAAGGAGAATTTACATGGACATCTGTATGTGCATAATTTGCTATATTTATGATATAGTAAAAACATATTAATATTTTAGATAGTATTTATGCATTTATGCCTTCTTACAGATGTAACTAATTCATTTGTTCAAATAATGACTCATGTACTAGTTTGCTGGGGTTGCCATAAGAAAACATCACAAACTGAATGGCTTAACAACAAATATTTGTCTCACAGTTTTAGGGGCTAGAAGCCTGAAATGTAAATATTGGCAGGGCTGGTTCCTTTCAAAAGCTGTGAGGGCAGGATCTGTCCCAGGCCTCCCTTCTTGGCTTATAGATGACCATCTTCATTATTCACATGGAATACTCCATGTATACATGTCTGTGTCCACATTTCTCCTTTTTATAACACCATTTATATTGAATTAAGGTTCAACAAAATTAACTCATTTTACCTTGATTACCTCTATAAAGGCCTATTTCCAAATAAGGTCAAATTCTGAAACATTGAGGTTTAGGACTTCAACACATGAACTTTTTTGTAAGTGCCTTTTCCCGCCCCCCTCCCAGTTTTATGGAGATACAATTAACAACAGCACAGTGTAAGTTTAAGGTGTATAGAATAATGATTTGACTTACATATATCATGAAATAATTACCACAATAGGTTTAGTTAACATCCATTATCTCTCAAAGAGATACAAAAAGAAATTTTTTCCTTCTAATGATAACTCTCAATACCATACAACAGTGTTAACTATAGGCATCATGTTGCACATTATGTCCCTAGTACTTATTTATCTTATAATTTGATGTCTTTGCCTTTTGAACATCTTCATCCAATTTCTTTTCTCTCTACCCTCCACCTTTGTTTTATGTTTGGCTTTATATATTTAGTGACTTCTCAGACTACACCTTCTTTACCAAATAATTAGGGGAGTGGAAGAATGCTTTCATATTTATTCGCACATTATTTTTCTTTGTGACATTCCCTTTCTCCATAATCATTCAGCCAGTGGTGGGATTCAGCCGCTTTGCATCGGTTCAACAGAACTGATACCTAATTTTTTGTTGAGTTCAGTGAACTGGTTGTTAAAATGTTACTTGTAATCAGGTTCCTTTCTAAGGTGGGCACCTGGACAGCCATCCAATGTGGAAATCACAAATTTACATTCTTTAATCTTTTTAAATATTCATCTGCACAACAGCATATTCTAAGCACCTGTAGTATTGTTCATTCTTTCCATATGTGAAAAAAATTGCAAGTGAGGATGCCAACTAAGAAGCAATATGGAACTATCTTAAGTAACAGTTTTATTGTGTTTTGTCAGGTATTATTTAATATTTTTGTTAATATTCTAAAATTCTTATAACAAGCTAGTTCTGTGTACCTCTTTTATTGTTCTTATTTAAGTATTAAATGCATGAAATAATAAATTACCTTTCAGTATATCATTTTTTTATATTTAAACCTTTGAGTAGTGAGTTCGTTTCATGTTCGCTGACCCCCGGAAGTTTTTTTTCAAAAAATGAAATTAGTTCTAGTTACAGTTTTATTAACTTAAAATCATATTTGTTTGATAACCAATTAATTAAAACAAGAAGAACATACAATTGCCTTTTTTTAATGTTGCCTTACACATTTTAAAAATAGAAATTTTTGTTATCTCAAACTCTGCATGGTCAGGATGCACAAGGATGCACGTGAACGTTCATACTACTCAAAGTGTTAAAACAGTCATTAGGGAAGAGAACAGGTTGTTAAATTATTTTAATCCCACCACTGCATTCAGCCCCTGCCTGGACAACTCTGAGTACCGCTTAGACACCGTTAACTTTCTTTCTGCCAGCATTCCTCACTTGATTGACTTCAAGTAATGGGATCACAAAGATTTTAATAAAACTTCAAAAAGAGAGGGGTTGAGTATAGGTTCTAGCCTATATTTTTCTCTTTGAGGCTCTTTGCCTCTGTATAAATATTTTTACTCCCTCAATAGTGATATAATATAGACCAACATTTTTTTTTTTTTTTTACAGAGACAAAGAGAGAGTCAGAGAGAGGGATAGATAGGGACAGAGAGACAGGAACAGAGAGAGATGAGAAGCATCAATCATTAGTTTTTTGTTGCAACACCTTAGTTGTTCATTGATTGCTCTCTCAAATGTGCCTTGACCGTGGGACTACAGCAGACCAAGTAACCCCTTGCTCGAGCCAGCGACCTTGGGTCCAAGCTGGTGAGCTTTGCTCAAACTAGATGAGCCCGCGTTCAAGGTGGCGACCTTGGGGTCTCGAACCTGGGTCCTCCGCATCCCAGTTTGATGTTCTATCCACTGCACCACTACTTGGTCAAGCTAGACCAGAAGTTTTAATTACCACAACTCATCAATAATGGTTCATTCCACTTTTTTGCTAGTGGATCTTTCCTTCTGTGACCTCAGCTGAAGGGGAGCACCCAAGGGATTGGTAGAATATCAATGACATCAAAAAGCTCTGCTCCATCAAACTATAGTATTTTTAAATGTTAAAAAAGTGACATACAAATACATATCAAACACATTTCAAAAATGTAATTAATTTTTTGATGGAGTCAGCAGGATGATAAAGCTTGTTCAAAGAATGTTTGTAGAACTTTACTTATTGAGCTAGAAGAGAAATGTATAAATACATTTGCTAAATTAGATACAAAGCTGACTAATGTCCTATATACCAATAATAATTTTTAAGGTTATCTTTTCTAGTAGACAATTTTTTTTTCTAGAAAAAAATTAGTTGCAATTTAAGAATTTTCTAAAACTTTAAAAAGTTTACAACTTTACAGACTCTGAACATGGGCTTTGATCAATAGAAAATAGTGAGTCAAATACACATTCACTGAAAAAACAAGATTATCCTAAGTTTTGTGTCTAATTTAGCAAACCTATTGTTTTTTCATTCTTTTTTTCTTTTTTTAATGTTGCATATTTCTTTTTTTATATAAATTTTTATTAATTTTAATGGGGTAACATTAATAAATCAAGGTACATATGTTCAAAGAAAACATCTCCAGGTTATCTTGTCATTCAATTATGTTGCATACCCGTCACCCAAAGTCAAATTGTCCTCTGTCACCTTCTATCTGGTTTTCTTTGTGCCCCTCCCCACTCCCCTCACCCTCCCTTTCCTCCCCCCCCCCAGTAACCACCACACTCTTGTCCATGTCACTTAGTCGCATTTTTATGTCCCACCTATGTATGGAATCACGCAGTTCTTAGTTTTTTCTGACTTACTTATTTCACTCCATATAATGTTATCAAGATCCATCCATTTTGATGTAAATGACCCGATGTTATCATTTCTTATGGCTGAGTAGTATTCCATAGTATATATATACCACATCTTCTTTATCCATTTATCTATTAAAGGGATTTTTGGTTGTTTCCATGTCTTGGCCACTGTAAATAATGCTGCAATGAAAATGGGGCTCCATGTGTTTTTCTGTACCAATGTTTTTGAGTTATGGAGGTATATACCCAGTAGAGGGATTGCTGGATCATATGGTAGTTCTATTTTTAGTTTTTTGAGGAACAACCATACTTTCTTTCATAATGGTTGTATTACTTTACATTCCCACCAACAGTGGATGAGGGTTCCTTTTTCTCCACAGCTACTCCAACACTTGCTATTACCTGTCTTATTGATAATAGCTAATCTAATAGATGTGAGGTGGTATCTCTTGTAGTTTTGATTTGCATTTCTCTAATAACTAATGACGATGAGCATCTTTTCATATATCTGTTGGCCATTTGTATTTCTTCCTGGGAGAAGTGTCTGTTCATGTCCTCTTCCCATTATTTTATTGGATTGTTTGTTTGTTTGTTGTTGAATTTTATGAGTTCTTTGTATATTTTGGATATTAGGCCCTTATCTGAGCTGTTGTTTGAAAGTATCATCTTCCATTTAGTTGGCTGTCTATTTTGTTGTCAGTTTCTCTTGCTGAGCAAAAACTTCTTAGTCTGATGTGGTCCCATTCATTTATCTTTGCCTTTACTTCCCTTGCCTTTGGAGTCAAATTCATAAAATGCTCTTTCAAACCAAGGTCCATGAGTTTAGTGCCTATGTCTTCTTCTATGTACTTTATTGTTTCAGGTCTTATATTTAGGTCTTTGATCCATTTTGAATTAATTTTAGTACAAGGGTACAAACTGTAGTTGAGTTTCATTCTTTGTATGTGGCTTTCCAGTTTTCTCAGCACCATTTGTTGAAGAGGCTTTCTTTTCTCCATTGTGTGTTGTTGGCCCCTTTATTGAAAACTATTTGACCATATATATGTGGTTTTATTTCTGGAATTTCTATTCTGTTCCATTGGTCTGAGTGTCTATTTTTCTGCTGATACCATGCTGTTTTGATTGTCGTGGCTCTATAATATTATTTGAAGCCAGGTATTGCAATGCCCCCAGCTTTGTTCTTTTTCCTTAGGATTGCTCTGGCTATTTGGGGTTTTTTATAGTTCCATATAAATCTGATGATTTTTTGTTCTATTTCTTTAAAAAAGTGTCATTGGAATTATGATGGCAATTGCATTAAATTTGTATATTGCTTTAAGTACAATAATATGGTCATTTTGATTATATTTATTCTTACTATCCAACAGCAGGGATAATTTTCTATTTCATTGTATTTTTCGATTTCCCTTAACAATGCTTTGTAGTTTTTGTTATATAGGTCCTTTACATTCTTTGTTATGTTTATTCCTAGGTATTTTATTTTTTTTGTTGCAACCGGGAAGGGGATCATTTTTTGTTTTTCTAATGTTTCATTGTTGGCATATAGAAAGGCTATGGACTATTGTATATTAATTTTGTATCCTGTGACCTTACTGTATTGGTTTATTGTTTCTAGTAATCTTTTTGTGTAGTCTTTGAGCTTTTCAATGTATCGGACCATATCATCTGCAAAAAGTGAAAACTTTACTTCTTCTTTTTCAATTAGGATGCCTTTTATTTCTTTATCTTGTCTGATTGCTTAGGCTAGAACTTCTAGCACCACGTTAAATAAGACTGGAGAGAGTGGACAACCCTGTCTTGTTACTGATTTAAGGGGGAAAGTCCTCAGTTTTATGCCATTTAATATGATATTAGCTGATGGTTTATCATAAATGGCCTTTATCATGTTGAGATATTTTCCTTCTATAGCCATTTTGTTCAGTCTTTTAAACATAAAATTGTGTTGTATTTTATCGAATGCCTTTTCTGCATCTATGGTTTTTGTTCTTGTTTTGTGATATGGTGTATTACATTAACCATTTTAGGTATGTTGAACCATCCTTGAGATTCTGAGATGAATCCTACTTGATCATGATGTATTTTTTTTAATTTGTTGTATTCAATTTGTTAGTATTTTGTTTAGAATTTTAGCATCTGTATTCATTAGAGATATTGGTCTGTAGTTTTTTTGTGTGTGTGCTGTTCTTGCCAGGTTTTGGTATGAGGGTTATGTTGGCCTCATAAAATGTGTTTGGAAGTATTGCTTCTTCTTCAATTTTTTTGGAAGACTTTGAGTAGAATAGGAACCAGGTCTTCTTTGAATGTTTGATAGAATTCACTAGTATAGCCATCTGGGCCAGACTTTTATTTTTGGGGAGGTTTTTAATAGTTTTTTTTTTATTTCCTCCCTGCTTATTGGTCTGTTTAGGCTTTCTGCTAAACAGACTCAGTCTAGGAAGGTTGTATTGTTCTAGTTATTTATCCATTTCTTCTAGATTGTTGAATTTAGTGGCATATCATTTTTTATAGTACTCTACAATAATTCTTTGTATATTTTTGATATCTGTGGTGATTTCTCCTCTTTCATTTTGGATTTTGTTTATATGAGTCCTTTCTCTTTTTTCCTTGGTGAGTCTTGCCAAGGGTTTGTCAATTTTGTTGATCTTTTCAAAGAACCAGCTCCTTTGTTTTATTAACTTTTTCTATAGTTTTTCTGTTCTCTATTTCATTTATTTCTGCTCTGATTTTTATTATTTCCTTTCTTCGGCTGGTTTTGAGTTGTCTTTGTTCTTCTTTTTTCTAGTTCCTTAAGGTGTGAAGTTAAGTGGTTCACTTGGGCTCTCTCTTGTTTGTTCATATATGCCTGAAGTGATATGAACTTCCCTCTTATCACTGGTTTTGCTGCATCCCAGAGATTCTGATATGTCGTATTGTCATTTTCATTTGTCTGTGTATATCTTTTGATCTCTGCACTTATTTTTTTCTTTGACCCACTCATTTTTTAAAAATATGTTTAGTTTCCACATTTTTGTGGGGATTTTTTACTTCTTTTATTGCAATTAAATTCTAGTTTCAAGGCTTTATGATCAGAAAATATGCTTGGTACAATTTCAATTTTTCTGAATTTGCTGATGTTATTTTTGTGGCCGAACATATGGTCAATTCTTGAGAATGTTCCATGTACACTATGAGAAAAATGTGTACTCTGTCACTTTGGGATGAAATGTCCTGTAGATGTCTATCATATCCAATTGCTCTAGTGTTTCATTTAAGGCCAAAATTTCTTTATTGATTTTCTGTTTGGATGAATGATCTAGAGCCGTCAGTGGCATATTGAGGTCTCCAAGTATGATTGTATTTTTGTCAGTTTTTGTTTTTAGGTCAGTCAGTAGCTGTCTTATATATTTTGGTGCTCCTTGGTTTGATGCATATATATTAAGAAATGTTATGTCTTCTTGAATCAGTGTCCCCTTAATCATTATGAAATGACCATTTTTGTCCTTGATTACTTTTGCTGTCTTGTAGTCAGCATTGTTAGATATGAGTATTGCTACACCTGCTTTTTTTTGGATGTTATTTGCTTGGAGTATTGTTTTCCAGCTTTTCACTTTGAATTTATTTTTATCCTCGTTGCTTAGATGTGTTTCTTGTAGGCAGCATTCAGTTGGATTTTCTTTTTTAACGCACTCTGCTACTCTGTGTCTTTTATTCGTGAGTTTATTCCATTTACATTTAGTGTAATTATTGACACTTGAGGGTTCCCTATTGCCATTTTATATATCGCTTTCTTTTAGTTTTGTATCTTGTTTGATTCTTCTCTTTTGTTTTTCTATCATTTGTTTTTGTTTGGTTGTAATCCATACTTCTTTCCTCTGTTACTACCTTTTTTAAGTCATGTGCTTCTGTGGTGGTTTTTTCAGGGGTGTTTACCATTAAGTAATGAAAAGGGTACCTACCATGTTTATTATAGTATACTGTCTTATGAGTGCTTCTGTACTCCATCATTTTTTGCTACTGTTAATCTTCGTCCTCTCCCCTTTTTTTGTTTTTATTGTCACAGTTTAAATTTGGTTTTATTGTGTTCTTGGTAGAGCTTTTACTTGTGGTTTTGTTTTGTTTCGTTCTTTTATCTGGTTGGAAAACTCCTTTTAGTATTTCCTGAAGTAGGGGTTTTCTGATGATAAATTCTCTCATCTTTTCTGTATCTGTGAATGTTTTTATTTCGCCTTTATATTTGAAGGATAGGTTTGATGGGTATAGTATTCTTGGCTGGAAGTTCCTCTCTTTCAGAACTTTAAATACTGGGCTACACTCTCTTCTAGTTTGTACAGTTTCTGCTGAGAAATCTGATGATAATCTAATAGGCCTTCCTTTGTATGTTTTATTCTTCTTTTCCCTGGCTGCCTTGAGAATTTTTTCTTTGTCATTTGTTTGTGCCAGTTTCATTATGGTGTGCCTTGGAGTAGGTTTGTTGGGCTTAATATAATTCAGTGTTCTGTTTGCTTCTTGAATTCGAGGCTTTAGTTCTTTCCACAGGCTTGGAATGTTCTTGTCTATTATTTATTTGAATATGATATCCATTCCATTTTCTCGCTCTTCTCCTTCTGATATACCTATTATTCTTATGTTACTCTTATGACTTTTTGATGGAGTCAGACAATTACTGTAGGACTTTCTCATTTTTTAAATTCTTGAGTCTCTCTCTGTTTTTCTCTCTGTTGTGCCTCAAGTTGCCTGTCTTCTGTGTCACTAATCCTCTCTTCTATCTGGCCTGTTCTATTAGCTAAGCTAAGTTCATGAATTGAGTTTTTATCTCTGTTTGATTTGTTTTTATAGTGTCAATTTCTTTGCTTATATATTCTTTGTTTGTTGAGTTGTTTTTTGAGTCCTTAAATTGCCTTTCTGTGTTTTCTTGTATATCTCTGAGTATTTTTAGAATTTCTATTTTAAATTCTCTGTCATTTAGCTCCAAGGTTTCCAATCTATTAAATTTTTTTCTTTAGATTTTTTCTCATCTCTCTGTGCTACATCTCTGTCTTTTGTATTCATGATATTCGATTTCCTTTTCCTTAATAGCATCTGATTGTGGTTTTGTTAATACCACTAATGAGAATTAATAAAGAATAAAAATTAAACAAAAATAGACAACAATAAAAAATAATTAAAAAATTATTATTATTATTTTTCTTTTTTTCTTTCCTTCTTTGAGAAAATACCATGAAAAACTGGAATTATATTGTTCTAAATGGACCAAAACTACCTATAATGGAGGGCCTAAGTTGGGGAGAAGTGATAAAGGGGCAAAAAGGAGTTAGGGACCCAGAAAATGCAAAAAAGGAAAAAATCTAGAACAAGAATAAAATAATTTGCTTGTAAATAATTTTTGACTGAGAGATATAGTGAAAGGGATAAGAGAGAAACAAGAAAAAGAAAAAAAACTGTTGTATTAAGTGGAACAAAAACTACATAGAATGGAGAGCTGGGGTTGGGGGGAATGCCAATGAGTTAAAAAGCAAAGTAAAAAGCACACAAAATGCCACAAAGAAAAAATTTGAATCCATAATAAAATCATTTGTTCCTGAGTGAGGATCAAATGAGAGGAAAAGTAAAGGAGAAAAGAAGAAACTAAGAGAGAGGGAGAAAAAATAAAAAGAGGAAAAAGAAAAATGAAAAAAAGGGGAGAGAGTTAAGGGTTTGGGAATTTAACCCTCACAGAGAGAAAGAAAAAAGAAAAGAAAAAAAAATGGGAAATGTAATACTTATGGGTAATGTAGCTCAAGATGAAGAGAAAAGAATAAGATGAGTGAGAATAAAAGGACCAAGGTGGAAGAAGAAGAAAAAAATAAAGATAAGAAGAAGAAAGAAACAAAAAAAGTGGAAAAAGTTATAAAGACTGTGGATTTTTCTTGATTTTGAGAGGTTCTCTTCTTCCTTTTTCTCTTCTTCCTCTCTCTCTCTTCCTGGTCAGTGGCTCTGTACCCCAGGCTCTGCCCTTGTGGCACACTTAAGTAGAGATTTACAGTTGATGTGTCTCTATGGTGATGTTAAATACTAGGCCTCAGTCTCATTGGTAGTCAGGGCTTGTTAGCATTTGCAGTCCCCAACAATGGTAGAGTCCATTTTCCCAGAGCCTCTCTCCTAGTCTCTTTTTCCTGAATTAGCAACCTGATGATTCAGCTATGAGGTTGCCGCTGCCACAGCCTGGAGATTAAGAGGCTCAAAGAGCTGGCAGATCCCCACTTTATCCCCACTCAGTGCAGGGTTCTGGGTAAGGCTCTGTCAGTCAGAGCCGCCAGTGTAATCAGGCAGGGCTGGGAGCCAATTGTTCTCAAGGTGCCTTTCTATGAACCTCCAGGCATGTCCAGTATGCCTCAGCACTCTGAGGGACCACTCTCCCCAGGAGAGTGGTCTTTGCTCTTTGTAACCTGTATTGGCTGGGAAGAAGATGCCCTAGTTGCTGCCTGCAGAACAAGAGGTCTTAAAAGCTGCCAAGTCCCTCTTTTTAGTGCACAGCCCTGAATATGAAAGCTCTGCCAATCAGAGCCACCAGCTTAAGCAGGTAGGGGGGCGTGTTGAGTTCTGTTCAGTTCCCCAGGTATATCTAGTTAAATCTGCCTTAGCGTTATGTGGGATTGCTTTCTGTAGGCTTCTTCCTTATTAAAAAGCCTAGAGCCTAGCCTGTCTAACTTCTGCAGTGTTCTCTGAGGTTTGTTCCGTAGGAATGTGTTTTTCACCCTGTATTGGCTGGCAGGAAGTTGCCCCGGCCCCTACATGCATAGCAAGAGGCACTAAAAAATATTGTGTCTCTTGTCTTAGATGGCTGATCTGAGAGAGACCTTGTCAACTAGAGCCGCATAAACCAGTTGGGCGGTGAGCAGACTGTGGGTTAAGCTAATTTCAGCAACTGGATCTGCAGATCTGTTCAAGAGATAGTCTGTAAGCTGCTTGTGTGCCCCTCCTCCTAGTGCTTCCATATATTTTCTTCCCCAGGATGTTAGCCTGAATGGCTGGGTGAGGCACTCCACCCGCCCCAAGAAGTTCGTTTTCATGCACTCCCCACGCACTATTGCTGGGGGAGCAAGGATCACACTGAGACTCTTGTCACAGCCCATGCAGAAGCCTCTGATCCTGCCTCTTTGTCTGGGAACATGGGCGCCCATGCCTGGGGCACTAGGAGGAAACTCTCGCACACTGTCTGCGCTCGCCGACCAGGATATCAGGAGTAATGGTGGCCACTGCTTGCCCGCTTTTGCCCGGGTCTGGCGCCGTTAGCTCATGTGGGCTAAGTTGCCGCGGGCACCCTCTTTCCTTAGCTTGAACATCTGTGCCCCAGCCCAGCTCCCTTCTTGACCCCAGCCCCCATTTTCTCTCAGTTCCAAGTGAAAGCAGCCCTTGCTCAGGTTAGTGAGGAAGGTGGAGTGTTCCATTCTCCGTCTTATTTCCTTCAGGGTTGATTATATATTTAGTCAACTTTTCACCCAATCATACCTTCTTTTTTAGTGTGTGGGACTTCCAGACGTTTCAGGGATAGATTTTTCTGTCTCTGGTTGTAGAACTTGTTGAAATTTTGGGGAGAGGTATTGGGAGCACTCCTCACGGCGCCATTTCTCTGTTTTTTTTTTGTTTGTTTGTTTGTTTTGTTTTATTCTTTACCTTACCAATTGTATAGGGCTTTATTTCTCAAATGCTCTTGAATTTTTGAATGGGTCTGTTAGAATATGCCTGTGTGTGACATTGAAAAATATGAAATAAACTTTGTGTGTTATTTTTATCTTAACTACTCTATACTGCATAAGTATAGCTTTAGGAAGAAAAACAGTGTTTTTTAAAAATTGAATTTAGAGAGAGAGAAAGAAAGGGAAAGAGAAAAAGAAATAGAACATTGACTTGTTGTTCCACTTATTTATGCATTTTTTTGGTTGTGTTTTGTATGTGCCCTGACTGCGCATGGAACCCACAACCTTGTCATATTTAAATGATGCTAACCAACTGAGCTACCTAGCCAGACCGAGGGAAATCAGTCTTTAAAATGAAAAATTCTGTCACTTAAAAATAATTTAAAAAAATTTACATCACCAGATGCCCACGTATATGTTAATTATTATAAGCAATCACGGCCTTAAACTTTCTCATTATCTACTTGTATTACTTCCTCCCTTTCAGCAGATTAGTGGACCACAACAAAATAAAAAATTGGTTGTCTCTAAAATACTTGTTGAACATCAAAATTATGCCTATTTATCATGATAGTTTAATCTTTACAACAGCTTGAAGGTTGTTATTAATGCTATCACTAATTCACCAAAGTATTAATATGTAAGTAATTGGTGAAGATCACTTGACTTATAAGTATTGGAACTGGATCATGAGCCTTGTCATTTTGACTCCTAAATCCATAATCTTTTCCCTAAACTATCTTAGAGATGACTGCTCAACAATTTTCAATGAGGCTTGGGGGAACAGTAACATTTAATGAAGTAATTATCAAAAGTTTAGTTTAAAACCTCAAATAGGACAAAAGTAAATTCTGTTTGAAATGACAAAGGGAGCATCAAAAAATATCAAGTATTCTAATTTCACATAATGAAAAACAAGCACCTGCTTCTTTCTGTCTTACTCTACATGTCAGGTATGATAAATACAGAAAAAGGGAAGAAGGAGATTTCATTAGGATTAGGGTTACAGTCATTGCCATTGGCTTGAATTGATGATTTTTCTATAATCCAGGAAGAGACAATGAATGGAAGGAGGACTGCAGAAACACTTACAATAAGTTTAGAGTCCTAAATGCTAGTCTTACTCTATTACCAAACCTGTATGGGCAGATCAGTTTAATGTGCTGGGCTTCAGTACCTTATTGTGTATATTAAAGTGGTTGAGCCAGGTGATCTCTAAGGTCCTTTTTAGCTTTAACATTCCTGGAGCCCATTAAGGAGTCAATAATAGAAGACAAACAATATATACACAGTAACATCATTTTAATGCTTAAAATCTTTTAACGACTCCCCATTGCAGTATAGCATTGTGGTTAAGAAATTGCTTAATTTCTCTGTGTCCCAATTTTTGTACTTGGGTTGTTATTAGGCTTTAGCTAAGATTCTGTATGTAAAAAAATCACAATTCTCAGAAAATGATAAGTATTCAATAAGTACTGGCTTTTTGTGTGTGTGTGTGTGTTTATTTTGTGTGGATTTTTTATTTTATTTTTTTTGTGACAGAGACAGAGAGTCAGAAATAGGGACAGATAGGGACAGACAGATAGGAAGGGAGAAGGATGAGAAGCAACAATTCTTCATTGTACGACCGTAGTTGTTCATTGCTTTCTCATATGTGCCTTGACCAGGGGCTACAGCAGAGCAAGTGACCACTTGCTCAAGCCAGCGACCTTGGGGTCATGTCTATGATCCCATGCTCAAGCCAGATAAGCATGCACTCAAGCTGGCGACCTTGGGGTTTTGAACCTGGGTCCTCTGTGTCCCAGTTCTACACTTGATCTATTACGCCACCACCTGGTAAGGCAATAAGTACTAGCTATTACTACTGACTATATATGATTAAGTTAACTTTTTACATGACTGACTTTATCCCCTTTAATCTTGTCCACCTCATGAGCATTGTCTTTCACCATTCTCTGCCTTACACATCATGTTGAAAATCACAAAAGAGTCTTCATTTTTTAGTCACTTTTGAAGGACCATTTTACTGGGTAAAGATTTCTACATTACTAGTCTTCTTTTTCCCCTCACAACACTTTAAATTTCTTAAAGTTCATTCTCTTATTGCTTACAAGATTTCTGAGGAAAAGTTAGATATAATTGTTTTTCCCCCATCTGGCTTCTTTCAAGACTTAATTTTTTTTTAAAAAAATATAACTCTAATAAATATGCTTAAATGAAGTTGCAACATTTATCTTGCTTGGTGATCTCTAAGTTTCCCAGATCAGTGACTTGATATTTTAAATTAAATTGGGGAAATTTTCAGTCACTATTGCTTCAAATAATTTTGGGGTTATTTCTCTATCTTTTCTGTCTGGTCTTCCCATTATAATTATTACACACCTTTTAGAGTTGTACCACAGTTCTTGGATATTCTGGGGTTTTTCCTTCTATTGCTTTTTTTCTTCAGTTTTTGCAGTTTGTGTTTAAATATCCCCAAGCTCAGACATCCTTGCCTCAGGTATCCACTGGACTAGTAAGCCCTTAAAGACATTATTTATTTTTTAATCTCTAGGATGTCTTTTTAAAATTCTTTCTTAGAACTTCTATTTCTCTGCTTACATTGTCCCATCTATTCTCATACACTGTATACTTTTATCAGTTAGAATTCTTAACATATTAGTCATAGTTGTTTTAAATTCCTATTCTGATAATTCCAACTTGCCTGCTCTGAGTCTGGTTGTGTTGCTTGTCCTGTCTCCTAAATCTGCGTGAGTTTTTGTGGTTTGTTTGTTTTTCGTATGCCTTGTAATTTTCTCTTAGTCCCTGGACACAATATGCTGGGTTAAGAAACGCCTTTAGT
Organism: Saccopteryx leptura; assembly: GCF_036850995.1. Taxonomy (NCBI): domain Eukaryota; kingdom Metazoa; phylum Chordata; class Mammalia; order Chiroptera; family Emballonuridae; genus Saccopteryx; species Saccopteryx leptura. The sequence continues at coordinate 74,699,134 of NC_089503.1, read as the reverse complement.
AAAGTGGTGGTGAGGTGTGGGGGAGGGGAAGCATATTATGGTTCTGTGATTCTGTGTTTCAGTGAGTCTGTGCCTCTGGACTGTGACCTTCACACGTGCTTCTCCATCCCCCCTCCCTCTGGTGGGAAAGGATGGCCAGAGTGGCTTGAAGTTAGGTTTCTCCTTTTCGTCGCATGGAAAACTGGAAGGGCCTGGAAGTGGGTATTTCTCTCCTTCTCTGTGGAAAGTTAGAGCCAGCTGGAATTAGTTACTTTCTTTTTCTCAGGTCAGTGAGGCTCTAGTTAGTAAAAGCCCCAGCACACTAGGCTCTGGTTAAATAGTTTCACCTGAGAACAGACCATAATAAGAACAGAGTGCTCTGCCATATTTCAACACGGTGCTTTTCCCTGTTCCTCTGCAGGACGCTTGGGGGGATTTTTCTCCAATATTCACTGTGAGAACTTGGTCCAGCGTCTGAGGTAAAACTCACAAACATGTGAGGATCCCCCTTTTCCATAATGAGGGACCCTGAAGTTTTGACTCTCAAACTTGTCCACACTGAGCCTGAAGTGATTCATCAAAGCCGGTCAGCTTTCCCGTCCCAGCTCTGGCTTCCTCCGAGGCTTCTGCTCCCGTTAGGCTGTGCTTCTCCCTGTCTGCCTGTCTGTCTCTCCAGTTTTGGAGGTGTCAGCTTTTCCTTATTTTTCTTTTGGACTAAAGAGGTGTTGATTTTTCACTTTGTTCAGTGAGGACAGAGAGGCAATTTCTAAGCCCCTTACACTCCAGGCCAGAAACTGGAAGTTGCCTTAGTGAAATCTGAGGGGTTTGTTTTATACACAAACATCAGAAAGATAAAAATTGGTGTTGCTAGTTCACAAAAATTTGAAGGCTAAAGATATCAATTGGGAAGATGAGGTGGAAGTACAGTTAAGTAAATGAGAAAAAAAGGCATAGAAAAAAGATATATGACACTAAAATCTTGGAGGTTCCGCCAGCCCTATTTTTGAAAAGGTAACATAATATTTTTTTATGTTGTTTATTCCCTACAGGTTTGATCCTGAGATACTTTAAAACCTTACTAGTGTAAGTATTAACATGGTATTAAATAAAATCTGTGTGACAAAGGAAAATATCATTTTAAGACACTATTTAATGGAGAATCAACAACACTCAGGGAATAATTTTATTGCAAAGCCTTAAAATTTTTGATTTTACTGACACTTTAATTATCAATTGACATGTCTAGTCCTAAAGTAGCAAGTCTGTGCAGTCATTTCACTTCATGTGTTTCCACTAATCTTTATGCCATGCTCAACAACTGGAAAATCTGTTCTCTACCATTGTGGATGGTACAGACAAGAAGTTTAATACACTCATTTTACATTTCAATTAATTCTTTTTCAGTGAATTTAAAATGGAGAGCAACTATTTATAAGAAAGGTTATTTTTATAGTGACGTTAACCTTTAGATGGGTCTGATTTTGTAGTATGAGAATAATCAGTTTGCTTGATTTTACCATTCATAGTTAATTTAACTTTATCTTGGAAAATTTTTTTCCTTGTCTTGCTACCATGCTACTCCTTTCAATGATTATGTTTAATAAAGGAATATAGATATTTTCAGGTACCATAAAAATACAAGTTTATTTATTTTCTTGGTTGTTTTATGCCCTTTGCCCCCTGCTTCCAAAAAAATAATTGATATAGCTTTATGAAGTCATTTATTTTGATACAATATATCTGACACTGACTTTCAAATAGAATTTAGTGCATGGGATCTTAGACACTGAACAACAAATTAGAAAATACCTAACACCTTAAAAAATACCTAATACCTTAATCTAAACAACTTGTATTTCTTCCATAACACTTGTGAGGCCAACATATATTGCAGAGGAAAACTCTGTATCCTAGATTTTCTCTGCTGCTTGACATCTGGCCAAATTGACCACTCCCTTTCTGCTGACTAACAACTCAAGAAATTATTTTACATTACCTATAAATGAATAAGTCACTGAACAAAAGTCATTCTAAGTAAGTAGTGTCCAGATTTTCAGACTCTTTATAACTACACACCCTAAAGGAAAAACTTGGTGGTGAGGTCATCTCTCCAGCTCTGAATTTCATATGCTAGAAACCCTTGCTGGATATAAGCTGAACCATGGAGAGCCATGCAGTGATGTTGAGAATACAAAGACAAGAGTATCCAGGAGACACACACTGGCAAGGCCACCTCATCTGGGAAAAGCATTCCTTCTATGTTACTTGATTTTACTGTAAAGAAATGAAATTACAGGATTGCTATTATTAAGAATTTCTAAGAGGAAATAAGTTGACTTCCTTGGCAAAGAAAGGAAGGAAACAGGTAAAATATTAAATTTTATCTAATTTTATATTATATCCAAGTGGAAATAAAACCTTTGTGGAGAAACTTCTGTAGGCTGATGGAAAGAAGGTTGAATCTTACATATGAGATGCGTATTATCATGTGTTAATATAAGTGGACATAATGTTTGGTACTGGCACAAAAGTTGAGAGGCCAGTGAAACAGAATAAAAATAAAAATAGAGCCCAAGAAATGTGCAACTCTAGTATGTGATAAAGGTGGCATCTCAAATCACTGGTTCAAAGATGGGCTTTTTAATAAATGGTGCCAAAACAATTGATTAATCATTTGAAAAAAAATTAGAACCTTTGCTTCATCCCTCACTTTATATACAAGAATGTTATTAATGCATTAGTAATATAATACTAAACATCAAACCATACAAGTACTAGAAAAATACATCATTTGTTTTATTCATCTTCAATTTTAAAATTTAAAATTTAAAATACATTTCTCTTTAACCTAAGTGCAGAGAAAAGCATTCTAACTATGAATCAAAATCCAGATGTGATTTGATTGAACACAATTTTTAAAAATAACACCTTTTATAAAAAAATACATTATAAACAAAGTTAAATGACACTGAGAAACTGAGAGAAAATGTTTGTATAAATATTAGAGATACTTCCTTCATACTTATATAAAAATTAAGTCCAAATGAATTACAGATCTCAAATATAAGAACTAGATATCAAACATCTAAAAGAAACACAGAAGATCTTTGATTCAGCAAAGACATTTTTTTTTGTATTTTTCTGAAGTTGGAAATGGGGAGGCAGTCAGACTCCCACATGCGCCCGACTGGGATCCACCTGGCATGCCCACCAGGGGACGATGCTCTGCCCATCTGGGACGTCGCTCTGTTGCAACTAGAGCCATTCTAGCGCCTAAGGCAGAGGCCATGGAGCCATCCTCAGCGCCCGGGCCAACTTTGCTCCAATGGAGCCTGGCTGCGGGAGGGGAAGAGAGAGACAGAGAGGAAGGAGTGGGGGGTGGAGAAGCAGATGGGCGCTTCTCCTGTTTGCCCTGGCCGGGAATCGAACCCGGGACTCCACACCAGGCCAATGCTCTACCGCTGAGGCCAGGGCCTCAGCAAAGACATTTTAATGGGACATAAAAAACATGGCATATAAAAAAGATAAATTCAACTTCATCAAAACTTACAAGTTTTACTCTTTGGAAATTAACAAAGAGGATGAAGTAAATCATGGACTGGGAGATAAAATTTGCAAAGTATGCATTTGAAAGAAACATCTAAACTATATACAGAACACTTACTTCAACTCAATAGTAAACAAACCAATTCTAAAAATTGGAAAAGATCTCAACAAAAGCTTCACAGGTGATGTACAGATGGAAAATAAATACATGAAAAGATACCTAATATCAGTCACTAGGAGATGCAAATTAAAACCAGGATGAGTTCACACAAAACAACTGCTAAAATGACTATATAAAAGACTAAACATGCTAAGTGTTACTGTACAACTGGAACGCTGGTACCCTACTGGTGGTAGTATAAAATGGTAACACTGTTTAGAAAAGTTTGTCAATTTCTTTATTACTTATCTGGGTGTTTTTTTTTTATTTTAATGCTTTCTGCTGTATCCACAAATTTTGATATACCATGTCATCACTGTGCTTCAATTTAAGTACTTTCTAATTTCTATTTTTATTTCATCTTTGAACAATGTATGATTTTGTTTTCTAAATATTGGATGTTTTTCATGATATTTTTTTATTATTAACTGCTATTTAAATTTTATTATAGTGATAAAACATACTTATATTAGTTAGACTTGCCCTATGGACCATGTTTTAGTAATGTTTTATGTTTTCTTATGAAATATGTATATCCTGATGTTGAGAGGAATGTTATATAAATGTCAAATAGGTAACATTAATTGATAGTGGAGTGCAATCTTCCATATCTTTACTGATTTTCTGTCAACTTGTTTTTTAAAATATTGAGACATACTTAACTGTCTGTGGGCTTATTTCTCTTTTTACTTGTAAATGTTTATTTGTAAGTGATTCATGTACTTTGAAGCTTTGTTATTAAGTGTAGAAGTATTTAAAATTGTTTTATCTTCTTTATAAATTAACTCCTTTATTATAAAATGATCCTTTTGTTCTTAAACATTTACTTTGCTGAATACTTTGTCTTATATTAAACTTGCCATTCTATATTTCTTCTCACAGTGTTAGCATGACATATCCTTTTCCATCCTTTCATCTGATTTATGTCCTCATAATTAAAGTGAATATCTTTTAGGCAGCATATAACTGGACCTCATTATAAAATTCAATATAACTCTTATGCCTTTTGATTGGGTGTTTACAGCAATTACATTATATAATGCTCACATGGTTTGGATTAAATCTGTTTTGCTATTTGTTTCAATTGCTTGAAAAAAATAATTGTATTTACCCTCATATTTACCATCTATTATTTTTTCTTTTCCATCTGAACAACTTTAACATTCTTGTATATTGTAGTATAGGTCTGCTGGAGTTGAATTCTTTCAATATTTTGTATGTCAGAAAAACTCATTATTTTATTTTAATTTTTTATAAATATTTTTACCAGGAACAGAATTCTTACTTGACAGATTTTTCTATTCAGCAGTGTCAAGTTGTTATTCCATTGTCTTCTGGCCGATATTGTTTCTGACAGTAAAAAAGCTCCTTGACATTTTATTTTCTTTGTTCCTCTGTACACAATATTTCTATTTTTTCTCTGGCTACTCAAGATTTTCTCTTTACCATTTTAAAAACAATTTGATGTGCCTTAGCTATTTTTTTTTAATTTTTATGCATTCCTGCTTTTATAACTCTAACTATGCAAAATATTAGGCCGAATTAGTTTGTGACATAACTACCTGATCTTAATTCTTTTTTGGATAACTACTTTTACCGTTGTGTTTCATTTGAGATAGTTTTTTTGTTTTGTTTTGATTTTTGCTATGCATCAGATTCTCTAATATTTCTCCCCATACTGTCTACTTTACTTTTAACACAATCCAGTATAGTTTTCAGCTTAGACAATATTCTGTGTCTCTCCTTAACATGGCCATGGTTTTGCCAATTCTTTTGAGCATCTGAGATGTACTTGTATCTCTGTTATGTCCTTACCTACAAATTCTATTATCTGCATCCTTTTTGTTTCTATCAAGCTTTGTCTTTATTAGTGATTGCATTTTCCTGATTCTTTCATACCTGTTAGATTTTTTATTAGATGGCAGAAAATGGTGGATTTTATCTTAAGATCTAAATATTGAATTCTTTAAATATTCCTGACTTCTATCCCATGTTGCCATTGATTTTCTTTATAGGTTTAAGTTGGTCTAGAAGAGCAAGGTCACGTTTTACCACAATACTCAGATAATATCCTATTGATTCCTATGCTTGACACCTTATGAAACATAACATTTTCCACTGTGGCTAGTGGAGGACAAACTATTTCTGGCCATTTTTGAGCTCCACCAATTTGTCTACCTGCTTCTTTGTCGTGGCGTCAATGAACAACTCGGAGACCAGATGACATGCTCCAAAGGGCCGAGGAGAAGTTATACCAGTACAAATAATGCTGATTGCACTAATGGGGTCAGAGAGATTATGTTGTGAAAGGACTTTGGACCCCCACACTTCAACATGCAGGAAATGGACTGAGAAGACAGACTACTGACCTTCAAACACATATTACCTCCTATGGAAAAAGAGGAATGGCTCAGTCAGTACAAGATTCCAGAAGGCAAAGTCACAAGCTATGGAGAGCATTTCCTGGGAAAAAGTAGGCCTGCACTGTAATCAAAGAACTTTCAATGCTTTCCCAAGTGGACCTCAGAATTGCTAGGAACCAAGACTTCTATGTGCACTTATTTCCCCCTTTTGAAAAGAAATGTAAATGTATGTAGAAGATGTTCTATGCTTATGTTGGATGTATGAGAGGCAGAAAACTAGTTTCTGTAGTTGATAGGACCTGAAATAGGAAGGAACTCTACTTTGAGGATTTTAACATATGAAAATGTACCAAAGATCCTATTGACATCTGGACTTCATTTATATGACACGATCTGGACTTCAAGCAGATGTTGTAATGGAATGAGGTGTTGAGGGGTTGGAGACTTGATTATCTTTTGTTTATTTGCATGTGAGAGAGATGTGAATCATTAGATCTAGAGTGCAGACTATGGTAACCAGCAGGAAAAATACACTCCATTGATCCCCACCTCTTAGTACTCATGCCCTTGTATATTACCTTTCCACATTCTATCACAGATACTCTCAGTGTACAACAGAGTGAAAACAGAGGAGACAGTATGAGATTTGGAGAACTATAAGTCATAAAAGACATTGGAGATTTTTTCCCCCAATGCCCTCTCTCTTTCTATTTTTCTTTTTCCCTCTAGGGGGAGCTACTTGGTATTTTATGAGCAACCCTATGGAACTAATAATTAAAGGGGATTCTCCAGCCCATGTGAAGCCTCCAGTTGATTTTTGCTCCACTTGACTGCTTGAATAAAAATTCATGACAGACCCTGAGTCCAAATCATACACCTAAGCTGCTCCAGAACCTCTGATCCTCAGAAACTCTTAAACAAATGTTGATTTAAGGTAGTAAGTTTGGGAGTACTTTATTAGCTAAAAGTATTGATACATAAGTAATCCAGTACATTTCCAAAATAGTGGTGTCTGGCATAGCTGGTCTGAGTATCACTTTGTCTTTGCCTTACTGCCTCACTCCATAAAAAAAAAGTGGAAGAATCCATTGTAATCACTGAGTAACAGTAGCATCTAAACATGGCTTTTGTTTTATGATCTTTATGATTTACACTTTTTTTTAAACAGAAGGAGTACACAGGCACATTAACTGATTGAATGAGATTTACTCGGACTTATTGTCTAGCTATCATGTCAGCTTTGCCTCCATCACTCTCATGTTTCAATCCATACTTCAATCCATAACCACATGGAATTACTTATATTTCCCTAATCTGTCATAATTTTTTTTTACATCATTGCATCTCATTTTCCTTTATCCTATTATCTTCTTGTCCAGGTAATAAACTCCTTATCATTCTTCAAGATCTTGTTCAAATATTTTATCTTCTATAATGGGTTTCATACTGCTTTTAAAAATTGGCCTCTTTTTTTGCCTATTAATGTACTTTGAATATAATTATACTTAATATCTATCATACTGTATCTCTATAATTTCAGTGCCTCATTTAGTGCCATGCACAGAATAAGTGTTATTATTAAGTATTTCTAGGTTAAAGAAAGAGTGAACAGATGAGACATGATTCTGAAGATACTTGGTGAATATGAAGTATACATTTCAAGCTTAATAGCCTGAAGTTCTACAATAAAGAAATGTCATATGGAACTACACAGTGACAATAATTATTATTCTGTTCCTAAATGTATTAGTACCTTAGAAACTACAAATATTTAACATATCACAAAGGCAGACTACTTGATTTGTTATAGAATTGGACTTTTATTCTTGCAGAACATAGAAGCTGTGTTTCTAGCCTGGAGATTATTGGTGGTGCTGATTGAATAAAAGAGTCAGAAAGCTGCTGTATCCCTATTTGTATTTTCAGAGATCATAACTTACGTTTCATGACTGGCATATCTAGCAAGGGCATAAGTGAGGCATAAGAGCAATTGGATTTAGCCAAATTGACTCCCATATTCCAGCATTCCTCATAAAATAGCAGACAGAAGGCCCAGGAAAGAAGGTTTCAGTTGACTTCTCAGCACACATTTAGTAAACACCTGCTTGAGTTTAATAATGGACATGGACTTTGCCTATTAGTTTCTTGTTAAATATAAAAAACAAGGAAATGTGACAAAAGACAGTGATAGACTGACAGGTAAGATGCCATAAGAGCTATAACAAAGAGATTGAGAAGAGGAAAATAGGAATTGGAAAAAATGATAGATCATGAAATGGGGAAGATGGCATCTCAAACAGGTTTTGAAGTTTAGATGTATACACATGTATTCACTCGCTCATTCTGATTATAAGGATCAGTTAGCATAATATTAAGAATATCATGTTCAGAGCCAGAAAAAACAGAGTTGAAATTCTGTTTCTTTTTCTTACTAAACATATGATCTTGAATATATTATGTTACTTTTCTGAGTCTTGATTTTTATGATATGTAAAATGAGGATAATAATAATAGTGCCTCCCTCTAGAATTGTCAGAAAGATTATGGGACAATCTATGGGAAAATATTATACAACTGGCACAAGGGTAGCAAGATATGCATTGAAATTATTATCATTCCTATTATAGCTATAATGATGATGATGATGTTTACCTGGAAGCCCCCCAAAATAAACTTACCTTTTTACTCCTTCAACCTAGCACAAATGCCAATAGAATGCAGCCTTCATGTAATCATGGGAAAAGGCCAAGAGAATGATACAGTGATGGAAATGTTCACCATCTTTTCATTGAGCCTTTGAACCAGATCTGTAGCATCTTATTGCATGACTGCTTCTTACGTGTTGCAATCCATGTAAGTCACTATTTAACAGGTTGTTTTATATATTTGCATCCAATAACATTCCTAGCTGATAAATTAATGATCCAACACAGCCCTTTTTATTCTTTTTTTTTTTTTTTTCTTTCATTTTTCTGAAGCTGGAAACAGGGAGAGACAGTCAGACAGACTCCCGCATGCGCCCGACCGGGATCCACCCGGCACGCCCACCAGGGGCTACGCTCTGCCCACCAGGGGGCGATGCTCTGCCCATCCTGGGCATCACCATGTTGCGACCAGAGCCACTCTAGCGCCTGAGGCAGAGGCCACAGAGCCATCCCCAGCGCCCGGGCCATCTTTGCTCCAATGGAGCCTTGTCTGCGGGAGGGGAAGAGAGAGACAGAGAGGAAAGCGCGGCGGAGGGGTGGAGAAGCAAATGGGTGCTTCTCCTGTGTGCCCTGGCCGGGAATTGAACCCGGGTCCTCCGCACGCTAGGCCGACGCTCTACTGCTGAGCCAACCGGCCAGGGCCACAGCCCTTTTTAAATGACCAAAAGGTAGCAGACACTACATGATAGATAGAAGTAGTGCCCACATTCATTATAGAAGGTAATACTGCAAAGGCTTACTAGATTACAAAATATGAGTAGAGAGGAGAACAGTAGCCTCCTGGACTGAGTCTGAGCTTCCTCATTGGTACATTGGTAGCATCATACTATCATTTCCTAGTAGATTTTCTTGAAAAATTTCTGTTGTTTTATATGTAATAAACTAGTCTTCTAACCTGATGTATAAGTTCCTCCTGGAAAGGGCTCATACCTTCTATTTGTTTTTTACCCCTTTTACTTACCCCTAATTCTACCCACCAAGGAGTCAGAGACCAACTCAGAGACATGCTTACTGAATTAAGAATTTCCAAACTACTTCAGATATAAAACCATCATTATCCCTTCATGTGTCTGAAGATGCTTCACAAGTCCATGATTTAAATGCAAAAAATCCTCAGAATTTTTTGTTAAACAATTCTACCATACTAATTTATCCTTGGGAGTTAAAATTTCTGAAAGTTATGTAAGCTTTTCTTTGACATGTATTTTTATTTCCTGGGTATAATGAAGAGAAGTTTGCAAATTGTGAGAGTTTCTTCAGAAAAGCTCATCTTGATTATATTTTCAAGGAGATAATAAGGAAGCATTCTAATGGCTCTATTAGCATATTTTTTGGAAGTCATGATAACTGTGACAGAGTTGAATCTAAACTAATGAATAACTTAGAGATAAGAAGTTTCTGCTCTAGCTGTAATTATATTTTCAGGTTCTTGAAATTATGGAGTAGAATGTTTTTAAGGTCATAGGCACCCATCCTATCCTGATTCTATTTCCCATGGGGTTTTGAGAAAAAAATTACCTAATATTTTTAAGCCACAATATTCATTTGTGCAATGTTGATGAATATTATACTCACATGACAGAATTGCATAAAACCATATATGCAAAATGTGTTAGACAATGCTGACAATAATAATTGCTTAACAAACATGGGCTATTCATATTGTGAATTGCAAGTATAATCTAGATTTTAGTTAGGCTCTCCCTGCTTCTAAATACCTGGATTTGACTAGCTTGAGTTCTCGGTTCATACCAGATTTCTTCTTCAGTATTTCTAAAATTCCAAGGGAGGTCGATTCTCATAATTGTGTTTTACTTTGGATTTCACATTTGTTGAATTATTGCTCATCAGCATTAATTTCAGGATTGTCCCTTTATTGCTGTTTGGTGTTAATTCAAGTAAAACAAAGCATATCCCCCAGGTTTCCTTATGAAATAAATGCAGTTTGTACTAGCTTCTACTGCCAGACTCAGCCCTAAATTTCACTTTTCTATAAGCCTGTCACATAAAAAAAGTCATTAATGTATTTTGCCAAACAACTGGACCAACCACACCTGGTCTTTGTCTCTCTCTTTGTCTGATAATAATTATGTCACAGTTACCTGCCCACCTGCACCTGCCCTCCCCCACATACAGTAGAAAATATCAAGGACTGTGATAATTTTGTGTTTAAAATGACAGTTTGTTTTTGATACTTTTTCAGCATTTTGAATAAAGGAATGCTATTTTGTGTAAGTTTTTATCACCTTGTATATGCACAAGTTGAGTTGCTGTTAAGCACTTGTGGGAAACTAAAAAAACAGATTACCTTGCAAGACCTGCCTTTGGCCTATTCATGGATTATAATTCAAGTATTTTAAAAAAGTAGGCCAGTTATTCAAGGAAGACAAGATTTGAATTCAGACTTCGTGTATTCCCTTCCTGACCTCAGTATCTTCATCCGTCCCAAGAGAAAACTAATATTTTATCTGTCTAACTCAGTACTTTTGATGAATGAATTAGAAAATCAATATTAATGTGTTCTGTGAAATGTAAAATATGATACATGGGTTACATTGGATCGAACTGGGAAAGCACAGCGGAATAGAAAGAACACGAACTCTAATGTCAATAGTTCTGGGTGAGTGACCTTGAGCAAGTCTTTTTACCTTCCTTTTCCTCACTGCCTCATCAAAATGAAGCCAACAGTAATAATTATTATAATAATACAGCAGTTGCTATCAAAGTTAAGAATGATAATGCTTTTAAATATCTTTTATAGCGTTGGTGAAAAGAAAAAGCTAAGTGAATCCTTTTTAATTTTCCTTTCTCGTAGAGTTAGTTCTGGAAGTCAATAATATTACCCTGCTTCTCATCCAAAATTCTATTAGTTTCTGTCGTGAGTTGCTGGTAAATCTGCAGCAGCTGACAGGTGACAGTGTCCTGGCCATCATAGGGGACAGTACTGACCTTTGGTCTGTTTGGACCAACAGTCATTGGGATGAGCATTTAAAGAACTTTCTGCATTTCTCTGAGACATTTTTAGCTTCATGTCTTCAATATCACTATCAGAGTGCTGCCCAAAGAGATTAGTAAGTAAGAGGCATCCTGCGTGGTGCCACCAGCAGACGAGGCATTATATCTGCTCTCTGCATAGCATAGGATAGAAATAAAGTTATCCTACCACTGCCCCTTTTAAGAAAGACCATAAAATTTTCCATGTGAGTTCATTGCCTTCTGTAATACTATGATAAATTTGTGCAGGAAAAAAAAAAATAAAAAAAAAATACTGACTGTCTATAAGGCACCAGGCACTGTGCTCTTGTTGCTAGGGTTGTGGAGAAGAAGTCTATAGGTTATCTTGTTCTTACCTTCACGTTATCCTCAAATAAATGCTCTGAGACATCAGTTTCAATTCTTTATATACTCAGCTTAACCAAGAGACTAACAATGAATGAATGTTTACCATGGATAGAAACCAAAAACAAAAAAAGGTTTAAGTCTTGAGTCTCATGGCAAGCTTAGAGGCCCTGCGTTCTTAATGGGGGAGAAATGAACAGGAATGAGGTGAGATCGGTGGGAGAGGAAGCTTTATCAACAGGGGCACAGACAGAATATTTGTTTATATCATGGGATCTACTTTGGAGATCTGTGTTAGCAAGAAATCAGATGTTTGTTAGTATGTAAGAGTCCTTATTAGGAAAGTGTTCTAGAATTGTCATTATGATACACTATGCTCCCTCTCACTTTCAGGGTGCATTCAGGTCAAGGCTAGTCCCAGCTTTTACAAGTGATGTCTTTCTCAGGCCAGTGCTCTACCCAGTGAACTCATCTTTTGGCTCTAAGTACATTAACGCTCTGTTTCAATGATTTTCAACTGGTGTGTCTTTAAAACATGCAATATCTGACTATTTAGTCAGGGCACTGACCTCTTTTCCCTTAGATAGTCAAGTAAAAAAAAAAAGACAACAGTCAACACAACAATCGCTGTCCAAATGTGAATGTATCAAATTATACCTATTTTTGTCAGATCGGCAAAAAATGTAATATGTGCCTCAGGATTTTAATGTCAATAGTTAGTTTATGTGCCATGAGATGAAAAACGTTGAAAATTGCTGCTCTGTTTGAACAAAGCCTCTGTGGGTGATCACCTACACCACCAGCAGCTCTTACTCTGCAACCCTCTGCTACCCTCTCCTGGTGGGAGTCTATCACTGCAGTTAGCCCTTCATATCTAGGTGAATCTTATCTCCGGGTGTAGTTGTGGTAATGGCCAAATTAGGAAAAATGGTATGTGGCAGACGTCACAGCCAGACCCAGCTAAGCTCTTGGAAACTCAGTCCCATACCAGAACTTGACATCTGAGGGCTATGATAAGAGACTTCAGGTGGTAGGTCAGGGAAGCAGTCTGTATCAGGCTGGTGATCCTTTAAATTATTGATATGCTCCACAAAAGAAGGTAGGCATGACAGTAACAAAAATCTTACATTTCATTAGGCTTCATTAGGAAGCACAAGCAGCAGGCAGATCGAGAAAGTGAGGTCTTTCTCGATCATCCTATTTAAAATTATCTTCCCACTTCTATTTTCTTTGTTTCATTTATCTCTATATCGTTTAACCATCTAACAGGCTACATTTAATTGTTTAATTTTGTTACTTATTTGTTTATGCTATTAGCAAATAAGCTTTAGGAAAGCATGGCTTTTTAAAATTTTCTGTTATCACTGCTTTGTCCCCGACACTTAGATTAGGACCTAACACATCTTAGTTATTCAATAAACACTTTTCAGAATAAGAAATATCAGTAGGAATCATACTCTGGTCACTGAACTGTAGGTTGGGGCCAGAGTCTTCCCAGTGCAAATACAATGAAATTCCCCATTTCTGATGCATAGAAGTGAGAACCAGAGACAGGGCCTAGTTACTAATTAAATGACCAAAACTGGTCTCAAGATTAGTCACACATTTGGTAAATGTGATTGATGTGTTGGACTGTACATATTCTGAAATGCTATAGTTTATAAAAATTACTTGAGAAGCTTGTTTTAATTCCTAAATCTCTATCCCCAGATATTATAATACTATGTATGGATTGGGGTTCAAAAATCTGGATTTTTAACCAGGGCCCCCAAGATATTCTGTTATAGGAAGTCCTCTGATGACACTTGGAGAAAATAAAAATGACTCCTTTCTGATTGAAGATTAAAATCATTCTTAAAGAAGGAGGAAGACCCTGCAGGTGAGAATTTTGCCTGTAGAAAAGAAGGGTAGCAGGGTCTGGGACACGTGGAGCCCAAAACATCAGAGTCATTGTCTGCTTGGCTCCAGCACTTGGTAAAACATACTTTCTGCAGTCATAGTTTTCTGTAATCAAAGGTTAAATTTTAATATATAACAGGTGATTCTGATGCCAGAAGTCCAAAAGTCACAATTTGAGAAATACTGGCATAAAGGGAAATAAAATTATTTGAAAAAATATCTACCCTGTGAATGTGTCAGGTCCTATGCCAGGAGGCTTCACAGAGATAAATGTCACCACTGTTCATTTACAGGTGAGGAAAATGAGAACAGCACACTATGGAAGTTCCTGAGGTCACACTGATAAGAAGAAGGTAAACTGTGACTCAGATGAAAGATGCCCGAATCCAGTGTCTATGGTCCTTCTACTGCCCTTGGATTTATCTAGTATTCACAGCGATTGTCCTGCATACATACATAAGTTGGCCAACTTTATGTAGTTGTGTGAACCCTGTCACAATCAAGAGATAGAATCTTACTATCATCTCAAGAATGTTCCTTGGTGCCATTTTGCAATGATTTCTTTTTCCACCCTTACCTCTTGCCAAAAGATGATCTTCCCAGAGTTTATATAAATGTAATCATTTTTATGCAGTCTTTTGTATCTTGATTACTGTAGCTTTAAAAACACTGAAATCAGTAGAGTCCTCCAACATTGTTCTTCTATTTTAAGTGTTTTGTCCATTCCAATTCTCTTAATTTTCCCAATAAATTTCAGATTAAGTTTGTAAATGTCTTCTTTAAAAAAAAAGCATGATGAAAGATTTATATAGCTTGAATTTAAGCTATAGATCAATTGAAAGAAAAGTTGGGTCTTCTAATCATTGAACATAATTTGTCTATTCATTAACTTAAATCTTTATTCATTTCTCTTAGCAATGTTTTGTTATTTCCAGCATACAGATCTTACACATATTATTTTACTTATTGTATATTTCAGATTTATGTTGCTATTATAAACATTATTTTATTTGAATTTCAAGTTGTTTATTGCTACTCCCAGAACTCTGAAAATGAATACCTTATTAAATTTTAAATTTTGTATCCTAGGTAACTCCTTTGCCTTGCCTTAATATCCCCTGGCTAGTATATTGAAATACAACTAAATTTCATATGAGGATTGATTCCTGAGATGTTGTTAAAATCATTTATTAGTTCTAATAGCTTTTTAGGGGTATATATTTTTTGGGATTCTTCTATGTAGATTGAAATATCATCTATAAAGACACAATTTCCCCCCCAATTTCTATCTATTCCTTTTGTCATATTGCTTCAGTTTGAATCTACTTCCAGTGCAATATTCAACAGATTTAGTAAGAGAAAATATTTTTTTACTTGCTTGTGATTTTTAAGAGAGAGAGCATTTAATTTTTTACTTTCCAATGAAAGTTTTTACACAGCTACTTTTTATCAGATTGAAAAAAATTCTTTTTATTCTTACTGTGTTGAGAGTTTTCATCATGAATAAATGTTGAATTTTTATCAAATATATTTATACATCTATAGAGATGATTATAAAATTTTCCTTTAGTTTATATTTTGTTTATATACTGTATTAAATTATTTTACAATGCTGACATAATGCTGCATTTATAAAATAAAACCTATTTAGCCTGTCCAGGCAGTGATGCAGTGGATGGAGCATTGGACTGGGATGTGGAAGACCCAGGTTCGAGACCCCAAGGTCACCAGCTTAAGCGCGGGCTCATCTGGTTTGAGCAAGGCTCACCAGCTTGAGCCCAAGGTCACTGGTTCGAGCAAGGGGTCACTAAGTCTGCTGTACCCGCCCCCCAGTCAAGGCACATATGAGAAATCAATCAACGAAAAATTAAGGAGCTGCAACGAAGAATTGATGTTTCTCATCTCTCTCTGTTCCTGTCTGTCTGTCCCTATCTGTCCCTCTCTCTGACTCTCTCTCTGTCTCTGCCACACACACACACACAAAAACAAAGAAAAATAAAACTTATTTATCATGATATGTTACAATTTTTTATATATTAATGAATTTACTTTGCTCTGATACACCAGGAAAATATAAGCCAAAATAAAAACTAATTGACATCAAAATAATTGACAAAGATGGACATGAAATTCAACAAAAATACATAATGATTCAAGACAGGTATGTAACAGGGACTCATAAATCAAAAACTAATAAAGCCAAGAGGAGAAATAGATAAATTCACAATTACAGTTGTAGACTTCAGAATTCCTCTTATAATAATAAGTTGATAAAAATTTGTAAGAAGACCTGCACTAAACTATCAACCAACTTGTTTTTATATAACACTATAATTAATAAAACATAAAAGATATTTTTTTCTAGTGTTTACGGAACACATCAAGATAGATTATATTTTGGACCTAAAAATGTCTCAAAAATTTAAAAGGCTAGAAATCATATAAAGTACAGTATAAATGTAAGCCACATGAAATTAAACTGAAAAAAAATAGTAAATATCCAAGTATTCGAAAATTAAAGAATACTCTTAAATATCACATGGATAAAGTAAGAAGCTTAAAGAAAATTAGGAAACATTTTGAAATAAGTCGAAAGGAGGGTACAATATATTAAAATTTGTTGAACTCAGTTTAGAGAGAAATTTATAGCACAAGAACCAACTGAAAAGAAAATACCTCAAAGCAATGTTCTAAGTCTTCAATTTAACAAATGTTAAAAGAAGATCAAATTAAACCCAATATAGAGGGAAGGAAATAAGTATAGAAGAATAAAACAATAAAATAGAAATCAGTGAAATAGAAATCTGAAAAGTAGTAGAGAAATTTCAATAAAACCAAAGGTGTTTTTTGAAAAGATCATTAAAATTGATAAAGCACTAGCTAGACTGCAAATATAAAGATTACCAATATGAAGAATGAAAAAGATACATTTATTATAATAAAAATAATTTATATGAAAAGGCAACAGATATGAATAATCAGTCATTGTTCTATAATTTTTTATTATGATGAACACCTAACATAAAATTAACCATCTTAACCATTCTTAGGTATGCAGTACAGGAGTTTAAAATGCATCTTGTTATGCAGAGGATGCTAAAACTTTTTCATTTTGCCACAATGAAAACCTATACTCATTGAAAAATTCCACTTTCTGCTCCTTCTAGCTTCTTGCACCTACCATTTTATTTTCTGTTTTTCAGAGTTTGACTATTTTGATTCTTTATATAAGTGAAATCTATAGCATTTTTTTTTTTTTACAACAGGCTATTTCACTCAAAATAATGTCCTCAAGGTTCATCTACGTTGTAGTATATGATGGAATTTCCTTCTTTATTTAGGGCTGAATAATATTCCATTATATGTATATACCACACTTTCGTTACCTAGCCATCTGATGATGAGCTTGTAGGGTGCCTCACCTCTTGTTTATTGAGAATAAATCTGCAATGACATGAGCTGTGCAAATATCTCTTTAAGATTCCATTGCTTTGTTCTTTTGGTTAAATATTCAGAAGTGGATCATATGGTAGTACTATTTTTAATTTTTTGAGAAACCTCATACTGTTTTCCATAGCAGTTGTACCACTTTACATTCCCACTGACTATGTACAAGGGATCCAATTTTTTCACATCCTTACTGATACTTTTTTTCTGGTGTGTGTGTGTGTACATTCTAGTGGCTATTCTAATATTTATGAGATGGTATCTCATTATGGTCTTGATTTCTATTTCTCTGATCATTAGTGATACTGAGGATCTTTCATAGATTTATTGGCCATTTATATATCATTTTTGGAGAAATAACTAAGTTCTTTCTACCTTCTTCCAGTAACTTGAAGGGATGTTCTTGTCCAGCTGATCTCTCAAAGAATTATTGATAAAATTTAGACCTCATTTTCTCTCTGGAGACCAAAAGGTAGAAGTGTTCTCTTCTTGCTGGCTTCATAAATATCAGTGTTCATGCTGTGTGGGAGGAATTCAGAGCTTTTACACACCTACAGTTCTATGCCAAAAATAAGATGAAATTATTTGTTTCCTAGGCAACCATTTTATAGAACATGCATAGCTTTCCTTTCTAGGTGTGCTAAATGGTGAAATTTACTATATATTATTTTAATTTGTTCACTTTTTAAAGTAAAAACCTATGAACCATGTGCTTTAGCATGCATAGATTGTTAAATTAGGTGGCTAAACTCTGAATTCTAACTTGTTCACAAGAAGGCCAGGTGTTCTCTTTTGTGTGAACTCTACATGGACGATAAAGAGGCAGTGAGTGTAAGGACAGAAGGAAGCAAAAAAAAGGAAGGAGGGAAGGGAGAGAGGGAGGGAGGGGGGAGGAAAAATTTACTGATAATACCTATACTTTGGATTTTCTTCAGATCGTCTAAATCTTTCACCTTTTACTAATGAATACTTAACCATGGGATGGTTAGTACGATGATGCTTGGCACTTACTATATGCTCAATAAATGGCAACATTATTATTTTTTTTATTTTGTTAACCTGAAAACAATTATTTCTGTGTCAAAATGTAGGGATTAGATTTTTCTTAATTTGATAGGCTTACATGTTTTCAAGAAAATTATCTTATAGCAAATCTCAGGAAAGTCTTTTTGATGTATTTTTAAAACTATTATAACATAAATGTTCTTGTAAGCTATAAACATACTTTCCTTTATCTTTTTCAGAGTTGGGTGAAATCCTCCTATAGGCTGATGACATTCCATGTGTTTTTATTTAAGGCCTGGCTTGGACAGAAAAATTCAAGTGATCCAACTTTCCAGCTCCCTCCCTTGGATAATAGACACACATGTCTCCATTTTCTTTGTCAGTTTCAGTTTTTGACCCAGACTATTAGTGCCATGTTGACAAATAAGATGCTCTCAGAGGTTTCAGTTTATTAGGCGCTAAAACTGAATATGCTTTTGCTGAAAATAGCGCATTTATGATACCTTTTTAATAGTGTTCTAACCATTTTAGCTTGGGTGAGGTATGGTGAGGCCAGCCACAGATCAAGAGAGAGAAACCAATAAGAATTTTAGAGTGTTGTTCCTCACAGTTCCCTGGGAAGAACACAGGATGCCTCCCAGGGCCACTCTGGGGAACTCCAGCATTGGTCATGAGGCAAAAAGAAAGAGAGAAACGTGGGCCAGTGCCTTTATTGTGGTTTCTATCAGTAAGCGTGTTTAGAATTACTTTGAATATTTTCAGCAGGCTCAGGAGCAAAGGGGCATTGGGGCTTCCCTGACAGTCTGGTATTGGAGCAATTAGGGCAGGAATATAGTAGCCTCGAGTGTGAGAGTCTGCCATGGGACCGGTTGAGGTGTGGGCTTAACTGGTTCCTCAAAGAGAACTGACTGGCCTCTAGCAGAGCCTCAAAATTGGGTCAACAGCAAAAAAAAAAAACAAACACACAAACAAAACAACTATATTACAAATAGACATAGAGAAGAAGTTAAGGTACTCTGGTTTTTGTTGTTTTTATTTTTGTTCTTGTTGTTTTTGTTGTGGTTATTGACTCTCAGATCCCCAACTTTTTTTGTGGATTTGATAATAAAGTTTCTCTCATATGTCCAACAACTCATTTTATTTTCCACCTAGGTATAAAGGAAGATTGTGTTTTTCAACATCCCATCTAATTAAGCCGGGCCATTTGACTTAATTCTGGTCAATAGAATGTGGGTAGAATTGATACACAGCACATTCAGGTCTGGTTGGAAAACCCTCATCTCCCTTTTTCATTCTATAGACATTTGGAAGCTATGTATCACTATAACAGTGTCACAAGATAGAGGTTACCTAGGTCCTGAATTAATATGTGGCAAAAAGACAACATTTCCTTCACCTCAACTCCCAACGGCCCTGCTGTCACTGCTGACTAACTTGAGCAACCAACAAATCTTTCTGAGGTTTAAGGATGTATCTGTTACAGGAGCTAGGGTTACTTATTGCAAACAATAACTTGTCTCTGGATTCTTGGTCATTTTCAGTTTAATGACAATATTAATAGAAAAATTTAGTTAAAATGTCATAAGGTAGAAATTATGATGCTAGTAATATGTGACACTAACACTGTAACATTCCTACATAGTACAATGCAAACAATATTTTTCTCAGAGTTTGGAATTTCTTTTTTCTCTTTTGTTACTATTCTCAATTAAAATTCCTTGATTTTGCAGAGAACAAGTCTAAGAGATGAATATTTTTCCTTGGTCTTATATTTGGAGTTTCCAGAGGGCAAGAAATTTTTATTTCTTTCATTTTGTTCTTTTCCTTTCCTTTCCTTTTCTTTTTTCTTTCTTTCTTTTTCTTTCTTTTTTTTTTTTTTTTTGACTCTGTGCCAATCCTGTCTCCCTCTAACCCAGGGGTCAGGAAACTTTTTGGCTGAAAGAGCCATGAACGCCACACATTTTAAAATGTAATTCCGTGAGAGCCATACAACGATCCATGTTCATTACGCATTATCCAATAAAAATTTGTTGTTGTCCCGGAGGACAGCTGTGATTGGCTCCAGCCACCTGCTCATGAACATGAGCAGTAGGAAATGAATGGATTGTAATATATGAGAATGTTTTATATTTTTAACGTTATTATTTTTTTTATTAAAGATTTGTCTGTGAGCCAGATGCAGCCATCAAAATAGTCACATCTGGCTCAGGAGCCATAGGTTCTGACCCCTGCTCTAACCCAAAAATACACTAATCAGCATGGAGTCATGTATATAGTAGTTTTGCATTATATATTTGTTTAAATTTATGGACACTTTGATACTGTAGCTTCAGCCATTTAAATGTCTATTTTATATTTTAATTAGCCTGACTTGAGGATATTTGTGACCAAAACTATAAAGCATCACCTGCTAGATTTTAAAACATAAAGCTGGAACTCCCCCATTGCATATTCTGTATCATCTGAGGTGCCTATTGTAGTTCCCAATGGTTACCTTTTGGATTTAAAAAACAGCTTCCAGGAACTATGTGTTATAACTCATTGATCCTGGCAAAGACAGACAAGGAACTAGAAATGTTGGTGATCTCTTCTCAACTCTAGTTTTCCTTACTCAAAGGCTCTATGAAGTAAGGAGATCCTTGACAGATTATATTATATACTAATTTTCCAAGTGGTTTACATTTGTGTTATATGTTATATAGTTTTTAAATACATGCACACACACACACAAATCAAACATGTGATGACATAGTGTGTTGGTGAATATATGGGGAAGCAAACCTATCTTGAAGGATGACTATGCACTCATTAGTAAAAGAAGGGGACAAAATTAGAGCATTTCAAAATTATATATATTGTATATCCCTGCTGAAGTATTAACTAGAAAAACCTCTGTGGAGGATATTTTGGGATATCTGTAAAAATTACAATTGAAGATATTCTTGGATATAATCCAGATTCATATTCACCTATACTAAAAGCCAACTATACATGTAACTGGGAAGCAAGAGTAGGATCCACAGTGGAGAACTTTGTAGGGCTTACTGCACTATATTTACAGATACTTATTGGGTTTATTTTGATTTTTATGAGTGTCCCTTAGTCATTTTATTCTTTGGGGGAGGGGCGGTGGCTTTTTAGACTTTTCATTAATCTGGAAATAAACCTGTCCCAGTGTCAAATGTCTCTCATTCTCTGAATGACATACTTTTCCTCTAACTTTATGTCACATTGGCCATATAGGAGCCACACTGAACTTTCTTGCTACGATTGAATCTCGTCATAACCCCAGCGTACCTGTCTCGTAATGAAAATTGCCAAACCCTGGCCTGACCATTTCTATTAGAAGTATATAGGATGTTTGCTTCTCTTCAGAGACCCAGCAGGTCACTTGGGACTAGAATGTCTTCATGTCCCTGACTTCAAGAATCATCAGCCACTTCAATGCCCTGTGTACATATCAAACTCCAGATGGGGATCCCATTTAGACCTTAGACAACTTTGCTGCCCTTCTTCACTCACAGTAGACAGATATTCTAGTTGTATTTACTCTGTGAGGCAAGCTCCACAGCAGGGGTCCCCAAACTACGGCCTGTGGGCTGCATGCGGCCCCCTGAGGCCATTTATCCGGCCCCCACCGCACTTCTGGAAGGGGCACCTCTTTCATTGGTGGTCAGTGAGAGGAGCATAGTTCCCATTGAAATACTGGTCAGTTTGTTGATTTAAATTTACTTGTTCTTTATTTTAAAAATTGTATTTGTTCCCGTTTTGTTTTTTTACTTTAAAATAAAATATGTGCAGTGTGCATAGGGATTTGTTCATAGTTTTTTTATAGTCCGGCCCTCCAGTGGTCTGAGGGACAGTGAACTGGCCCCCTGTGTAAAAAGTTTGGGGACCCCTGCTCTACAGCTTGGTCATTTTCCATAACTCTAGGAGTTCACCTCTTCATTGAGATAATCCAGTTAGCAAAAGAAAGGAAGTAAACCAAGGAATAAATAAAGCATAGAGGTTAAGCAGAACAGCTCAGGGAGTGAGAAGGTATTCATTAATTCTAAAAATATTTTTAATTTTATTTTTAAGTTTTTTATTTTTAATTTATTGCATTGACATGTTTTCAAGTGTCCCACTCAATATAACACTCTCTACACAGCACATCGTGCCCCCCTCATGCCCCATGCAAATAAAAAATAAAATTGGTTTTTGATTGCTAACTCAGTGTGGGCAGTGTGCTATGTTAGAAATACTGAGGCGGGGAGACCCTGGTGGCTGTTTTCAAGCACTCAGATATTATTAGAGTAACTTTCATCACAATTATTTCTAAATTTTTATAGAAACTGCCAGAGGCTTCATAATGGAGGCTTTCATGCATGTTTAAATAATCATCAATGGCTACATTGCATTTTTATGGGTGTAGCTTTTTGATGATGCTTCTTTGATGCCTACTGCAATTACTGCAGGATGGAGGCTCTTTGATATCATGAACTGTAGGCCCATGAAGAAGCTTAAAGAGAAAGAAGGGCTGTTTCAAAATACCTGAAAGAATTTTGTTGTGGTCCTCCACTGTGATCCTGCTCTTGTTACCCAGTGTATGTATTTGACTTTTAGTATAGGTAACCATGCATAGCTGTAACTTTCCAACATTTCATCACAAGATCTCAAATTTGTGTCTCCTGGGTACTTTCAAAGTGCTTTAATGTGCCCTCATGCAACAGCTTGTACATTGCTCTCTCCTGACATGCATCAGAACACACTGTCACTGATTTCTCAACCATATTCCTAACTAGACTGGTAGATTCCCAGAAAATAGGAAAGTTGGAGTATATGGCTTAAAAAAAAATACAGAATGCCCAGATAAATTTTAATTTCAGAAAAACAAAAAAAGATTTTTTTAGTATATGCCTGTGACATATTTGGAGCGTACTTTTTTAGAAAAATGATTCAGTAATCTGAATTTCACACTTGGCTTCCTGTATTTTTCTGGCAACACTACTTTGAAGATCTCTTATAACCTGAAGATTCTATAATTTGTCTTTAAATATTATTTAATAATGACAAGAGTTCATCTTAGCACTAAAAACTTTAAAAATTAACATGTCAATCCTATTATCAAATATAGTAGTCTGGCCTGACCAGGCAGTGGTGCAGTGGATAGAGCGTCGGACTGGGATGCGGAGGACCCAGGTTCGAGACCCCGAGGTTGGCAGCTTGAGCGTGGTCTCATCTGGTTTGAGCAAAGCTCACCAGCTTGGACCCAAGGTTGCTGGCTTGAGCAAGGGGTTACACGGTCTGCTGTAGCCCCACGGTCAAGGCACACATGAGAAAGCAATCAATGAACAACTAAGGTGTCGCAACGAAAAACTAATGATTGATGCTTCTCATCTCTCTCTGTTCCTGTCTGTCTGTTCCTATCTTTCCCTCTCTCTGACTCTCTCTCTGTCTTTGTAAAACACACACACACACACACACACACACACACACACACATACACACACACACGGTGTCTATAAAGTCATGGTGCACTTTTGACTGGTCACAGGAAAGCAACAAAAAATAGAAATGTGAAATCTGCACCAAATAAAAAGAAAACTCTCCCAGTTTCATACCTATTCAGTGCAGTTCGATGTGGGCTCACGCACAGATTTTTTAGGGTTCCTTAGGTAGCTATCCCGTATAGCCTCTACAGACTCGTCACTGACTGATGGCCTACCAGAACGGGGTTTCTCCACCAAACTGCTGGTTTCCTTCAACTGCTTATCCCATCAAGTAATGTTATTCCTATGTGATGGCGCTTTGTTATAAACACGCCGATATTCACATTGCACTTTGGTCACGGATTTGAATTTAGAGAGCCACAGAACACACTGAACTTTCCTCTGTACCGTCTGCATCTCAACTGGCATGGCTGTGGGCTGCTCCGCTGTATACATGATGTTGTGTCATCATCTGCACATGCGCACATGCTGCCACACCATCCTACAGAAACTGGGAGGATTTTCCTTTTATTTGGTGCAGATTTTACATTTCTATTGTCTTCTGTTGCTTTCCTGTGACCGGTCAAAAGTGCACCATGACTTTACAGACACACACTGTGTGTGTGTGTGTGTGTGTGTGTGTGTGTGTGTGTATGTCTGGTAACCTGTCTTTAAATGAATTTATATATAAAAATAAAAAGTCATATATATGTATATATTATGTATATGTGTTATGAAAGACTATATTATAAAATTTGTTGGGTTTCTTTTAAGCTACAAATCTTAGTATTAATTTTAGTTTCTTTTTCTTTCTCATAAACTCATGGTTTATCAAAGCAAATAAAAGGCAACTTTAGGTCCTGGCTGGTGGCTCAATGGATAGAACATTGCCCAGGGTATGGACATCCCAGGTTCAACTCCTGGTCAGGTCATATAGGAGAAGTGATCATGTGCTTCTACCTTCCTCTCTGTCCTTCTCCTCTCCCTCTTTCCCTCCTGCAGCCAGTGGCTTGATTGGTTTGAGCATCTCCTGGGTTCTGAGGATAGTTCGATTGGTCCCAAAACATCAACCTCAGGCACTAAAAATAGCTCAGTACTTTGAGTATCGGGCCCAGCCAGAGTTGGTGGGTGGATCCCAGTCAGGTACATGCAGAGTCTGCCTCACTATCTCCCTGCCTCTCATCTAAAAAAAGACAACTTTAAAAGTGTCAACTCATGTATTTATTTAATGAAAATTTGTTAAGCTACAAAAATGTAACCAATAAGTTCTAATCAGGATGATGGTATGATAGTAAAAAGAAAATGAGCATATGATCAAAATTTTATAAAAATAACATTACATGATTCAAAAAATAAAGTTAATAACTATTTAATGTGGACATGTGTTTGTAGAAATTCGTACAACTTTGGGAACAAAATATGAGATCTAAGAAATACTTCAGAGTAGAGAAGTAGTCAGATGATGTGAGGTGGAGCTATCAAGGTTATATAAGGAAGTCCTTAGTTTTTCCTATTATCCACTCAATGCATTATTTACTTGTTTCTGACTGGAAATTAATTATTTATAATAAAATATATAAGATGATCAAATAAAAAAGAATCAAATTAAATTTTGTACTAACAAGTATGGATCTGACAAAATTGAGAGCTTAAATTAAGATAGAACCTGTTTATAGTAGAACATGCCAACATTTCTAGGGAATTTTCTTAATTGTATTGTGCATATTATTTGATGCAGGAGAGCCATATTTAGAATGTTTTGAATTAAAAAATCAGCTACAGGTTATTAACTTAATCCCCTGAAGCACAGCTTATGCCTCCAATATAGTTCTGTTTTCTCATAGCTCTTTATTGGTGTTACAGATCCCTGTTTCCATGGAAGAAAGAAATCTGAGTTTATATGCATTTAATAAGAGAAATAAACATGAGGCACTTCTACTCATCTATTTGTCTATCTATCATTAATCTAAAAATTTAACATGTAGTACTCAATACCTTTTGTTTACTTCTCTTTCCTCCTATTTATTGAGATAATAATTTATTATCTAAGCTAAAGTCATTTAAATTAAAGGCAATCTTTCTTGGGGTTTCAGAAATGTAGGAGAGATCCTCATTCTAAGATTCTGAAAATAAGTAATGAGAGAAGATAAATTTTTCTTATTATTTAAAAGACTCATAAAAATAGTCACCATGGAAACCAGACATGAGTCTATGGAACGTCAAGAGATCAGAAGAGAGGTCTTGAGCTGAAACACTGAATCAAATTTGGAATGCTGGCATAGATTTTAACCCTCATTGGAGGATAATTTCTTCATAAATTATGTGATTTATTTTAGATAACTTAGTCTTGGGATTTGACAATTTTTGCAAAATTCTCCCCTGTGCTATTTTCTTTTTTTTCTCCTTCCCTTATTCCCTTTCTTTCATGCTTTTTTCTCTCTCCCTATTTTTCTTTCTTTTTTCATTTGTTTCTTTTTCTGTTCTTTCTTTCTTTCTTTCTTTCTTCTTTCCTTTCTTTCTTTCTTTCTTTCTTTCTTTCTTTCTTTCTTTCTTTCTTTCTTTCTTCATCTTCTTCATTTTTTGAGTGAAGATCTATGGTAGGACATATGAAAAAACGAAGATGGGAGAAAACTCCTTTGGCTTTTCCATACTTATATTGCTTTTTTTTTAGTATATTACTAAAAATTGAGGAAAATATTACAACATATTAAAATATATAATGAGAGCAATAATTAAAAAATAGATAATCTAAGCTCTGGCCGGTTGGCTCAGCAGTAGAGCATCGGCCTGGCATGCGGGGGACCCGGGTTCGATTCCTGGCCAGGGCACATAGGAGAAGCGCCCATTTGCTTCTCCACCCCCCCCTCCTCTCTGTCTCTCTCTTCCCCTCCCTCAGCCAAGGCTCCATTGGAGCAAAGATGGCCCAGGCACTGGGGATGGCTCCTTGGCCTCTGCCCCAGGCGCTAGAGTGGCTCTGGTCCCGGCAGAGCAACCTCCCGGAGGGGCAGAGCATCGCCCCCTGGTGGGCAGAGCATCGCCCCTGGTGGGTGTGCCAGGTGGATCCCGGTCGGGCGCATGTGGGAGTCTGTCTGACTGTCTCTCCCCATTTCCAGCTTCAGAAAAATTCAAAAAAAAAAAAAAAAGATAATCTAAATATTCTAATTAACTGTATATTCTAGCTAGTTTAGAGAGTGAACTCATAATTTTTTTTAAAAAATTTTGAGGATCTCCTTAGATAATTACATACAAATAAAATAGAATGATATGTCATGAAAAAAATAATAGTCATATATTTACAAATACAGAAAATTATTTAGAAAACAAGTTAACGTAAAGCAATAAGAATACAATTTATATTGGTGTACAATATAAAGGCTTCTAGACTTTCGGAACCTTGATGTTATTGCAGTTTGTAACCTCTGTACTCAGTGTAAGGTCTGACATGTAACAGTTGCTCAATTATTATTTGCCTAAAATGTCTATAAAGCCCCTGAGTAGGTTGCTCAGTTAAATAGAACTTCATTCTGATATGCCAAGGTTGCAGGTTTAATGCCTAGTCAGGACACACATAAGAATCAACCAATGAAGGCATAAATAAGTGGAACAAGAAGTTGATAGTTCTCTCTCTCCTTTCCTTTCTCTCTAAAGTCAGTAAATAAAATAGAACATTTAAAAAAATCTATAGACTACACCTTCCCCCCCCACACATACATATATATATATATATATATATATATATATATATATATATATATATAATTTTAAGGAGTTAGAAATATAATGTACAAAAGCAAAAGCTACTTTATTTTAAAGTTATTGGACAATAAAAATAAATGTTTTTATTTCCTTGCTTTAAATAGATCATTGAATTCATTATCTTGCAATATTTTGAACATTGTTATTCTTTCCTGAATATATTTTAATAAAATAAATTGCTAATATACTTATTTTGCTTTTACTTTTTAAAGATATGCAGTGATATTATTGAGATTTATTTAATTGAGATATTATAATAAAATTAATTTATTCCCAAATATATGAATCAAGTATATCAGTATTCAAAATTTGCACAATTATATGTCAAAGGGTAGAGGTATTTACAGAGATAAGAGGCATCATGAAGTAATGGAAATAGCACAAGTTTGGGAATCAAGGATGTTATATTGCTTTTTGGAGCTGCTAGTTTAAACTGGTTTGATAAGGGCAAGCTACTTTGCCTCTCTCAGTTTTACTGTCTACTTCCCAGAATTGATATGAAGAATATTTGGAGGTATGTGTATTTCTTATATAAAGTGTGCCTTTAAAGTGTTTATAAAGGTGAACACATGAGTTCTTTTTAAAGATTTCCATACTCAGAAGGGGCTAACAAGATATTAATCTCATAGAAGTTAATTACTTTGCTTTGGTCTCAAATTAGGCTCTGCTTAATAACATGGTGCCTCCACTCTTATTTATGATACCATTTATGCCAAGTTAATTTAAAATAAACACAAATGTTTTAAATAGACTGGGCATTGGTTCTGAATATTGGATGCACAATAGAGTCATCTGAGTGACTCTTTAAAAAACTAATTTCCTGGTTTTAAAAGTTCTACTAGATGATTCAAACGTGCAACCCGAGTTCAGAATCCCTAAACTAGAAAGTCTAAAAATCTGAATCCATTTAAGACTGTTTTAGAATCTAGCTTATGAGGATCAGGATTGATTGATAGAATGTATTCCTTAATTTAAGAGATTATTATATGTTTGGTAACCACTGCATGCTAGGTACAATACTATGTACATGGAATCCATAAAATATGATGCCTACTCCTCAAAGTTTGCATTATATCAGAGGAAGTGGAAACCTAAATAAGTATTTACAATTTAATATTATATATCTTATGCTAGGGCCTTTTAGCAAAGTTCTGTGATAGCAAAAAGAAATGGTGGGTACTCCTTCAAGAGGGTTGGGCAGTGTTGCATTGGAATTGATCTGAAAGATGAATATGAATGCATTAGGAAAAGAGGATAAAAATAAAAGCCTTAAAAAAATTTTTTTTACAAAGTCAGAAAAAAAAGACATGGCACGTTAGGGAAAAGCAAGCCAGTAATGAAAAGATTAGAAAAGAGGGTGGAGCCAAACAAGGAAGAGACCCAGGTGCAATACTTCAGAGTGTGAACTCTGTCCTATGAGTATTATAGAAATGAAAGTACACAGCAAGTGAGAGAGAGATTAATAATAAGACCTTCTTTTCTTTTTGAGTGTCCTGAAGATATCCATTCCAAAATAAGATTTAGAAAGCCAAATGTTTCATATTACCTTGGATTATCAGGTTCAATTTAATTATAAGAAGCTTTTTAAGTTGAATGATGACTAGATCTAAGATGCTTACTAAATTGGCTCTGGCTGGATGCTCAGTAGATAAAGCATCATTTCTGCATACTGAGGTCATAGGGTTTGATCCGCAGTCAGGGAACATAGGAGAAGCAATCAATGAGTGCTTAACTAAAAAGTATGGAACAAATAGGTAGAAAACTTAATCTCTCCTCTCTCTCTCTCTCTCCACCCTTATTCCCCCCTCCCTCTCCTTTTCCCTCTCCCTCTCTCCTTTCATCTTGCTTTGTCTCTCAAATCAATGAGAAAATTTTAAAAAACTATAATCCTTAATTATTATATGCAACTAATAGCTATCATTGTATTGTATGATGACTATGTGCAAGGTGCTTTTTTAAGTCCTTGACAGTAATTAACTCCTTGAATGGTAACAAAGACCTTATGAAGTACTTACCATTACTCTCTGTCTACTTTATGGGTAAAGAGATTAAGACATAGAAAGGTTAAATAATTAGTCTATATACAACTAGCAAGAGAGTTAAGTACATGCAAATTGGTGTCAGAGAGGGTGCTCTTATTCATGTGGTATACAACTTTCATCTACCATAATTGTAACTAACAATGTCTTGAATGCTTGCCAT
This sequence comes from Saccopteryx leptura, assembly GCF_036850995.1. NCBI lineage: Eukaryota > Metazoa > Chordata > Mammalia > Chiroptera > Emballonuridae > Saccopteryx > Saccopteryx leptura. The sequence goes on along the minus strand of NC_089503.1, from coordinate 74,669,262 downwards.
GTGCCAAGCTCTATGCTTTACAAGTATAACTTATTTAGTGTTCACAACTAACTTATGAAACTAGTATTTTCTCCATTTTATGGTACGGAAGTTCAGAAACAGAACTAAATGCTTCATCACTTCAACTGTAGAACGTGGGTTCTTGGTCTGTCAGAGTTCTTTGATAGATCCATGTTTCTAGCACAGCTCAACATCCCTGCTAAATCTGGAAGATATGTAAAAATTCAAGCACTTAGTAATATAATAAAAGAGATATCAGTTCATCAATTTTCAAGTTCTGGCATTGTACTGACTACTACATAAATTATTGACTTTCGCTCAATAAACTACTAGAAAAATGAAACATTGGAAAACAACAAAATCTTCTAAATCACTAAAGTGAATGTTCAAGATGATGTTAGATTTCAGGTGGTTGAGTTAAGACTTTACAATTAAATGTATTATAAATAGTTATAATAGCTGTATCAAGAGCATAATTGTCTTTTACATATACAGTGCAAAGTTTCCAGGAGGCCCCAAACTATAATCTAGAGCCTTGAATATTCTAACACACAGGGTGTAAATAAATGGAAATAAAAACAAACTTCTTATTCCCATCATTATCATCTCTAAATATCATGTATTTATTACATTTCAGAAGCTGTACAATTGCTTTGCACTCATAATTGCTTATCTTAGCAGCAACCCACTAGATAGATAACATTTTCAATGTTTTAGAGGAGGAAAATAAGTTTCCAGTCAATATGAAAACAGAATTCAGAGGAACTTTCTTTTGTTATTGATGACCATATTAATCCAATGTCATTATCAAAACTCTTGTCTACACGTGATGTTGTACTAGAATAATATAGCCAGATTGTGAGGGAACACAAGAAAAAAAAAAGAACCATATTTTGTCCACGATCTCTAAAATACTCTTTTAATTTGCAAAGTAGCTTTATATATAACCAAGAAAATTCAGTATTTTCTATTTTCCCATTTCCAGAGAAGGAAATGATGTTTTGAGTTTCCATAGCTTGTCTAAACTCCTTAGCCAAGTAAAAGCAACAGTCAGTTTGAAAATGCCAATCCATTAGACTTGAAGCCCAGTAGGCACTATAATACACTCTTTGGGTTGGGGCTGAAAGTTTAATTGAATTTGGCTGTTCACTCTGGGCTATCAGGGAAGTACTTTGCCTATTGTGATGATGGCATTCAGCAGGACCAAGGATCACAGAGTGAAGATGAGTATCTCTGTGTTTGCCAAATGTTTGCCAAGAGCACTGTTTGGGGAGAGTTTCATCCTGGGAAATACTGATGGAAGTACTTGTAGCTTTCCAAATGCTGAGAGGATAAAGCTCTATAATTATTGTATTTTATGCAGTATCATGACAAATTAAAGACTTCCCAGGGCCATATTCTTAATCTGTTCTGCCTGGATAATAGAAAGATAAGTGACACTAGACCCATAAATAACCGCACTGAGTTAAATTTTCATGTTATGCCTAGAACTTAGATTGGAGTTTTATACAAAACCATGCAATATGAAAAACGTTTCTATTTTTGCTGTAAAGTTCTTGTTAAAGATTTGAATTTTTAAGGGCCATTTATAAATGTTTCTATGCAATGCTATTAGCATTTGTTAACAGTAGCAACAACAAAATTTTTTTTCTAAGACTGGACTCCTTTTCTTGTATTAATGACAATTAGGTAAGACATTTTCTCTCATAAGTAAATGCTTTCTGGTAGACCACAGATAGAACATTAGTCAAAATAACTTGCAGGTTCATCACCTCTTTCTGCATGATTTTTATTTTCTATTTCAGTTATATATATATATATATATATAATTGAATATATATCATATATATATTTACATTTAGAAAGGCAGGTTGAATTTATTAAATAAAATCAGATAAAGTAACAAACCTCTATTTTGCAATTAAGCGAACTGAGATACAGTGAAAGTTTTCCAAGCTCTGCTTCATTGGCACCAATATCTTTTCAATTTCTAAAAAGGCAAATATTCTCCTGCCTCAGAAGTCCAAGATGTTGTTCCCTATGCCTGTAAAACCCTTCCTTCTCTTCCCTCCCTCTGGGTAATCACCCCTTCCCACCCCCAAGCCACACCACACAAACACACACACAGCATTCTTTTACATACATGACTCTTTTGGATCTTTACCAAATATTACTGTCTCAGAAAGGTTCAGTGTTTTACTGTCCTATACAAACAAGAAACCCAGCCTCCTTTATTTTAATTTTTATAAAATTAATCTCAATGGGGTGACATTGATCAGTAAGAACATACAGGTTTCAGGTAAACATTTCTATAGCATATGAACTGTTGATTATGTTGTGTACCCATCACCCAAAGTCATTCTAATGCTATGGTATTTTTTCATAAATTACCTGATTCAAGTATAAATTGAAACTCCCACAAGTTGTAGGACATGTTAGTTTGTTTGTGTGCTTCTTAGTTGACTTTATTTCATTCCCTATTGCATCCTCAATACCTAACCATGCTTGGCACATAATAGTTTAATAAATAGCTATTAAATAGCATGATGAATCAACAAACATTTATATACTCATACACACAGACCTAATAACTATTGGTTTTATCAAGTCATTATTTATTTTGTTTACCAGTCTTTGAAGCTTTTGATTAGTAACTGACAAATAAAATGCTTTAATAAGTGAAAAAACTTTCCTTCAGAGAAATAATTTTTAAAAGCCACATACAGTTGTTATTTTATGGATTCTGATAACCAGACAGTTGCAAAACATTCAGTATTGCAATAAGCCATTTGGAGTCTAAAATATGAGTTGGCTAAGTCTAAGAAGCACAAATAGAAAAACAGAATATAGGAGGTGGGTAAGAGTGTCCAGGTTAGAAAACAGTGCTGTCATTCAGTAGTTTTGCAAATCTCCTACAAGCATTCACATGATTTACTGTCAGTCACCCCAACTAGAAACATAAAGGTCAGCATGCATGTAACACATATCCCTCTATTTTTATAAATACTTAAGCATTCAATATTTAAACATATTTTTTGAATAGCTGTTAAGTGCCAGAATTTTCTCCTGAGTATTTGGAACAGATCAGTAAAACAAATGAACAAACAAAGATTCCTTTCCTTAAGTTTACATTCTAACAGTGAGGAGGAGAAGAGACAATCATAACAAATTAATAAATTACATAGTCTATTGGACTGTAGTAAGAGATATTATGAAATTTTCAGGAAAATTCTATTTTTACTTTAACATATTTTTTTGAAAATACAAACAAAAGTAATAATTCATAATTGTACTCTAAAAAATGAATTTTATCCTAGATAAATATATATATATCTCAATAAGTCTGAGTTTAAAAAAAGAGTTTGAAAGAAAGCATCCCCAAAGATAGGAAGGATGGCATAGGAAACTACAGATGGTGCAAATGAGTGAAAGAATGGGCTGATGGCAAAATACATATTAATATTTATCTATGAATTTAGGGCGACAGATCAGGTGGTGGCCAACCCTCACAATAGCGCCAGATATAAACCTTGACAGGGCTATTTACCACCACTTTTAGATTTTCTGCCTGCCAAACTCAGGTTGTTACAGTATTGGGTAAAGGGGATCAAGGGTACTGAGATCCTGAGGTATAATAGTTTACAGTATGGTAGTCTGAGAAGGACTTATTAGGGAGGTAAAATTTTAACAAAGATTTGAAAAAGAGGCATTAGCCCAAGGATGACCTGGGAAAAGAACAGTCCATGCAGAAGAAAGAACTAATGCAAAGACCATGAGAGTAAAGCATGTCAGTCATGTTTAAGATATAGCAAGAGAGTTCTGGTGTTTGGAATAGAGGAGCAAAGGGAAGAGTACTAGGAAATGATGTCAGAAAGGTAATGGAGTGGAGACAGACCAGGTGGAGTGATATTAAAGACTTGAGCTTTGACTCTGAGTAAAATGGAAAGTTACTGGAGTGTTTTGATTTAAGTTAAGTTCTTAGGAAGAACAATTTGCTGCTGTGTTGCATATAGCCTGTAGAGCAAAGTGAAGAAGCTGAAAGACTTGGTGGAAGCTATTTCTGTAACCAGGTAAAAGATGGTGAAGTTTGATTTAACATGGTTTCTGTGAAGGTGGTTAAAAGCAGTAGGTTTCTGGATATATTTATATTTTGAGGGTAGAACCAAGAAGACTTCCTGATAAATTGTCACATGTAGGAGAAAGAGAGGGATCAAGGAGGGTTCCAAGTTTTAAAATTAATCAATTATAAGTATAAATAACTTTTTTTATCCTATACAAGAATTACAATATTTTGATTATTATAATATTCTGCTCATCCCAAGGCAGAAGTCATGCCCTTGAGCAATATACAGTCAGAACTTACTTTGGGAACGTAATTGTTTCTATGATCCTTTTAATTTTATTTATTTCAGCACTTTACAATTATGAGATAAAGCTATACTGTAAAATGTCACTGAACAAGTCAAGATTATATAATCTTGTTTTCCTTCTCATCTGAAAATATCACAGTTGTTCACCATGAGAAATGTTCTTCCCATTTGAGCTTTTATTTATTTATTTTATTTAGCATTTATTTATTTGTTTGTTTGTTTATGTACTTTCTTATTATTAAGTGAGAGGCATGGAGGTAGACAGACAGACTCCCACATGCATCCCAACTGAAATCCACCTGGAAAGCCCCCTACAGGGGATGCTGTGCCCATCTGGGGCCACTGCTCTCTTGCTAGGCAACCAAGCTATTTTAGTGCCTTAGGAGAGGCTATAGAGCCATCCTTAGCACCTGAGGCCAACTTGCTTAAACCTTTTGAGGCATGCCTTTGGGAGGGGAAGAGAGAGAGAGACAGAGAAAGGGGAGGGGTGGAGAAACAGATGGTGGCTTCTCCTGTGTGCCTGACCAGGAATCGAACCCAGGACTTCCACATACTGGGCTCAGGCTCTACCACTGAGCCAACTGGACAGGGCCAGCCTTTTTAGCTTTTAGAGAATAGGAAGTAAATATATCTTGGTAAACAGTTTATTATTATCTTTATGAAGTGCTTTAGCATTTCTTTCATGCTTTGACATGTTTTATCTTATCCCATCCTATCCATAACCCTTGGAGACAGCAGGGAAGAAAACATGTGTAAGAAATTGAAGACTTGAAGTGACTGAGTGGCCACCATGAGAACCCCTTCTTACCTAAGCTCAGCCCACTCCCTTGTGGACTTTAGCCAGTTCCAACTGATGAAGAAGAATGGAGAACTTGGTGTGTTCTGCAATAACTCAAAACTAAGTGGCCAACACAAGGCTCCAGTCTATGACCTGTCTTCACTGCCAATGCCCTATCCAATTGGGCTAACAAACCATTTTATACATCAGACTTAATTACATTTCTATAATCATCTTGTCATTAATTATTCTTTATTTTCCTCAGAATTTTCACTATTTTTTGTAATTTTTCATCTATGCCATATTTTCTCATCATTATTATTCAGGAAGATGAACTTCAGCTTTGCTGGCCTTGCTACAAAGTACTAAAGCTGGCTTTGTGGATTGCAATCAAAGAATCTCAAAAATTAATGCCATCATCAGAGTACACATGAAAATGGGGAGAAAAACGATGCCATTGTAATGATTAACAAGGTGTGGTAGACACATATCTTTTTCTTTTTCTTGTTGAATCCTGAAGCTATCAAGGAACAACTTGCCTTGTTTTCAAGGGTCTGGTGGGAAATCTCCATTAGTGATGTTTGCATCAGGACCAGCCCCCTCAGATTTAGTGTCTGCATCTTTTAATCTTCCATCCAACTGCTGCAACACCTGGCTTCCAAAATTCAGCCAGGGAAATATAATGGGCATTATAATAATCATATTGCCGCAATGGCTTTCTTTTTAAAAATTAAGCCATGAAAATAATTTATGCCAATCTCTTTCCGAGGAAGAAATGAAGTGTTTTTGGAATTTAAAGATAAACTCGTGTGTGTGTGTGTGTGTGTGTGTGTGTGTGTGTGTGTGTGTGTGTGTGTGTTCTACAATCTTGGTGAGTTATAGGGGTGGTGGGAGAAGGGATGCAAAGTCATTTAAGGAAGTAAAAGATATTTAACTGCTTTGGAGGAAGAAATGTTAATGGATGTAGAAAGAATCGTTTGTAAGAAGTGCAGACATGCAAAATGGCAATATTAATAAGTAATGCCGTTAAAGAGACCGGTCTTTCTAACCACTCATACTTCTGAATCTGGGTTTTCCGGAATTCCTGATTTTCTCTACCCTCCAGCAGTGACGCCCCTTTTCCCAAACATTGTCAGGGGTTTAAGTGCCATCGTCAGAAAGAAGCTTATTATCTACCTGCTCCCCCAGCTTTTCTCTGAGTGACACATCACCCACGCCTCCCCACACCCCTCTTCTCCCGCGGCTCGGGAGGGAAGCTGAGGAGCTGCAGAGGGAGCCGGAGGCTACCCTCGCCTAAACCCCGAGACTATGAAGCTTCCAGGCACTTGTCACCCACTGAGTCGGTGCCCTGGCAGTTGTAGCGCCCCGCGCCGCGCGCTGCAGGAGTAGGAGCCAGCCCTGAGCTGCGCTTCCAGCTGCGTCTGCCAGAGTGCGGCACGTGCTCCAGCGCTGGCGCGGGAGAGCGAGCGCCACCGCCGCGGGCCGGAGCCGCGCTGCCTGCTGCCACCGCTGCCTCCATCGCCTCCGCTAGCGCTCCAGCTGCAGCCAAGGCCGCTAAACGAGCGCAGGAAGCCCGCGAGGAGCGGCTGGCTGGGGGCGCCAGGCTCAGGGCGCGCATCTGGTAAGCACAGCGCGTTTTTCTTTCTTTCAGCTCCAGAGTCACCACGGATGTAGGATGCCGCCGGAGCCCCTCCCCCAGCACCGGGCTGGAAAGCATTCAGGCAAGGGGCGGGAGCTTGGGCAAAGGGACTCAGGAGGGCAGGTGGTGGGCAGGTGGAGAACTGGCGGAGCCAGGGACGCTACGAGGTCCTGCAAGTTTAGAAAAGTCACCCTGCAAGGACGTGTGCTGTATGAATCAGACATGAATTGCTAGTCAGGAGCCCAAGCTATCGTGGCGTCGCCCAGTGAGAGGTTTATGAAGATCATTTTGCTTATATTTGCATAAGTGAGAGATTTAAGTGGTCTTGTTTTCATAGAAAACGAACTAAAAAATATCAGAGCGAAAAAAATAGAGATCTGAACCAAAGGAGGCGTTTGGACATGTCTCTCTCTTTCATACCGATGCATGTGCACAAAGGGGCGCCTTTATTAAGAGAGGAGAGCTTTTCTACCTTTGAGGCCATTAGGTGATTGGGGGGGCTATAAAAGCATTTGCTGTTGTTTCGACCTGAAAAGAGGCAGCAAAAAAGGGAGCTTTTTGGGTATGAATGCCAGTGTTCCATTTATAATATGACACTTCCATGACTACACTACTGGGAAAAAGAGATTTTCTAGAACAAGGTGCCATTTTAAGGGGGTACACATGCAACTCTGGACCTATAATCTCAAGTTCATGTACTTTAAGCAATGCTAGAGAGACATCCTTACTCTAGATTCCTTTATAGAACTTTGGCAAATGACGGCTTAAGAGAGAGGGATGTGGGGGGAGAGAGGGAAGAGGAGGGAGCTGAATAGGACTGAATGGGCTGTGTGGGGAGGAAGAAGGAGCAGCAGCCTGGAAGCCAAGTTTGGTCTCACTGTTCATTCAGTTCCACCCTGGGTAGTCTCTGGGTTGGTCCCTAGGGAAATGTGTGACCTTGAACAAGTTCCTTAACCTTTGTGTATTCAGTTTCTTCATCTGCAAGATGTAGAGGTTCTTCTGCATTTTGTGACAGTAGGGTTCCATGCAGTAGGTCTGACCGTGACTATATGGGTTTGAGGATCTCCATACAAGGAAGGAAGAACACCCAGAAAATCTAGATAATAGAAGCTTCAGGGCATTTTCACTCAAAGTATCAAAGGCATTTGCAAGCTCCTAGCTGTTCAGTTGGTGTAATGCATGCTGGGAGGTCTGTAGAAATGGGTGAGCAAAACAATCAGACAAGTAGCTGATAGCAAGGGAGACTGGAGTTTTGAGTGCTGATTGGAGAGGTTCAGACCCATAGAGCCTGAAGTCACATGCTTTTTTAAAGGTAGCAATTAAAGAAGGAGGTTTGGTAGCAAGTTATAAAGTTCTTTAAATTTGAGGGTTTGGGGAATAATTTGGAACTGATTCTAACACATGGAAAATTAATGGCATCCCATTTTAAAGGTTGGGCACTAAGGGTGACAGAAAGAAGGTTTTAGATCGAGATCTGAGAAGACTGTAATCTGGGCAGTGGGGTTAGGAGGGAGAAGGGAATAGATATGCTTCCTAAGACAAGGGTTCCTAGACTCTTAGGCAGCAACTGGCATCTGTCCAGTGTCCTTGACACCTCTGGCACTTGTCTGAAGAGGACACAAGTGCCCCTTCTCCTTCAATGCAAGCTCATTCTTAGAACTTCAGCATCTGCATGGGCCCAGGTGTTGACCTATGAAGGTGCACATGGGAAAACTCAAGTCCTAGGGGTGTCCCCCACAAACCCCCATCATGTGAACATCTGGTGGTGGAGCTGGCTTACCTTATCCAGATTCAACCCAAAGTCTGTGTTCCTAAAGGAACTGACTGTGCCACTTGGTGGCACCAAAAAGTTGCTCTGAGAACTCTCTTCTCTATAAATACAAACTACCACCCCGCCCTCCTCCGCACTCTCCCCTTCCCCCTTTCCCCCTTTCTCAGTAGCAGGGACATTGCTGCACACGCCGCCCTCAGCTCTGCTGTTCTGCACTCAGTGAGCGCAGGCGATGAGCTTAAGATCATCTTGGGGGGACCTGGGACTGGAGAGGCCAGCTCTGCCTCGCTGATCCGCAAGGTCCAACTTTATGGGGGGCAAGCTAGAAGGCATCTCACTGCCCGCTGCGCGGCCAACAGGGGGGTAAGCCTGCTAAGTGTCTGTATGCCCATGAGTCCCGGGGCGGGAAGGATGTACCAGCTATCAGCTTGCTTGGCAGCTCACAGTTTGGTTTGGGGGAGGGTGAAGAGGGTGGGGCAGGGGTGGCCAGAACCTAGAGATTGGTGTCTGCTCCGTTTGCAGGTGGCCATAGTTAAACCTGTTGGGAGAAAAGGTGAGAGCAATAGGTTCAAGGAGGGAACGGCTGCAAGGTTGAAAAAGGGATTGTGTATGCCTTCATATCCGAGTTCCCGCTCCCTAAGGCCAGGTGAGCATGATTAGAATGCAGGCTGAGCTTCACCAAACCACCCGAGGGATCGAAATGGAAAGAAGCGCAGGTAAAGAGGGAAAGGAAAGAGAGTCGCTTCCTAGTAGCTCGTTTGGCCGCCGCGACCCTGGCGCCTGCTGCAGAAGAGCGGGGACAGCGGGTGGTGCTGAAAGCACAGCTCTTTCAAACGGGAGAGCGAGCCTCTTTCTAAACCTCCGCTTACGCCCTCCGCTTTTTCCTCTCCGTGGATGTATTTTTCCCTTCGGACACAAAGCCTGCTGGTTACCCCGGAGCGGCAGCGTGAGCGGCATGGCAAGGAGGGAGCCCAGGCTAGAGCGACTTGGGGAAAGAACTCAGGGCAGGCCCGCAAGCTAGCCGGTGACCAGAGCCTAACCCTGCACCTGGGACCTCACAAGGGGACATGAAGAGTCTGCCTGAAGGGCTCTTGTAACTAGTGCTGGAATTTTCTATAGCCCCCATTTCCCACCAGAGCAGGTGCTGTGGGGAAAGGAAATTGAGGAGAGATTAACAAGCGCTTGTGTTTATATTTAGGCACACTTTTGGTGCTGCCTCCACTGAACTGTAAGCTTGAGTATCCAGGCAGATAGATTTTCCAACACTTTACTTCCCACTAAGAAACTGACACAGGTCAGTGGGAAAGCAGAGTCCGCTTCCACCTTCTTCATTCTCTACGTGTTGTTTGATTGTTCTGAGTCCATAGAGACTGAGCTAGAGCTAATCCTATCCCTAATATTGGCCACTGGCCATGTGAGGCTGCCAAGGGAGCCTTGTGCTATGTGCAGCCCCTTCACCCAGTGGGAATAAGCCCTATTTTCTGTGGAATCCTCTTTGTCATACAATACTCCAGACATTCTTTTGAGTTTTAAAGTGTTTGGGCAGGCTGCCTCTTGTTAGGTGTGCTTTGTGTTCCTCATGTCCTTCAGATTGTACAGGAATGTTTCTTGTTTAATTTCTCTGTTATATCTATGTAATTACACATTTAAGAATCAATTATGACAATTTCTGTTCCTTATGGATGTGATTTCTGTTTAAAAGGATCTTTGTTTGGGGATTTGAGAATGCTGCTTCCTTGACTCATCAGGTTAATTAATGCACATCCCACAGTCTCCAGCCTTCTCCAGTGAAACCTGTTCAGCACTCCGGACAGATCCTGCAAGGTTTCTTAGGGGAAGAATGTGGCTGGAACACTTTACATATAACCTTTTCTTTGAAGAGAAAAGCTTTCCTAGTTATTTACACTCTGATTGACAAAATTTATAATCTAGGTATTTTTATTGCACCTCCTAGATCTCTGCTATCACATAGCAATATTTTGGCTGCGGGCAATACTCAAAGACAAATCATACTCTTCAGTGTTCATTTATTTAAAAGAACATTGAGATTATTTGAAGAAGAAGGGGGTAATGATTTGAATAATTCAAGTACTTGCTCAGTTCTTCATTTTACTTCCATAGTTAGACACAGGCCTCTACTATCACGTCATAGTACACCTTATTGGCGTAAGGATGAACACCAAGGTGAAAATGGAAAACTTCATTCATGGGTACTGTGTGTAAACAGGACAAAATATACAGACCTTGAAAATATTTGAGCAACTATATACAATTTTAAGTTTTTACTTTATTTATATTGTTATGTTTCAGCCCAATAATTTGTTTCAAACACATTTTTACTTTTGTGGCTAAATGATGTTAACTCTAATTTTTAAATTTTTCTTCAAAGCACATTGAAGATTTTATAGGGGTGTTATTATATTGCCCATTATGGGACTTTCAGAGCATTTTAGAGAGAAAAAAAACTAAATTAATGCCAATAAGGGTAGATGAAATTGCAGATAAAAATATAAGATAAAGTTACTTATGAAAATCATTGTACTTAGTTGAACACCATTTTCTCCCAGCAGTTTCATCCTCATTGGATGAAGAAAGAGACATATCTAATTATTCCTCCTTATATTCTTACCATGTTATTTTGGTAGGTAGACTATAAACTAGCTTCTATTTTATGAATAGATATATGTTGATATACAGTGATATGCTAAAGTTAGTCAGCTTGTTTGGAGTTTTGATACACTGAAGGTGTATTACTAGAAAGCAGAAACATTCTATAATTTAGAAATATATGTTATTTATTTATTTATTTATTTATTTATTTATTTATTTATTTATTTTGTATTTTTCTGAAGCTAGAAACCGGGAGAGACAGTCAGACAGACTCCCGCATGCGCCCGACCGGGATCCACCCAGCTCGCTCACCAGGGGGCGACGCTCTGCCCACCAGGGGGCGTTGCTCTGCCCCTCCTGGGCGTCGCTCTGCCACGACCAGAGCCACTCTAGCGCCTGGGGCAGAGGCCAAGGAGCCATCATCCCCAGCGCCCGGGCCATCTTTGCTCCAATGGAGCCTCGGCTGCGGGACGGGAAGAGAGAGACAGAGAGGAAGGATAGGAGGAGGAGTGAAGAAGCAAGTGGGCGCTTCTCCTGTGTGCCCTGGTTGGGAATCGAACCCGGGACTTCTACACACCAGGCCGACACTCTACCACTGAGCCAACCGGCCAGGGCCAAAATATATGTTATTTTTAATATTTAGAGAAATATTAATCCTAGTCCTGAGGCAACATTTTGTCATCATTTTCATTAATGAGTGGAACTTAGAAAAAAGAATAGAGAAACATCTAAAACAATATTTTTTGTTCATGATATGCTTGTACAACCAAATAAAAAAATTTAAATTTTGATTTTAAAGTTTTAACTATTTGTAAATGAGACAATGTCATCTTGATATTACTTTGTATCAGTTGATTTAAACAGTTCTAAAATATTATGTCATTGTCTTGCTTCTATTTCCTTTAAATTTACTTTAAAAAGGAAAAAAAACTAGATTTAACCAGTTCTAATCTTGTTTTTATAATATATACCTTCAGTCAGAAGGGGAATCAAGCAAAAGTCTTAGAGCAAGCTCTTCCCTGCTCTGATGTATTTATTGAATACATCAGGCACCATGCCAAGCACTAGATACATTATTTAATCCTCATAACAATCATACAAGGCAATATTTGTACTTACTTTTATGTTGTTCAGAGTTCATTTTTTTTCTTTCCATTGTTATATAACATAAAAATGAAAGAAATATATATATCTATATGTTTCTGATTTTTTTTTAAACTCAAACCTACCCTTTCTCCATTACATTAGATACCTATAGCCTACATGTGGTTACTATCATGAAATTGCTTTATTGTGGTTCCCAGTGAGTTCTTTTATGATTGGGAGTGCAGACACTTGTACAAGATTGTTTGAAAGCCAGCTTTGTTGGCTTACTAGCTATATGACCTTGGGAAAGTTAACTTAACATTGCTCTGTTTCTGTTTCCTCACTTTAAAAATGGGGAACATGTTGTAAAACTATTAGCCTTATTGAGTGATTATGATGAATTAATTGCACAAATTTAAGCAAAGTGCCTGACCCACGCTGAACAGTATAGAAGTAGTAAGTGCTATTAATTCTATCTCGGCCTTTGAATATCAAATGTTCTTTCATTTTTCCATGTTATTGAATTTAATCTTGTCAATAACTCTGTGGATGGTACATAATTGCTTTCTCAAATATCTTCTCTTATTTTAGTCAAACTATTCAGACAATTTAAAGGAAAAACATAGGTGCAAAAATACTGTATGTTATGTAGATGTGAATCTGTTAGTCTTGTAAAGATATGAGACCTAAGAATAATTCCCTAATGATTAGTTTATACAATGACTCTGGTCATCAGCCACAAACTTTAAATTTTTGAGCATAAATGTTCTGAGAAAAACTAAAAGCTCGTAATCACAATGGTTCTAGTGGACATCATAATGATACAGCCTATGTACATTGGCAATATTTTGCAGAGGAAAATTTAACAATATTTTTAAAAGATTAATTTGTCTTAATACACAATAATGTAGTAGAACCCTTTAAAAATCCAAATGAAAAGTAAATAACACAATGTTATATTTTAAATAATAAAAATGAGATTGTGAAAAACCAACTTATAAATTACTAAATAAGTTATTCTTTATCTTACTAAAACTTTAATGAACTTTGCACTTTATATTAAAATAGTCTTTAAATGAAGTATATCATAGAATGATTTCTCTCATTTATTTATTGTAATTTGTAGATAATCAAAGTTATGACTTTTTAAAATAAAGCAATATCATCCTTGACACTCACAGTTTAACCTGTGTTTCTCAAATAAAAATTGCAAGCAGAGATAATGCAACCAGAAACAAGAAAGTAAAGAAGGAATATGAAATGCCTATTCCAAACTATTTTCCTTGGGATTATTAGGAGGTTTCATGAAAAGGCTCTGTAATGCTGATATATCCAAATGATTGGTTCTTAGTTGTGTTCTTTTTGGGTGTTTATATAGACCTAACCAGAATGTTTCATGTAAATTAGCAGTTTTCAACTGGGAATGACTTTGACCTGCAGATGATATTTGACAGTCCGGGGACATTTTTATTAATCACTACTAGAGGAGGTGCATGCTATGGTTGTCTGGAGACCAGGGATGCTGCTAAACACCCTACAAGGCACAGGACAGCAGCTCTTCCTCAACCCCCTACAACAAATAATTAATTGTCTTGTTCAAAATGTCAACAGAGCTCAGGTTGAGAAACTGTCATCTAAATGATTCTAGGAAACAGTTACCTAGATATTTTTGGTTGGTTTGTGTGGTTTCTAAATGTAGCTGATTGGCATTACATAAGAATTTGATGGCAAGGAGAGTCTCCAGAATATTTTTTAAGCAATGCATATAAGGTTTAACCAAATAACCCATTTGATCCTATGGGGGACATTATTATCTGATTATGTTGAGCATGGGCTTTAGAGCCAAGAGAGTTGGATTTATGTCCTGACTCTGCTATTTATTATAGATATGAGACTTCTGGCAAGATTCTTCACCTCTAAACCTCAATTTCTAGAGATATTTAATATAGGTAGTAATCATACCAACCTCACAGGGTTATTGTGAGACTTACATTAAAATATTGTTTCTGCAGTACATTATTTAGCACAAAAAGGCATTCACTAAGTATTAAATGTTGATAAATAACTAGAAATTGAGTTAGAAATGCAAAACCTCATTTTCAGGCACCTGATGATAAGTAATATAATATGCATGATAATGCTTTACAGTCTTTAGAGGTATGCCATAAATAACAAGAAAGCAGCTGAAAGCTGCAAAATGGGGAAAAGGCTATAATCCCTGCTTGATAATTAAATTGAGACTAGTTAACAGTGGATTACATCATTTTTATTGCTTTACTGTAGAAGGCTGTTTCAGGTCTTTAATGACTACTAAACCAGTACTTTTAAATGATTTACAATAATTTAGAGAGTTTTATACTACTGCCAACACCTTTTAATTAATGCATAAAATTACAGGTTTCACTTTCATACAATATTATTTAAAGCCCTTTTTGTTTGTTTGTCTCAGGTGTTTTCAATTAAAGTATGGCATATATGTTTTTTTGACCTGGGCTAAACAGAGAGGGTTCTGGACTTTCTTGTTTACAAGGTCACAGATGTATGCTTGAGATAGAAACAACAATGGAGGTGTCCTCCAACTATAAAGCTCTCAGAATCATTATACTTTAGTGTCTCTTATCTATGGGAGGCACTTGTTTTCAGAAAAATATATCAAAGACGTCCATGGCATATGCAATATTGACACTCCTTACTATTTATGATGAGGCTATTGCTCAGGTAGAATAAATCATTTTAGTATTAATGTCCTGAGCTGTGTTATTTGCTTGTGTGGGGATTAAGTTATATAAGAGACATCTGTGCCAGAAAGATGGTCAGCATTTGAGAAGAATCTTGAAAATAAAGGATAACGCGATCTGTGAATCTGGTTATAATGTAACTTGTCACTATGGAAAGCTCTACCCACCAATGTTTCTTCTCACAATATGAGACAATATTTTTACCTGAAACAAAATACTTTTATGCATATTAAATATATGCTTAATGTTTTCTATAATGAGGTTGTGACTAATGTTATGTTATAAACTCAGAAATACAATATTGAATAAAGCAGCCCCATGCTTCTGAAAATAGGACCCTGAATCAATATACAGATTGCATTTTTATATAAACTTTAGTTATTTTCCACTTTTAATTAAAGGTCTTAATATTATTAGATTGTAAATCTACAACCTTCTGAAGGTTGTTTGTCATTGTATTAGTTAATTCTTGCTCATTATCTATGTCAGGAACCTGTTTTTTTTTTTCTACCCACCAATAACCCCCTTCCACATCAGAGTTATAACTTAAAACAAATAATTTATTCTCTTGGAAACTTTATTTCCTGATATATAAAGTGGGGATAATCAGAGTTTCTTAGCAGTAATTTTGTGTTATGTTGAAGTAGAATTAATAATGGAAAAAGACTGCACTAAAAAAAAGTAATATAATAATATTATTCCCCTCTTTTTTGTTCTACCAGACCCTTCTTAAATGAATTAAAAAGCTTATGGTAAAATAGCTAAGCAGTCATGGCCTCACCTACAAGCTTGTATAGAAGCATTAAAAAGCAGATCCTCATGGAAGAAATGTTGTGAGGTACCCAGTTTTGATAGGGTTAAGGAGAAAAAACATAGTGAAGTTAATGCCATATTTTGAAATCTAAATTGGTAGATTAAAAACTGTGGAAACATTTATGCCAGAAATATTATATATTTGTCCCATAGAAATACTTTCAAATATAAATGAAGTGAAACATTTTATAAAAGTAAGAAAATCTATAAACAATCTAAATATCTAACAATAGGAAATCATTAAACAAATTTTGGTTCACTCAGACAGCAATTCTAAGTGTGAATTGTAGCTCTGCTACTCACTTGCTTTGGAATCTTAGCCAAACCATTCTAATGCTCTGAGCTCAAATTCTTCATCTGTAAAATATGCATAAAATTATCTATTCTATAGTTTATTTTTTTATTTTTCTGAAGCTGGAAACCGGGAGAGACAATCAGACAGACTCCTGCATGCACCCGACCGGGATCCACCTGGCACGCCCACCAGGGGCTACGCTCTGCCCACCAGCGGGCGATGCTCTGCCCCTCCGGGGCTTCGCTCTGCCGCGACCAGAGCCACTCTAGCACCTGGGGCAGAGGCCAAGGAGCCATCCCCAGCGCCCGGGCCATCTTTGCTCCAATGGAGCCTTGGCTGCGGGAGGGGAAGAGAGAGACAGAGAGGAAGGAGGGGGTGGGGGTGGAGAAGCAAATGGGCGCTTCTCCTATGTGCCCTGGCCGGGAATCGAACCAGGGTCCCCCGCATGCCAGGCCGACGCTCTAACGCTGAGCCAACCGGCCAGGGCCAGTATTCTATAGTTTTTAATGACATTTTATAATCAAAACTAAGCATAGTGCCTAGCACATAGTAAGCTCTCTGTGTATATTAATCATTGTTTTCGTTGTCCCCATCATCAAAGTGAATTAATATAGAAAAATTTTACAATACACTATATAGAAAAGAATTAAAATATATCATGAAATAGATTTCATACTAATATTTTATTTAAATAAAAATATATCTGTGTTAAATAATCTATGCGGAGAAAGTATAGAAGAATAGATATTATGATGCAGAATATGATTAAGGCTGAGTTTTGAGCTGACTGTTGCTGGGTTCTGGTCCCAGGCCTACTAAAACTCATTTAATCTCTATGGGTTTCAGTCAAACTGAATCATCTACAGGGCTCTCTAGTTCTATGCTGCTGTTTTCCTTAATAGGTTGAAAAGCCATGGGGATCCCTAAAGGTTTCTCTCTGCTACTTTGTCCGTTCCTGCTTTCCTTTTTGAGGTCCTTTGTTGCTTGGACCCATTGGACACAAAATGTCTTTATATATTTTTCAGTTTTCCATGGTGGGACAGGGGGTACTATCTTGGAACCTCAATCAGGTAGTTGACCAGAAAGCCAAGTGGAAGAAATTCACTTATTTGTTCACTTTGTGGAATTGACTGAACATCTGTTTTGTGCAAGGATTACATCAGGGGCTGTATATGGCATACATTTAACCCTGAAGGTGTTTACATATTTTTGAAAGACAAAATATGAATATAAAAAAGTATTTTAGCTTAGTAATAAATATTATAAGAAACTATGGATAAAAATGCCATGCGAGTTCGGAGAACAGAGCAAATACTGCAAGACAAGGGATCTGGGAAGATGCTATAAAGGGACTATTCAAACATATTATCTCATTCAATCCTCATTAGAACTCTTTAAGGTAGGTACTATTATCATTCTGATTAGGCTCTGGGAGGCTAAGTGACCAAGGGCACAAAGCCAACAAGTGGCAGTGCCAGGATTCAAAACTAAGTCTACTTAACTCCAAGCCCATGCTCTTACAGACTGTGCCACAAGGACTTTGGGTTAAGAGCATATCAGGTATCAGAAGCAGCATGAAGAAAACTTTTGGGGTTAGGGGATCTGTTCCTGGAAGACACACATATTTAACCTGATGAGCAGACTCCCAAGAAGGAGCTAGTCAACGGGAGATGAGGCCTCAAGAAAGAATGAGGCTCCTGACCAGGCAGTGATGCAGTGGATAGAGCATCAACCTGGAACACTGAAGACCCAGGTTTGAACCCTGGGGTCATCAGCTTGAGCGTGGGCTCATCCAGCTTGAGTGGGTGGTCACTGGCTTGAGTGTGGGATCATAGATCCCACATGATCGCTGGCTTGAGATCAAGCTTGTTGACCAGAGCCCAAGGTTGCTGTCTTGAGCAAGGGCTCACTAGTGTAGCTAGAGCCCCCTGGTCAAGGCACATATGAAAAAGCAACCAATGGAAAATTAAGGTACTGCAACTATGAGCTGATACTTCTCATCTCTCTCTTTTCTTATATTTCTGTCCCTGTCTGTCCCTCCCTCTCTCTCACACACACTGAAACAAACAAACAAACAAACAAACGAATGAGGCAAAACTTTAGAAGGCAGATTCTTCAATCCTACACTTAAAAGAATTATAATCAACCGCCCTGGCCAGTTGGCTCAGTGGTAGAACGTCGGCCTGGCGTGCAGAAGTCCCGGGTTCGAATCTCGGCCAGGGCACACAGGAGAAGCGCCCATCTGCTTCTCCACCCCTCCCCCTCTCCTTCCTCTCTGTCTCTCTCTTCCCCTCCCGCAGCCGAGGCTCCATTGGAGCAAAGATGGCCTGGGCGCTGGGGATGGCTCCTTGGCCTCTGCCCCAGGCGCTAGAGTGGCTCTGGTCGCAACAGAGCGATGCCCCCGAGGGGCAGAGCATCGCCCCCTGGTGGGCAGAGCGTCGCCCCCTGGTGGGCGTGCCGGGTGGATCCCGATCGGGCGCATGCGGGAGTCTGTCTGACTGTCTCTCCCCGTTTCCAGCTTCAGAAAAATACAAAAAAAAAAAAAAAAAAAAGAATTATAATCTTATATGTGTGTGCGCGCACGCACGCATAGTAAGTTTAGAAACTTAGAAATACAAAGACAAACAAGAAGTGAAAAAATAACATTTATTTCCATCACCTGGAGAGTGACCTATTATAGAATATCAGTGTTTACATTTCTGAACTTTGTGTTTGCATATAGATGCATTCACAATGTACCTTGTGAAAATAAAACCTTATCTGATTTTTTTTTTGCTCAATAAAACATGAATATTTCACATTCCCCCACCCCCGGTACCACATACACACATTTCAAAAGAGAAAGTTTCAGTTCAAAAATATTTTTCAGTGTCTTCTTACTTCTTGAAATTTAAATATTGGAACACTCTGGGGCTCAGTCGTAGAACTAATTTCTTTTCTATTTCCACTTTTTAATTTCACCCAGTTTATATATACAGAAATGAACCTTTGTATACTGATAGCTCTTACAGATAGTTTCTTATTACATATCTCTTCTTGTATTTCTAAGAAGTATCTAATAACTGATATATCAAAACCGAATTTCTGTTATCTCCACCCAAATCTGCTCCTGCACAGCTTTCCTACTTCATCCCTGTGACACCATCTTTTATTTGCTTAAGCTGAGAACCTTAGTGTCCTCATTGATTCTTCTCTTCCCGTTACATCCCAAGTCAGATCTGACAGCAAACTCACAAAATATATTGAGAATTCTCCCAGTTCTCACCACCTATATTACCACCTTCCTGATCCAGGTCACTGTCATCTCTCACACCTAAATTATTATAGGAGTTTCCCCAGTGGTTTCTTGGTTCTGCCTTTGTGCCCTTACTCTTGTTGAAATATTGGTCACTGTGTGTCCTCCACTGTTGAAAACTCTTCCAGGAAAAGAAATTTCTCTCACAGAATTTTAAAACCAAAGTCTATTAAAGTAAAAAAAACCCTCAATGTCATCATAGTGTCTCTCAAACCTCACTTTTTTCCTTTCTCCTATTTTTACTTCACTGCAGTCACAGTAGTCTCCTTGCTGTTCCTCAACACACTAAGCATAAATCTGCCTCGGGGATTTTGCATTAGATTTTTACCTTGACCTGCAATTTATTCAAATTTTTCTTTTATAGTGTATACTTCTTTGGCTACATTATTACAATTTTCTTACATATCTGATTTCTACCTTCCTTTCCTGACTTATTTGTTTCTCCTTTATTACTATGCAGCACACAATAATTTAGTATACATTTTCTGACAAACCCCTTTAGATAGGAGGCGCAATGAGGGTGTAAATCTGTGTCTTCTTTGTACATAACTGAACCTGCAGGTCCTAGAAGAGTACTTAGTCCAGAACATTCACCTGACAAACACTTACTGAACAAATGAGTAATGATATTAGAACTTGTGTATACTCTACTGGCCATTTGGAATTTATTTTCTATTAATGCTTGTATTTTGGGAGCACATGGAATGACTTGTTTCACTTTATAATAAGCTGAGTTGTAGCACAATTCTGTCCAATTTGTAAGTCATAATATATTTTTTTTGTATTTTTTCGAAGTTAGAAGTAGGGAGGAAGTCAGACAGACTCCCACATGCACCCGACAGGGATCCACCTGGCATGCCCAGCAGGAAGGGATGCCATCTGGGGCATTGTTCCATTGCGGCTGGAGCCATTCTAGCACCTGAGGTGGAGACCATGGAGCCATCCTCAGCGCCTGGGCTAACTTTGCTCCAGTGGAGTCCTGGCTGTGGGAGGGGAAGAGAGAGACAGAGAGGAAGGATAGGGGGAAGGGTAGAGAAGCAGATTGGCGCTTCTCCTGTGTGCCCTGGCCGGGAATAAAACCAGGGACTTCCACATGTCGGGCTGACTCTCCACCGCTGAGCCAACTGGCCAGGGCCAATTTATTTCAAATTATACTTTTCAGGTATCTGAGCTCCATAGCTAATATCAATAAAAGCTTGTCCATTGTATGTATTCAAAGCAGATTAGGAAGCAGTCATTGCTTTATAATCTGATAGATCATAATCTTATGGGGGCTGCTAGGGTGATATAGATACAGTTACACTAGATAATCATACATATTTGTACCTTCTATGTGCAGAATCATCTCTTTTCCTGAAATGTTCTTCATGCTCTAGTTTTTTTTTTAAGAAAACTCCTATAAGGTTCTATATCTCTCAGAAGTTCAAATTGTCTTTGGTGGCCCCTCTCATTTTCCATGGACTTTATAAATACCTCTCTTGAAGGAAGGGCAGTAAGGCAGCAAGAAACAATGCTAGGCTTAGACATGAATTCCAGTTCCAACACTTTTTAAGTAATTGGTTAGTTTTTACTTCATCAAAACTCATTACATCTGCAAAATAGCTAATACAATGATACCTACATCTCAGGGTTGTTATGAAGATTATTTGACATCTCCCCTCCACACACACACAGATATACAACGCACATAGAATATTTTCTAAATGAGCTGTATTTTGCCTTCTGCAACATAAAAGCCTTGCCTATGTCTGTAAATATTAAAGGACATTCTCTTTTGGCTTTTCTGACATCACATGTTTTTACTTTCTCTCCTTCCTTGCTGAGTTGCCTCCCTGCCCTTAGCTGGCTTTTCCATAACCTGACCTCTCTGTGGGACTTACTTTTTAGCTCCACTTTTCTTTATTTATACTTGCTCTCCAGGTGACTGTATTCATTCCAAAGATTTTATATATTGGTGACACTCAATTTACATCTCTAACTCAAAATGGCCCTCTAGATCCAACCTTATATATTTAACTTGCTGTTTGACACCTGCACTTGGATCATTTAAAAACATTTCAAATTTAATGTGTTCAAAAGAAAATTAAGTTTTCTTGCTCCCCCATCTGTTTCTGCACAGTCTATTCCATGTATTTTAATGGTACCTAAGTACACTTGTTTTTTAAACTCAAAGCCTAGAAGTAGACCTGGATTCTTTTCTCCTTTACCTCCAAATCCAGTCCACCAGAAAATCCAGTTCATTTTACTTGCAAAATATATCTGATTGTGTCTACTTCTCTCCATATCTCCTCTCACCAATCATAGCCAAGCCACTACCATCTTTACCTAGATTAATATGTCTCTTAATAGATTTTTCCAGTTCACTTATCAAAACTATGAGCAGCTAGAACAATCTTTTCTAAAATTGAATTGTGCCAACCATTTGTTTATATATCTTCAATGACTTTCTGTTGCACTTAATATGCAAATTAAATTTCAGGAGCCTACAAGATCCTACATGGTCTAGCCCTTTATTTTCCAACCTTCATCTTATACCACTGCCCCTCCCATTTTTATACAAGTAGCCATACTTTCACAGGTCCAAAATTCTTTATCTCTCATTTTACTGCTCTTTGCATTCACCAGGTTCCAGCTAAAGTTACCTTTGGAGTGTTGATCTGTGAGCCCGATGAGTATAGGAAGCCATGTGTAATTTGTTCTCTCTTGAATATTTAATTCTCAGGAGAAAGTCATATCATAGACATGCCACATATATTTGTTAAACAAATTAAAGAATAATTCCTGGTGCATAATGGATGCTGAATGAAAGATAATATTGGTAATTATTAATATATACCATTGCACTGCTTTGCAATGCTAGTCTCTCCCACTCAATAGTTAATAAATATTTGTTCAATGAATTAAATAATTTTGTTGTAATAGGCAGACAGTATATCACTGTGTGTATATTGTATGTAAACTATTATATATAAGTGTTAATATTTTTATTAATCAGATATATACTCTGTCTCAATATATAGGGCTTTCCTGAGATAGCTCCCACCAATAAAATACGAGACTGATACTTTAGTTTCATCGGTTTGATATCAGGGCAACTTCTAATCTCTCGTATCACTTTGATGCTCTTACATAATAAAAATGGGCTCTGAGTTGTTATTGAATTTGCTCACTAATATTCTGGATTTAATGAGTAATTGTGATTGTTTTTACTTCAAATGTTTTTTGTTTTGTTTTGTTTTGTTTTTGTGACAGAGGCAGAGAGACAGAAAGACAGACAGGAAGAGAAATGAGAAGCATTAGTTCTTCACTGTGGCACCTTAGTTGTTCAGTGATTGCTTTCTCATATGTGCCTTGACCAGAAGGGTTACAGCAGAGCAAGTGACCCCTTGCTCAAGCCATCAACCTTGGGCTTCAAGTCAGTGACCTTTGGGCTCAAGCCAGTGACCATGGGTCATGTATATAATCTCACACTCAAGCCAGCAACCCCGTGCTCAAGCTGGTGAGCCCATGCTCAAGGCTGATGAGCCTGCACTGAAGCCGACAACCTTGGGGTTTCAAACCTGGGTCCTCTGTATCCAAGTCCAATTGTCTATCCACTGTGTCCCTGCCTCGTCAGGCCAAATGTTTCTTTTTGTCTAAGGAATTTAAATGGTTTTGAGAACAAGTTGTGGCCTCAGGTCTTTGGTCTAAGCAAAATGAAAAAAAAAAAGCTTAAGAATATTCAGATTATTTCCAAATGAAAAAAAACTAACATCTTTGTTCCCTTCCCCCTTGTCTACAATGCCAATTTTCATAACAAAGTTGATTTTTTTCTCCTAAATATGCCAAATGCCTAGTTATTCTGGAATATCTACTTAGTGGAGGTTTGTATATATATAGTATAGTATATATCAGGCATCCCCAAACTACGGCCCGCGGGCCTCATGAGGCCCCATGAGGCCATTTATCTGGCCCCCCGCCGCACTTCCGGAAGGGGCACCTCTTTCATTGGTGGTCAGTGAGAGGAGCACTGTATGTGGCGGCCCTCCAATGGTCTGAGGGACAGTGAACTGGCCCTCTGTGTAAAAAGTTTGGGGACCCCTGGATAGCTTTATATTCATTTTGAAATATCCCTTAATTTTTGTGAGATATAACATATATATATATATATGTATGTTAGTGTTTGGCACCATGCAAATGGAGCCTTTCTCTGTTGCCATAAGAAATAGTAGAAGATACAAAGAAAATGAGGGTGAGAGTGATTAGAAGTGTGGTTCTATGTTCATTTTGTGTCTGGATTAGAATGTTTCCAGATCTGATGAGTTTTGAAAACCATTAGTATTCTTGAAGAAGTATTGTATAATAATTGTTTAAATTTTTGAAGAAACATCACCTGTCTTTGAAAAATGGTGCGTATAGAGTTAGTCACTTTAAAACAACTTGAGATTCTTGGTTGACAGAGGAAATAACATAAGTCTCTTGTACAATCATTTAAATAACCCAGATCACTAATTTGTCAATTCCCTTTTACAGAGTATGCTAGAGTTTGCTGTAAGCATCCAGGGAAAATTTTTTTTCATCCTCCCAGGAGTTTAAAATGAAATAATGACTATATTCAGAGCTATAGTAACTTTCTATTTGGAAGGCCAGTTCCAAACATGCATTCTCCCAGCCTTTTGAGTCTTCCTGATGTGGAGGGTTTTTTTCCCCCTGGATCAGTGATAGAGGACTGAATACTGTGAATTTTATTACAAGACTCTGTAATTACTTTGAAGACTCTGGAGAACCAAGTGAGTTGCCAGAGAATTTTCTGTTCCTCACTACCTAGCCACAGAATGCCCTTGGAAATTTACTAATGGAAGAAGTTATGTCTTAAATACGTATTGCTATAGCCCTTTTCAATATACAAAATATTTGTGTAGTTGAAATCTTATGTTGATTCCCATAAGTGCAGCTTAGCCCATATTATCCTTATTTTTCAGATAAGGAAATTTTGCTACTGAGTGGTTAAACAATTTACTAATACTTCTTAATAGCATAACTAGAATTTTAACCTGAATATTATCTCCAAAAACTGGTGCTCATGTCACTATGCTTGGTGCCTATTTGTGGAATATTTTACTCTGTAATGCCCCAACTCTTTTCCTTCACTCCTTGTAGTTCATTTAACTTGGAAATAGCAACATGGCCTCCTATGTTTTTGTTCTAGCATATATGGAAACTAGACATAATATTTATTTATTGGGAAGATTATTCAATTTGCTTACATTGCACTTGTAGGAGGGAAATGTAGGCTTTATTTAAGTAACTTTATTTTTGTAATCACATAACTACATGCTCAATGTCAAAAACTGAAAAAAAAAAAACCAAACAAAAAACATTTCTAAAATAAAAAAAAAATAGCATCAACCAGTTATCACCAATGTTTAGTGTTTGGGATTCATACTCCCTACAGCTTTTTGTTCATGGCATAGTTTTCCTTTTAAAATGCTGTCTCTCACTTCCACATTAGAGCATGGCTCAGCTTGTTCGACATAAGATTTAGTTTTCTATACTCCAGATGAACAAATGGAAAAAATGTTAATCTAAACAAAGTAGGATCAAGAAGTATATATCAGCTACTTCATCACATCACAGAATTCACAAAGGAGACGTACAAAGGACAGTCAGAAAAATGTTTATGTCCCTTTTACTTTCAAGTTATCTATATCATCCAAGTCCTCTCTTTCTCTAACAATATAGATGATTAGAGCACCCCAAACTAGTGGCACTTAATGTTGTTAAATACCTATGCTATTTTTTTTCAGGTTTTGAAGATCATGATCATGTGGATACATCTAACTAAATGGTACCTGGGGACATGGTGGTCCTTTAGAGAGCATATCTGAATTACTGACTAATTTCTTGGTTTGCCACTCAACACAGGACACTGTTTGATTCTATCTATTAGAACTCTCCTAAATTTTCCCCACCATGCTATCTTTAGTCGCTTGAACTCTTTTCCTAAAATGGTCCTTCTGTTGATCCTGTCAGTCCTGCTTTTGAAAGAAGATGTCCGCGGGAGTGCACAGTCCAACGAGAGGAGGGTGGTGGCTCACATGCCAGGTGACATCATCATTGGAGCTCTATTTTCTGTCCACCACCAACCCACTGTGGACAAAGTTCATGAGAGGAAGTGTGGGGCAGTTCGTGAACAGTATGGCATTCAGAGGGTGGAGGCCATGCTTCACACCCTGGAGAGGATCAACTCAGACCCCACACTCTTGCCCAACATCACCCTGGGCTGTGAGATAAGGGATTCCTGCTGGCATTCAGCTGTGGCCCTAGAACAGAGCATTGAGTTCATAAGGGACTCCCTCATCTCTTCAGAAGAAGAGGAAGGTTTGGTGCGCTGTGTGGATGGCTCTTCCTCTTCCTTCCGCTCCAAGAAGCCCATAGTAGGGGTCATTGGGCCTGGCTCCAGTTCTGTGGCCATTCAGGTCCAGAACTTGCTCCAGCTTTTCAACATACCTCAGATTGCTTACTCGGCAACAAGCATGGATCTGAGTGATAAAACTCTTTTCAAGTACTTCATGAGGGTCGTGCCTTCAGATGCCCAGCAGGCACGAGCCATGGTGGACATAGTGAAGAGATACAACTGGACTTATGTGTCAGCTGTGCACACTGAAGGTAAGTTTCCTTTACACTCATCAGCTGTGTCTTACTGGTATCTCAGTAGCTTCCCAGTTGAAAATTTAGATTTTCAAAGGAAAAATATTCTTAACTGTTTGGGATCTTTTGAGTTGCCCCAGTATAAACCATTAATAAAGAAGGGACTGGATGGCATATGTATGGAGTAACATAGATTTAAGATACATGAGTGTTCGTGTGTCAAAATGGAAAATTTTATGTATTACATTATTTGTACTTCTGCTATAATGATGCAAGAGATTTTTTAATTTTCTAGATCTTCATTGAGCATCTCACATATTTAACATTTTAAAGGTGTTCCAAGTGCCTATTATTACTGATAAAGAGTGGTACACATAAATGCACATGAGGAGTGAATAAATATACATAAATACACTAGACAGCCAGTTTTGGTTCCAGTATAATAAAAAATGACCAAGCAGTCATTTTCAACTTTTTTTCAATTGAGTATGTAGTTAAATCTGAAATGAAGATATATATATATATATGAATTTGTTTTATCTCTGTATAGAATATTCTCAGAAAGTGTAAGTTTTAATAATTCATTGTTAGTTTGTTTAAAATATTTTGCTTCTTTATGCTAAAAGTATAGTAAGGAGAAAAATATGACTAAGGCTTTATAACAGTTAATAATACTATTAGCCCTTTTATTATATATTGTGTTTTTTAAATGCTTTTGTGTGAATTGTTTATTAGTTATTATTCAAAGCTGTTTGGGATAGTTTGAGTTAGACCTACAGAGTTCAAGGAACCCAAATGGTGAGACTCACTCATTATACAACATTCTATCTAGGACAGCATACTACACACATTATAGAATACCAAAAAAAGTTGAAAATTATCTTTATACCTCATTCAATCATTGTGAGGGTTAGTTTAGATTTAAAAATCCTGCAGTAACACTGTCAGTGTGGTCTAAACAATCTAATCCTATAAAGTGTAGGGTTGCATTATTGAGAAATTAATAAAATGACCAAAAAAAAAAAAAAAAAAAAAACCCAACCTACTACAGAGACTGGGAGCTAATCACCAATTAGCTATAGCAAACTTTTATTATCAAGTTGCGTAATGTGAGTTTCACTGTAGGCCACATTTAATAATAATATTCAGCATGGCATAAACATAAAATGGACTTCTATATTGGTGGAAAATTCTATGACTCTAGAAATTTTCATGTATGAATTTATATTTTACATATAAAGATGTTACTATATAGAGATTTTGAGCAATGTATAGGTGATTGGAGTAGGAGACCTTTGAGTATATTTTTTAGTGCTGCGATATTTCTTGTAAAACCACTATTTGATTTGATTCTCACAATGAGTAGTGATACAAATAATCCAGATATTTTATTCCATTTTCAAAACCAATGTTTTAAGAATTTTAACAACCCATCGTATAATTACCTAACAGCAATTTCAAAGCCAGGAGTAAGTCTCATATTTACTAACCTCCAGTTCAGTGCCCTATTATAAGTTAGCAGAATCTAATGCAATCAAACTCTAAGAGCATATTTGTACAACTCATTATTTATTAAGCATGAATAGATGAAAGGCCCTGTGGTAGTTCTCAGAAGGGTGGCCCTAAGCTATGTACATCACTACCTTCAGAAGGCACACAGTCTGGCAAAGGAGATGGAGCATGCACTGATATAACAATGATTCAAGGTGACAAGGAGTTAAAATATGTCCTTAAAGTAAATTAAATGAGAAAAAAAAACATCACATTCTACTCTGTGGTGGTGAGGGCCATGGTAGAAATATTACAGAAGGAAATGGAATTTGACAGTTGAATTTTAATAGGAAGAACACTGACAATTGGTGAAAATTAAGTAGGGATGGGTTCCCAGTAGAGGGCATGAGAAATTTTGTGAAGGTGAGAAAGTAAAAAAAAAAATGTTTGCAGAAAAAACCCCAAAACAACAATCAAAGATAAAAATATGTTTAGGCTTGCCTCAAAAATTAGGAACTTCCCTCTAGATTTAGGAGAGTGGGGCTTGGTCACTATATAGGAGATGCTTATCCAAGATTGTGTTAAAAAAGAAACTCATCCACATGATCACTGGCTCTTACTAATTTAAACGTTTTTTTAACTAAAATGTACACCAACAGTAATCCAATAAAGTAAGTAAATCATCCAATGTATTATTACATAGCTGTTAAAGTTAATGAGGTATTTTGTAGCGATATCATAATGATTTCCAAGATCATTTTAAGTGAAAAAAGCAAGGTGATATTCTGTGTATATAATATGCTATTTGAGTTTATAAAAATTATTTAATTGGATATTATAGAATTGCTCTCAGAGCAGAGCAAGACTGATAAGAGTTTCTCCTGGGGAGGAAATCTAAGGAGTTAAAGGATAGGGTAGAATAAACAAAACTTACTTCTCTAGTATAACTTTTACATGCAAATATTTGAAATTGTATATTACATGCATAAACTATGGATAGAACAGAATAATTAAAAGGAGACATTCTTTTTGTGGGCAAAAACTAAGCCAAAACATTTTATTTTCAAATTTAGGCAAATTTAATTATTTTGCCAAAAATTAGCCAATAGAAGTTTTGTTGCCAAAGTCTGGCCAAATGTTTGGATGATACAACTAGGATTCAGGAGAGAAAATTTTTGAATATGAAACATTCACAGACTGGAAGAAGTACTCTATAGCTTATTGTTTTACATGGTTTAATCAAGAAGTATTTATGTTGCTTTGATCACAATCAAGTATGTGGACAATGAGGTTATGTGGTATTTTACAATTTATCAGACAGGAAGTTTCACAAGGCAAAACTCACCTGCAGGATCAGAAAAGTGCTTGAGTAACCAGATACAGCTTTGTTGGGTACCACTGGAGCTCCTAGGTGACACCTTGTTTTCTGTTGCCTGGTCCTTCAGGAAGTCTCTGCCGCATTTTCTGTGAAATGGGAATGTCAGTTCTTACTGGAGCCCTTTTCTGGTTGGATTGGAGTAATTACATCTAGCCCTTGATCACTCAGCCTCAGTATCCCAAATGTATTCATTGTAATTATCCTCTTCTGTTCAGTTGATATTACTTTTTTTTGTCAAGAATTTAGAGTTTTCAATGCTTTCACATAAGGCTTTAAAGTCTAAGAAAAGATGTTTCACTTTCAACAAATCCTTTATCCCCCCAATTGCCATTCTATTTTATACTTAGACATAGTGGTTTAAGTCACTCAGTCCTCTTGGCAATTTCGCAAGGTGTTCCTTTGAGAATGTGTCTGTTATCACAGAATTCCAGAGGAGAACAAAGGAGACTTTAGTTTCAGATTCAAGGTTAATCTCTTACACTTGCTTTTTCCTTGATTTATGATTTTTTTGTAAGCTACAGGACTGTGCATTTACTGTTGCTTACTGTATTATGTAGAAATTGTTGCTACGTGTTTAGGCAAAGAGTAAACGGCAACTCACTCCAACTCTTCAACTGTATGGAGGAAAAAAACATGCAATGACTTAAAAAATTTAACTCTTTTAAAGGAGTCAGTAGCCACTCTCTTTGCTCTAAGAAAATTTAAGGAATTCTTTGCTTCTGTACTTTCATCAACCTTAGAATGTGTCCATTATGGCACAAGATCAGCGGTGCTCACTTGTTCAGGGGTGTGGGAGATGGATTGCTTTGGCTTTGATGACTTCCATTAATGACCTCCTTTGCCTTGTAACCTGATACAAATATTGATCGACTTATGACCTATGCAACTTATGACCATTTGACTTTACGACCACAATCGCTAGCCACGACTGCTCCGTGTCTGGCAGCGCAAGTGTTGCCTGGCTGGGCTTACGACAATGCGGACCAGCTTCCGGCAGCACTACCATCTCCGTGTGCACCATTTCAACTGTTATCCCAGACTCGGTACAGCAATCTGTGTTTTGTGTCTTGGATATTTTTCATCAAACCCCTCCCAAGATGTCTACCAAGAGGAAATTGTCTTTGCAAATATTAAACCAGTTGTACTGGTAATGCAGTGTTTTACTTAATCCTGATGAATGTAAAAATAAGAAACAAAATGGTGTAGAGATGATACAAATGGCATAAAATGAACAAAGAAAATTATGATATATAACAATAATGAAAGAAAATTATAAAATATGACTTAAAGATTTTTATAACATAATTTCACAGTACTGTACATATAGCCTACTCAACTTATGACCAAATCATGTTACGACCGGTCTGTCGGAACCAATTGTGGTCGTAAGTCGAGCGCTAGCTGTAGTTCCTTTCCATTCTCATGCAATACTGGCATGTGACTGCTTCAGACAATAGAATTTGATGGAAGTGAGGACTCCATTTTTAATCTGTCTTGTCTTGGAACCCTGTCATCACCATGTGAAGGATAAAACAGATTTTCTAGATGAAGCCATCTTAGGACACTTGACCTCAACTGTGTGACAGCACCCAATGAAGAGCCTAACCTACAATTATTTGCAATTGCATAATAAAGCCCAGTTGAAACCATAAACATTACCCAGCTAATCATGATTTTATAAGCAATAATAAATACCTTCAAGATGGGTCCAGTAAAAGCATATTCATCCCAATGACTTTAAACTTTAACCTTCCCTCTTCCCGAAATGTATTAACATACATTAATAGTCTTGATCTTTAAAAGTAAAATAAATTGGAATAAATGCTGTGGGCAAGAAGAAAAATTTTAAATGCTTCCCTCATACTTCTGTAACTAGAGATTTGATAATTCCCTAAAGTCTGAATGCTTTAAATAGTCGTACACTTGCATGTATTCCATTATTCCTTGCTTCCCCTTGATCTGGATTAATTTTATTGAGAAAAGTAATTATAGATTGCATTTTATATACAAAGCCATGCATACTGTACTTTATGATTGACTTATGGAATTTTCACTTTGCCATTTTCCTGACTTTAGTTGAAACTTCACGGTATATCCCTGGGCCTATCAGAGTGCCTAGCATATAGTAGTCACTCAAAGCCTTTTGCTGAATGGATGAATTTGTGTTAAATAGAATGGTACCTATCTCACTACTGATGAATATATAACATGTGGATAAGTAACAGACACTTGTAAGTTTTCACAGTTTTGCTTCTTTATAAAAATGTGATGCCAAAGTGCCTCCCTTGATTAATTGTAAAATGTTATTCATACCTCCAATCTCTTTTTTGTTTGCACTGGTTCTTGAACTTATTATTTCCACCTAATGATAATGGAATGCTAATTTGTTCTAGCAAAACAAAAAAACAAACAAAAAAACAAAAAAACTCAGTGATGCTCTGGGGGGAATATACCAATAAGTTGTACTGGTAATGTGACATCATTAAACATTATCTTCAGGCTAACCTATATCCTGTAATGTTGTACCACTTTTAGGTTATGATAATAGTTTCCCATATGTTATTTTAAAATGTGATAGTGATCAGGCTTTGGTTCAAAAAAGTTCTAAAAAACTGAAATATACTTTTTCTTTTCTTTTATGATTATATCAAAATAACAATTTAATTTGGAAAGACCAGAAATGTCATTATGGGACCTACTGAGTACTTTTTACAGGGGTTTTATTTACTTTTTATCCAGGGGTTAAGTACTATTGGGAGTTGAGACTAATTTTGAAATGATTATGATGATAATTCAGATATGCAGACTACTGGTAGCCCTGTAAATGTTAACCCTTGAATAGCCTTTGGTGGGCATTTAAACTAACCCCTTTGCCTTATAGTTGAGGAATCAGAGACAGTCAGGACAAGTAATCTGGCCTTATTTTTACATCATTCTTTACAGAGCTGGGTCTTAGAACTCACAATTCCTGTCCAGAATTTTGTTCACACATCGTTGTTGAAGGTAATTACTCAAGCTATTTCCTTCCCTTTTCTTCCTTCCTTCCTTCCTTCCTTCCTTCCTTCCTTCCTTCCTTCCTTCCTTCCTTCCTTCCTTTCTCCCTCCCTCCCTCCCTCCCTCCCTCCCTTCCTTCCTTCCTTCCTTCCTTCCTTCCTTCCTTCCTTCCTTCCTTCCTTCCTTCCTTCCTTCCTTCCTCTCTCTTTCTTTCTTTCTTTCTTTTTCTTTCTTTCTCTCTTTCTTTTTGACATTTTATCACCTCCCCATGATTGCTTTATTTCTTTTTCCTTCATCTCAATATTTCAATGTACTGAAACTTTTAATGTTCTTTTTAAATAGTAGCAGAGACCACAAATTAATTAGTGCATGTAAAAATTAGCTTTGAGAAATAACATGGTTCCTTTTTTTTGACCTGTAAATTAGATGAAGTGCTGTTTTTGCCTGAGTCATACTGAAGATTGAGAAAAAACTGAAAAATATTTCTTTGCTTCATAAACATTCTGAGAACATTAGATCTTTAAATCTTTGTTAGCCTAGATTGATTGGGTAATTATATTGTTTATCACTGACAAAACCATACATAAAAAACAGAAGATGCAAAGACTTTTAGGTGGACTCATCATTAAATGAGATCATAGATCCATAATCTAGAAGATTCAGTGGCAACTGTAAAAATAAAGAAGCAATTTTAACATCTCTGACACTTTTCAAAACTGTTAGTAGTGAAGGAAATACGGGTAGCCCTGGGAATTGTGTTCAGAGGGGTGCTACCTCTCATCTTTCCTTCCAGATAAGGTAGTTTATGGAATCTTCACAGATAGCCTCTAAAGGAGTTATTATTGTCTCTTTCAGGGAACAAAAATTGGGTCCATTGACATACCTATCTGTGGCCAGGGCAAGATCAACTCAATTTTCTGTTTTTGTATGTTTGTTTTTCAATACAAGTTTGGCTTGGATTCTGACTCACCTATAAAACACTCATGCCTAGGATAAAATAACATCCCTGTTTTTACTTTTTCAGGTGCTATTTCTGTCCATTCAATGCTGAAAATATTAGAATTTCCCCCAAAATACTCCATGCCTGGGATGACTATGTTAGAAGGAATTCTGTTTTCAGAGGATGTCACTCCCAACTCCCCCGACACAAACAAATAAATACTGGGGTGAGGTGCAAATGTGGACACTATAGTTTCAATTACTCAGGTGCTTTTTTCAGTGTAAAGATAATCCCTGAGTGAGTATGCCTTTTAGATATTCAGTACCTAACCATTTTATAGTTTATAGTTTATAAACACACAAAGAGTGTGTTTTTCCTTAGTCTCCCTTATTCCAGATCTCAGAGATAGCATTACAGTCTGAGCTTTAGAGTTTGCATATTCAGAAAGTCCATTCATTCTATTTACTAAAGAACTCTTCTTGTGACTCAATCCCTCAGTCATCATAAGCATACTAATTTCTACTTTTGTAAGGTTTATTAATGAGTAACAGATGTTACTTCTAGTTGATGAAAGCTAAGGAATAGGAGGGAATGGTGAGAAGTATTTACATTCTAGTACAAAACAATTTCTGCACTGCACTCTACTAAACACACAGGAAGCAAACACATAAGAAAAAAACAATGATAGAAACCCACAAAACTCTAAAAAGAGGACCTTTTTACTTCTCTCTTTTTCTATCTCTTTTTATTTACCATTTTTCCTCATCTTTTTAGTTGTTAAACATTTTTATATTTTGTAAGCTGTTCAGTAAGTCTTGTCAAGAGTAATAGCCTCATTATACCAATAATTTTAAAGTGAGATTAAAGAAAGGTGATTACATTAATGATACATTAGAGGTAAAAAAAAATTAAATTAAAAGGACTAGTTTTACCGAAAGAAATATCACAGACATCAGAGTTTTTACTATGTGACTCTAAGAAAGTCACTTCAACTCCTTCTTTATTTGTCAGATGAAAAAAGCTAGAAAGGATGTTCTTGGAGATCCTTTAGGATAACCAAGGTTAGGTTATGACTAACCTTTTATCACCTGCCATTCACAGGCATCCACAGACCACACCTGAGTTGGATGAGTGTTGGGCATCACACTTATAATAGATGCAACCAAGTTTGACTTGTTCAAAGGAGAGTAGCCAAAATGATTATATGACTTGAACTTAAATCTTCAAATAATAAAATGAACAGAGAGAATATAAGATGTAGTGGGGACCTGACCACCACTTTCAGATATTCACAAAATTCAGGTTTAGAGGAGCTGTATTCACTCTATGTGGCCAGAAGCATTATAGTGAGCTAATTACTAAAATACCAGAGTAACAAATTATGCTTCAATTCTAAAAAAAGGGTATATTTATTCATTAACAGAAATGTTCAATGAAGGCACTGTCTCTCTTAGGACTTAGTGATCAGTCAGTTCTCTGAGTCTCCTGTGCACAAGTCTGGAATGGACAACCACTGGGAGGGGTTGTGGAAAAATGAACTGAAACCTTAGTAGAAGGAAGAAAAGAATTGGACTATCTGATAATTCCCATTATTGATAATCAAATGTCATTTAATTGGGAGTCTATTAGTCTGTGAGTTTAAACATGGTCATACATACAATCAAAATTTCCTGCATTTTGACAGTTAATTCATTTAATTCATAATACAGTTTAATAATGTTACACATTATATGTTAAAGCAGTGATTTTCAGCCTTTTTCATCTCATGACACACTTGAACTAATTACTAAAATTCTGCAGCTCACTAAAAATATATATTCTTTGCCAATCTGATAAAAAAAAGTAGGCATAATTTTGATTCATTCACACTGGACAGCTATTATTGTGTTGGCTGTCATCATTTTTTTATTTGACAATCTAAGGGAAAAGAGGTCAGTGCCTCTGACTAAACAGTCAAGTTTTGTATGTTTTAAAGAGTTTTTTAATTGATTGTATTGGGCTGACACTGGATAACATAATCCTACAGGTTTCAGGAGCCCAATGCTATAGCACATCTCTGTACACTGCATCATGTGTTCACTCCTTCAACTCAAGTCTTTGTTTATCACCCTGTATCCCCTCCATACCGTCCTCCACAATCGCCCTCCCCAGAAATCTCCACACTGTGGTCTGTGCCCATGAGTTGGATTTGTTGTCCTTTTCTTTGTTAAATCCCTCCCCTTACCCACCTTTTCCTCACCCCCTGACAGCCGTCAGCCTGTTCCCTATGTATGAGTGGCATACCAGTGGGCTTGCTGCAGTTCACCAGTTGACAAACATTGAGTTAGGTAATAGGAATAGAAAAAGTGTTTCCCCCACAATACTGCAGCTAGTTAGTAGCAGAGCAAAGATTTGGACCCAAGGCCAATTCTTTTTAATTAAGTCCAAATTTCCTCCCTTTATATCAAGGTAGTTGTCCCTTGAAGACAAATTGGAATGCACATCTATTTATTCTTTTCCCCTCCCTAAGAAACAAGAAAACACCATTTGTGTCCCCACTTAGAAAATCTTTTTCTAATATTTCATGTGTCTTTTTATCTGGCTTTGAAAGCAACCCATTTCCTTGTTCCCATGGAAAGAATTAATTACACTAAAAAGAAAATAAATTAAGGAGGAGATATGTGGCAACAAGTTGACCTCACAGAAGACCTTTTGTGCGTCTGAGGATAAGTACAGACTGTACCTGGTTGTTTCTATTCACATCTCTATTGCAGACTCCACACTCCATCCTTCAGATGCCAATTATGGCCAAAAGCAGTATGGTACACATTTTTTTTTAAGAGCAAGAGGACATATTGTTAAATGCTGTAGCCTTCTGTGTGAAAGACTTCTTTGGAATTCATCAGGATTAAGAGTTATGAAATCTTATTTTGGCACGTTTGCAAATATTCCAGAAAGACTTCTCAATTTCACCAAACGTTGAGGAGACTTTTTGGCAAAAGGTGTGATGGTCAGATGTGTTCATTTTAGGGGACTTTGAAACAAGAGATTATACCACAATGATGTCTTTTATGCATGCATGCATCAATTTTCATACACATACACACACACACACACACACACACACACACACACACACACACACATACACACAGGCTTTCAAAAGAATGAGGTTGTTTAGTCAGTGTTTTTCCAAAAGGGCATCATAACCTGAATTATTTGTAAAGCCAATTTAGTGGGTTGAGACCAGCAGTTAATATAGAGTATAATATAAATATCAAAGTGTATTACATGATAGAAAGAGTAGACATTGTTTTATAGATTTTAATTTTAGTTGCACATAGCCTGCCATATTTGTACTGTAGATTATCATTTAAAATGCATTTCTTATGATGTGTTTTAGCAACAAGACTCTACTTTTCTCTATATATTGTTAATATTTTATTTTATTTTTTTCTAGAGTAATACAATTGACAAATAGAAGTTTATTCTTCTGTGAAAAAATGTCATTTCGTTTGCCTTTCCTGGATGGGTGATTTTTAAGGCTTATTATTTAAAAAAGGGAAGAATTCCAAAGCCCAATTGTGGGAGATGATAGAGACTTTGATCAAAATATAAATAATTAATATATTGTTGATAAAGAGCCCAAGCATCAATATGGGACAGTGGCAAAGATACTAGACCAGGATGTTTGAGGAATGTTCCCAGTTCTAGTTTTTATCAGAGACCCAAACAAGCCTGGGAGCCTTGGTCAGGTGACTCAGTGGATAAAGCACCAACTCCGCACGACAGAGGTTGTGGTTTTGACCCCTGGTCAGGGCACTTACAAGAAGCAATCAATGAGTACACAACCAAATGGAACAAATAGGCTGGGGAATGTTTTATTTTTTAGTATCTCAATATAGTACATTAAAAATAAGTGTAAAATATATTAATTATAATTTTGTTATCAAAATTTTACATATAAAAATTAACATGTTTCACTCCCCACAATACATACACACACACAAAATACAATGTGATGTATTTATACTATTTGTAGGACAATTTCTTGGTTATATAAAACAATAGTGCACCATATTATGATGTAATATGTAGTAATGCAAAGTTTTAACATATAAAGTGACAGTCTTTTATTTTTCTCTGAGTTTCCTAACAGTTATATGTACAAACTCATTTGATAGTCAAGTCTAAGTTTGAGGTCGTGTGAATTGTGACGATCAAACCAAATACCAATTGTAACATAAAGTGAGGTGATCTAAGAGCACTTTTAGAAGTAAAAGTAGTTCCATGAAATGGAAAGGCTATAGTTGTGACCTTACATTCACCAAGTTTATTGCAGAGGTATCTCAGGAACCTAAGTTTCCCAACTCTTTGGAATCATTTTATTTAAGTAGTAGTATGAATATACAGGTTTGAGTGCAAGTCCTAATTAATAATTTTGCTAGAGAAAAGACTTAGGACAAGTCACTTAATTTAGTTTCCTCATTATCAGGTGGAGAAAATAATACCTGCCCCATAAGACTGCTCTGGAAAGTAAATATAAAGCACATAGCACAAAGTTTGGCACATAGCAAGTGCTCAAAAGGACCTTCTAGATTAGCCTGCCAAGAACTTGCATTGCCTAGTCTGAGATATAAAGAAAAAAACCTGTAAATAATATTTCACTCTGTCTTTGCTTAGTTAAAAAGTATTAATGAATGAGGTGGAGAATTAGTCAGGAAAGTGACCAATAACTTCAATGAGTTTTATTTTTTTTTATTTTTTTATTTTTTTTTAAATAAATTTTTATTAATGGTAATGGGATGACATTAATAAATCAGGGTACATATATTCAAAGAAAACATGTCTAGGTTATTTTGTCATTAAATTATGTTGCATACCCCTCGCCCAAAGTCAGATTGTCCTTCGCCACCCTCTATCTAGTTCTCTGTGCCCCTCCCCCTCCCCCTAACTCTCCCCCTGTCCTCCCTCCCCCCACCCCTGGTAACCACCACACTCTTGTCCATGTCTCTTAGTCTCATTTTTATGTTCCACCAATGTATGGAATCATGTAGTTCTTGTTTTTTTCTGATTTACTTATTTCACTCCTTATAATGTTATCAAGATCCCACCATTTTGCTGTAAATGATCTGATGTCATCGTTTCTTATGGCTGAGTAGTATTCCATAGTGTATATGTGCCACATCTTCTTTATCCAGTCTTCTATTGAAGGGCTTTTTGGTTGTTTCCATGTCTTGGCCACTGTGAACAGTGCTGCAATGAACATGGGGCTACAGTAGAGTCTTACAAATTTCCTTTCCAGATGTTAGGCTTGCAATCATATAATGCAGGGTGCTTAGTGCTTCAGCGCAGTAATAAGTGGATTCTGCAACCTATCCTCCAGTTGCTGAGAGGCATTATGGTGAAGTAAATGAGCAAAGTATGGAAGATTCCAGAACTAGGCTGTTAATATAGATATCTTCACTGTGTGTGTGTGTGTGTGTGTGTGTGTGTGTGTGTGTGTGTGTGTAGAGCGTAGCGGTATGGAAACAGAGAAGATTGAAGATAGAAAGGTAATGCTTTACTTTAAGCTCTTCTGAATTTTTTTTACTGTTATGGCATGCTTCTTTTGTAGTAAATATAGTCAGCACAATGAATAACTTCCTTGTAAATTTCAAATTGAACACGATAACCTTCACTAGTCAATAACTTCAACTTGTTAATAAAGCTGAATTGTAGCACACTGAGGCATTGCATAGGGCTGAGTAGAAAGGGAAAGGAAACAATATGGATATAAGGAAATGAAATACGCTGCTCACAAAAGTTATGAGATATTTTATAGCTTCATATTTATTTTGAAATATCCCCTAATTTTTGTGAGCAGTATAGATTAAATCTAATAGCCCACATTTGTTTGAAAACTAAATGATGCTCTCTTTAAATTCTTATAGATCAAATAATAACAATGACAATAATAATAACTGTTTTTATCAAGTATTTACTATGATATCAGAAACTATCAACATTTAAAAATAATCTATGAAGTGATATTGAGATGCATATTTTGGTGCTATTATACTATATAATTATTAATATATCTGAAAGTCAGTATTACCCGTAGCTAAAATGGAAAGTACATTAATAATATAGAGTAAAACTTATATCTGTGCTCCTTTTCTTAAGGAATCTAAGAACAGAACTGTTTGTATCTTTGTCAATTTCTTCAAAAATTTTCATTATTTTTTTGTTATATATTCCTTTACAAAAATCATATTTCTGCTTTTTACCACATCTGGGTTAGGATTCTAAGCCTGTACTCTCCCGTAAAGAGTAATGAATTGAGAATGTGTTATTGCATTACCATAGGATAAATTTTATTCTTTAGATGAGCTGAAGAAATATAAAAGTTAAGCAAGACATATTGAAGTATCATGTGAATTTCAAGTTTATGGAATTATAAAAAATTAAATTATAAATGAAGCTTCTAATTAATTTGTTTATTAAAGGAAACAGAGAAAAGAGAGACAAACTATATTAAGACAGTGAAGAAAATTTAGCACTCCATCTGGTTATTTTATTTGTAATCAAATCTAATTTGATTGTTTTCAATTCCTAAATTAGTCCACTAATTCCTCAGTATACAAACATAATTAGTTTTCCTTTCTTGTTTAGAGGGAATAAAAATATATAAATCATTAATTTTCACTATATTTAATGTTAAAACCTAGGTTTTATTAAGTAATATATGCTGAAGAATCAAGCTGGCAATAATAATTATTTGTATTTGTATTTATATATAAATGATATGCAGTAAAACCTCATAGAACAGGGGTCCCCAAACTTTTTACACAGGGGGCCAGTTCACTGTCCCTCAGACCATTGGAAGGCCGAACTATAAAAAAAACTATGAACAAATTCCTATGCACACTGCACATATCTTATTTTAAAGTAAAAAAACAAAATGGGAACAAATACAATATTTAAAATAAAGAACAAGTAAATTTAAATCAACAAACTGACCAGTATTTCAATGGGAACTATGCTCCTCTCACTGACCACCAATGAAAGAGGTGCCCCTTCCAGAAGTGCAGTGGGGGCCGGATAAATGGCCTAAGGGGGCTGCATGTGGCCCGCGGGCCGTAGTTTGGGGACCCCTGTCATAGAACTACAAACAATGCAAAAAAATCCAAATTATTTGATTTTGGTGGTACTTTCATTTTCCGACTTGTATAAAGTTATAAAAACAAAAACTTGTAGCGACATTTTTGATGATTTGAAAGAATTTTTTATACAAAGCAAACTATTTTGACAAAGCTCAATATATTTCAAAGATGTATATAGTATATAAAAGCACATCTCATAGGGCATGAGGTCTTTGTGATATTATCACAAGTGAATTATTCATTAATTTGAAAATATTTATTGGTGATATATTATGTACTAGCCTCTGTGGTACACACTTTGAACAAAGTGAAATGGAAACAGGTGTCTTTTCGCAGATGTCCACCAAGTCATGCCTCATATTAATATGTATAAAGTTTATCCTCATACAAGGAGTATGGTTTTGTGTAAGAAGAAACTCATAAAGTGACACCAGTATGGCAAGGCATAAGTGTATTAAGAAAGTAAATTCAAAAAAAGGAAGTCTTTATTAAGTATAATTTGAAAAATTACAAAGGGCTTAAAGGTTTTTAATAAGAAAACATTCTTCACTTACCAATCTTCACCAAATAATACAAGTGGACATATGATCTTAGAAACAGGATATTACATGACTAAGGTGACTAGGGATGAATACCTGTTGGAAGTAAAATAAATAAAGAAGCAATGTGTTGTCATTTGTTTAGCATAATGTGGTTCTATACTTGCATAGTGCTTAGAGAGTAATGTAGAACTACAGGTGACCTAGTTATGCTTATGTTAATACTATTCAATGTCTCCTGATCTAGTATGAAGTTGATAAGTATTTTTCTATCCAAGACAGAAAGTCTGACATAGGTGCCACTTAAAGTATTTTTTTAATAAAGAGGTAAGATTTTAATCTCCTTCACTAATGACTATAGCAGACAACCTCAAACAATAAACTATAAAATGAATAATCACTAGTAATTAAGACATTATCTGGCTTGTTTAACAAAATGATGTCACTTCTTTTTATGAATTTTAGACCTCTAATAATTATCTAATTATTTATGTGGGACTCTAGAAAAATTTACACACTTTTTATCCCTTCTAATCATGCTACTTTTATCCTGGCACAAATTCAACATTATTTGCAGGAAATTATTTGTAATTTCAAAACTATTTCTGATTTTGATGTTTCTTGGTATCTGTATGTCTTAGACAACATTCTCTCTCTTCCCTGAGTCTTTTCATCGTAAACTCTCTGTTTCAAGTTCTTCTGAGTAATTAGTAGAATTGATGGCTACAGTGAAT
Source organism: Saccopteryx leptura (assembly GCF_036850995.1). Classification (NCBI taxonomy): domain Eukaryota; kingdom Metazoa; phylum Chordata; class Mammalia; order Chiroptera; family Emballonuridae; genus Saccopteryx; species Saccopteryx leptura. The sequence continues at coordinate 74,628,037 of NC_089503.1, read as the reverse complement.
TGGATTCACTTTTTTGAAAAGCGTCTTTTCTTGAAGGAAGCTTTGTCATATGTAACATACTAAAAAGCATCTCTGAGTGGACTTTCAGAAATTATACACAATTTCTAATCAAAGGCTACTGAAAGAAGTCTTAATCATTCCTGAAAAAGAGCAGAAACTCATACTGAAGTGATTGAACTTTGATATGGAAAACTTTACATCTGATTCAGTTAGAGTGTCAAAGAATTGATTTTGAGGTCAGTGGAAAGAGCATTAATTTTGGAAGGACCCTGAGACCATTTTTAGTTTCCCACATTGGGATGACCTTGGGCAGTTAGCTTAACCTTTCTGAATACAAAGATCCTCATTTGCAAGATGTCAAATGGCTTTATCAATACTCTCTGTATTAATGCTTTGTTATGATGGTCAAATGAGTAATCAGTTCATGCACTTTGTAAATCTCAAGTTGGCTAGTATATTAATTAATCAAATATTAAGTGAACACTCACTGTGTGCCAAGAGCTAAATGCTTGGACTAGGGTTTTACAAAATTCTGAGTACAGTACTATGAAAATTAAATACTAATCAAAAATTTTTGGTTTATGATATCTCTATCAAAATAAAAACAGTGAAATTTTGTTTGCCAGATGGGGTTTGAAGGAAATGTAGAACTTCCTTTCCAACATCTTGTGTAGGTCTCATCAGTAATAAACAAATATTGATAAAGTGTCAGACCTGTAAGTGACCTGAGAGTTATAGAATGTGCACTGAATAGTTAAGACCTCAAACTTTCTTATTGTTCTCATCATTGTAAAAACTAGTTACAACTAAATTTAAAACTAGTAATAAATGATTTTGTATTTCTTCTTTTGTTCACATTTTAACTTAGCATTGTAAAGAGAACATTTTTATAATTTTATACCTTTTATTAATATTATTATCCATGGCTATATAACATCCTACTATTTTTCTACAACATTACAGATTTGGGAATCCTTAAGCCATTTCAATTATTCACAGTTTTGAAAATCATGTAAATAAATATATTTTATCTGGAGTTTAGCTCTGTATTTTAATTTTGTTCTTAGCTAAATTAAAAAAAAATAAAAAATCAAAAATAATAAACAAGCAAACAAAAAGTTTAAAATAATAAACAAGCAAACAAAAAGTTTAAATTCATGCAGAACTTGAAAGTCTATAGGCAACACTTAAGACAGTATTTATAACAGTAAGATTGTATATTTTTAAATAAATAATTGCTGGCATAAAAATATCAGGTAATATAAATATATTCTTCTAACTACTAGCTTATTCAAAACACAAAACATTGCATTTCTCCCTGCCCAAGGACAACCTATTCAAACTGCTTTCAAAATAAAGTTTTTGGTATTATAAAATATAATTTTGAAGGTTTAAATCTATAGACTGTCCATACATCAAATATAAGGTAGTCATTAAACCACTCTTAGACTTCATCTGTGGAGTAAATCATCCTTTAATTTTTCTTCAAAGGTTCCATTTTTAATCACACACATAAATCTTACTGTAACTCTTATGATACTACTTTTTTAAGAAACAGCTTAATTCAGGTATTTGATATACGAACACCTTCACATATTTGATGTTTACCGTTTTATGAGTTTGGACACACACATACACCTGTGAGACCATCTTTGAATTTCATCTACACTCAAGGACCTTTTCCCTCCTAGCCATGTTTCAAAGCCATGTTTCTTCCTACTTCTTTTATGACCAGTCAAATCCACCTGTGTTTTTCTTCTCTATGTTCTTCCCTCAACTTAACAGTGTTTGTCCATATTATTGTAATACAGTACTTTACTTACCATTCCATTTCTATGTCTTATATTCCTAGTGAAATATAGTAGGTCACAAGAGCACAGAATTTGGTTTTAGATAATTTGGATCTAAAATTCTGAAATGTGTACTAACTTGGAAATATCGCATAACCCATCTTAAGGACTTAGTTTATATATTTGTATAAGAGTTGCTCTTTAAATGTAAGATTGCTGTGGTGGTAGTTTTATCTCTCTACTATAGTTAATACTGAGTATTTGCTATACTTCAGGAACTGTGGTCCTATTTTATTTAGTTCTTACAATAATACCATGCGTTAGATAAAACTATTATAGCCATTTAACAGATGAAGAAATAGAGGCATAAAATTGTTAAGTAAAAGCACAAAACATACTCCCTGAGCCTAACCAGGCAGTGGCGAAATGAATAGAGCGTTGAACTGGGATGCAGAGGACCCAGGTTCAAAACCCCGAGGTCACCGGCTTGAGTGTGAGCTCATTTGGTTTGAGCACAGCTCACCAGCTTGAGGCCAAGCTGGTTTGAGCCCAAGATTGCTGGCTTGAGGAAAGGATCACTTGGTCTGCTATAGCCCCTGGTCAAGGCATATATGAGAAAGAAATCAATGAACAATGAAGGTGCTGCAACAAAGAACTAATGCTTCTCATCTCTCTCCCTTCCTGCCTGTCTGTCCCTATCTGTCCATCTCTCTGTCTCTGTCACATAAAAAATGCTCCCTGAAAAAAGTCAACTACTTGTTTTTGTGATTATTCCTGTTTTGGTTTTTCTTCTTTTGATTGAAAAAATGTCCCCAGTATAGTATGGATGCACATTTAAACTTTGGTATGGCCACAAAACTTTGCAGCTTCATAAGGGGCCAAAGAGACAGTAAATTGTACAAAAAACAATTCACTTGGACACTCTTATGAAGACCAATCATTCTGAAACACTTTTATTGAAAAATGAAATAGCTAGAGTAATTAGGAACAGAGCCAAATACCCAAATTTTGCCATTCAGGAAGTGATTAGGGTCAGCTGATAAAAACAGTAAGCAGTCCCGTGCTCTCACCTTTTGCAGTTGTTATGTATGTTAGTAAGCAAAATGGTGAATTCTGGTTGCTGGATTTCCATGCTTTCTGTGTCATCATTGGTCTCTGTTTTAGAGTTTTCAAAGAAAACAATATCTTCCTTTAATAAAGAAGGAAAAAAATAATAAACAAGAGTAATAAGCTACCAATAACAATTTAATGGGAGTAAGAATGATAACATAGTAGATAACTTTTGTTGTTTTCTTTATTGTGTCCCTGCCTCTGCCGCAGGCCTCCCCCAGAAAGTAGGCATGGGCTGATAGCTATTACCCGGTTAACCACCTTGCTCTGATTGTGCAGCAAGTAAACCTTATCAGAACTTCAGTAGAAAATTTTGACTAAATGTTGTAGGGGCTCCTTTATATAAGATATTTAGGACACAAGAATTTTCTGCATGCATCATCCGCACCGTTGCCTCACCACAATAACATCTATAAAATCTGGTTAGAGATGCATCTCTAATAATCAAAAACACATTATTCTGGTATTACAAAAACAAAACAAAACTTAAAGACCTAAATATTTAAAATGTATTAAGTATAAATTTAATGTCAGAGTGTTTGTGATAAAAGACTAGACAACTATTGTATACATTTGTTGAAATAGTCACTTTAAATATGTATATTTGAGGGAAAAATTTACCTTTTAAAATGAATATAACCTGCTATCAAGTTACACCAGCATCTTAGAATAACTAATTGAGTTAGTTATTCAACCTTCCCACTAAGTATGTATGGGTTAATAGATCTGAATTTCTTATATATCACTAATTGTTTCCACATTATATTGAATTATTCCACAAAAATATCATATGGAGTCAATAACCAAAAAATATTTTTAATAGAGCTTCTGTCAAATAATTTATATATTTCCTTCCCTCATTAAATTCTTAGGTTTGTTTGTGTTAGAAATTTTGTAATGTTTTGTCAGGAAACACTCCATTAGAGATGTACTGAGACACTTTCCCATTTTAACACGTTATATTATATTGCGTGTTTAATGCCATTGAACACTTAGGTTCTATGAGCTATAAGCCAAAAAGCATAGTAGTTCAATTCTGGTATTTGAATTGTTAAAAATTAGCTAATAAAAATTCTGTTGGAGTAAGGTATTATATGGATGTTAGTTATAATTAATGAGAGTGGAATCTTCTTGTAGTAATGGACAAATTTGTTTGATGCCTTTCATAGCACTTGCCAAAACTGAATACGTGAATGCCAAATAAATACACTTCGAAATACATTTTCTTAAAGTTGAATTTAAACATGACCATTTATTCCAATAAAGACACACAAAATACTAAATGATATGGAAGTATTTTCTTTTAGGACATAGGGGTCACAATCTTATTTTACAGGCTAGGCTGGGGTGACCAACTGATGGGGGTTTAGTCTGCACTGCGGCCTCAGGGTGTATGGTTTCTTCTTTGACCTAGAAGTATGACCATCTGAAACTCTGTCATACACCAATTGTATCTAATAAACCAATTTCTTTTAGCCTCCCTCATTTTAGTAGCCTGTTGGGCATTTTTACTTAGTTATAATATTAGGAGATTTTTAGTGAGTTGAGTGAGTAGTCAGATGTGATGTGGAACAATTTAGGATTGCCAGACCATGGCCAGTGAGCCATCATCCAATACTGAGGGAAAGTGTGAGGTGAGTGAGATGAGCTGGACCCTGCATCCTGAAAGGATGTGATGAAGCCCTTTCCCTCTTGTCCCATGTATGACCACTGGACCATTCTTTGCGTAACACTTCTATTTTATCCCAGGGGTTACTTTCAACATGTGATTTCAATTATATAGGAGATACTGTGAGAAAAAAATTTAAATTATTATAAAATTAGTTTCCAAGATGACCTGCCATGCTACCCTGTAGATTGCTCTTTTTCTTAAATTATATTCAGTTCCTAGAGAAAGAAGCAGTAATTAATTTACTGTACTCTTCTTTCTTTCTTTCACGAGGGGCTGGGAATATAAGAAATATAACAGACCCTTCCCATTGAATGACAATGTGTATGTAGTATTTTCATATGCATGAACTTATTTGATCTTCCTATTGAGTTGTGATACAGATATGATTGTTATAGGAACCAAAGAAACTAAGGAGTTGAGAAAATAACTTTACAAGATTAAGATATGGCTGAGATAAAATTTCATTGTAGGCATTTTTGATTTCAAAAAGTCTTTCCATTACATTATGCAATATTCAATATTCTAAAATCAAATGCCACAGAATAAAAAGTACACATTAAACCCTGGCCCCCAATTCCACTCATGGAGATAACCACTGTTGGCAATTTTGTGTGTAATTTACAACTTTTTTCTACAATTTTTTAGAATCAACATGTTTTCTTTTTTGCCTCTCTTTTCCATAGTTTTCAAGTAATATTTTTAACAAAAAGTCAATCCTATTCACCTCCCTCTACATCTTAATTTAAAAAGCAATTGCAGCAACAAAGTATGAGGCGCAGCTTTTCAAATAAGTATGATGCATTTTTTAAGTGTAAATGCTTCCCAGGCCTTTGTTCAGATGCTGTCACACTGCTTCTCTGTGACTTTATTGACTCTAAATTCTTTACTCTGCATTACTTCTGTCTCATATTTTCACTGTTGATGAAGTCTTTAGCATTTGGCCTACATTTCTACTATATGTCTTATTGCCGTACTCAGAAATGTATAAACATAAGTTCATGATCATTTCAGGTACTGAGCTCACAATTTATTGCCAGCCGCAAGTACTGATCCAGTCAGAGTGTTATGAGTTGAATAGAACCACAGTTTTTCCCTGGCAATCGGAAACACAAATAGAGATATTCCCTTTAAAGCAGCAAAATATTATTCGTATTTCTTTTTCTCATATCCTACTGCTCCACACATCCTCACATTACAAGATGTGGAAGGGAAAAGGGTGGTGTACAAAACATAAATAAAATTTTCTATATGACATTTTCACTATGCTTAGTTTTTAGCTTTCAGTTTCTTCTGCCAACATCTTACAGATTTCTGGCTAAAGAAAGACATCAAGAAGAGACAAATTAACCTTCTTGGTGGAAGACCTGTCTAATCATGATGGAGAACTGATATGATTACTTGTCATTTGAAATTGTCATCTGTAGGGCAGCCAGTGTGATTATTCGAGAATCTACTTTAGTGCAGGAATGGGCCAAGGTATAGATGATCATTCATATGGAGAGTGTTAAGGCCTGATATTAGGTTACAAGGCTTGACCCATAAATTTCAAGTTTATAAGCCAGGCTATTAGATTTGTTTTTTCCAGTTATACAAACAACAATAGAAAATATGTCATTAAAAAGTTGAACAAAACGAGACTAAGAGACATGGACAAGAGTGTGGTGGTTACGGGGGGGAGGGGAGGGAAGAGGGAGAGGTGGAGGTGGAGGGGGAGGGGCACAAAGAAAACTAGATAGAAGGTGACGGAGGACAATCTGACTTTGGGTGATGGGTATGAAACATAATTGAATGACAAGATAACCTGGACATGTTTTCTTTGAATATATGTACCCTGATTTATTGATGTCACCCCATTAAAATTAATAAAAATTTATTTATTAAAAAAAAAAGTGGAGTGGTTGCCAGGGGGAGGGGATGTGGGGAAGGGGGAGGAGGGAGTAAAAAAAAAGGGACAAATATAAGGAGACAGAAAATGATGTGACTTTGAGTGATGAGTATACAACATAATCAACAGTTAAAATGCTATAGAAACATTTACCTGAAACCTATGTACTTATAGATTAGTGTCACCCTGTTAAACTTTTTTTCTAAATAAAATTATTTTTTAAAAAAAGTTGAACAAAGGAGAACACATATTTTTCCAATATTATTGGCCATATATTGTTCTATACATTGGAACAGAATACAAATATTACCTGTTACTTTGATCTTGAGATCTTTGTGCTAAAAGAATGATATGGTGATATGAGGGCACATGTCTGCTGGTGTTAAGTGTTTAGTAAGGTCTGCATCAACTGAAAAACAGAATTCTGTAATTTGAAACAATAAAATTTAAAAAGTTTATGCTGAAATAGACTGCTTCATCAATTAGTAGAGTATCATAATTGTTTGTGATATGAGAATCCTGAAATCAAAGACAGTTTGGGGGATATTTTACAGTAGTGATAGTGCCATTGGGGGCTCATTCAGCGTTCCCTTCTCAGTATCTGTAACATGGCAGGTCCAACTGCCTGTGGATTTATTTGTGTGTTTTAATGAGTATCATCAGGGTAAGTGAAAAATACTTTGTAAGAGGTGGGTAACTTTAAGATTAAGATTTTAAAATTTACTAAGTGACCTACCTTAACATTAAAGAGCATCAAGAAACTGATGAAGTCTATGAGGCTGGTCAAAGAAAGCCCTGACATGTCTAGGGCTAACTACAAACTAGTCTGCCACCTTGAGACTGGAGACTTTCTAATGATCCCAGTGGCTCTTAGTCCCAATTGAGAAACCATATTGTGGTTCCTTTTTTTTTTTTTTTTTTTTTCTGAATTTGGAAACGGGGAGGCAGTCAGACAGACTCCCGTATGTGCCCGACTGGGATCCACCCGGCATGCCCACCCGGCATCCCGGCATGCCCACCAGGGCATGCTCTGCCCATCTGGGGTGTTGCTCTGTTGCAACCAGAGCCATTCTAGCACCCGAGGCAGAGACCATAGAGCCATCCTTAGCACCTGGGCCAACTTTGCTCCAATGGAGCCTTGGCTGCGGGAGGGGAAGAGAGAGACAGAGAGGAAGGAGAAGGGGAAGGATGGAGAAGCAGATGGGCGCTTCTCCTGTATGCCCTGGCCGGGAATCGAACCCGGGATTCCTGCACGCCAGGCCGATGCTCTACCACTGAGTAAACCGGCCAGGGCTTATTGTGGTTCTTTAAACATTAGGGTAGGTAGGATGAGCCTGGGAAGTAGAAGAAAGAGGACAGAAGAGGAGGGGATGGGGGCATGTTGTATACAATGGAAAGCAGAGCGATATGAAAGGAATACCATTTTCCCAGACAGTGTAGTATGGACCCTTGTCCAACCTTATTTTAATAGTCTGCATCTTCCCACACAATAAACACAAACACACACACCTCTTATATCTATTTCGTTCATGACCTACAACAGAGCAGAGGGTTGTAGTGACACCACCCTGGTATGTCATTCATTGCTGTTTGGGCGATGTACCTGGAAACATTCCTGTGAAAAATCACGTGGGAACTTGTCACAAATACACATCCTTGGGCTCCATCCACCCCAGACTTAGTGAACCAGAAACTCCCAGGGTGGGGCCAGCAATCTTTATTTTAAGCATTCTGATGCAGGTTAATGTTTGAGAAGTACTGAATTAAGTTTCTGAGAATTTTAAACATTATTAAACATAATGCCTAAAAAGCAGTTGCTCTTATATCATATTTTTTGTTTTAAATCTTTCTAGGCCCAGTTTAAACACACCTCGTCCTTCAACCCTCCTAGAGCCACATCATAAGTGTGGGGGTCATCTTAACGTACTGAAAGCATGTGTTACCACACTTGGGGGCCTTTTAAGGCACTGTCTTATATTACAGTTCTATTTGAACATGTTACCTCTCTGGCCAGAGAAATAAGGAAAATGACTTTGTCTTACTCTCTTTAAAAAAAAAAATGTATATGTCCAACTTGTAATGAATCAGATTTAAATAGTTGGTGAATGGTGACTATAGAGTAAGGATTCTGTCATATCAGAATGCTTAAAGTTTTGGTTAGCCTCTGTAGTGTAGTGTACATTGAGTCCCTTAGGCCAAGAGAACCAGCTGTCACACGAATGGAAAGAAAAATCAGGAAGTGAGTACCTGAGGGAAGCCAAGCACATATTTGTTTAAAATAGTCTGTATGTCGTCTAAAAAAAAGACGTCTTCTCATAAATAAGAGTGCAGTGGTTACCAGGGGGAGGGGAAGGGAGGGGACAAAGGAAGGTGGGGGAAGGAGAGGTGTATAAAGAGAAACAAATATAAGGTGACGAAGGATGATTTGACTTTGGGTGATGGGTATACCACATTATTGACTGTCCAAATGATGTTAAGATGTTTCCTCTAAATCTATGTACTCTAGTTGACCGATGTCACCCTGTTAAATTTAATTGTCTAAATAAAAATAAATTAATTAAAAAAATAAAATAAAATAGTCTGTATGGAATGCCTACTGGACACCAGGCCTCAGAGGCTACCCTGGAGGAAAAGACAATATGGCACATGCCCTTGAAAACAGACACCGTATCTTGAAAACTTACATCTCTCAAGTAGTCTTCTCAGTACCGCTCCACCTGTGCTACACCACACCAAGCTAAACCAGACCCTTGAGACACTATCTGCCACAGTACCCTGCTTTATTCTCTTAAGAATGTTTACCATTATCTCAAAAATCTCTTGTGTTTTTGGTTGTTGTTCTGCTGTTAGATCTGCCCCTCCCCCACTCCATCAGCATCCGCTTTGACGAAATACATTCACAGCTGTACCCCTAAATGCCTAAAAGAGACCTTTGTATATAACATACACACACTACGTGTTTTTGGATGGATGAATGACTTAAAGGATAAACAACATTGTGAGAAAGACATAACTTGCATCACAGGTGTTGGGCAGATAAAATATATTATGCTCACTTTGTTAAAGACGGCGCTGCCCACGAGGAGGCTATCGCCCAGGTGATATTAATGTGTGTCTCTGTGGGCAGGCAGAATCCTTGTAGCCTGGGGCTTGGTTTTGGGATTAAGCCTTTCCTACCCTTTTTTGATGTGGGGTGGTACAATCCAATCATGCCTCAGAGAAGTGACTTTGTATTAGAGACTTCCCTATTTTGTATATTGGATTAAGAGTTTGGATTTCTACACTATAAAATGGGGATGGAGCGGGAGCTTGTGCTCTTGGTTCCTGGGATGATTAGCATGAGAGAGCAGAGGGAGCAGAGCAGAGAGCAGAAAGAGGCCATGTGGCCAGGAGAAGCAGCCAAGATGGCGGAGTGTTGAGTGAGATGCCAGTTTGTGCAGAGTTTGTATCTGGGATAAGGAAGGAGATGGGGAACTGAGGAGAATAAGGCTGGTGAGCTAGAAACCTTTGATTCTAGGAAACTCAGATAAGTCAGTAGCTTTGTGAGCACTGAATGTGATTGGGTTTTGGAGCCCAGTGTGTGTTTTTACTTGCCCGCCGGGTGCAAGCTAGGATTAAAGACTATGGCCCACCAGTTTGTGGCTCCATTGTTTCTTTACCGACTGTCCGAATCCAATGCAAACCTGCATGGGCCGGGCTGCTGTGATAGTGGCCCTGGCCCTGGCCACTGGCTTTACAACAGGTAAAGAAATAAAGGTGCCGAGAATTTAAATGAAATGCTTAAATGATGAAAAGCCTAGAATTCGAGCTAAATTTTCCCATTCTAAAGCGTGTGTTTGTAGCTGCACTGGCTGTCCACTTGTGATTTTCCCCCTCTCGTGTCTCTCTCTTTTCTCAAGCGTACACAGAAACTTGAGCTGCAGTTTTCAGTACAGATTGCCTGCGCTTGAAAACTGTCAGCTCAAAATGGTAGACAGCTTTGCAATTAAGCATTTCTATGAATCAAAATGCCTCGGAATGCCACAGCTTGCATAGAACCAGCTCTCCCAATAGTTTTGGTATCTGCAGCCCCAGCTTGTGGAAGCTTCCTGGAACTGAATCAAAGAAGCAGAAAGATGGGATTAAGGAAGCAGTTAGGCAATACACTGCCAGTCCAGTGAGCTGACAGCAGGGGCCCTGGCCACGGGCTGCTTTTAAAGAGGCCTGTGCAGGTGATGGGGTGACCTTGCTGTTGATAATATTTCCTCCCTGCTTTCTAAATACGTTTCTTTTTATAATATTGAGAGAATGAGAAAACACATATAGAACTTTTTTCATTTAATTTTTTAAAAATTTTTTGACCAGAACTGCAAATAGCCACTGAATCTCATTCATTTTAGGTCTTTTATAGTATAGAGATTTAAATCTGATCTTTTCTTGTTAGCTTCAAAATACTGAGTATCAGATTATTCTAAGAACAAATTCATTTATTATAGGCTACTGAGGCTGTATAAAGATAATGATGACATGGAACCTAGATGTAAAATGAGGCAATGCTCTCTTCCTGGGGACTCTCACAGGACTTTGGAAAGGAAATGGGGCTCAGCAGGGAAAACATCCTGAATTTGAGTGCTAGTTCTGCCACCGTCAGAAAGTGTTTATCCTCAGTAAGCCATAGTGTTTTGTTTTGTTTTTTCTGTCAAATGGGATTCCTCGTGATTATATGGCAAGGATGTTTGAAAATTAAGTGAGATAATGATTGTGAAGGCCTTTTGGACAGTTCTTGGCACATGGTAGGTCCTGCATAAATGTGTGTTGGATTTATTATTTTAACACAGGACAGTATGTAATGAATGAGCTCCCAGTTGTAATGGATTAGTGGTCAATCGAAGCCTGGGAAAAGAGGCAGTGCTGCCCACAGTCCTGTGTCTAGGTCATGTAGGCCAAATTGTCTTGAGGTATTTAAGGGGGCCAACTATTAGTCCAATTGAAGGAGGGCCGTTGTGGCCATACTTTGGTTTGGTTTCACTCTTCTCGCTAATAGCATTATAGTTAGATTTGTCTAACCACTCACACCTACTAATCTTTTATAATTTCAATTGTCTATCACTAAATTCTCCTCTGTTTTCTAACAGTGAGCTTGCTCTGCAATCTCCGTGGTGGCAAAAAGAATGGAATAGATTATTAACATTGGCTCTGTGCTCAGAATATATTGTACTCCTATCACATGGGATTGGGAACCCTAACACCTGGTTTAAATTCTAGTTCTGGCACCTATCATCTAGTGTGATATGGATCTTACATTACTCTTCTAGAAAATAGAGCCAGTGATGCCTACCTCATAGGGTTATTAAGTGGGTCACATTAAATAAGACAATGTATATTCAACACCTCAAAAGTGAGAAATTAATAACTGTTAATGCTTTTACTTACCTCCTTCCGAAACCCTTGCCCAGCTGCGTGCCAGCCCTCTCCCTGCCCAGCATTTGCACGGAGGAGATTATGAGGTACGTCCTAAGCTTGCTGCAGCTGCAGCCCATAAAACAGAGCCCTCTGTGTGTGGGGAGAAAATTGTACTAAACTGGGCTTCCAGAATCATGCCACTTCTTTCAGGCAGGGCAATGTCTTTCATTAAATCATGTGAGTAGGTTAATCCAAAGGTCACCAATTCATCACCCTGTTTTGTACAAGAAAAATTTCTGCTGGTTTCAGCATCACAAATAATCCTTCCACTCTGAAATTTGGGGACTAATTGAGATGAAAGGTAATGCTTTTTAATATGGCACTTTTCTTTGCACCAAGGCTAGGTAAAATGAAAGGTGAAAGAGAGTAACTTTATAGTGGGCAAACCTAAGAAACACCACCTCAGCAAGGTGACCAAATTTACTGTAAAAAGTTGCACAAGCGATATTGATAGTCTGTACCCTAGAGATGATGTGATGCAAAGGCCACTGTCTTCAGGGGCCTCCCTCCCAGAACATGTAACTCCACTCTAATCATGAAAAGAACATCAAATAAGATCCAGTTGGAGGCCATGCTACAACATACCAGTCAGCACCTCTCAAAATGGTCAAGATAATCCAAAACAGGAAAATATTTGAGAATCAATCAATCCTGAGGAGTCTAAATAGACATAACTACTAAATACAATGTAATATCCTGGAGGGGACCCTAGGAAAGAAAAAGGAAGCTAGGCCACAACTAAGGAAATCTGAGTGTAGACATTACTCATCAATAGTTTATCAATATTGGTTCATTATTTGTGACAAATGAACCATGCTAAAAAAAAGATGTTAACCATAGAGAAATGGGGATGGAATATAGAGGGGCTCTCTGGACTATCTTCACAATAATTCCAAAACTATTCTGAAAAACAGTATTATTCTTACCCTTCAAAACTCAGGTTACTTCTTTAGAAAACCTTTTTATATAACCCCTTAATTAATATCGCCTCACTGTACCCCACCACCGTGGTTTGGATTTGCCTCTCCTGGCTGTTCCACATTACTTTGTCTTGTACTGCAGTTGTTTCACAGGACTAACTGTCCCTTAAGGACAGGGATTTATTCTTTTATTTCCATATTCTAGCGCATTTCACAGAGTTTAGTAGACAGGATAGATTAGTGCCTAGTATGTGATAGAATAAGTGCAAAAAAGTTGAACAAATTAATGTTAAAATATGATAGATGAGTTTTTTAATGAATGGACACCTGAAGGGCCAGTAGATGCTTTGAACCGCGGTTGTGCTGAAATGATGTAGGAGAGGACAGGGCTGGCAGTCCTGGCCGCAGCACAGTATTGGGGCATCACTGATACACAATTACTAACAAATGGCTCTTCTCTGAGTGGCAAGGCCTAGTCTAGGAAGCTATTTCATCTATTGATACTCCATATTAACTACCCATGGGTTTTATTCATTCATTCAGCAAATGTCTAATGACAAAAACAACCATAATAGCTAACATTTATTGAATGCTTACTATATAAGCATATATAGCCATATATTGTGCTATTTGCTATAGTGGACTAACTGATTTCATCTGAGCAACAACTTTGTGATATACATTAGTATTATCAGTACTATTTTACAGATGAGGACATTGAGGCAGACAGTTTAAGTAGCTTTGCCTGAAGTTACATATAGCGTCTACTATGTTCCATGCACTGGATATACAACTGGCAGAAAAGAAGAGGAGAACTGAGGAGAAGGAAGTAAGGAATAGAAACAATGCTACCCATAAGCACCTGGACTTTTACTTGAAAATTTGTATCATTTATGTCCTTTCTTTTGAAGTAACTGAAAAACCAAGCCTCCTATAGATTTTCTTCTCACTGTTTTCTTTTCCTTCTTCAGTAGAAATATTGTATTGGGTACTCAACAAATACCAAGTAACAACTATGCATCTGATACAGTGCTGGTTAGAGAAAACACATTGTATTTGAAAGAGTTCAAGCAAAAACTACATAAACTTGGGCTGGAATTGTGATCTGCAGTTAAATATGTATAGTTTTGATAAGTTGGCCAGTTTGCTTCACCTCTTCAGAGGCTGGAAGCTCTTTGAGAGTGCAAGTGCATTTCCCTTATATCCACTGGTGTATAGTCATCCATGAGAGAATAGAAATGATTTCTTGACACTATTGATAGTGCCAGTCTTGGTACTTGTATCTGGTAGTAAAAATATCTATGTCCTTTTTTTTCTTACCAGCATTTTAAAATACTCTCATTTTAAAACCTCATCAGAAAGTTTATCTGTAGATGACTATTATCCAGTTTCATTACCCTGTAAGAAACCGAGTGGAAGAAATACTTACTTTAGGGTATGTTCACGACTTATTCTATCTTTCTATTCTTCTAAAAGTAGAACTTCAGATTATATACCAAATTTCAGGAGCCAATACATTCCTCATTGGCTTTGCCTCTCCAAAGATGCCTGTTTCCTGAATTATGCCCAGATGAATGGAAACAAGCACATAATAATGGCTTTATATTATACCATCGCATTCACCATAAGAAAATCACTAAACTTCTCTACATTCTAGTTTTATCCTCTTTAAAATTGGAGGTGATAATATAAATATTTTATTATATACATATGGTATATTTATATATAAAACATAGAAAATAATGGTGACTTATAGAGAATTGTGTGTGTGTGTGTGTGTGTGTGTGTAAACTTCCATGCAGCTCAGTGCTAAAATAATTTTTCCTTAGATGATGAATCTTTTAATTCTCTTTCCTTCCAACTGGATTCTGATTGTTTCATTTTAGCAATTTTCTCCTTCTAGTATAAACACATTAGATTACTATTAGAAAGGAGAAAGACCTCAGGTGTAAAGATATCATGCCTTCTATTTCAAGAGAAAAAAAACAAAAGCAATGAGGATAATGACATGTTCCTTAAATCACATTCTTAGCTAATGGTAGACTCAAGGTGAGAATAGCCAAGTACTGCCTGGTATTTTTCCAAATGGGTCTATGTTGTCACTCAAAGTTTTTTTTTTTAATTTTTTTATTGTGTTTACATAGATTCTAGTGTCCCCCCAAATTTATCCTCCCCTCCCCCATGTTTCCCAGTATATCCCCCCCCTGTCCTGCTCCCATTATGCCCTCCCCCTTTCCCTCCAGGATTTGTGTTTCTGCTCTCATCCCATTCTATCAGCCTGTCATCCCCTTTCCCTCTGTCCACTTTCCTTCTGGATCCTTTGATCCTGCCTCTGTTTATATTCCACTCCTCAGTTTATATTGTTCATCAGATTCCTCAGGTGAGTGAGGTCATATGATATTTTTCTTTCTCTGCCTGGCTTATTTCACTTAACATAATAGTTTCAAGGTCCATCCATGTTGTCACAAAAATAATATTTCCTTCTTTTTCATGACCCCATAGTATTCCATTGTGTATGTGTACCACTGCTTTTTAATCCACTTGTCCACTGACGGACACTTGGGCTGTTTCCAGATCTTGGCTATTGTAAACAATGCTGCCATATACATGGCGGAGCATTTCTCCTTTTGAATCGTTGATGTGGTGTTCTTGGGATATATTCCCAAAAGTGGGATGGCTGGGTCAAAAGGCAGTTTCATTTTAATTTATTGAGGAATCTCCATACTGTTTTCCACAGTGGCTGCAGAAGTCTGCATTCCCACCAGCAATGCAGGAGGGTTCCCTTTTCTCCACATCCTCGCCAGCACTTATTCTGTGTTGGTTTGTTGATGAGCACCATTCTGACTGGTGTGAGGTGATATCTCATTGTGGTTTTAATTTGCATTTCTCTAATGATTAGTGATGTTGAGCAATTTTTCATATGCCTACTGGCTATCTGTATGTCCTCTTTGAAGAAGTGTCTATTCATTTCTTTTGCCCATTTTTTGATTGGACTGTTTATCTTCCTGGTGTTGAGTTTTACAAGTTCTTTATAAATTTTCGTTATTAACCACTTATCAGATGTATTGTCAAATATGTTCTCCCATTGTGTGGTTTGCCTTTTTAATTTGTTCATATTGTCTTTAGCTGTGCAAAAGCTTTTTAGTTTGATATAGTCCCATTTGTTTATCCTGTCCTTTATTTCCCTTGCATGTGGAGATACATCAGCAAATATATTGCTGTGAGAGATGATGGAGAGCTTATTGCCTATGTTTTTCTCTAGGATGCTTATAGTTTCATGACTTACATTTAAGTCTTTTATCCATTTTTAATTTCTTTTTGTAAATGGTGTAAGTTGGTGGTCTAGTTTCCTTTTTTTGCAGGTTGCTATCCAATTTTCCCAACACCATTTGTTAAAGAGACTGTCTTTACTTCATTGTATGCTATTACCACCCTTGTCATATATTAATTGTTCTTAAAGGTGTGGGTTTATTTCTGGGTTCTCTGTTCTGTTCCATTGAACTATATGCCTGTTCTTATGCCAGTACCAGGCTGTTTTGAGTACAGTGGCCTTGTAGTATAACTTGATGTCTGGAAGTGTGATACCACCTACTTTATTCTTCTTTTTCAAGATTGCTGAGGCTATTCGAGTTCTTTTTTGGTTCCATATGAATTTTTAAATATTTGTTCTATATCTTTGAAGTATATCCTTGGTATTTTCATAGGAATTGCATTGAATTTATAAATTGCTTTGGGTAATATGAACATTTAATAATATTTATTCTTCCTAGCCATGAACATGGTATATGTTTCCACTTGTTGGTATCTTCCTTGATTTCTTTTATTAATGTTCTTTAATTTTCTGAGTTCGAGTCTTTAACCTCCTTGGTTAAATTTACTCCTAGGTATTTTTTATTGTTGTTGCAATAGTGAAGGGGATTGTTTTCTTAATTTCTCTTTCAGACAGATCATTGTTGTATAAAAATGCCTCTGATTTCTGAGTATTAATTTTATATCCTGACACCTTGCTGAATTCCTTTATCAGGTCCAATAGTTTTTTGACTGTGACTTTAGGGTTTTCTATGTACAGTATCATATCATCACCAAATGATGATAGTTTTACTTCTTCTTTTCCAATTTGGATGCCTTTTATTTCTTCTTCTTGTCTGATTGCTGTGGCTAGGACTTCCAGAACTATATTGAATTTGAGCAGTGAAAGGGAGAACCCCTGCCTTGTTCCTGATCTTAAGGGGATTGCTTTTAACTTTTGCCCAATGAGTATGATGTTGGCTGTGGACCTGTCATAGATGGCCTTTATCATGTTGAGGTATGTTCCCTGTATTTCCACTTTGCTGAGAGTTTTGATCATAAATGGGTGCTAGATTTTATCAAATGCTTTTGCTGCATCTATTGATATTATCATGTGGTTTTTGTCCTTCATTTTGTTTATGTGATGAATCACATTGATTGATTTGTGAATATTGTACCAACCTTGCCTCCCCAGAATAAATCCCACTTGATCATGATGTATGATTTTTTTATATATATATTGCTGGATCCAGTTTGCTAATACAATATTTTGTTGAGAATTTTAGCATCTAAATTCATCGGAGATATTGACCTATAATTTTCTTTCTTTGTGTTGTCTTTGCTTGGCTTTGGAATCAGAATTATGCATGCCTCGTAAAAGGAGCTTGGAAGTTTTCTCTCCTCTTGAATTTTTTGAAATAGCTTAAGAAGGATAGAAGTTAGTTCTTTTTTGAATGTTGGTAGACTTCGCCTGTGAAGCCATTTGGCCCAGGGCTTTTGTTTGTTGGGAGTTTCTTGATCTGTTTTGATCTCATTTGTTGTAATCAGTATATTTAGGTTTTTTGATTCTTCCAGATTGATTTTTGAAAGATTATATTTTTAAAGGAATTTGTTTATTTCATCTAGGTTGTCTAATTTTTTGGCATACAGTTCTTCATAGTATTTTCTTATAATACTTTGTATTTCTGCTGTGTCTGTTGTTATTTCTCCACCCTCATTTCTAATTTTATTTATTTGAGTCCTTTCTCTTTTTTTCTTGGTGAGTCTGGCTAAGGGTTCATTGACCTTGTTTACTTTTTCAAAGCTCTTGGTTTCATTGATTATCTGTTATTTTTTTAGTCTCTATGTCATTTATTTCTGTCCTGATCTTTATTATTTCCTTCCTTCTACTTCCTCTAGGCTTTACTTGCTGTTCTTTTTCTAGTTCTTTTAGTTGCAGGATTAAGTTGTTTATTTGAGCTTTTTCTAGCTTCTTCAGGTATGCCTGTAATGCTATGATCTTCCCTTTTAGGACTACTTTTGCTGTGTCCCACAGATTTTGAGTTGTTGAATGCTCATTTTCATTTGTTTTAAGGAAATTTTTTATTTCTTCCTTGATCTCACTGTTGACCCATTTGTTGTTTAATAACATGCTGTTTAGTTTCCAAGTGTTTGGGTATTTTTTAGTTTTTCTATTGTAGTTGATTTCTAGTTTCATGCCACTGTGGTCAAAGAAGATGCTTGATATAATTTCAATCTTCTTAAATTTGTTGAGACTCATTTTGTGCCCTAATATGTGGTCTATCCTAGAGAATGTTCCATGTGAACTTGAAAAGAATGTATATTCTGCTGCTTTAAGGAGAAAGGTTCTGAAGATTCTATTATACTCAGTTAACCCAGTGTGTCCCCTAATTCTGCTGTTTCTTTGTTAATTTTCTTTCTTGATGATCTATCCATTGGTGTTAGTGAGGTATTGAAATCCCCTACTATTATAGTATTGCTGTTGATTTCTCCCTTTATATTCATCAATATCTGCTTTATATATTTAGGTGCTCCTATATTAGGTGCATAGATATTTATGATGGTTATCTCTTTCTGTTGGATTGCTCCGTTTATCATTATGTAGTGACCTTCTTTGTCTTTTACTATAGTCTTTGTTTTAAAGTCTAATTTGTCAGATACAAGTATTGCTACCCCAGCTTTTTTTTCATTTCCATTTGTATGAAATATTTTTTTTCATTTTTTTACTTTTAGTTGATGTGTATTTTTTGTTTTGAGGTAGGTCTCCTGTAGACAGCATATGTATGGGTCCTGTTTTCTTATCCATTCAGCTACCCTATGTCTTTTGATTGGAACATTTAATCCATTTACATTTAAGGTTATTATTGATATGTAGTTGTTTATTGCCATTTTTTTCTTTAAATCTATATCCTCTCTCTCTCTCTCTCTCTCTCTCTCTCTATATATATATATATATATATATATATATATATATATATATATATATATATATATATATTCTTTATTGAGGTGTTCATTAAGTCTATCCATTGTAGCTTTGAGATCCTTAAGCATCCTAACAACCATTATTTTATACTCTGCATCTGGTAATTTGATTAGTTCCGATTTGTCCAGAACTTTTTCTAAGGACTTATCTTGTTGAAGCATATGACTTACGCTTCTCTGCCTGCCCATTATTCTCTATATGACTTATAGGTTTTTTCCAGTTGTGATCTCCTTACCTAGTAGAGCCACTTTGAAGTCTTGATTTGTTTGTTTTCTTCTCAGTTTTCTTAACTGGGTGGTAATCTTGTTTACTGATCTCACCAGGGGGCTTATTTGAAACTGTATTCAGGAATGTAGTGGGTGTAACCTGAGACTCTGAAGGCCTAATCTGCCAGCTTCTCTCAGAGGGCAGGATGCTTTCTTTACTTCAGTAGAGGGAGGTGTATCTCAGATCTCCATGGAGACCTGAGTTACTACCCCTCCTCCCCACTTCCTGTTTTCAGCTTTGTCTTGTTGCACTGATTGGAGCTGGAGAGCTTTCTGGAGGTAGGTCACCTGGAACTACTTTAGGCTTGTGCTGTGTGGAGGGATCAACCCCTCCCCCAGCTATGGCCACCTCCACACTGGATAAGTCAGCTTCTCAGGTCATTCCATGCATTCCTCTGCCCCTGACCACCTCTCTCTCTCCCCCTTTCCTTTTGGAAGACAAGCCAGCCCTCTCAGCACACCTCATTCCCATGTACCCAGGCAAGTGGCTGTGAGCAATATTTTTTGCTCTTCTCCTTGTAATGAGAGCCCTTCTGGGTCTCAGCCTCACCCCCACACTCTTGGGGAGCTTCCCCCATGCCCCGCACTCCCTACCAGGCTTGGTGTGTCTTCTTTTTTGCTCCTTGGGTTTTGAGACCTGTTCTTGTAGTCCAACATTGGTTTTTCATGCTGATTGTTTCTAAATTAATTTGTAATCCAGTTTAGTGGTGTGAGCTGGGAGTCTGTGAGTCTGCCTATTCCATTACCATCTTGCTATCCAAATGTTTGTTTTAACTGCTGTCTTGACAAAAACCTTTGTCACTCAAAGTTTTAATGAGAGCTTACAAAGCTCTTTTCAATCAAGCAAGTTATTTTATTCATTCGGGAAGCTTTTCTAATGAAAAGTTAAGTGAATACTCTCCAAAGTACTTAACTTATGTGCTGGGAAATGGCAGTTAATGCTGTTTGTGTCTGTATGCTGCTTAATAGCTTTGGACAAAAATAAGAACAGATAATTGCCTGGTGAAGAATAGTCTTTGAGATATCCACATGAGGGCAGACTCATATTCAGAAAAATTTCTGTTTGCCCATCAGTAACTACTTCTATATATTACCTAAGGAATACACCTTCCAAATACTGCCAACAGACACACATTGATTTTTTTTTCAGTCATGAGCAGCAAGTGGGAGGTAGAAGCACAATAAAATAAACAGGTAATGCAATCCCTTGGTGCTGACACCAAAGTAATATTATGAGCTACCTCCCAGCGGAGAAAAACAAAGAGACTGAGGGATCTATCTATAAATGTCTAATTGTGTGATCTGATCTCACTGACTTCTGTATGATAATGATGTTTACAAAATTATGTAAGGTAGCAATCTTATGATATAGATTCATGCAGTGATTTTGAACCTGTTACATCTCACAGAGCACATAAACTAATTACTTAAATTCTTCAGCACACCAAAAAATACATTTTTTTGCTGATCTAACCAAGAAATTGGTATAATTTTGATTCATTCACATTGGATAGCTATTGTTGAGTTGGCTGTTGTCATTTTTTAATTTGACAGTCTAAGGAAAAAGAATTCAGTGCCCCTGACTAAAGAGTAAGGTATTGCATGTTTTAAAAATTCTTTTGGCACACTGGTTGAAAAGTGCTGGATTAATGAAATTTTAGAATTGTGTTTATTTCACCAATAAAGGATTTGAGATTTAGACAAGCAAAGTGACCAATCCAAGTTCAAGTAAATATTGTCATGTGATATTATTTAAACCCAAATCTTTTGACACCTAGTTCTGTGCTCTTTCAATGGAACCTTGTTATATTGTGTTTCAGGAGATTCCATTGACTGACATAAACTGCAAGCTAAATTCTTAATACAGTGCTAGCTATCCTATGAACCAGCCCGTAGGCCAAGGCAGGAACATAGGTGAGGAAAGCCTAAGTAATTTCTGCTAAGATAGCTATTAACAAATATAAACAAATAATGCATGTGTATATTACTTCCAACATTTGTATTTTATCACATTTACAAAACTTTCACATCAGGTGAGCTAACATGCCATTCCAAATACTGATCTAATCTGAACTGAAAAGAGAAGTAAAACTGCATGTATTGACTTGGTCCACAGGGACTTAGACTCAGTGAAATATGGAGAATGGATCACATTAAATTTGTAATGATGTAGCTAATGAATAAAGAGTTTTCTCATAATATCTTTGGGTAATCATCTGCAAGCATATGTTTTTTTTTCAGAACTTCATGGGATGTTGATTTTATGCAAACTAGAAATCCTCCACCATCTGTAACAGCCAACAAGTTCTCAGTGCTTTGGTTAATAATAGATAGAGTACACAGTGAGTTTATAAACTTTTTCAAACAGTATAGAATGATTTTTTATTGTTATTCTGGAGTATTGCTTTATTGCTCTTTGTTTGGGTTGGCTGTGATGCTGACTTTAAAATTTTAATGTTCAGTTTCTGTAGGGTCTTCCAATTTTGATCAATTTCGTGCTTTCTTTGAGTGCTTGCCTCCTTGTATGCATTTTTTCCTTTTTCATTGTAAGGTCTAGTTTGTCTAAAGCTTTTATGCAGCAGTATCTTTAGCTTCTTTTAGATTTGGCCCTAGAAACAGAATTATTGATGGACTCAAGGTAAAGTTATAAGGTAATTATATTTTCCTACTTGCTATGGATTATACCAAAAGGGCCTCTATTTGCAACAAGCAAGATAACCAAATTAAGTCTCGCAGCATGCTAGGTTTAAATTGTCCAGACTCTGCTCATGGTAATTTGATGCCAGACTCATTGGATTGGATCTGAATGCTCTGACCTAAGGAATATGAACCTACATGTTAAATGTCTACTCCACCTATTGATATGCACTTGTTAGATCATTCACATGTATATTTTGCCTTCTTTTACCCAAATTGCCATTTCAACAAGTCTATTCTTAGTCTGCTGTTCACTTTATTTAAAATTTCTTCTCCTTTGATATAGATTTTCTACTTAACTTTTTTACACTTGTGATAACAATCTTCCTTCCTTTTTTTCTTCCTATCTTTTTGAATCAGTATTAAAAGTACATTTATTAACCTATGCATTATTGCTATCAGATAAGGAACATGGAAGACAAAATAAACATATTGATTAAACAAACTAACTTTGGAACCAAAGTTATTTGGGGTCTAG
This sequence comes from Saccopteryx leptura, assembly GCF_036850995.1. Classification (NCBI taxonomy): domain Eukaryota; kingdom Metazoa; phylum Chordata; class Mammalia; order Chiroptera; family Emballonuridae; genus Saccopteryx; species Saccopteryx leptura. Next base: position 74,605,503 of record NC_089503.1, on the reverse strand, counting down.
TCTAGATTTGGTTCCTTACTAATTATAGGAGAAAGGGCAAGGTATTTTAGCTCCTTAAATTTAAGTTTTCTGATTTATAAAAACATCTATGAAATATGTTGGTATTATGTAGATAGTAATAAGATTGATAGCATTGAAGTGACAATGTCATGAATGTTATGTAAAATACTGTAAGCAATATATTTAGCAGACTTGTCCGTAGTAAAAACTCAGTGGTCTAGATGCTGTTACTGGTATTTCTGCTTTGGTGATAGTGTTGGTTGTGGTGGTGGTGGTAGTGGCAAAGATAGATCATTGTGCTCTTTCATGTGTATCATACCTAGTTCCCTGTGAAAGTGCATTGCAAAGTTCAGCTTATCGGTGTTGGGATGCCACCATGACTGAAAGAAAGGGTAACTTTGTATTAAGTTCTGGTTTTTAGTAATCAATTATGATTAATTTTTACTGTATGCAAGCTGAAGCATTCATTCCTCAGCAGCTCCTGCCAATGTCTCTGCAATCCAGAAATAAGCAACTACATATCACCAAACTGTCATATCTCATATAAGTTATTTCTATAAAATCTACTACTATGTTAGCCTGAAGATCTTGATAAATGTATCAAATTTTTCTATTCAGTGAGAGGAGGAGAGGCAGAGAGACAGACTCCTACATGTGCCCTGACTAGGATCCATATGGCAAGTGTACTGTGGGGCAATATTCTGCCCATCTGGGATGTTATTCCATTGCTCAGCAACTGATCTCTTCTTAGCACCTGAGTCAGAGGTCATGGAGCCATCCTCAGTGCCTTGCCCCAACTCGCTCCAATTGAGCCATGACTGCAGGAGGGGAAGAAAAAGAGAGAGAGAAGCAAGAAAAGGAGAAGTGGAGAAGCAGATGGGCACTTCTCCTATGTGCCCTGACCAGGAATCAAACCCAGGAAATCCACATCCACATGCTGGGCCGACACTCTACCATTGTGTTGTTTTTTGTTGCAACACCTTAGTTGTTCATCGATTGCTTTCTTATATGTGCCTTGACCGTAGGGTAACCCCTTGCTCGAGCCAGCGACCTTGGGTCCAAGCTGGTGAGCTTTGCTCAAACCAGATGAGCCCACGCTGAAGCTGGAGACCTCGGGGTCTTGAACCTGGGTCCTCCACATCCCAGTCCGATGCTCTATCCACTGTTCCACTGCCTGGTCAGGCTCTATTTCTTAATTGTTTATTTTTTCATCCCTCTATTTTCATAAAACAACATCCAAATTAAACATTGCACAATAAGGTCAAAATAAAAAACCTAACTATAAATTACTGAAAGTAAAGCAAATGAAGAATTACAGTGCTTTTAAAGGGAAAAAGAAGACTAATGCATTAGGAAAATTAAGCAGATGCACTGTGAATATTAATTACAGTTCAGTAAAGTTTTTTTTATTGAAGTTAGCAAGTTCTAAATCATCTAGTTTTCTCAGAGATTGTCCATAGTTAGCTTTGCACCATAATTTATAGAGCAGAAAATATTGTTTCTGTCTAGAAATTGGACCAGGTAAAGTTAAACACAGATTTCCTTATTAGTCTCTTGAAAAGCAAAGGACAGACAGACCTAGAGTCCACTGGGATGCTTAACACCACTAAGGCTTCTTCTCACTCTCTCCTATGAATGGGTCATCCTCTGCAAATGCCAGCTTTAATTTTGTAAACTCATGGTGTGGTATATTGCATGTAACCCTATGGTATGGGAAAGATATTGAAATAAATTGGATACCCTTGTTCTAATAGCTGTTCTTCTACTCTCTAGCTGTGCGGTCCCCATAGCCACATCCACTCTCTGGGCTTTTAATTTTTCCTTTGTAAAAAGTTTTTTGTTTATGGAAGTCCCAGGTTCGATTCCCGGCCAGGGCACACAGGAGTAGTGCCCATCTGCTTCTCCACCCCTCCCCTTCTCCCTTCTCTCTATCGCTCTCTTCCCCTCCCACAGCCAAGGCTCCATTGGAGCAAAGTTGGCCTGGCTGCTGAGGATGGCCCCATGGCCTCCACCCGAGGTGCTAGAATGGCTCCAGTTGCAACAGAGCAATGCCCCAGTGGACAGAGCATTGCCCCCTAGTGGGCTCGCCGGGTGGATCCCAGTCAGACGCATGTGGGAGTCTTGTCTCTGCCTCCCTGCTTCTCACTTCAGAAAAATACTAAATAAATAAGTAAGTAAGTAAGTAAATAAATAAATAAATAAACGAGTTTATTTTTTTAAAAAGTTTTTTGTTTTTTACCACTGGTTCTTAAACATTTTTAGTCATAATCTCCTTTGAGAACACCCTGAAATCTATGAGGTTTTTTTTTTAGACATATGGAAATTTTACTAAATAAATCTATGTACAGTTTCAATAGTGATATGCCACCCTGAAACTCTTACAACTGTGCGGACCTTAAGCTAAAAACCTTTACTCTAGGTGATTGCTGTTGTAATAACTTCATAGTTCTGTGATCCTTAGCCATTAAAACTTTTTCTGTCAAATAGCTTATGCCTTAAAGTGGAAAAATATATGTGGAAGGCTCTGGAAAAGAATTCTGAGACTTGGATATATCCATTTTGAACTTCCTCTAGCTTTAGATTTACTGGGAGATTTTTGGTAAGTTACACATTTTCTCTGAGCTATTCTTAGAGAGTAATAGTGAAAAAAAAATCATGGATTTCACAATCATATAGTTATCAGCCAAAATTTTGGGTATATTATATACTCACTCTGCAACCTTTAGGGAATGTACTCTGTAAGAATGCATTCATTTGTACATAATCTGTCTAATAGTTTGTGGTCTTGAGGTTTAAAAAATTCACATTTAAAAACTATTTTCCCAGTATTTACCTCAATCCCTTGCAACTGGTTCCTTCTTGAGTCTAAGAAGGCACTTGCAGCAGTGACCCCTGCATCCACTCTTCCTTCTTTCCCTGTGCATCCTTCATCCCAGTCTTCTCTCAGCTCATTTCATGTCATCCTTACGTCATCAGTTTCTGTTGGAAAGAAGGCGTAGTCTCTGATATGGTGTGCTTGCAGTACCTCTGATATTTTAGATCAGAGTAATAATACATGTCAAAGCCACATGAAGACATTTGTATGTCCTAGGCACCCTTACATGTAGAACTACTCTTCCCAAAATAACAATCATATTAAAATACATTCACATTTCATATATTGTATGTGTGTGTGTATGTGTGTGTGTGTGTGTGTGTGTGTGTGTGTGTGTGTGTGTGTGTGTGAGAAATGGAGAGAAAGTCAGAGAGAGGGACTGACAGGAACAGACAGACAGGAGAGAATAGAGATGAGAAACATCAATTCTTTGTTGCAGCACCTTAGTTATTTACTGTTTGCTTTCTCATATGTGCCTTGACCAGGGAGCTACAGCAGAGCAAGTGACCCCTTGCTCAAGCTGCAACCTTTGGGCTCAAGCCAGCAACCATGTGGTCATGTCTGTGATTCCACGTTCAAGCCAGATGAGCCTGTGCTCAAGTTGGCGACCTCAGGGTTTCAAACCTGGGTCCTCTGTACCCCATTCCATTGCTCTTATCCATTGCAACACCGCCTGGTCAGGCTCACATTCCAAATTTTTAAAAAGTTTTCTATTGCTAAAAAAGTGAAAGTATTTTATATTTTATAATTTTGAGCTTTGAGTTATAAAATTTTATTTTTTTCTGTTGCCTTAATATGTTGTACATATGAGTGTATACATATATGTTATATATGTATATATAAAGAGAGAGATTTTAACTAATTACTTGATGCATGTTTCAATTTACAAGTATTTTATTAGGATTATAAATTTTATGTTTTTATTTTGTGCTTAGAGACAATAATTGTTTCTTTAGCTCTTAACCAGGTTTTTGTAGTCTCTACCATTTTATATGTGTTTTATTGTTTTACTTAACAGATACAAAGGCTATTTTTTTCAGCTATATTCAGACATGATTGACAATTAAAATTATAAGAGCTTTAAAGTATACATCCTGATGATTTGATATACATATACATTGTGAAAGGATTCCTTTCATCTAGTTAATTAACATATCCATCATCTAATATACAATGGCTATGGTTTGAGTCCTAATTTTGTCACTTATTAGTTAAACAATCTTGGGTAAATTCTTTCATTTCTCTATGCTTTAATTTTCTCAATGAACTGCTGTTTGTCATTCACCAGATTTAGGTTAATTTGTGATTAAAATGAAGCTGAATATAATGACATAAATCTTAACTTTTTAAATTTATTTAAAAATTAAAATTAGTTTATTTAACTTGAAAAATCTAATACCACAGAAGGAAAAGAGTTAAGAATTAAGCCTATAGGCCCTGGCCGGTTGGCTCAGTGGTAGAGTGTCGGCCTGGTGTGCAGAAGTTCTGGGTTCGATTCCCGGCCAGGGCACACAGGAGAAGCGCCCATCTGCTTCTCCACCCCTCCCCCTCTCCTTCCTCTCTGTCTCTCCCCCTCCCACAGCGAGGCTCCATTGGAGCAAAGATGGCCCGGGCGCTGGGGATGGCTCCTTGGCCTCTGCCCCAGGTGCTAGAGTGGCTCTGGTGGCTCTGGTCGCAACAGAGCGACGCCCTGGAGGGACAGAGCATCGCCCCCTGGTGGGCAGAGCATCGCCCCCTGGTGGGCGTGCTGGGTCGATCCCAGTTGGGCGCATGCGGGAGTCTGTCTGACTGTCTCTCCCCGTTTCCAGCTTCAGAAAAATACAAAAAAAAAAAAAAAAAAAAGAATTAAGCCTATAATTATTTGATTTAAAATTTAGTGCCATTCCATATGTGTATGCTAACATGTCAATTTACCTTTGTTTGTACAAATTAATTGTATACACTTTATTTATTACTTAGAAACACTGGAATTATTGCTTAATAGTTTAGTTTATATATCTTTTTAAATTGATGGTGGGGGCGGCATAGGAGGAAGAGCTGCACAGGCAGAATAGTGATAGTATCTGTTACATGGTATTTAAAATGATAGGACTAAAGGCAGAGAACAGAGGAATTCTTTGTCAGTTACTTTTTAAAAATTATGCCAAATGCACTTAATTAGAAAACAAACTCTAAAGAAATACCAGAGGCAAATGACAGTGCAGGCATTTTAGAAGAACTTCTGTACATTTATTATTCCCTCTATCCTTTAAACAAGCTCTCTTTTTTTATTGCTTTAAAGAAACGATTACTTATGTGTGACTAGTTGAAAATCATAACTTATTGTAAAATGTGAAAAACCAATTCTTTTCTTGAGTTTGTATCAGAAATAATGAGATATCTTTTAAACTTAAACCCGGGAATGCAAGGAAGTATAGACCAAACTATGTTTAAATTTTTATTAAATTTATTAGGGTGATATTGATTAATGAAATTATATAGGTTTCAAGTGCACGATTTTATAATGCATCACCTGCATATTGCATTGTGTGTTCAACCACTCAAAGTCCAGTCTTCCACTGTCACCATGTACTTGACCCACTTTCCCCTTTACTACCTTCCACTGCTCCCACATCCCTCGGTAACAACCACACCACAGTCTGTGTCTGTTTCTGTGAGTTCTTACTTACTTGTCTTGTTTGTTCATTTGTTGCTTTCAGATTATATATCTGAAATAATAATCTTAAATATATATGTAATCTTAAATATATCTTAACTATATATCATATATATATTTATATCATATATATAAGTGAAATCATATGGTACTTGGCTTAAAAAAAGTCAAACAATATTCCCAACGTCAGAAGTTACAATAAAATTTTATACTGTGTAAAATTAGAGAATTTAAATTTGAGGTAAAAAAATAACAACAAAACTCTTATGTTCCTTGATTTCAATTACAACAGAAAAGATTATCAATGAGTGAATTATCAATTATCTATTCTAGCCATAGTTTACAGTGTAAACTACTATCAAAGTGACTTTTTTACAATCTTGACAAAAATAAAATGAAAATAATATTTAGATGAGTAAATAGTTTTGAGTAAAACAATTTTACAGCAAAACAGTCCTTGCTTATTGTAATACTATTTTTCACAGATATTTTTTCTTTTTTTTTTTTGAGAGAGAGATTGAGACAGACAGACAGACAGATAGGAAAGGAGAGAGATAAGAAGATCAACTCATATTTGCAGCACTTTAATTATTCATTGATTGCTTCTCATACATGTTCTTGACCAGGGTGCTCAAGCCAAGCCAGTGACCCATAGCTCAAGCCAGCAACATTGAGCTTCAATCCAGTGACTTTTGGGCTCAAACCAGTGACCATGGGATCATATCTATGGGGTTTCAAACTAAGAACCTCAGCATCTCAGGTTGACATTCTATCCACAGTGCTACTTTCAGTCAAGCCTGCTTTTCTCAATTTGCAATTACAGATGCAGATGTTTTAATATTGTGAGTGATAATATAAATAAATAAAAGGTTGCCACTTGACCTACCCAAGTGCAGCTATTTAATAATGCAGCAGAGGACCCAGGAAGATTAGAAAATCAGAGATTCTCAGGACCCACAACCTAGTCCAGCACCTTCTTTTCACACCTTGATTACATAACAGCCTTCAAACCAGCCTCCTTCTCTTCACTTTGTCCTTCCCACTAGTTTTACACTCTAAGACAAGAAGCTTCTTAAACATTGAGCTGCTCATGAGTTTCTTCTGCTTAACCCTTTACTGATTTCTCCTGTACACCTGTGTAAAACCTATCTCACCTAGCAAGGCAAACAAGACCCTGCATTATCCATTTCCCTTCTACTTCTCCAAGAACTATTTTTTCTTCCTCAGTGACTTGCATCTGTGCTCTAGTTATAAAACCCTAACTGTGAAATAACAGCAACAACAGTAACATAACCCACTCCCATTGATTGATTAACAACAATATCATTAATCACTGGACTTGAGGTTTCCATTTATTCACCCACTCAAGAAATACTTACTGAGCCCTGGCTGGGTAGCTTGAGAGCATCATCCCATAGTACAGAGGTTACTGGTTTATCCCTGGTCAGGGCGCACACAGGAGCTGATGTTCCTCTCTCTCTCTCTCTCCCTTCTTCCCTCACTAAAATTAATGAAATAAAAAGGAAGGAAGGAAGAAAGGAAGAGAGGGAGGGAGGGAGGATGGATGGAAGGAAGGAAGGAAGGAAGGAAGGAAGGAAGGAAGGAAGGAAGGAAGGAAGGAAGGAAGGAAGGAGAGAGAGAAAGAAAGAAAGAAAAGAAATATTTCCTAAATGTCTACCATATACTTGACATTATACTTACCAGAGAGCTTCACTGCCAAGCAAAAAACACTAGTTACACAGGTCAACCAACAGTAAATGTATTCCCTACCCTCCTGGAGTTGCAGTCTTGGTGTACCCTCTGCCTAAGACTGCCACTTCAGGAGGGCAGGGAATGTATTCGCATTCATGCAAGCAAATGCAGAATATCATTTGTTATTGTTAGGTCCTAAAAAATAAAGGGAGCAAGTCCTCGGGGATTCTGTAATGAGGGCATGTGACTTAATCAGGAAGGATGGGGAAAGTACATTTGACCCAAGAATTGAAGAATGACGAATTATAAAGACAAAGTGGGGGACAGAGGACTGCTAGGCAGAGGTAATTTGCAAAATACAATGAGTAAAAGGAGGTGTGTACTGAAAGCATGACTTTATCTAGTGTTTATTTGGAAAAGGTCCCTCAGCCTGCTGGTGGAGCACAGGCTAGAGGCAGGATCCAATTGAATGTCGGGAGGAGTGAGAGGTAGGAGTCTTAGAGAGACGGTATCAGTTTATGCTTATGCTAGCTTGGAAATGGTGAGTGTTTCTGAAAGAAAATGGCTTATTTCATTTAAGCCTCACAACATTCTGTGAGGCAGACCATGGAAAGCCCACTTTAGACATCAGTAAATTGAGGCTTAGAAGAGTTATATGCATTCACTTAGCCCCTTAGAAATACGTGGCAGAGTCAGGCCACAGAAACCAGGTCTCTGAGTTCTCATATTCTCTCTTTTTTTAAATTTATTTTATTTTTTTATTTATTCAGTTTAGAGAGGAGAGGGAGAGACAAGAGAGAGAGAGAGAGAGAGAGAGAGAGGAGAGAGGGAGAGAGAGAAGGGGGGAGGAGCTGGAAGCATCAACTCCCATATGTGGCTTGACCAGGCAAGCCCAGGGTTTCGAACCGGCGACCTCAGCATTTCCAGGTCGACGCTTTATCCACTGCGCCACCACAGGTCAGCCTCATATTCTCTTTTAACCATGCTGATCTCTGTTTATATTCTGGCATGTTGTGCTTCTCACGTTGCTGTAACTTTTATTTACTGTTTCTTTAATTTACAGTGCCCTTCCGTGAGCAAATCTCTGGAATCTTTCTCCAACCACTGCCGCTTCCTGCTCCCCATCTCCACTAACGTCTGCCCCCCATGATTCCACAGCACGCTGCGCTCCCCTGCTGCTTCCTTATTTTCTCCTCTACTAGATTATGAGTTTCTAAACCCAGGGAGTAGAAGTAGGAGTTTTATTTTTATAGCCACAATGCCTAGCAACATGCCAAGGGTAAGGTAGGTGAGCAACAACCTAAGTTAAAAGAATACTCATGCTAATCTTCTAGATCAAACACTAAAAAACAACAACAACAACAACAAAAACTTGAACAGTCTGTAAAGCATTCCTGGCAAATCACTGGAGACACCTCCCATTAGTTTTTTTTTAGTTGCCAAGTGTGAGATGGGAGATAACATCTTAACTCTCTCCTGAACCTAGACTGATAAATTACATGATTTCTCAAGTCACCCAAGAGAAAGAAGTGGTTCTTTCTCACCCTAGTCATTTCTGCTCTTTCCAATGCCTTCCAGTTATGAAATATATAACCTGTTTTTAGTACACAAATGATATACATTCAACTTCTCCTGAAATGATGAGGAATCTTTTAGCAGGCTCTGACAACAACTGTTTTGAATCTATACTTTATATATATAAATACATTTAAACACAAAAGACATTGTAAAATGGTTTTTAAAAAATAGTCATGGCATCTTACTTGTCAGCCTAAATCTAAAGTTAGGTTTCACCTGTGTAAGAGTTGGTCTTGATCCCAGCACATGAAATCTTGCTGTCATAGAAGGCAGTGGTGCCCTGAGCCCAGAAGCAGCCTGTTCTGCCCAGGGACGGGCCAGATTGGGAGGTGGAATCATTGCGTTCTCGTTGCGTTCTCAATTGCATACAGACCATGCATTATCTATCTAGACTTCACAGCTCTCTGAATGGACTGAGGAGACAATCAGAGCTTTGTTTGTAAAACAATGTCTTTCTACAGAAGGGAACAGACTTCTAATCTCAAAACATGCATATTTCACCCAATTGCATGTGGGTTCAAAGAATTGTCGATGTGGTGTGGACCTTAAAGTTCCGGTAATCTAATTCCTTTTTTTCACTGACTTTACAAACAGCTTCCTTGGCTATGCTGTATTGGAAGAGGAAAATGATTCTTACGAAGACAAGTGAATCATTCAAGTCACAAAGCTGGGTTTCAAACATAGGTGTAAATGATCCCAGAGCTCTTAAACATTGAGACTTATGTTTTAGAACTGCTAGGATTTTCCTTTGGTTTCAGGTTATATACTCAAGGTCCTATAAGCTTTCCTAACATGATGTGGCTTTATTCTGTCCTCTACAGTGGTCCTCAGTCATGGTTGCTAAAGGGGAAAAGAAAGGAAAGCTCTCTAACCTAAGTGCAAGAAATCTTTAACAAAGACAATAAAAGTATAAATGTAAAATAATTTGAGAAATTCAATTGTATGTAAATTGCAGGATTTAAATGTTAATATTAAAGATTTTGTCAGACTTCTTCACACTTAAAATCCATCTTTGATAAAATAACATGATTTCAAAATATTACAAATCATATTTTCTTCCTGAGTTACTTATTTCAGAAATAAGTTACTTATTTCTGAAATAATGAGATACTTATTTCAGAAATCTCTCTTGGGATTTAGCATAGAGGATAGTAGATCATTTTGTCTAGCCTCCACCATTTAAGAGAAAGTTGTAGTGTATTTAGTCATAAGAATATGAAAACACCACTTAGCACCTATTAATTTTCCAGAGGACATTTGCTATCTTCTATCTTTCTAATTGTTTTTATCTAGTACCTGTAACTCCAATAATTTTTTGATTTCATAAGGACCTACAAATCATTGACTGTACTTACTTTTTCATCTCCATTATCCTTCTCAAGACCCCATTACCATCTTAATCGGCCTGTACTTCAAATTCGACTTTAAATAACTTATTGAAATAGCTTTATTTTTCCTTGTACATCATTTCAGCCAACATATTTCATTGGAACTACTCCAGCTTTGGCTAACCCCACTTTTCCTTATTCAGCACCTGCATTGGAGCCACTGAACAAGGCTGGTGAAAACACACAATGATGTTGACTGGCTTTTTCTTTAATTTATAACATAAATGTTATGTGGCCCTAATTTACTGCCTGTCAATCCACAACCACCTTTGGTTAAACTATTCACTCTCCCACTTGCCTAGATGACTATTTCACACCTGCTCCTCTCTCCTGAAACCCATAATAGTTCTGATTCCTAACACTCAATAATGACCTCTCTTCCTATTTTACTAAGAAAATAAAGAAGAATTAGTAGAAACTTTAATTCTTTCACAACATCCCTGAAATTCTACCTGTACATTTCATGTTCCCTTCTGTTTAATAGACGAACTATGTACAAGGTCCTAGATATTGTGGTCCTAGGGGTATGGCTCCCCCCCCCCCCTTATGGAATCTGCCAGCAAATGAGGGTGGTGGGTAGTAAAACACAGACTGTGTTGGGTAAAAGATCTATATTTATCTTTAGCTACGTAACTTTGGGAGTGAGTAGTTCCTTGTTTTTAAAAATGAAGGCAGCGACATCTACTCCCCATGTTATGAGATTTTAATGACAACAAATAGGAATGTGTTCTGTAAATTATAAGATATTTAAGCATAAAAGGTATTACTTTGTCAGAACTAGGGCAACATGACGGCAGGTTGTACATGCATTAATCTAGTAGAGGGAGGGCAGGGAGGTTTTCACATAGATTTTGATGTGAATGCCTCACTTAGACTTGGTGCTACCTGGCTTCCCTGACTCATACATTCCAATAACAGGTTGTTTAAATGTTCAAGGACAGTGTCTCAGCAGCTTCCCTCTGCAGCTCATTCTGGCTTTCCAGTTTGTAATCATTGTTAAACATTGTCATTAATCCTTTAAGACCCAGTTTAAGTGATGCTCTTAGAGATTCCCATGCCATTTAGACAGTCCTTTCCCCAAGCTCCAAGTGTCCTTGCATTCATCTTACTGAACACATTAATTGCATTTTTTTCTTTTCTTCCCAGCCCCCTACCTCCCACTCTTTATACCACCCCTCAGGGTAAGGATTTCCAGGGCTGGGTTGTGTTGTCTTTGTCTTTTTTATTTTTATCCCTCAACTTTTCATTTTGAAAATTTACACAAATTCAAAAAACTTGAAAAAATAGTAAAATTAATACTGTGTGCTTCTTACTTAAATTCACTAATTATAACAATTTTGCTGTATTTGTGCATACTCTCTTCTCTCTCACTACACACAATTGCAGTCATCCTGCCACTTCATTCCTGCATCCTTTATCGTCCATTTCCTTAGCATGGACATTCTCTTATATAACCACAATATCCTTATTATATATAAAATTTAAGCATTAATTAAATATCATCTAATAGGCCATAATCAAATTCCTCCCAAATAAAATTTATATATTTATAGAATTTATTTGACCTAAGATCTACTGCATTTGGTTATATCTCCTTTTTATCTATTCATTTCCAAGTAGAGGAAAGGAGATAAAGAGACAGACTCCCACCTGCACCCCGACAGGGATCTACCCAGCAACCTCCATCTGGGGCCATGCTCACAATTGAGCAAATTTCAGTGCCAGAGGCAGAGGCTCCATGGAGTCATCCTCAGTGTCCAGGCCGATATACTCAAACCAATTGAGCCATGGCTGTGGGAGGGAAGAGAGAGAGGGAGAGAAAATGAAGGGAGGGGGGTGGAGAAGCAGATGGGTGCTTCTTCTGTGTGCCCTGACTGGGAATTGAACCAGGACATCCACAAGCCAAGCCAATGTTCTACCACTGAGCCAACCTGCCAGGATATGGTTATGTCACTTTTAATTTAGAATATTTTTCCTGTTTTTTCACGAACTAGAAATTTTGAAGAGTTGAAGCCAGATAATTTAATGAATGTCATACAGTTTAGATTTGTCTGATTGTTTCTTCATGTTTCAAGTCAGGTTGAACATTTTTGGCTAGAATATTCCACAGGTGATGGTGTACTTCCATTGTGTCCATTAAGAGGCACTTTAGTGTCAGTTTGATCTGTTACTGATGATGTGAAATTGATCACTTTCTTTATGATAGAGTCCACTAGATTGCCCCAAAGTAAAAATATAGCTTTCCCCTCTGTTCTTCTTTTTCTCTTTCTTAATCATTATTACAGTCAACATACAAAATTATATAATATATTAGTTTCAAGTGTATATCCTGGCCATTAGACATTACATAACTTATTAAGTGATCATTCTGATAAATCTCATACTCATTTGACACCATACATAGTTATTAGAATATTACTATGTTCTCTATGCTGCATTTTACACCCCCATGGTTATTCTGTAACAATAGAAAGCTATCATTTAGAATAGAAGGATGTATAAAGAGCTTCCTAGACAAGAAAAAGCTAAAGGAATTCATCACTACCAAACCAGTGTCACATGAAATATTAAAGGGTCTTCTTTAAGAAGAAACAACAAAGATAAAAAATATGAACAATGAAGTAGCAATAAATGCATACTATGAACAACTGAATCTAAAAATAAATAAATAGAATAAATGGCAAGCAGAACAAAAATGGACTCATAGATACAGGGAACATTTTGATGGTTGCCAGATGCGAAGGGTGTTAGGGGGAATGGGTAAAAAAGCTGAAGGGATTAAGAAGTACAAATTGGTTGTCTGTCTTTCTATCCCAAGATTTAGCAAGAAGAGGAAGCCCGGTACTGTAGCACTTATTGGACTGGAGCACTGAGGTTGGCTGGCTGTGTTCAGTGTCCTTCCCTTCACCCCACCTCCAGCCTCTTTCTCCACAGTGAGACGTGTGAGAGCAAAGGCTGTGTCCGGCATGTAGTTGCTTCCAATGCTAGCACGATGCCACAGACATAGTAAATAAGTAAGCTAGTGTTTGTAGAAACATGGCAAGGGGAAAAAAAGTTCTTCCCTGTATTTAACATAGCTATCAGAGCACCCAATCTGTGCCTTGTCATGAAGGAAGTGTTGACGATAAAGCAATGAGCTGAAAACAGATAAAAATTCCTGCTTTTTGGAGCTTATATTCCAGTGGGGAGGACTGACAATCAAAAGGATAACTGAACCTGGAATTTGTTAGTGTGGGATAGGCTAGATCAGATAATAGATAAGTTTCCCCCAAGGCAGGCTTCACTGGGGATGAGACTTTATAGGGTAATGACTTCGAGCAAGTGAGGGAGTAAGATGTGTGACTATCGGGGGAAAAAGCATTCTGAGAAGTAGGAAAAAGTGCAGAAGGCTCAATAGGGATGGGGAGACTTTGGAGAGCTTCAAACAGAAGAGTGGTAGCTGATTTAGGCAAAAATATATAGGTACATGAGAATGAAAGAAGGGTATAATGATTATAAAATGTAGAAGAGTTGATTTTATAAAATATTCATTTCAGATAGTTCTGTGTATTTTACTGAAGCTGGGCACATGTGAAACAAAGGTTGCTAATGTTGCAAATATATATATTTGGTGAATATATTCACCAAATGCATTCATTATATCTTTGGTGAATTAAGGATTTAATGAACTTGAATGACAGGTAGCCAAGGAGCAGTCTACAAGGATTCACTGCAAAAGAAGCCTGACTTTATGTGGGAATCAGGGGCAATAAATTCAGGTTTTATCAGCAGCTTCTTATTTTTTGAGTTGTGGTTTTTTTTTTTTATAGAAAGTAAGGGTTCCACAAACAGTATTTTCCTGCACACTTTATTTAATGTTCTTGAATGGCAAGATCAACACACATCCGGTTTGCTAAATACATCCACCGGTCCTTTCCTTGTTGCAGATAACTTACACACTTTAATAAAATCCTTCAGTTCCTTGTTATAATTTTATTTAAAATGTGATTTTTTGGAATTCTTAATTATTCTCCAACTTTGTCACCTAAACATTTTTCTTAACCTAAATACAGTTAGGAAAACAAGCTAAAAATAGATAAATTTGAAATAGAAGCCAATGCATTTAAACCAAGAAGTTTAGGAGACAGGATGCGCTAAGGCACTTGTGCCTTTTAAAAGGCACTACATGCCTTTTAAAATGTTATCACCACCACCGGTGGTATAAATGTTATGTTCCATCACTCCCATCACGGTGGAAGATAGCTCACAGATCAGAGATATATAGATACTTCTTGTCTTTATATAAGTAAAAATCACACTAAAGTGAGAATGTTAGGAACAAGTAAGACTTTGAATCTTTGTTTTAACAGTGACAATCTTCTTAAACTATATGTGTTTTGGTTTTGTTGACTTTATTAGGATGAATGCGATGTTATTTAAAGTCTTGATTTATTTTTAATGAAGCAGGATGCTGATATTAGGAGCTTTTTAAAATAAACTTTCATTTTTGAAATAATTACCTACTTACATGCAGTTGTAAGAACTATATGAAGATACCTCATGCACTCATTACCTGGTTTCCTCCAGTGGTGACATTTTGCAAAATTATAACAAATCACAACCTGGATAGTGACATGAATACAGTAAAGACACTCAGGAGCTCCTCTCCCACAAGGATCCCTCACGCTTCCTTTTTAAAGCAGCATCAGCCCTTGCTGGTGGTTCAGTGGATAGAGCATTAGTGTGTTGAATGAAGGTTCCTGGGTTTGATTCCCAGTCAGGGCACACATGAGAAGCGACCATCTGCTTCTTTTCCTCTCCCTCTCTCCCTTCTCTTCCTTCTCTCCCTCTTCTCCTCCCACAGCCAGTGGGTTCTAGCATGGCCCCAGCTACTGAGGATAGCTCCATTGGAATGTGTTAGCCTCAGACACTAAAAATAGCTCGGTACTCAAGCATCAGCATTAGATGGGTTTGGCAGGTGGATCCTAGTCAGGGCACATCCAGGAGTCTGCCTATCTCCCCACCTCTCACCTAAAAATAAAAATAAATAAAAATAAATAAAGCAGTACCATTCCTTTCTGTACATCTATATTACAGACACTGGGCAACCACTAATTTGTTCTGATTCTATTATTTATC
Source organism: Saccopteryx leptura (assembly GCF_036850995.1). Classification (NCBI taxonomy): domain Eukaryota; kingdom Metazoa; phylum Chordata; class Mammalia; order Chiroptera; family Emballonuridae; genus Saccopteryx; species Saccopteryx leptura. The sequence goes on along the minus strand of NC_089503.1, from coordinate 74,590,196 downwards.
ATTTGAAGAATGTTGTATAAATGGAACCATACAGTATGTGACCCTTTGGGGGTTGGCTTACTTTGGTTTGATCCCATGTCTAGCATCATTACTTTGTTGTATGGCCCATGATCACTCTCTTAGTCTGTGACATTCTGCATATCTCAGGGTAGCCCTGTCCTGGTACAGCTCCCATTATGTCTCGGACACTCCCCACACAGCAAATGAAAGAGAGACAAGGGGAAGGATTCAGATTTTTTTTAAGGTAGAAATTTTCTTTCATTATTTTGTCTTTAAATTCAAAGGGAAATAGAGTTAACACCTATTTATGGCACTTGAAATCCACCACCTTTCAATTTGTTAAGTAATTAGCTCCAACCATGCATGGTGTTCGTGCGTGTGTGTGTGTGTTGCATGCGTGTGTGTGTGTGTGTTGTTTAAACTTAAATAATCTTGCATGGTTTATGAAACCCAAGGGCACTGAATGCCACCATTTTCCCTCTTCACCAGTACTTGAAGAAGTCCTTTGGAAGTTCACCATTATTTTTCTCCTTGTTTTTGAAAATGGAGTATTTTATTCCAGACAAAGATAGTATTTCTCTTGGACTTCAGAGATGACATAGCTGTAATCAAATTTTGTGCGTGGAAAATAGGCCGTTTTGTAGTACAACTCTCTCATGGGGCTTTTTGCGCTGAGTTGAACTGTGAACCTAACAAATTGAGTGATAATTAAAATTTTGCTGAAAAACGTGAGGCTTTAAGCTCTCACACAACTATATTTATGATACTTTGACTCACCATTATAAACCATGGCCCCTCTGTTCTGTGAGGTTTTTTTTGTTTGTTTTCTTTCTGTCTTTGGTTTTCAAGACCATGTCTGTGGTCGATGTCAATTCCTGGGAATTCTTCAGGTAAAGAATTTCAGGTGAAGAATTCAGGTGAAGAAAGTAGTCATATGTTTCCTCCTTATTCCAGTCACAAGGCTCTATCTTTGGATACTATTTACATACTATTTTTCAATAATATTAGTAAATGTAAGAACTTGTATTTAAAACATAATCAAATTATTTGCCCATGTGAATCTCAGAAGCTCAGCAACCATCATCGTTTTTAACCAAGCCATAGGTGAGAATGCATAATTGTCCTCGCAGGAGGTACTGTCCTGCAGTGTTAATGCAGTAAATACCTCTTACAATAGACAGCCTACACATCTCTTCCATACCTTGCATTACCTACCTCCCTGGCCATAATTTTAAGTCACATGTTCATACAGCCTTTCTTCTCTGCAACCATCTCATCTCACTGTGGTTCTCCTGCTTCATGTCCTGTCCCATGTGCGTGTCAGGTATCTCCTATCCTCTCATCCCCCCATATCTCCATATTTTTTAAATGTTGGTTGTAGCTTTATTATTTTTCTGGGAATTTTTGACTATCCTCCTACCCATAACTCCCAAAGGTTAGGTGCTCACAGCTAGAGAGGACTCAAAACCTAGAGATAGCTGGGGTTTGTCAAGTGGAAAGAATTGGAAGAACAACAGAAATTCACTCTTGACACATGACTAGTCTATGTAAAAAAATAAAAGTGTCAACTCAGTGAAACACATTTCAAGAACTGCAAGACTGTACCAGTAAATGTTCAAGGGCAAGAACCCAATAGCAATAGACAAGTTTGAAGGGGAGACAAGAGCTAAATTACAGAGTATATTGTATGCCTACATAAAATGCTTGGTAGTATATTTGACCAGAAACAATGAATAGGGGAAATTCTTAACCATAGATTAAAAAAAAAACTTTATTTGAGAATAATTTTAAGTTTACAGAAAAATTGCAAAGATAGAACAGACGTTTCCCAGATTCCTCTCACCCAGCCTCTCCTAATGTTAACATTTTATATACTTCTAGTAAATTTGTCAAAAGTAAGAAATTAACATTGATTTAATATCATTAACTAAATTAGTCTTTGTTTGGGTTTTACTAGTTCTTTTCTCTGTCCTAGGGTCTAATTCAGGATATTACATTGCATTTAGTCAGGTTTGTTAGTACTACTAATACCTCCAGTCTTTTACAGTTTTTTATTATTTTCCATATTTTTTTCATGGCCTTGCCATATTTCTGAAGATTATTACTTACCTATAGATTTTAAAAATTAGATTTTTTATATTATAATAAATATAAATTCACGTGTGGTTATAGAAAGCAATATAAACAAAACTCCTGTCTTCTTTATCCAGTTACCACCAATGGTAATATCTTGCTAAACTGTGTGTAGTATTAATATCAGGATGCTGACATTAAAACAGTTAATCAATGGAAGTTTTATCACCATTAGGATTTCTTATGTTGCTCTCTTGTAGCCATAAATACTTCCCTCCTCTTTCTCCTTCCTTAACCTTTGTCAACTATGTAACGGTTCTCAATTTTTATAATTTTGTCATTTCAAGAATGTTATGTAAATAGGACCATACAATTTGTGACTTTTGGAGATTGGCTTTTAACACTCCACATAATTTTCTGGAGATTTATGTAAGTATTATGTGTCAGTAGTTTGTTCCTTTTTGTTACCTAGTACTAGATGTACCATGATTTATTTAAATATTCATCCATTCAAGGACATCTGTTTCTGGTTATGACAAATAAACATGCTATAAAGATTTATAAACACATTCTTTTTCTGTAAACATGAGTTTTCATTTTTTAGGATAAGTGTTTAGGAGTATAGTTGCTGGATTGTATGATAGCGAGTGTTTATAGTGTTTAGGAGTATAGTTGCTGGATTATATGATAATGGAGTGTTTATTTTTTAATTTGAAGAAACTGCCAAACTGTTTTCCAGATGTACCATTTTACATTCCCACCAGCAATGTATGAGTGATTGGTGTCATTTTTTTTTTCAGAGACAGAGAGAGAGAGAGTCAGAGAGACGGATAGACAGGGACAGACAGACAGGAACGGAGAGATGAGAAGCATCAATCATTAGTTTTTCCTTACGCATTGCAACACCTTAGTTGTTCATTGATTGCTTTCTCATACGTGCCTTGACCGCGGGCCTTCAGCAGATGGAGTAACCTCTTGCTTGAGCCAGTGACCTTGGGCTCAAGCTGGTGAGCTTTTGCTCAAACCAGATGAGCCCATGCTCAAGCTGGCGACCTCGGGGTCTCAAACCTGGGTCTTCCGCATCCCAGTCCGATGCTCTATCCAATGCACCACCACCTGGTCAGGCTGGTGTCATTTTTTATTTTAGACATCTTGATAGTTATGTAGTGATGTCTCATCATTTTAATTTGCAATGGCTCTTTAGCTAATGGCACTGGACATCTTTTCATGTGCATATTTATATATTTATTATATGTGTTGACTCTGCTGGTCACATCTTTTGGTTATTACTGAGTTGCATTTTTTTAACTGTTAAGTTTTGAAAGTTCTTCATATATTTTAGATGCTAGTCCTTAATCAGATCTGTGTTTTGCAAATTGTCTCTCCCAGTCTGTACGTTCATTTTCATTTCCTTCACATGGGCTTTTGCAGATAAAGCATTTATATTTTAAAAATTTAAAGATTTTTTCTTATGTTTTTTTTCTAAAAGTTTTATTCTCTTTTGTTTCACATTTAAATCTTCTATCTACTTAAACTTGTTTTTGAATAAGACAAGAGGTTTTGATTGAGGTTCATTTTTATGCCTATAGATTTCCAATTCTCCAGCATCATTCCTTCCTTCATTGAATTAATTGCTCTTGTAATTTTGGCAAAAACTTGCTGGGCATCTTTGTGTGAGTCTATTTCTGAGTGTTCTAATCCATTGATCTATGATTCTATTTCTTTAAAAATACCATTCTGTCTTGATTACTGTAGCTAGAAAGTAGACCTTAATATCATTTTATATATACATATATATTTTTTTCCCCTGAAGTGAGAAGTGGGGAGGCAGAGAGACAGATTACTGAATGTGTCCAACCAGGATCCACCCAGCAAGCCCACTAGGGGGCGATGCTTTGTCCATCTAGGGCATTGCTCTATTGCAACTGGAGCCACTTTAGTGCCTAAGGCAAGGCCCTGGAGCCATCCTCAGTACCTGGGCTAACTTTGTTCCAGTGGAGCCTTGGCTACAGGAAGGGAAGAGAGATAGAGAGAAAGGAGAGGGGAAATGGTAGAAAAGCTGATGGGCACTTCTCCTGTGTGCCCTGGCTGGAGTTAAACCCAGTACTTCCACACATCAGGCCGATGCTCTACCACTGAACCAACCGGCCATGGCCTGATTAGCTATATATTTTTAGAGATTAAGCAAAAAGTACTTTCACTTTTTTCTTGTATTCTAAACTACGAATCCACATAAAAGGCATGTGATTTTTACTAATCCTATAAGTCTGAAAGTGAAACACTGAGGCATCATGGAAAAAAATTCTGGACATAAATCTAGATTCAATAGTCAAGTAGTCAGGCAAGTTTCTTAGGAACTAAAGACATTGAATAAAATATTATTTTTGGATGTTATATCCTGAAAAATAAAAGTGCCCAAAGCTCTCTTTAGGTTTAAATCTTAACCTTTCTTTTTCTTGGTGGTTTTAAAATTTTTTTTTCAATTACAGTTTGTATTCAACATTATTGTATACAGGTTTCAGGTGTATAGCCTAGTGATCAGACAATCATTTACCCTACAAAGTACTCTCTCTTAGTGTTTTCAATAAACTATCTGAGTATTACATAGATTTTAACAACTTAAATTAAAAATATGTATCTCTTAGCAAGCATAAAAACAAACACAGAAACCATGAAAAGGAAGTAAAGATATATCCCACATAGGTGATATATAAAACTGAGATTCATGGACAAAGATAAAAGTGAACTGGTTACCAGGAGGGGGAGGAGCTGGAAGGAGGAGAGTAGAGGGACAAGTATACAGTGATGGGAGATAATTTGACTTTGGGTGATGGGCCCACAATGCAATAAAAAGTTCAAATGCTATGGAGATGTTCACCTGAAACCTATGTACTCTTATTGAACAATGTCAGCCCATTAAATTTAATTTCTACATTAAAAAACTTAATCACAAGAATATAAAATAAACCATAAATAGGACCATTCAGAATTTAAGAATACAATATATGACATCAATTATACACTGGAAGGAATAAGCAATAGGTTGGATGAAGTAGAGGATCAAATCAGCAATTTGGAAGACAAAGAAGCAAAGAAAACACTCAATCAGAGCAGCAAAAAGAAAAAAGAATTTTAAAGAATAAAAATAATTTAAGGGACCTTTGGGACAACATGAAACATAACAACATCCATGTCATAGGGGCACCAGAGGAGAAGAGGGAGAGCAAGGAATAGAGAACCTATTTGAAGAAATGATTACTGAAACTTTCTCTAACTTGAAGAAAAAATACATACAATTTCAGAAAACACAGAGTCCCAAAAAAGATGGACACAAAGAGGAACACAAAAAGGTACATTACAATTAAAATGGCATAGCCAAAGGCAAAGGCAAAGAGAGAATCTCAAAAGCAGCAAGAGAAAAGCAGTTACTAATAAGGGAGCTCACATTAGACTATCTGCTGATTTCTCTATAGAAACATTTCAGGCAAAAAGGGATTGGCATGAAACAACCACGATTACTTTATCCAGCAAGGCTATAATTTAAAATTGAAAGGGAAATAAAGAGTTTCCCAAACAAGAAAAAGATAAAGGAGTTTCTTACCACCAAACCAGTATTATAAGAAATGTTAAAGGGCCTGTTTGAAGAATAATAATAAGGAGATGAAAGAGGAGGAGGGAAGTGGAGGAGGAAAAAGAAAAGGAAGAAGAAGAAGAAGGAGGGGGAGGAAGAGAAGAAGAAACAGAGGAACATAGTTAAAAGAGTAAAATGGCAATAAATATGTACCTATCAATAGTCACTTTAAATGTAAATGTGGTTTAGATGTTCCAATAAAAAGATATAAGTAGTTGAATGGATTATAAAGCAAGACCCATGTATATGCTGTCTTATAAGAGGCTCATCTCAGAACAAAATATTCACACAGACTAAAAGTAAAGGAATAGAAATAGATATTTCATGCAAATGGAATGAAAAAAAAACTTGGGTAGCAATATTTATATTTGAGAAAATAAACTTTAAAACAGAGAATATAGTAATAGACAAATGACAGCACATAATAATAAAGGAAGCAATCAAACAGGAGGATATGGTTCTTATAAACATTTATGTACCCAAAGTAGAAGCACCTAAGTATATAAAGCAAATTTTAATGAACATAAAGGGAGAGATCAATAGCAATAGAGTTATAGTAGGGAATTTTAACATCCCATTGACATCAACGGATAGACCTTCCAGACAAAAAATCAAGGAAATGTCATCATCAAATGACCTATTAGATCAGCTAGATTTAATTAACTTCAGAACATTTCACCCCAAAGCTGCAGAGTGTACATTCTTTACAAGTGCACATGGAATATTTTCTCATATATACCACATGTAAGGACATAAAGCAAGCCTAAATGAGTTAAGAAGATATGTTATATCAAGCATCTTCTCTGACCATCATGGTATGAAATTATAAATCAATCACAAGAAAATAAGTAAAAAACCCACAAAGACATGAAGTATAAATAACATGTTTCTAAACAATGAATGGGTAAATAATGATATCAATGAACAAATCAGAAGATACCTTGAAGCAAATAAAAATTAGACCACAACAACCCACAAAATCTATGGAACACATCAAAAGAAGTCCTAAGAGGAAAATTCATAGCATTACAGGCCTACCTCAAGAAACAAGAAAAATCTCAAATGAACAATCTAACTTTACACTTAAAGAAATTTGAAAAAGAATAACAAACAAAACCCAGAGTGAGTAGAGGAGGGAAATAATAAAGATCAGAGCAGAAATAAATAAAATAAAGTCTAAAATAACCATACAAAAATATCAATAAAACCAAGAGCTGTTTCCTTGAAAAGATAAACAAGATTCACAAAGCTTTAACCAAACTAATTAAGAAAAAGAGAGAGGACTGAAATAAATAAAATCAGAGATGAAAGAGTAGAGGAGATAATTTACAGCAAAAAAATACAAGAGAGTATAAGAAAATATTATAAACAACTATATACCAACCAATTGGACAATATGGATGAAATAGATAAATTTCTAGAAGCACACAATCTTCTAAAACTGAATCAAGAAGAATCAGAAAATCTGAATAGACAGATTATAGCTAGTGAAATTGAAGCAGTATTCAAAAAACTTGAGAAACAAAAACTCTGGACCAGATATCTTCACAGGTGAGTTTCACCAATCAAAGAAGAATGAACACCTATCCTTCTCAAACTATTTCAAAAAATTCAAGAGGATGGAAGATTCCCAAGCTTATTTTACAAGTTCAGCATTAAACTAAATCCAAAACCAGACTACGGGGAAAAAAAATTATAGGCCAATATCCTTGATAAATATAGAGTGGTGGCAGGCAATCCACAGTCTACAGTCTGCCACCCCAAAGGCATGCACCTGCAGCCTTACATAGGCTCTACACATGAGGTACTGCCCTGTGCTCATGCACAAATCAGGCAAAGTACAAGTGAGCAAGTTTAACACACTTGTTTGCCCAACAAATACCATTCACAATTACTTCAAAAAAGAATAAAATACCTAGGAATAAAATAACCAAAGATGTAAATGGTCTATACTCAGAACATTTATAAGATGCTGAAGAAAGAAATTGAAGAAGACACAAATATGTGGGAGCATACACTTGTTCATGGATTGGATGAATTGTCCTTATCACCCAAAGCAATCTATAGACTCAACACAATTCTCATCAATATAACAGTGGTGTATTTCACCAAACTTGAGCAAATATTCCAAAAATTTATATGAAACCACTAAAGACCCAGAATAGCCACAGCAATCTTGAGAAAGAAGAACAAAGTTGGAGAAATAGTGCTACCTGATATCAAACTATACCACAAAACCATAGTAATCAAAATAGCATGGTACTGACAAAAAACAGACATGATCAATGGAACAGAATAGAGAGCCCAGAAATCACCCCACAGCTATATGGTCAATTAATATTTGACAAAGGAGGAAAGAATATACAATGGTCTAAAGAGAGTCTATTCAATAAATGGTGTTGGGAAAATTGGACAGATATGTGTAAATAAAACTAAAACTAAACAATCTTTTTACACCATACACAAGAATAAACACTAAATAGATTAAAGACTTAAATATTAGATCTGAAACCATAGTAATCCTAGAAGAAAAGAGACAGTAAAACCTTGAACATTTCTTGTAGCAATATTTTTTTTTGATATATCTCCTTGGGTAAGAGAAATGAGAACAAAAACAAAAAATGAATGGGACTACATCAAACTAAAAAGTTTTTGCACAGCAAAGGAACCCTATCAACAAAGTGGAAAATCAACCCACTGAATTGGAGAACATATTCATCAATGATACATATAATAAGGGATTAATACCCAAATTTACAAAGTTATAAAATTTAACACAAAAAATCCAATTAAAAATGAGCAAAGGACTTAAATAAACACTTTTTTAATGAGGATGCACAGATGGCCAATAGACATATGAAAAGATGCTCAATGTCACTAATCATCAGAAAAATGCAAATTAAATGCACAATGAAATAGCACCTCTAACCTGTCTGAATGACTATTATTAATAAATCAGTAAACAATAAGTATTGGCAAGGGTGTCCCTAAAAAGGGAACCCTCCTGAATTGTTGGTGGAAATTCAGTTTGGAAGAGCCACTGTGGAAAGCAGTATGGAGTTACTTCAAAAAATTAAAACAGAACTTACTTTAACCCAGCAATCCTACTTCTGGGAATATATGCTAAGAATTTCCAAACACTAATTCAAAAACATATATGCACGTCTATGTTTTTTGCATTGTTATTTACAATGGCCAAGATCTAGAAACAACCCAAGTTGTTGATGAGTGGATCAAAAAGCTGGGTTATATTTACATAATCAAATACTACATGACCATAAAAAAGAAGAAAATATTACCTTTTGTGACAGCGTGGATGCACCTGGAGAGCATTATGCTAAATGAAATAAGCCAGTTAGAGAAAGACCTATATGTGAAATCTAATGTACAAAGTGAACTGATAGACAAAATAAAAAAAGATTCAAAGAAAAAAAAAATAGAGAAAGATTCAAACATGGAGACTAGGCTGTTGGGTGGTCCTGGGTGAGGGGAATGGAGGGACTGAGAAAGAGAAAACAGAAAAGAGAGAAAATGACTCAGGGACATGGATGACCTTGTGGTGAGTGCAGGAGTGGGGAGTGGGGCTGGAAGAGGGTGTAGGGAGGATGGTGGTGGGTGAAGACTTGACTTAGGGTATGAACACGCGATACAGTGTACAAAGACAAGTTGTAGAATTGGGCACCTGAAAACTGTATAATTATGTTATCCACTGTCACCCTTGTAAATCTAATTAAAAATATATATATTTCTTACAAATAAAAAGTGAACTTAATTTAGTCAGGTTTTATGATTGTTGTTTAAATTTAGGGAAATAAGTCTTCAACATTTAAAAGAATAGTTAGTTGCATAATATACATATAGTTGTTATGCACATAGAAGCATGTGTTGCTAATTAAGACAAGTTTGGAAAACCACCTGGGGGGAAGTAGAGTTTTATTTGTGTGTAAATTTAAATTAGCAAGAGAATTGCTGTGAGGAAAAAAAGTTTATAATGAATTAATCCAAAAGATATTCTGATTACATTGCAAAGACATGTCTGTTAGTATTATAGCATACAATTGCAAATGTAAATTTGAGTGCCTTGCAAATAAAAAATTGTAAAAAGAGGCTATATTATGATTGTGGTGGAGGTTAGCCTAAATTTTAATTTTTTTTTTTTTGTATTTTTCTGAAGCTGGAAACGGGGAGAGACAGTCAGACTCCCGCATGCGCCTGACCGGGATCCACCCGGCACGCCCACCAGGGGCCATGCTCTGCCCACCAGGGGGCGATGCTCTGCCCCTCCAGGGCATCACTCTGTCGCGACCAGAGCCACTCCAGCGCCTGGGGCAGAGGCCAAGGAGCCATCCCCAGCGCCCGGGCCATCTTTGCTCCAATGGAGCCTCGGCTGTGGGAGGGGAAGAGAGAGACAGAGAGGAAGGAGAGGGGGAGGGGTGGAGAAGGAGATGGGCGCTTCTCCTGTGTGCCCTGCCGGGAATCAAACCCAGGACTCCCGCACGCCAGGCCGACGCTCTACCACTGAGCCAACTGGCCAGGGCCTTTTTTTTTTTTTCTGATGTGAGAAGCAAGGAGGCTGAGAGAGAGAGACTCCTGTATGTGCTCAACCAGGATTCACCACGCATGCCCACCAGGGGGCGATGTTCTGCCCGTCTGGGGTGTTGCTCCGTTACAGCCAGAGTCATTATAGCACCTGAGGCAGAGGCCAAGGAGCCATCCCCAGGCCTAGGGCCAACTTTGCTCCAATGGAGCCTTTGGCTACCGGAGGGGAAGGGAGGGAAAGAGAGAGACAGAGAGAAAGGAGAGAGGGAAGGGTGGAGAATCAAATGGGTACTTCTCCTGTGTGCCCTGGCCAGGAAGTGAACCTGGGAATTCCACACGCTGGGTTGATGCTCTACCACTGAGCTAGCTGGGCTGGACTAAATTTTAACTACTTTGGAAGATGAAAATCAGAAGATAAAAATGTAAAAGAATTACGGCCTTTGACTCAAGCTAAAACAATGTGGGTTACTATGAACTCTACTATAAATTATTCATTCACTCAACAGTTATTTATTGAGCTAGTACCTTCTATGTGCTAGGCTTTATTCAAGGGATAAAACAACAATTAATATGAACTTATTCTCTAGCTCCAGGCTCTTTATCCTTTTGACTCATGAATCTTTGCTTTTCCAATTTACCTCATAATTATTTGACTGCTTAAAATTAACATCCTGCACCAACTTAGCACTGTGTCATTTGTTCTCAAATCCCTTTGCTTACATATACCCTTAAAAAATTATACACACACAAGCACACACATATATACACAATGCACCTATGCACGAATTAGTCCTTTTTGTGTTGATATCTAAAATGTTTAATTATAAGTTTGAATAGTAACAAAGGATGTTATTTCTGTTAGATTGTATTTACATTTTAAAATAAACCATACCATTGATTTAAATGCAACCAGTGAAATCTTACTACTGTAGTGACTTGATACTCAGCATTGAGCCATTTAAAAATGAAAGCATGAGTTTTTATTATTATCAATAAATTATCATTGTGCCCAGTTCCTCTTGAATTTGTATTTCCACTCTATATGCTTCACAAAATTTTATCTTAATGTGATATTGTAAAACCAGAAGCCACGGCCACTATCACAGCAGCCTGGCCTATGCAAGTTCACATTAGATTCGGACAGTTGGTAAAGAAACAAAGGAGCCAAAAACTGGTGGGCCATAGTCTTTAATTCTAGCTTGCACCCGGCGGGCAAGCAAAAAACACACACTGGGCTCCAAAACCCACTCACATTCAGTTCTCACAAAGCTACTGATTTATCCGAGTTTTCTAGAATCAAAGGTTTCAAGCTCACCAGACTTATTCACCTCTGTTCCTTATCTCCTTCCTTCTCCCTGCACAAACTCTGCCCATACTGGCTTCTCTCTCAGCACTCTGCCATCTTGGCTGCTTCTCCTGGCCACATGGCCTCTTTCTGCTCTCTCCTTTCTGCTCTCTCCTCTTAATGCTAATCTCAGGAAACCAGAGAGCTAGCTCCTGTTCTGCCCCCATTTTACAGTGTAGCTTCATAACCTTTAATCCAATATTCAAAATAGGGAAGTCTCTAATACAAAGTCACTTTTCTGAGGCATGATTGGATTGTACCACCCCACCTCAAAAAGGGTGGGAAAGGCTTAATCCCAAAACCAAGCCCCAGGCTACAAGGATTCTGCCTGCCCACAGCCAGCCCCCAACACACATTAATATCACCTGGGCAATGGCCTCCACGTGGGGAGCGCCATCTTTAGCAAAGTGAGCGTAATACATTTTATCTGCCCAACAGATATATTTTTGTTTTTATCTATTATATGTCTCCGCAATAAAAAAAAAAGCATTATATTGTGTGCATTTCTTCCCATGAGTAAAATATTATTCCGAGTGTAGAGCCAGTATCTAAGGCCAGGGCCACTATCACAGCCGCCCAGCCCATGCAGGTTCGCATTGGATTCGGACAGTCGGTAAAGAAACAATGGAGCCAAAAACTGATAGGCCATTTTCTTTAATTCTAGCTTGCACCCAGCAGGCAAGTAAAAATACACACTGGGCTCCAAAACCCACTCACATTCAGTGCTCACAAAGCCACTGACTTATCCGAGTTTCCTAGAATCAAAGGTTTCTAGCTCACCAGCCTTATTCTCCTCAGTTCCCCATCTCCTTCCTTCTCCCTGCATAAACTGCACACAAACTGGCATCTCACTCAGCACTCCACCATCTTGGCTGCTTCTCCTGGCCACATGGCCTCTTTCCGCTGCTCTCTGCTCTGCTCCCTCTGCTCTCTCATGCTAATCATCCCAGGAACCAAGAGAGCAAGCTCCTATTCTGCCCCTATTTTATAGTGTAGCTTCACAACCTCTAATCCAATATACAAAGTAGGGAAGTCCCTAATACAAAGTCACTTCTCTGAGGCATGATTGGATTGTACCACCCCACATCAAAAAGGGTGGGAAAGGCTTAATCCCAAAACCAAGCCCCAGGCTACAAGGATTCTCAACACACATTAATATCACCTGGGTGACGGTCTCACGTGGGCAGCGACATTTTTAACAAAGTGAGCATAATACATTTTATCTGCCCAACACTGAGCTTTTTCATAAATATCTTAGTATTAAATAGTATTTTGAGACTATAATAAATATATTATGAATTATAAAATATAATTATTATACATAAAAATAATTTATTAGAAATTTGTTGGGCAAATGAGTTAGTAAAATTTGTATTTTTTAAGTTTGCTCACTTTTATTGTTAAAAATGGTGCTAGGCAGCCAAGTGTGTGCTTGCCCTCTGTTGGGCAGATAAAATATATTATGCTCACTTTGTTAAAGACGGCGCTGCCCACGTGAGGCCATCGCCCAGGTGATATTAATGTGTGTTGGGGTGGGCTAAAGGCAGGCAGAATCCTTGTAGCCTGGGGCTTGGTTTTGGGATTAAGCCTTTCCCACCCGTTTTGATGTGGGGTGGTACAATCCAATCATGCCTCAGAGAAGTGACTTTGTATTAGAGACTTCCCTATTTTGTATATTGGATTAAAGGTTGTGAAGCTACACTATAAAATGGGGGCAGAACGGGACTGGGCTCTTGGTTCCTGAGGTTAGCATGAGAGAGCAGAGAGAGTAGAGCCAGCAGCGAAAGGAGGCCACGTGGAGGAGGCCAGGAGAAGCAGCCAAGATGGCGGAGTGCTGAGTGAGATGCCAGTTTGTGTAGAGTTTGTATCTGGGATAAGGAAGGAGATGGGGAACAGAGGTGAATAAGTCTGGTGAGCTAGAAACCTTTGATTCTAGGAAACTCTGATAAGTCAGTAGCTTTGTGAGCACTGAATGTGACTGGGTTTTGGAGCCCAGTGTGTATTTTTACTTGCCTGCGGGGTGCAAGCTAGAATTAAAGATGAAGGCCCATCAGTTCATGGCTCCGTTGTTTCTTTATCGACTGTCCGAATCCAATGCGAACCTGCATGGGCCAGGTGGCTGCTGTGATAGTGGTCCTGGCCGTGGCTTCTGGCTTTACAGCTTCAGAGCAGGGCAGTTGATTGCAAATTGTAGATGACCTTCCTGCTTGGGAATGGCCATTGTTATGCTAATGTTTGCTGGAGGAGGGGTTTTAGGCCAAAAGGTTTTAAAAAGAAAAAGAGAAGAAGAAGAAGGAAGAAGGAAGCCAAGAAGGCAGGATGCTGAAGAAGAAGATAGTTTGTGCGGAGAGGAGGTGTGCAGATGGGGAACCAGAGGTGACTGAGACTGGTGGGGGCCTTTGATTCTAGGAAAAACTGGAGAAGATTCTCCTGGTTGTGGAACCAGAGAATATGTCAGTGTTTTGTAGCCCTATGTATGTTTACTCGCTGGCCTGTGAGAGGCTAGAATAAAGGAATGGCCCACCATTTTTTGGCTCCACTGTTTCTTTACTATCAGCCCAAATCTAATGGGAACCTGCATGTGAATGGCCACCATGATGGTGGCAACTACTGGCCATACAAAATGCTAACCTTTTATAAGATGGGTAAGGCTTCTTTTCCCTAATTACCAACGAACCCATAGCTAAATATGTTTAAATGTTAGAAATGAGACTTACATTAGCAAATGATTTACGTATCACCTTTTTCTTATTTTTTTTTTTAATTTTATAAATGTTAAGGCTATGAAATACTGTTTACATTAATAAAGAGCTGGGCTAGAAGAACTTCTGTTATTCCAATGACACTAAAGTGTTTGAAATCCTTCCAAGATTATTTGCCAAAAATCACATGATGAACATAAGAAAATAATTTTAGTGGCTAGTAGTTGACCACCTGATAAATTCTCCCTCAGCTTTGATTAAAACAAAAATTTTAATTCATTTGACTTGAAAAATATTGGATACCCAACACTAACACCAAGATTTAGAAAAGACACTTTGCTTATTCCCCAAATACTTTACACTTTAGATCAATGCATCATGGTAAATTTTAGAAAAAAAAAAGCTATATATCTTGCATTATAAAAGTGCAAAAAGAAGAAAAAACTAACATTGCTGATCAATATCAGGATCTCGCTCAGGTTCAAAGTTCATTTGTCCTTCTTGATGCCAGTCTCCCCGCAGCACTTCACCTGCTTGATCTCATTTAACCTTCATATCCATCTGGGATATAAGAAATTATCCTACTTCCACCGATGAAGAAAGTAAACCTAGAGAAGGTAAACTGCCTACCAAAGTTAAGGGCAGAGTTGAGGTTTGGACTCAAGTTCATTGCTTATTGTACTTAAATGTGTTCCAGTCACCACTTTAAATTCTATAATCTTAAAATAAAAATCTGATATGTACATGGTGGGACAGTGACTTTAAAAAGTATTTGGTTCTGCATACTGTTTGAGAATAATAAATGTCTAAATCATTCAGAACAAATGGTTGTCTGTCCTAGATTCATAGTTTGGATAGCAATCCTTTGATAATTCATTCCAGTGTTGTAGTGTTGTGTCTATAAATTGTAAAAAAAAAAAAAAAAAGAAAAAAAAGAAAGAAAGAAATGCTATTAACTAGAATAACCTTTCATTTGAAATACATGTCACTTAAAACTCAAAAATTTAAGGTATACTGGTTTATTACTATTTCAAGAAGGACAGTTTGAGTATAGGATTTAGAGTCGCATAAACTTGCACACTTTGATGCTAGATGGAATGTATGACACATTAAATGAGTTACCTAAGCTCTCTGAGCCTTGGTATCCTCATCTGTAAAATGCAGCTAATAATAAGGTCCACATAAAATTTTATGAGATGACATATATAGACTGTTAACAAAGTGAATGGCATAGAATGAACAGCTGCTGTCAAGGGCAGTGGGTGCTGAGAGGAGGTCAAGTGGAAAGCCAGGGGCTAGGTCAGAGTACCTTGTCTGCCTGGATAAAAAGCATAATCTCTGAGTAAAAATATGGGAAAGGAGTAGTTTCTACTCATAGATTTTAAAAAATTACTTTTTTCATTTGGTAATAATTTTATACTTACAGAAAAGTTGCTAAGATAGTCCATACCGTTTCTCTATACTCTAACCCCTTTCCTCCTAATATTAACATCTTACATTTGTCCAATAATAAAAACATGGTAAGTACTATTAACAAACTTTTAGTCGTATTATCTTTATAATGTAAAAATTACTTGGAAAGGCAAGAATCCTTTTATTTTATCAACATAACTCTTTAGGGATTTTTTTTTTTAGATCACTTTTCACCAATATCAGGTGCCATTGAAGTTGAGTATGTCAAGACTTTTCTGACTGGCTCAATACTCAGAAATCAAAGTCAGTGAGGATTCTCTTATTACACCTAAAAAATTGGCTAAGTACAGTTTATGTCTTGTTAATGAATCAGAACATTTAGCTAAATTTAAATTATTTTTAACCATTTCAATTAAGAATGGGTAATTGAGATATTATACTTGTCACTAATATTTTCAATTATTTTTTAATATAAAAGTAGGAGGTGATTGTTAAAATGTGTGCTGAGGTTTTTCGTCAGTGGAGAGAACAGGTTTGAACACAAAGAGCATCTCTGTTCACCTCACAGTGCTCATATCTCCAGAATTTCCCAGTTCTCTTTACCCTACATTTAAAGGCTCACAGCTCTTTAATGACTGGATGACCCAGACAACAAGATGTCTTTGATTTCTGAGTTTTTAGCCATGGTTAGGCCAATGTGGGCTCCATAGGAGGAGGCTGATAATTAGAAAGGACTACAACTGAACGACAGCAGCATTAGAAAATATGTTCATGTCTGTTACAGGCCTCTGTGTGTCTGCTCAGTTGTCTACTGAGTTCAGTACAAAACCCTATTAGGAAGTGATAAAAAGATTATACTCCCATATAAAGGACTTTAAAGTTCTTATTTCTACTGCCATACAGAACAGTAACAGACAGAAATAAATAGAAGCATCAGACCTGAGCACAGAGAAAGGCAGACTCAGGTATTAAGCAGAGGGACTAAAAGGGAACCTGGAATAAAATTGAAGGCTTTTCTGCCGATCATAGGCAAGGCACTGAGACAGTACAAATGGCATAGGGCCCTCAGAAGATGACCAGCAATAATAGGACATGCATAAAAAAGAATGTAGACCCAAGTGAATTCTCCTGGCAAGTGTTATTACTTTTTTCAAGTGACTTTAAAATTCATACCAGTCTCGCAGAATATTTATACTTGATATCTGTACTTAGGTTAGAGAACAAAGTTTAGCTCATTATTTCAGTAAGTAGTTGGTGCCAGTATCTCAAAAATTATCTTGTTCACTTTTAAGAATTTAAATCGTCCAGGTTCTATGAAGTAGGGTGGTAAGACAAGCTGGACCCTTCATTACTGGAGAGGCTTCTGTTGCTGTGACAGACTGGTGCTGCCAGGGTCAGCTCAGCATTCAACTCTGAACTTCAGGGCTCTTACCTTCCTCACACCTGCTTGTGACTCTTGCTACCATTTATTAGGTTTGGATTACTTAAGGGTTCCTAGCAGCATCAAAGAGAAAACTGCATTATTCAACAAGAAAATGAATTCTGGATCTATGTGAAAAGGATTTTTATTAGAACTGGGACTGTGTTAGAGGACGTGGGAGGTAAATTAAGGACCTTGATGACACCCTATTGTGGTTCTGTCTTCACTAACACAGGAGAGAGTTTGCAATCTTAAAGGCATGAAAATTGAAATTAGCAATCCTGCATTGAATCTCAGCTCTTCCATTCACTGGATTGGTATCTTTTGAGAAGTTGTTAACTCTTTCTGAGCCTCAGTTTCTTCATCATTAAAATGGAGATTATGCATTCCTAACAGAGAATGTGAGGATTATACAACATAAAAGATATAAAGCTTCTTGTTTAGTAACTGTCACATACTGTCACCGGAAAGGCACAGGGCCTGGAGCTGGTCTGTGGTGGGCTGGCATGCAGTGTGTGGGCTCTTGACTTTGTGCAGGAAAGATTTCACAACATGAGTCCAGGTGATTTTGAGAATACGTTTATTAAAGCTGGAGACAGTGAAACAAGGAAGGGCTTTGGATAGAAGAAGCAGCAGGAGAGAAACTAGGTGGGGTCTGCTTTGGCCCTCTAGAAATGTTATGGAAAAGAAATGGGCCATGCAGGGCTGTGTAGGCTCAGTGAAAAGTAAAAGTCACAGTGACAAAAGTGCACCAAGGCAGGGCTGCTTTGCTCACTGAAAAGAGAAAGGGGGCCTTGGAGACAGGTGCAGGGGGTGAGCCCGGGTGAGCTGCCGCTGCTACTGCTTTCCTGGTTACAAATCTCTTTAGGACATTTAAAGTTTGAGAAAAACAGCAAAAGTACCATATCTTGATGGGGTTTTTTTTTGTCTACATAATAAAGGTGAGAATTTTAGAGAGGTCTCAGGGCAAAATCTCAATATAATATTCATCAACTTTTCAGGTGTGGCCTTCAATATTTGATTATGCAAAATCAGTGTATAAAGTGCAAATCAGTGTAGGGTCATTTTCTGGTCAGTTTCACCTTCAAAGAATGTCTCTGAAGAGGGACTGGGACTGAGTCAGATCTGCCACTGAACAGTCTGGAAGGTGGAAACCATTTGTTCCTAAATGTCCTTGGTTGGGGAAGATGAGCTTGCAATTTATTACCTGGCTGTAAATTGCTCGATCAGTTTGTTCAACTGTGTGTTTTTGTTTTCCCCTTCCACCTGCCAAGTAATTTTCCTAGCTTCTTACTGTCCTGCCTCAATACCAGACACTCGAAGCATTAGCTGCTGTCTTTCTTTTCTCCCACATCAACATTTTGAGTGCGTTATGTGCTGTTTAGTCTTCTCCTACTCCCGTCGACCCTATGAATGAGTAATATCCACAAAGCCCTGCTCAGCTCCTGTAAAGTCAACATTTTAGATCAACCGTTCAGAGCAGGCTACTTGTGAGGAAGATTGATTTGCTACAAGTGAAAGGAAAACTTAAGTACGACAAATGAAAACATGCAGACTTTTCTATATAGTGTCAAATAAAGCAGGTGACATGCCTAAGGACCTATAAACAGACATGATAAATGTCAGGGGAAATGAAATTTTCTGTGTAAGATTTGTATGAGATCTATGCCTTGGCAATGGGGTTGTGTTGCTGTGCAAGGGAAAGTAATTATATCTATCTTTACCACAGTGCTTTAAAGTCAAATAATATTCCTTTCAATTGCCAATATAAAGCCTGAGAATTTCTAGGGAATTCTATACATATTGATTCGGTCTTCCTAGACAAGATTTTCCTCAAAAGCAAAGGATCCTTCCTTCAACACTGGAGGTCACATATATGGTAGCTTGAATTAAAATTTCAATCCTTTAACTGCAGAAAGTGTGCTTCTTACCTGCTTGGGTCATTTTTCTCAGAATAAGTTTCACCACTTTATACATTAATATCTGATAGCAAGTATGTAAAACTTATACATTCTGAGTGGAATTTAAGTTTTTAAAAATTGAGTCATTTTTAAAGACTTTTGCTATCATTACTTATCAGATTTTAAAGATATCCTAAGTCAAAACCATCTAGGATAAATTTCTCTAGTTCATTTAGAATTGGAGAAATTTTTTCATTTAGATAAAGAATCTTCTTTAGTATTTTTAAATGAATTTATAATTTGAAACAGTTTTGCTGTAATCTTATTCTATGCACACCAGAAATAGTATTTCATTCAATCTTTAAGGAAGTTAGAACACTAGAACGCTGAGGTCACCAGTTCAAAACCTCAGGTTTGCCTGGTCAAGCACATATGAGACTTGATGCTTCCTGCTCCTTTCTACTTTCTCTCCCCATCTCTCTTCTCTTTCCTAAATGAATAAATAAAATCTAAAAAAAAAAAAAAGATTAAAAAAAAATGCCTGACCTGGTAGTGGCACAATGGATAGAACATCTGCCTGGGATGCTGAGGACCCAGGTTTGAAACCCTAAGGTCGCTGGTTTGAGCACAGTCTCTTCCAGCTTGAGCACAGGCTCACCAGCTGGAGCACAGGGTCACTGGCTTGAGTGTGGAATCATAGAGACATGATTCCACTGACACTGGCTTGAGCCCAAAGGTTGCTGGCCTCAGCCCAAGGTTGCTGGCTTGAACAAGGGGTCTTTGGCTAACCTGGAGCCCTCCCCCCTGCCCCGTCAAGGCACATATAACAAAGCAATCAATGAACAACTAAAGTGCTGCAACGAGTTGATGCTTCTTATCACTGTCTGTCCCTGTTTGTACCTCTCTCACTCTCTGTCTCATGCTAAAAAAGAAAAAAGAAAAAAGTTAGAACAAACTTTGAATTTCGGCCCAAATATTGACTAATGTACTAGAGATAAAATTATTCATTTTATTTCTTTCCAAGCAGGATTATTTAAGGGAAATATGCTAAGCCTAGAGAAAAATCAGCATACCTAAGTATTTTTATTGTATTTCTAGGAAAACATTAGTGGGAATAAGTCTTCACCAGCAATCTAAAAGAACTTCCATTTTTATCTCTGAAAAAAAAATTATTTTATGTGTTGAATTTACTTCCAAATTGCACTGGTGCAATATAAAAACTTCCTCTGGATGCTTAATTCAGCAAACAATTATTGAACCTTGCTTCTATGTATAATAGAGTGCTACTAATCACAAAGGACACAGTGTTGAAAAACAGCCTCATCAACTTCCTCACAAATCTATTGTGGGTGAAATTTGCATAATAACAGCTATTATTGTTTTGGTTTTTGCCAAGCCCCATGTTCAGTGCTTAGATTTTTAAATGTATTTCTTCCAACAACCCCATGTGTTAGATTTTATTATCTCCCTTTATTAGATAAAGACACGAAATCTTTGGAAAATAAGATTTGGTCTACTGTAAAGCCAGTATCCAGGGCTACCATCACAGCCGCCTGTCCCATGCAGGTTCGCA
The DNA here is from genome assembly GCF_036850995.1 of Saccopteryx leptura. Lineage (NCBI taxonomy): Eukaryota > Metazoa > Chordata > Mammalia > Chiroptera > Emballonuridae > Saccopteryx > Saccopteryx leptura. The sequence continues at coordinate 74,569,599 of NC_089503.1, read as the reverse complement.
TTAGATTCGGACAGTCAGTAAAGAAACAATGGAGCCAAAAGCTGATGGGCCATCCTCCTTAATCCTAGCTTGCACCTAGCGAGCAAGTAAAAACACACACTGGGCTCCAAAACCCACTCATTCAGTGCTCACAAAGCTACTGATTTATCTGAGTTTCCTAGAATCAAAGGTTTCTAGCTCACCAGTCTTATTCACCTCTGTTCCCCATCTCCTTCCTTCTCCCTGAACAAACTCTGCACAAACTGGCCTCTCACTCAGCACTCTGCCATCTTGGCTGCTTCTCCTCGCCTCCTCCACATGGCCTTTCTCTGCTCTGCTCTCTGCTCTATCCTCTAATGTTAATCTCAGGAACCCAGAGAGCTAGCTCCTGTTCTGCCACCATTTCATAGTATAGAAATCAAAACCTTTAATCCAATATACAAAATAGGGAAGTCTCTAATACAAAGTCACTTATCTGAGGCATGATGGGATTGTACCATCTCACATCAAAAAGGGTGGGAAAGGCTTAGTCCTAAAACCAAGCCCCAGGCTACAAGGATTCTGCCTGCCCACAGCCCGCCCCAAACACACATTAATATCACCTGGGTGACAGGCTTCCATGTGGGCAGCGCCATCTTTAACAAAGTGAGCATAATATATTTTATCTGCCCAACATCTACCAAGTTCCTATTTTGAAAAAGTAGAGTTCAAGGAAGAAGAGGAATCATATATTCACAAGACTCAGAAATCTGAATTATATTTTAATAAGCATCTAGAGTTTGTTACTCAAGACATTTTCAGAACTCTGAAAAAGGAACAAAAAACAATAATAAAATCTAAATAAACATTATTTTTAATGGAAAGTTTAGAAAAACAAAGTTACAAGGATCTGTAGGCACAATATATCTGGATTTTGACAAGACATTTAACAAGATTTCTGATAATACTCTCATATTTAAGATGTCAAGATGTGAGGTGGAAGATTCAGGCAGATTCCTGACTTTTTTGCTAATAATGAGAAATCTAGATTCTGCAGTGGTTAAAAGTTCGGAGTCTATATTCAGAATCATAATTGCCTTCCTTCTTATGCCTCATTTTCTTTGTTTATAAAATTGTTTTAGTATCTCTTTATTGAGTACTTGTAAAATAGTTGTCCTAGGTTTTACTAAAAATCAATACATGTGACATTACTTTATTTTTTTTTTCTTTTTTTATTTTTTTTTATATATAATTTTATTTTTTTAATGGGGTGACATCAATAAATCAGGATACATATATTCAAAGATAACAAGTCCAGGTTATCTTGTCGTTCAATTATGTTGCATACCCACCACTCAAAGTCAGATTGTCCTCTGTCACCTTTCATCTTGTTTTCTTTGTGCCCCTCCCCACCCCCTATCCCTCTCCCATTCCCCCCTCCCCCCCCCCGTAACCACCACACTCTTATAAATGTCTCTTAGTTTCACTATTATGTCCCACCTACGTATGGAATAATACAGTTCCTGTTTTTTTCTGATTTACTTATTTCGCTTCGTATCATGTTATCAAGATCCCACCATTTTGCTGTAAATGTTCCGATGTCATCATTTCTTATGGCTGAGTAGTATTCCATAGTGTATATGTGCCACATCTTCTTTATCCAGTCATCTATTGATGGGCTTTTTGGTTGTTTCCATGTCCTGGCCACTGTGAACAATGCTGCAATAAACATGGGGCTGCATGTGTCTTTACGTATTAATGTTTCTGAGTTTTTGGGATATATACCCAGTAGAGGGATTGCTGGGTCATAAGGTAGTTCTATTTTCAGTTTTTTGAGGAACCACCATACTTTCTTCCATAATGGTTGTACTACTTTACATTCCCACCAACAGTGTATGAGGGTTCCTTTTTCTCCACAGCCTCTCCAACATTTGCTGTTACCTGACTTGCTAATAACAGCTAATCGAACAGGTGTGAGGTGGTATCTCATTGCCGTTTTGATTTGCATTTCTCTAATAGCTAAAGAAGATGAGCATCTTTTCATATATCTGTTGGCCATTTGTATTTCTTCCTGGGAGAAGTGTCTATTCATATCCTCTTCCCATTTTTTTATTGGATTGTTTGTTTGTTTGTTGTTGAGTTTTATGAGTTCTTTGTATATTTTGGATATTAGGCCCTTATCTGAGCTGTCGTTTGAAAAAATCATTTCCCATTTAGTTGGCTTTCTGTTTATTTTGTTATCAGTTTCTCTTGCTGAGCAAAAACTTCTTAGACTGATGTAGTCCCATTCATTAATTTTTGCCTTCACTTCTCTTGCCTGTGGAGTCAAATTCATAAAATGCTCTTTAAAACCCAGGTCCCTGAGTTGAGTACCTATGTCTTCTTCTATGTACTTAATTGTTTCAGGTCTTATGTTTAGATCTTTGATCCATTTTGAGTTAATTTTTGTACAGGGGGAGAGACTGTAGTCCAGTTTCATTCTTTTGCATGTGGCTTTCCAGTTTTCCCAGCACCATTTATTGAAGAGGCTTTCTTTTCTCCATTGTGTGTTGTTGGCCCCTTTATCAAAAATTATTTGACTATATATATGTGGTTTTATTTCTGGACTTTCTATTCTGTTCCATTGGTCTGAGTGTCTATTTTTCTGCCAATACCATGCTGTTTTGATTGTCGTGGCCCTATAATAGAGTTTGAAGTCAGGTATTGAAATGCCCCCAGCTTCATTCTTTTTCTTTAGGATTGCTTTGGCTATTC